>NC_136412.1:167562111-168181754 GCF_051521515.1 Lactuca serriola
TTGTAGCCAACGACATAGGCTGGGAATCAATGAAAGACCTCATGACTGAGGAATACTGCCCGAGGGGCGAGATCCAGAAATTGGAGCAGGAACTTTGGAACCTGACGATGAAGGGCACCAACGTGGTCGCTTATACTGCCCGATTCAGCGAGCTGGTGGTCCTCTACCCCAATATGGTTCCCACCGAGGGGAAGAAGATCGAGAGGTACATATGGGGGCTAGTGCCTCCGTATCAGGGGAATGTTCTAGCATCAAACCCCGTTACCTTCGGCAGTGCCAAACGATTGGCACAACGACTCATTGACCATGGAGTCAAAACCCCTGCAACCACAACCACCCTAGCCATCCCGGAACCCTCCAAACCTGCTGATACTAAGCGGAAATTCTGGGATGAAAAGAAAAAGCAGCAGACTGCCAAAAAGCAGCAAATGGTGGCAATTCATGCCGCAATAACCCCTACTGCTGCTACTACTGCTCCGGTGAGTCGGTATGCTGGAAGTTCGCCCAAGTGCAACAAATGCAACTACCACCACAACGGCCCCTGCCGTGAAATGCAGTGCTCTAACTGCAACAGGAAAGGACACACCGTCCGTTTCTATAGGTTCCCGGCACAACCTATCAACCAAGTCCCTGGCTCTGGCGCGAGCCCAACCTGCTATGGATGTGGCGAAGCAGGCCACTTTAAGAGTGTAACAACAGCAAACATCCAGGTCAAAATTTAAACTTTTATAGAACCGTAATTAATTATACTAAGCGGTAGATATTGTAACAAGGTTTTCATACATATAAAGAACACTAAGATCCGAGTTATAACGAAGAAGTTATGACCATTCTAAGTTTTCCGACCAAAAACCGGCAATACGAAGTTACCTAAAAACTCGAATCGGAGATCGAACGACTTTTGGCCAGAATAACCTAAACGAGAATCGAAGGTCTCGAAAATGGTATTTCAGTGGTAAAAAGTCTGGCAAAAACCGACATCAGATAAAGAAGTTATGAATTTTTAAAGAAATTCCTTAATCACATCATTTTAATAAATAAATAATAAAATTAATTTCATAATTTGCCGACGGAATCTAAACGAAAGTTGTAGATCGTAGTCTCACCTTCGTGTGGATATAAAGAACGTCGAAAACGGAGTTTGTATGAAGGAGATATGAATTTTAGAAGTTTCTTTAAATTAAATATAAATTTAAATAAAAACTCCCGGTATTATCCGAAAGGGAGTCAGCGGATAGGACCGGAGTACGCCCTGCGTACCCTCGTACGCCCCGCGTACTCAGATCAAAGGCCTCGGATCGTCCACGTTGCCCTATGCGAAGCCACCGACCCGTCCGACCCGCCGTCCCATCCGAAGTGCGTAAGCGATGACGCCCCAGTACGCGCTGCGTACCCTCGTACGCCCAGCGTACCGAGGCGGTTCAGCACCCCTATAAAAGGGATGCGAGGGTCTCCGGGAAATTTGCTCAATTCTCCTCTTTTCTCTTGCGTTTTGCCTCGTTTTCCGTGCCCGTTCAAACCCGAAGCCCTGGTCTTTTTGCTCAAATCCCGAAGGTCGATTTTACTCCCGAGATTCCCGAGAAAAATCCGTTTCCCGAGACGAAACTCTGCCCGGTTTTCTGCTCGCTTTCTTCAAACTTTCAGGTGAGTTCATACCCCTACAACCACACTTTAAATGCTTTTGAAACACTTTTAAGGGGGGGGGGGGGGGGGAATACAAGTAAACACACGACTAAAATCGTGTGAAACATCGATCTTTTTATATACTTTTCGTACTGTTGTTTTAACTATCTTATAAACTCATTATCATGCAAAACACCTCACAACACAACTTTACCCTCTGGGGATACAATATGTTTTATAAATAGAAATAGGTTTTATTTATACGTTTGCATACTACATCATATCAAGAGTAACCATTTCAACTATAACATGATGCTTTTACAAGAAAACTCAACTCATCATCACGTTTTTGTAACACGGTAGAAAACGAAATCATTTCATACAAACGATTTTCATCATATTACTCGTGAACTTGTTGTTAGCAATCATGTGATGGCATATGGCTTTGTTTGTACCAAACGAAAGTCCCCACCTATAACCAGAGTCTCCTAGAGGGAGAGCGTGACAAGTGTGTATAGATCTATACGGGGCTGACAACTCCGCACCCTGACTGTTAGCTACAGTCCGTCATTGGGGTGACAAATGTCAACATTAGGTACTACGTCTAGTATGGTTATGAGGAACTCACAACACGCGGAAACAATGACTCATGCACGTAGTAATACTTAACTCAATCATGCTCGAGGGGTAATAACTATATTCTAGGGTATTATCGGCATGATCAAAACTCAAGTTAAAACACTTCCACAACTAGTTTTACTTAACAATAAGACTGCACTTCACTTTTAGGAAAATAAGGGATTTTCCTGGTTCAAATACATTCATTTTGTATAATAACAATTTACAACATCATTCTTTTGAGCATGTCATAGTTTCTTATAGCTTACAGTCTTGGTCATTTGAGACTGCATTTCACTTTTAGGAAAATAAGGGATTTTCCTGGTTCAAATACATATAGTACATACAACAATCTTTCAAACTCATTTCATACATCTAATAGAAAATAAGGGATTTTCTGGAAAACATACACGCACTTTCGAATGGCAAACATTTTCTCAAAACACCACTTATGAACTCACTAACTTAAATGTTGACACTTTTTCTTTGAAATAACTTGTATTCTCAGGAAACCGCTAGAGCAGGTAGCAACTACTTTTGAAGACTAACGCTCTGGCGTTAGTAACATATTTTGGATCACCATATTGTATTTGATTTCTTTTGCAAACATGTAACATATACAATCATGTAAACTTTTCAAATATATTTATATTATGGTGGTGTGTACTTTCTTTACTATTCAATTGTTATGATATTTGACATGACGTCCTCCGCCCCCGAACGTTTCCGCCGTTCTGGTTTGGGGTGTGACAAAGAGGGACTGCCCCAAAGCGAGGAATGCTGGAGGAGCAGGGAGGGTACTAGCTATAGGCCACGGGGAAGCAGTTGTTGACCCGACGGTGGTGACTGGTATGTTCCTCCTCGATAACTCCTATGCATGCATTCTGTTCGATAGTGGAGCGGAGCGAAGCTTCGTAAACCATAAGTTTGCTCGCATGCTTAATCAACCACCGCCCGCACTCAAAGAACTATTCACAGTAGAAATGGCTAATCGAAAAACTGAAAGTACGAGTAGCATATATTTAGGTTGTACCCTAACTCTAGATAACTGTTCATTCCCAATCGACCTCATGCCAGTCTCAATAAAAAGTTTCGACGTTATCATTGGCATGGATTGGTTAAGCCTTCATCGTGCCGACATCATGTGCTACGAGAAAGCAGTCCGTCTAAACCTTCCGTCTAACGAAACTCTTATAGTCTACGGCGATAAACCCGGTGCAAGTCTTTGCATCATATCAAGTATTCAAGCACAGAAATATCTGCGTAAGGAATACCATGTATTCCTTGCTCACGTCGTCGACACGAGCCTCGAAACGAAAGAACTAAAGAACATCCCTGTAGTGAGCGACTTCCCCGACATTTTCCCAGAAGAACTACCCGGGTTACCTCCGCAACGACAGGTCGAGTTCAGAATCGACTTAGTCCCAGGAGCTACCCCAGTAGCCAAGTCGCCCTACCGCTTAGCACCAGCTGAGATGCAGGAACTCTCTGGTCAACTTAACGAACTACTCAGCAAGGGCTTTATAAGACCGAGTTTCTCACCTTCGGGAGCACCGGT
Source organism: Lactuca serriola (assembly GCF_051521515.1). Lineage (NCBI taxonomy): Eukaryota > Viridiplantae > Streptophyta > Magnoliopsida > Asterales > Asteraceae > Lactuca > Lactuca serriola. Next base: position 167,565,911 of record NC_136412.1, read on the forward strand.
CTTATTCGTTAAGAAGAAAGACGGATCATTATGTATGTGTATTGACTACAGAGAACTCAACAAACTGACGGTCAAGAATCGTTACCCTCTGCCTCGCATAGATGATCTATTCGACCAACTGCAAGGGGCAAACTATTTTTCTATGATTGATCTGAGATCCGGATATCACCAGTTACGAGTGCTAGAGGGGGATGTGCTGAAGATAGCCTTCCGAACTCGTTACGGACATTACGAGTTCGTGGTGATGCCATTCGGATTGACCAATGCGCCCGCAGTCTTCATGGATCTGATGAATAGAGTATGCCGACCTTACTTGGATCAGTTCGTCATCGTTTTCATTGACGACATCCTGATCTACTCCCGAAGTAAGAAAGAGCATGGCGATCACTTGCGACAAGTTCTAGAGACATTACAAAAAGAGAAGCTTTATGCGAAGTTCTCGAAATGTGAATTTTGGATCCAGAGAGTCGAATTCTTAGGACACGTGGTAAGAGAAGAGGGAATCCACGTGGACCCATCCAAAATTAAAGCCATTGAGAACTGGTCAGCACCTAAGACGCCTACAGAAATTCATCAATTTCTAGGTCTCGCTGGCTACTACCGCAGATTCATTTAGAACTTCTCTCGAATAGCGAAACCTCTTACAACCCTAACCCAGAAAGGCGTGGCCTTTGACTGGGAAGAGAAACAAGAAAGAGCATTCCAAACGCTCAAACGAGCCTTGTGCACCGCACCAATACTATCCCTTCCCGAAGGAATAGAAGACTTCGTAGTCTATTGCGATGCATCGAATCAAGGACTCGGATGTGTCCTGATGCAGCGAGGTAGGTTCATCGCCTACGCCTCGAGACAATTGAAGACACACGAGGTTAACTACACGACCCATGATCTTGAACTAGGAGCAGTGGTGTTTACTCTGAAGATCTGGAGACATTACTTGTATGGAACGAAGAGCACTATCTTTACCGACCACAAGAGTTTACAACACATTTTCGATCAAAAGGAGCTCAACATGAGACAACAACGGTGGGTCGAGCTACTCAGTGATTACGAATGCGATATTCGTTATCATCCGGGTAAAGCCAACGTAGTAGCAGACGCCCTAAGCCGGAAGGAATATTCTGGTCGCAAAGTCAAGTCATTGTCAATAACCATCCATTCACACTTGTCTAAGCAAATTCAGGAGGCTCAACTTGAAGCCATGAAATCTGAAAATGTGATGAATGAATCCCTTAGAGGAATGGAAAAGAATTTAGAAGCCAAGGGTGACGGAGCCTTATATTTCATGAACCGGATCTGGACACCGAAACACGGTGGTTTCCGAGACTTGGTCATGACCGAGGCGCACAACACTCGGTATTCCGTCCACCCAGGTTCAGATAAGATGTATCTGGATCTTAAGAAGCTATATTGGTGGCCTAATATGAAAGCAGAGATTGCTACCTTCGTAAGTAAATGCCTTACTTGCGCAAAGGTTAAGGTCGAGTACCAGAAGCCCTCTGGTTTATTGCAACAACCAGAGATCCCGGAATGGAAGTGGGAGCGGATCACTATGGATTTCATAACGAAGTTGCCCAAGACAACGGGTGGACTTGACACCATATGGGTCATCGTTGATAGATTGACCAAGTCTGCACACTTCTTGCCTATCAAAGAAACCGACAAGATGGAGAAACTTACGCGAACATACATTAGGGAAATCGTACGGCTACATGGTGTACCTATGTCCATTATCTCCGATAGAGATAGTAGGTTCACCTCAAGATTTTGGCAATCACTACAACATTCCCTAGGAACAAGACTAGACATGAGCACAGCCTACCATCCTCAAACCGACGGACAGAGTGAGAGGACCATCCAAACACTGGAAGATATGTTGCGAGCCTGCGTGATTGACTTTGGGAAGGCATGGGATACTCATTTACCCCTTGTCGAGTTTTCCTATAATAACAGTTATCACACGAGCATCAAGGCTGCTCCATTCGAAGCTCTCTACGGCCGAAAGTGCAGATCCCCTCTGTGCTGGGCTGAGATGGGTGATACCCAATTAGCCAGGGGGCAAGCTTCCGACATTACTCTCACCGGTCCGGAGATCATTCGGGAAACGACAGAGAAAATCGTTCGGATCCGTGAACGATTGAAAGCCTCTAGAGACCGACAGAAGAGCTACGCTGATAAACGAAGGAAACCTTTGGAATTTCAGGTGGGAGACTGAGTCCTTCTCAAAGTCTCACCCTGGAAGGGCTTGATACGCTTCGGCAAGCGTGGGAAGCTTAATCCGAGGTACATAGGGCCTTTCGAGATTCTTGCAAGAGTCGGCCCTGTAGCTTACAAACTCGAACTACCAGACGCACTTCGTAACGTACATTCTACATTCCACGTATCTAACTTGAAAAAGTGTCTATCCAACGAGACTCTTGTAATCCCACTCGACGAGATCGAGATCAACGAGAGCCTCAACTTCGTGGAAGAACCTGTAGAGATCATGGGCCGTGAGGTCAAGCAGACAAAGCAAAGCCGTGTCCCTATCGTGAAGGTTCGCTGGAATGCCAAGCGAGGACCGGAATTCACTTGGGAGCGTGAGGATCAAATGAAACTGAAATACCCTCACCTTTTTGCTTAGTTATTTGTAATTTCTCACTTGCTTAAATTCTAATTTCGGGACGAAATTCCTTCTAACGGGGGGATGATGTGACAACCCGATATTTCGAGACAATGTAACATAAAACCAATCAAATCTAGGTCAAAATATAACTTTCCTAAAATCTTATTTGGGTTAAATAAATTAGTAGGAATCGTATCAAGATTTTCGTACATATAAAGAACCCTAAAATCCGAGTTATAACGAAGAAGTTATGACCAACAGAAGATTCTCGGCAAAACCGGCAACAACGATTAAACGAAAAACGCGAAATTTCAATACAATAGTTTTTTAGCCTTAAGTATCTAAATGAAAGTTATAGATAACCTCAAACCGTGAGCGTACATAAAAAGAACGTCCAAAACGGACGTCGGGTAAAGAAGTTATGTATTTTTGAAGAAATTCCTTAATCACGTCATTTTATTAAATAAATAATAAAAATAACTTCATAATTGGTCAAAGGAATCTAAACGAAAGTTGTAGATCTTAGTCTTACCTTCGCGTGGATATAAAGAACGTCAAAAACGGAGTTCGTATGAAGGAGATATGAATTTTAGAAGTTTATTTAAAATAAATATAAATTTAATTATAAACTCCCGGTATTATCCGAAGGGGAGTCATCGGATAGGGCCGGAGTACGCCCTGCGTACCTTCGTACGCCCCGCGTACTCAGATCAAGGGCCTCAGATCGTCCACGTCCCCCTATGCGAAGCTTCCGACCCGCCCCGTCCGATCCGTCCCATCCGAAGCCGAGGCAGTCGAGGACTCGCTCATGCATGACGTACGCGTACGCGCTGCGTACAAGCGCACGCCCCGCGTACGAGGCTTCTCAGACCCCCCTATAAATAGAATGCGAGGCTTTCCGAAAATTTTTCTCATTCTCTCTTTTTCTCTCACGATCTTGCCTCGATTTCCGTGCCCGTTCAAACCCGAAGCTCTGGTCTTTTTGCTCAAGTCCCGAGGGTCGATTTTACTCCCGAGATTCCCGAGAATCCCGAGAAAAATCCGTTTACCGAGACAAAACTCTGCCCGTTTTTCCATCTCGCTATCTTCAAACTTTCAAGTGAGTTCATACCCCTTAAACCAACCTTGGATATGATTTTAAATGTTTAAATACTTTATGGGGAGGGGATACAAGTTAAATACTTATAGTTATTGCTTCAATCGCATGTGATTGCATTAATCACATGTGATTGATAACTAGGAAACCAATGATTTTATCACTGTTCAAACTGTTTATCAAACTGTTTTACTTTAAAATGTTTTACAAACTCTTTTACTTATCAAATGCTTTTAATTTAAACTTTGTTTTACTACTTATAAATTGCATGCCCATATATGTATAGATGTATAAATAATGTTTAAAGGGCTTAGGAAAGCCACCTGCCCTATTTCCTTTTCCTCGATTTGGATGTGGTCTGGTGGAATTTCGGGTGACCATCCGAAGGTCGTTTCAATATTAATTATATATCAAATATACATATATAGACATAAAAGTACTTCCATATTCATACGTACTAGACACACCATTAGTAAGTTACCATCGGGGTAACACAGGATCATACTATTACAACTGCTAGATCAATGAGTCAGTTCATTCATGAGAACATATACAACTATACTATGAGAACATATACAACTATACTAGAACGAGAAACATTACCCTTACATTAATATGTTGACAATTGTGATCCACTGTATTGGAGCATGCCTTAAATGTCATGGCCCGAGTTGCAGCCAGAATTCTCTTGGAGGGAGAGCGTTGAGTTTGCGTATAGATCTATACTGGATTGACTATCCTACACCTTGCTGCTAGCTACAGCCGGACCTGTAGGTCTGCGGGTGCCAAACGTCATTTCTTTATTACGACCGTTCTTTATGTCGTTGTTATCATTCGATAGTATGGTGCAATTATCACATTGTACCTTAATATAAATCCGGTTTAACGTAGTTAGTACAGCAATAGTTACTATAAAACTAAGCTACAGTACTACAAAGAGTTACCCATTACATATTTTTAGTGATAACCTCACTTGAACTTTAATGTACAAACTATATTTTGTTAAAAGATAGTTGTACTTGGGAAATTACACACTTTTACAACAAACGAACATACAAAACAGTTAAAGCCTTGGTAGAAGGCTACTTCATTAGAGAATATAGGTTTTTCTGAGAGATTCAAACTTTTACAAACACTTACATACATTTCACGAACTTATACTTGAGACATGTTCAAACGTTTTTGATAACGGACACCGACATTAAAAATACTTATGAACTCACCAGCTTAATGCTGATAAACTCTTTCAAAATAACTTGTATTCTCAGGTCATCAGTAGACAGGTACCGATGCCAGCTTTTGAGATGATGAAGCGCATTCAAGACTCATCATATTATTATTTTGATTTACATTATATTTTTGGTGTCTAAAACTGTTCAGAACACGCTTGTATTAAAATTATATATTTAATGCAATGGATGATGTTGTTTGCTTATTTACATCTACTGTGTTGTGATACTTTACATGACGTCCTCCGCCCCAGAACGTTTCCGCTGTTCTTGGTTTTGGGGTGTGACATTATAAATCAATATAAATGATTTGTTAATATATTATGCGGACAATATATTAATTAGAAATGTTATTATTTAATTAATAATTATTCGGAAATTAATCAGAATTAATTTAAGGATTAATTAGAAGTACAAGGGTTAAAATGTAATTATTCAATAGTTGAGCAAGAAGTATTTTAGAACCATGCCATTACCTTGGATGGTTTTAAGGAGGTTCTAGAGGATCTATAATTATCCTTGGAGGATAATTATAAAGCTGGATAATTACCCAATTCAAGATAATATTATTTTATTGGGTTTGGGCTTATCTAGGGTTTCCAAATTATACTATATAAAGGCTCCTATACCTTGCTAATTTTGGCCACTCTATGATTAGAAGAGAAATCCAAAATTTCCACCTCTCTCCTCTATCTCTTCAATCTACTTGGTTGCTAGGGTTTGGATACGAACCATTAGAGGCACGACACTCATGTAGACCTGACAATTTGCGTATTCGTGTCATGAAAATGTGTCGGTCACGAATTTGACATGATACGATTACACGATGAGAGATAAGCTTTATCTCAATTTTCAAGATGTATTCATGTCGTTTAATCATGTCGTGTCGTGTCTCTCACAGATTCATGTATTCGTGTCTCGGATTGTGATGGGTTTGAGCCATAAGAACATTCCTATGTGCACATGCAAACCCTAATGCTTGGATCTAGGTTTCTCTAATTGAACATGCAATATATCCGAGACTTTGATTGATAGATCTAATGAAGAACATTCAAATCATATATGAAAAACAGATCTAGAAGATTACCTTGAGTTGCTTGCTTGAATCTTCTTGTCCTTGGAGCTTAGAGTCACAATTTTCACTCCTCTAATGGCTTATAGACACCAACTAGCAAGAGGATGATTAAAGAGAGTGAGAGAGGAGGGCAAGAAATCGGCCAGGGTTTCTTCAAAGCAAGAGTGTACCAATTTCCTTATCCCTAAGGGTCTATTTATACTAGTGAGCCTCCTAGGGTTTCACCCTTAAACCCTAATTCGATAACTTAAACCCTAAGCAATCCAATCTCCTTATAGATAAGCCTTGGACGATTTCTAGGTCCTTCCAAACCCCCAAAACCATCCACCCCTTTATCCATAAGGGATTATAGCCCAAAGTACAACTATCATACAATTGACAGTTTATACCCCCTTATTCAATAAATCTCTTTAAGTCACCAAATTAATTCCTAATTAATTTATGACTTATATTAATCAAATAACAATATTATTATTCCTTATATTATTCTCATAATATATTAATAATATTTCTTCTCTCATTATAAATCATCCTGTCAAGTTGCTATGGTGAAGGCAACCCAAAAGGACCACGCACAACTGGGTCAAATACTTGCCTAATATAGTTGCAGCCTTAGACACTATTCCAATAGTCTCCCACTTGGATAAGTCTAGTAACTATGTAAGCATAATCCGGTTAGCAATCGTAGTTCTCAAAGACGCTGTCAAACTCTGATCTTATCAGTCCTGTCCTTTAGATAAGGGATCGTACAGTCCTCTGTTTAGATATCATGCAGACAATTGTATGGAATCATCTTTGTCCAGTATTTGGTTTCTCGATCTCAGATTTATTCGGCATAGAACTTAATTGAACACATCAATTTAGTTCTGCCCGGGCCCGGCACATAAGTCAAATCAAATCATCGAGCGGCCGAGATATCGCTTTTACCCTCTTAGGATAAGAGTAACAGATAAACTTCGACTTATATGCATTTACTTATTTATTAATCAACTATACACAACAATGTGTTTTATAACATCAATTTAATGATGTGGTTTCACATTATCACTGTACAACTAATTAACAAATAACAAACCATATATCTAGGTTTTAAGACCATATGATATTACCGTCTTGCGATCACCCCTTTTGTCATATTCCATAAGGTGATTCCAGCAAGCACAGGTTTGTTCCAATGCTCAAAACTAGTTCATAAGCACTCATGAACATTGCAGCAAACCTTTGCTATGTCTAACACCATTTAGACAATCTACATACCAATTCATGACAATCTTCATTCATATCTACTTCCAACATATGAACGATTGTGGACTGTTTGAATAATTCGATTATTCTTAATAAACTCAGTTATTCTGGAAGTCAAAACATGCAAAGTGAAACAATAGTTAAACAATTAACATAAGATAGTAACTTTACTCATAAATTATACTCCTTTATTTAATCATCAAATGTCAATTACATTTATCTATTACATGTTTCAAAACTATCTAATCTAATCTAATATCATCTCTCAGTCCAATACTCCTAGCATGCTGCAAATGCTTAACCCTACTCAGTCCCTTCGTAAGCGGATCAGCTGGGTTGTCTTCTGATGATATTCTCCTAACCACGAGGTGTCCTTCTTCTACTCGATGTCTAATAAAGTGATATTTTATGTCGATATGACGAGATCTACCATCATCCCTCGGTTCCTTGGTCAAGGCAACTGCTCCTTCATTATCACAGAAAATTTCCATAGGCTCCTTTATGGCAGGCACAACTCCAAGATCACCAATGAAGTTCTTTAACCATATTGCTATTGGATAAGGTGTCTAAGTCCATAACTATTTCTGGTCAGTACTTGACCCGACCCGGCATGGTCCATTTGGGTTGCATGGCACCATGCAATTGGATAGACTAAATGAGAGGAATAACACTTGGAGATTATTAATATATTATAAGTTCTAATATATTAATAATATTATTTGATTAGTTTGATCAAAGAATTAATTTGGAATTAATTAAGTGATCAAAAGTTAATTAATTAAATATATGGGTTGATTATGTAAATCATTCATATCTTGTATAGTGGGCTAAGAGGCTCCATGGATTATCAAGTTGGGTTCTACCCATAGGATGCTCCATGGGAGTTACAAACCCATGGGTCATGGAAATGAAGAGCCATGACACATTAGGGTTTACATGGTGTAACCCTAGATGTGTCAACACTATATAAGGATCCCATTCTCCACCAAAATCGGACACACATAAGAAACTAGAGGGCTAGGCCGATTTCAAGAAGTGTGTATTCTCTCAAAAGTCTTTCCAAGAGCATTTGGTGTTGTGTGAATCATTTGAGGCATCACACTTGGGGTGCTAGGATCACAAGGTTTCAAGGGACATAAGCAACAACAAGGTAAGTTATTCTATCTTTCATTCAAGTTAGAAATTGTTCCCCATGTATGCTAGATAGGAATATAACCTTGGAATTCAACTTTGCATGATAATTAGACAAACATAGATCCAAGGTTATTAGGGTTGCATGTACACTTAAGAAGTGTTAGAATGCTCAAAACCCATCAGTGGTATCAGAGCCTAGGCCTGTTTGTTTGTTATTTGTGCTTAAAAGTTGAAAAAAGTCGAAAAACTTGCTGTCTGCCTGATGAACTTGCTGAGTCCATGGGAAGACTCGCCGAGTTCACTTGTATCTTCAACCTACTCGCCGAGTAGGTTCATGCACTCGGCGAGTAGGAGACATAGAGTGCAGATTTTCAACTTTAGTTGCTGGAAATGGACTAGAAACATTACCCTAAATTGTTTTGGTACTTGAAAACTTGTTTTAGATTGTGTAATGTCTTTGCTAATCCATTTACAACAACTAGTTATCAAAATTACAATGTTTAAGTGTAGTTTTGATTCATGAAAGTGTTCATATTCATGTTCTTGATCTTATGATGTTTAGATGATCATAGGAATTATTTGTAACCTATGTGGTAGTTTAATTCTTGATCATAATGTGTTTTAATGGAGTCCATAACTTGTCCTCAAGTTATGGAAAACCAAAAGTCACTTGAGTTAAAACCATTAAAAGAACACAAGAGTTAGAAAAAATGAAGAGTCTTCATTTTATTACTCTAATAAACTCATAAGTTACAAGAAATGAAAAGTTTTGAAAGTTTACAAAACTTGCCCTCAAGTTTTGGAACAAGTAAAGTCATGCTAAAACTTTAGTTCCAACCCTTAGAATTTTAAAAGTTAAAATTCAACCCTTATACTTATATTATTATGATTTAATAATTATATATATATATATATATATATATATATATATATATATATATATGTATAAGAACAAAGTCGTGTTAACGCTAGTACGCCTCATTCACGAAGCCGGTCTATAAGGTGGGTATAAGGTTGTTGCCTATAAAATGGTCACTTAATGGGTGTCCACTCTCACCCACCGCTTGCTTGACCGGTGGAGGGTCGTTAGCCGAACGGGTAAGACAAGGACTTATAAATTCTCATTAAAAGTATGATGAATATTATAAAAGTAACTAAAAGTTTTATTAAATCCCCAATCTTAGTTACTTTAGGAAAAATGTGAATAAGGTGCTAATCCATGAAATTACACTTTACACTTTGTTTAAGTCGTTGGTGGAGCGTGTGTGGTTAACCGGCACACTAACTTTGACTTAACAAGGTAGGTAAAGGGTGACTTAAAGTTTATCATAGTATCGGTGGAGCGTGTGTGGTTTACCGGCAAATCGATTGAGTGATAAACTTTAAGGGTACCAAGTGATTTGCATGGTTACTTCACACCTCATTTTGTGATCCTCGGTATCCCAGTCACAAAACTTGGAGGGCACACTCGAGATTGAAACATGCCTTTGAAAAGTTCATTGAATCTCAAAGAATCTAGGAATATCTAAGAACCAATCAAAAAACTTAATATTTAATATTTCGGTTTTCATGGTGAAAATTGGTGAATCGTCATTCACCTACCTTTCAAATATGTTATAGCTTGGATTACGGCATACCACTTCTAAGTTATAATATATTGTGATTGGATCCTAGCCTTAATATTACATTTGGGTGTTTTATTAAGGACTCTCTAAATATCTAAACTAATCCTGTCCTTTTCCTTCAGATGTCTTCAAACAATGCAGCTTCTGGCTCTAACCCTAATGGCTCCTTTACCCTTATGAACTTGTGTGGGAAAGTCACTTTTGATGGATCCAACTTCAATGAGTGGATCAGAAACATCAGGATGATTACCCGATATGAGGACAAAGAATATGTCCTTGACAAGGAGCTTAAGGAGATTGATGAGACCACTGCAACTCCTCAGGAGATCGCTGACTTTCAGGCACATGAAAGGGATGCTACGAAAGTGGCATGCATCATGATGGCCACGATGACAGCGGAACTCCAAAAGCCTTATGAGGATTTCTACCCTTATGAAATGCACCAAGATCTGATGGAAAGATACCATCAAAGTGCACGACAAGAGAGGTATGAAATCATCTGCTCCATGATAACAACCATGATGAAGGACGGGGAATCCGTCACGAACCACATGCAAAAAATGCAAAGGTATGTGGATCGATTGCTGAAGCTAAATGTGAACTTCCTTGAGGAGCTTGCAATAGATATCATTTTGCACTCCCTACCATCGTGCTATGATCAATTCCGCATGACATATCACATGAATAAGGAAGAGGTCACACTCAGCAAACTTCAGGGACTTCTCAAGACTGCAGAAACAGGTCTTAAGGGGAAGTCGGTTGTTAACACTCCTACTCCAAATTCTACTCCGGTTTTGGCAATCGGGAAAAGTCGAGGGAAGAAGAGAAAGAGCTCCTCTAAGGGTACGAAGGCTCGGACCCTTGATGGCTCTTCTTCAAGTGGAACCAAGAAAGGTTTCGTCACTCCTTCTTCTGACCCAAAAGAGGCTGAATGCTTCTATTGCCATGAAAAATCACATTGGAAGCGGAACTGCCCAAAATACCAGCAAGATGTGAAGGATGGGAAAGTTAAACCCAACCATGTAGGTATTTACACTATCATTTCTAATAACTCACCCCATTCTAAATCTTGGGTCCTTGATACCGGTTGTGGTATTCATATTTGTTGTGACTTGCAGGGACTAAGAAGAAGTGAGAATGTGGAGCAAGGAAGAATAAACTTAATCATGGGGAATAGGAAAGCTTTACCTGTCACCAAGATTGGATTTTATACTTTATCGCTAAGTATTGGGTTTAGTTTAGATTTGAATAAGTGTTGTTATTCCCCATAAATGGCAAGAAATATTATTTCCTTTCATGCATTGTATAAACAAGGTTTCACCTTTTTGTTTGATAATGAAGTTGGTTCGATTAATGCTTTCTTTAATAATGTTCTTTATTTTAAAGCATTACCTTGTGATGGCGTGTATGAAACAGTATCTGTGGTTGATAACTTAGGAAATAATGTATTGTGTATTGATTCTGTTAATAATAATAACTTGGATAAAGCATCATTATGGCATTGTCGTCTTGGACATATAAGCAAGAAATGCATAGGCCAACTCCAAAAGGATGGAGTCTTGGAGTCATTTGACCTAAAGTCAGATGATAGTTGTGAATCATGCTTACTTCGAAAAATGACAAAGTCACCCTTCACAGGCTCGTGTGAGAGGGGTGAAGGTTTGTTGGACCTTGTACACACGGATGTGTGTGGACCATTCAAACATGCCACAAGGGATGCTAATCGTTATTATTTGACTTTTACTGATGATTACAGTAGATATGGATATGTCTACTTGATCAAGCATAAGTCAGAGACTTTCGAAAGGTTTAAGGAATTTAAACAGGAAGTCGAGAATCAATTGGGCAGGATCATTAAGATGCTTCGATCCGATCGTGGTGGTGAGTATCTTAGTTCAGAGTTCCTTGACTATCTAAGGGAATGTGGGATAGTCTCACAATTGACACCTCCCAGGACACCACAGTTGAATGGTGTGGCTGAGAGGAGTAATCGAACCTTGTTGGATATGGTTCGTTCCATGATGAGTCGAGCTTCGCTACCAATCTAATTTTGGGGCTATGCCTTAGAGACTGCCGCCCATATCCTTAATCTAGTCACTACAAAGAAAGTTGCCAAAACTCCTCACGAGATGTGGACTGGTAAAGTGCCTAACCTAGACCACATCAAGATTTGGGGTTGTGAGGCTTTCGTGAGACGCGAGACTCATGATAAGCTCGAACCCCGAAGCAAGAGGTGTATTTTCATCGGCTACCCGCAGCAATCCTTTGGTTACCTCTTCTACAGACCTAGTGAAAATGTGGTCTTTGTAGCTAGGAGGGCTTTCTTTAGAGAGAGAGAGAGAGTTCATAAGCCAAGGAAATAGTGGGAGGCAAGTTGATCTTGAAGAAATTCAAGAGTCAAACGGTGAAGGAACTTCAAACCCTAGCACTCAACTTGAGGAGTGTTGAGCCAATTGACAAGTCTGTACCTCTGAGGCGTTCCACAAGGGTTAGGAATGCTCCTGAGCATTACTATGGATTCCATATTACTGCAGAAGGAGATACACTTATCAGTGATGAGACACTGATAGGTCTGGATGAACCTAACAGTTATGCGGAAGCCATGGCAGGCCCTGAGTCAGCCAAGTGGAAAGAGGCAATGGACAGCGAAATACAGTCCATGTATGACAATCAAGTTTGGAACTTGGTTGAGAATGTACCAGGTCGTAAGACAGTAGGGTGCAAATGGGTCTTCAAGAAGAAGACCGACATGGATGGTAAAGTACACACTTATAAGGCTAGACTGGTTGCAAAGGGCTTCTCTCAAATTCCTGGAGTGGACTATGATGAGACCTTTTCTCCAGTAGCCAAGATTAAGTCTATTCGGGTTCTGTTGGCCATAGCTGCATTTCATGACTATGAAATATGGCAAATGGATGTCAAAACCGCTTTCCTTAATGGAAAGTTGGCTGAAGATGTTTACATGAGTCAACCAGAGGATTTTGTCAGCAACGAGTACCCTAATAGAGTGTGTAAGCTTGAGAAATCCATTTATGGATTGAAGCAAGCACCTCGCAGATGGAATCTTTGCTTTGATGAAAAGGTCAAGGAATTTGGCTTTTCTAGGAGTGAAGATGAGTCTTGTGTGTATGTCAAGGCTAGTGGGAGTATAGTTAGCTTTTTGGTGTTATATGTGGATGACATACTACTCATAGGAAATGACATCCCAACTCTGCAGGAAGTTAAGTCCTGGCTTGGGAAGTGTTTCTATATGAAGGACCTAGGAGAAGCTGCCTATATTCTAGGGATAAGGATCTTGAGAGATCGGATTAAAAGACTAATTGGACTTAGTCAGAGTACCTACTTGGATAAGGTGCTGAAGAGATTCAGCATGCATGACTCAAAGAAAGGAGAGTTACCCACCCAGAGCAACACCAGATTGAGTAAGACACAAAGCCCTAGCACTGAGGCTGAGATAGCATAAATGAGTCGAATACCTTATGCTTCAGCTGTAGGATCGATCATGTATGCAATGACGTGTACTCGAACTGATGTAGCCTTTGCCTTGAGCATGGTTAGCAGGTATTAGGCAAACCCTGGCAAGGCACACTAGACTGCGTTAAAGAATATCCTCAACTACCTACGGAGGACTAAGGACTGGGTCCTTACCCTCGGTGGGAGTGATGACTTGAGAGTTGTAGGGTATAGTGATGCTAGCTTCCAGACTGATAGGGATAATTTCCGCTCTTATTCGGGCTAGGTCTTTACCCTAAATGGAGGAGCAATTTCTTGGAAGAGTTCCAAGCAAGAGACAGTGGCTGATTCAACTTGTGAATCAGAGTATATTGCAGCTAGCGAGGCGGCAAAGGAGGCGATATGGCTGAAGAACTTCATTGGAGACCTTGGAGTTGTACTAGCTATTAAAGAGCCAATATAAATTTTCTGTGATAGTGAAAGTGCTGTTGCCTTAGCCAAGGAACCAAGGGATCATGGGAGATCCAGACACATCGACAGAAAATACCATTTTATCAAACATCGGATAGAAGAAGGACTCCTCATGGCAAAGAGGGTATCATCGAATGAGAACCCAGCAGATCCCCTCACGAAGGGACTGACTCGGGTTAAGCATCTCCAGCATGCTCGGAGCATAGGGCTGAAGGATGATATTAGATTTAGTAGTTAGATAACCTTGAAATTTGTAAAGTGTAATTGACATTAGATGATGAATAAAAATTGTTTTATTTATGAGTAAAGTGTTGCTATCTCTTGTCGATCGTTTACTATATTTCTTTTGCATGTTTTGACTTCTAGAATAATTTTGTTTGGTATAACATATTATTCAAACCTCCACAGTCGGTCATATGTCAGAAGTAGGTATGAATCAAGACTATCATGATTGGTTGCAGAGGTCTAAAGTGTTGGACAAGGCTACAACAATCATGAGTGCTCATAAGTTCTGAGCATTGGACTCAACCCACGCTCACTAGAATCACTTCATGGAATTTATCTCGAGTGATCGTGAGACGGTAATATCATATAAGTCTTCAAACCTAGAGATATGATTTGTTACTTACAAGTTGGTTATGCATTGATTGTATGAAAATGCATTGGTAACTCGATGTTATAAAACGTGCTTTTGTGTATAATTCGATGAGTGGTAGAACAAACATATGAGTCGAAGTTTATCTGTCCCTTCTTGGATTAGAAGCTGATATATGGGCCCCTCGATGATTTTGTTTTGACCTATGTACCAGGCCCGGTCAGAACTAAGTTGATGTGTTCAATTAAGTTCTTTGTCAAACAAATCGGAAATCGGGAAACAAACTGCTGGACAATAAGTAAGACATTGTTCCATGTATTTGTCCGGCTGATATCTAGAACAGAGGATGATATGATCACTTGTCTTAAATTGCATATCAACATCTTCTCAGTTCCGAGAGACCTTGAAAGAGCTACGATTGCCAGTCGGTTCCTGAAGTACCGGAGTTATAGTTATTAGACTTATCCAAGTGGGAGACTGTTGGATAAGGTGTCTAAGTCCATAACTATTTCTGGTCAGTACTTGACCCGACCCGGCATGGTCCATTTGGGTTGCATGGCACCATGCAATTGGATAGACTAAATGAGAGGAATAACACTTGGAGATTATTAATATATTATAAGTTCTAATATATTAATAATATTATTTGATTAGTTTGATCAAAGAATTAATTAAGTGATCAAAAGTTAACTAATTAAATATATGGGTTGATTATGTAAATCATTCATATCTTGTATAGTGGGCTAAGAGGCTCCATGGATTATCAAGTTGGGTTCTACCCATAGGATGCTCCATGGATGCTCCATGGGAGTTACAAACCCATGGGTCATGGAAATGAAGAGTCATGACACATTAGGGTTTACATGGTGTAACCCTAGATGTGTCAACACTATATAAGGATCCCATTCTCCACCAAAATCGGACACACATAAGAAACTAGAGGGCTAGGCCGATTTCAAGAAGTGTGTATTCTCTCAAAAGTCTTTCCAAGAGCATTTGGTGTTGTGTGAAGCATTTGAGGTGTCACACTTGGGGTGCTAGGCTTACCAGGTTTAAAGGAACATAAGAAACAACAAGGTAAGTTATTCTATCTTTCATGCAAGTTAGAAATTGTTCCCCATGTATGCTAGATAGGAATATAACCTTGGAATTCAACTTTGCATGATAATTAGACAAACATAGATCCAAGGTTATTAGGGTTGCATGTACACTTAGGAAGTGTTAGAATGCTCAAAACCCATCAATTGCCTCCTTTGACGCTTCGCTCACTGCAATGTACTCTGATTCACACGTTGAATCAACTACGGTTTCCTGCTTGGAACTTTTCCAAGTTACTGCTCCTCCATTAAGGGTAAAGACCCAGCCCGACTGCGAACAGTAGTTGTCACTGTCGGTCTGGAAGCTGGCGTCACTATACCCTCGAACCTTTAAGTCATCACTCCCCCACCACCCCCCCCCCCCCGAGGACTAAAAACCTTTCCTTTGTCCTCCGAAGGTACTTAAGTATATTCTTGACCGCAATCCAATGGGCTCTGCCAGGGTTACCTTGATATCTACTGACCATGCTCAAAGCAAAGGCTACATCAGGGCGAGTACAAGTCATAGCATACATGATTAAGCCAACTACGGAAGCGTATGGTACTCGGCTCATTTCTGCTATCTCTGCTTCGGTACTCGGACTTTGAGTCTTACTCAACATGGCATTACTTTGTATCGGTAATTCTCCCTTCTTCGAATTTTCCATACTAAGACGTTTTAGTACTTTATCTAAATAAGTGTTCTGACTAAGTCCTATTAGTCTCTTACTTCTTTCTCTCACTATCCTTATTCCCAAAATATAGGAAGCCTCTCCGAGGTCCTTCATACCCGTGCCAGGACTTAACCTCCTGCAGTGTCGGGACGTCGTTTCCTATGAGTAGTATGTCATCGACATACAAAACGAGGAAGCTAACTATACTCCCACTGGCTTTGACATATACACATGATTCATCTTCGCTTCGTACAAATTCAAGCTCTTTGACTTTCTCATCGAAGCAAAGATTCCATCTGCTAGACGCTTTCTTAAGTCCATAAATGGACTTCTCAAGCTTACACACTCTATTCGGATGCTTCGTATCAACAAACCCCTCTGGCTGAGCCATGTAAGCATCCTCATCCAACTTTCCATTAAGGAAAGCGGTCTTGACATCCATCTGCCATATCTCATAATCATGAAATGCAGCAATGGCTAGCATCACCCAAATAGACTTTATTTTCGCAACTGGTGAAAAGCTCTCATCATAGTCAACTCTGGGAGTTTGAGTAAAGCCCTTCGCAACCAATCGCGCTTTATATGTGTGTACATTTCCATCCACGTCGGTCTTCTTCTTGAAGATCCATTTGCACCCAACGGTCTTACGTCCGGGCACATTATCAACCAAATTCCAAACTTGGTTATCATACATGGATTGAATCTCGCTGTCCATTGCCTCTTTCCATTTCGCAGACTCCGGGCCTGCCATGGCTTCCTTATAGCTGTTAGGTTCATCTAGATTTATTAGTGTACCATCACTAATATACGTGTCCCCTTCGGTAGTAATATGAAAGCAATAAAAATGGGGTTGAACTCTAACTCTTTCGGAACGTCTAAGAGGTAATGACTCGTCAATCGGTTAAACCGGAGTTTCCTCCTCAGGTTGAGCGCCAGCGGTAGAGGTTCCATCATCAATCGACTCTTTAATCTCTTCAAGCTCGATTTGTCTCCCACTGTCTCTTTGGCTTATAATTTCTCGCTCTCAGAAAACTCCTCTCCTCGCAACGAAGACAACATTTTCCTTCGGTATATAGAAGAGATATCCAAAGGATTTCTGTGGGTAGCCGATGAAAATACATCGCTCACTACGAGGTTCGAGCTTGTCATGCGTATCTCGTCTTACGAATGCCTCGCAACCCTAAACCTTGATATGTGCTATCGAGGGAGCTTTCCCTGTCCACATCTCGTGAGGTGTTTTGGCAACCTTCTTAGTAGGGACTCGGTTAAGGATATGGGCGGCAGTCTCTAAGGCATACCCCCAGAATGAGATAGGTAGTGAAGCACGGCTCATCATAGAACGTACCATGTCCAACAAGGTTCGATTACACCTTTCTGCCACACCATTCAACTGCGGTGTCCTAAGTGGCGTCAATTGCGAAACGATTCCGCATTCTTTGAGATAGTCGTGGAATTCAAGACTTAGGTACTCTCCTCCTCGATCGGATCAAAACATCTTGATTTTCCTGCCAAATTGATTCTCCACTTCATTTTTGAATTCTTTGAACTTTTCAAATGTTTCTGACTTGTTCTTGATTAAGTAAATATACCCATATCTACTATAATCATCGGTGAAAGTCACATAGAAGCGGTTCCCATCCTTTGTGGTTGATCTAAAGGGTCCACACACATCGATATGTATGAGGTCCAATAAACCCTCACCCCTTTCACATGTACTAGTGAAGGGTGACTTGGGCATCATTCCAAGTAAACAAGATTCGCATGTGTCATCTTCCCTAAGGTCGAATGACTCCAACACTCCATCCTTTTGGAGTTAGGCTATGCGCTTCTTGTTGACATGTCCAAGACGACAATGCCACAAGGATGATCTATCCATACTATTGGAAGAATCCATGCATAAAACATCATTTCCTAGGTTATCTACAATCATAACAGTTTCATAAATTCCATTACATGGCATTGCTTCAAAATATAAAACACCAATTAGATAAGCATAAATTGAACCATTCTCATTATTAAAAGAAAATCTAAATCCTTGTCTAAACAAACCATGAAACGAAATGATGTTTCTTGCCATTTCTGGCGAGTAGCAACAATTATTCAAATCTAAACATAATCCATTACTAAGCACTAGAGAATACACTCCAATATTGGTCACGGGCAACGATCTTCTGTTCCCCATGATTAGATTTATTCTTCCACGCTCCACATCCCTATTTCTTCTTAGCCCCTGCAATTCAGAAAAAATGTGGTAACCACACCCGGTATCAAGGACCCAAGAAATAGCATGAGATGAATCATTAGATTTAATTGTGTAAATACTTGTGAAAGACGGCTTGATCTTTCCTTCCCTGATGGCTTGCAGGTATTCTGGGCAGCTTCTCTTCCAATGCCCTATTTTATGGCAATGGTGGAACTCTGCCTCCTTTGGGTTAGGGTTGGGCTTAGCAGGATCAACTTTGGTCCCACTAGAGGAGGAACCATCTCAGGACTTTCCCTTGCGGTGGCTCTTAGATGGAGCCTTCCTCTTCTTGCCCCTTCCTTTCCCAATTGCCAAAACAGGAGCAGCGGGTGGATTGGGAGTTGGTGCAACAGACTTGTCCTTGAGGTTGCTCTCAGCAACCCTTAGGAGACCTTGGAGTTTACTTAGGGTGACCTCTTCCTTGTTCATGTGGTAGGTCATCCTAAATTGGTTGTAACACGGAGGCAAAGAATGAAGCACCATGTCGATAGCCAAATCTTCCCCAAAGTCAACATTCAACTTGCGAAGACGATCGACATACCTTTGCATCTTTTGCAAGTGCACAGTTAGAGATTCTCCATGTCCCATTTTAGCGGAGATCATGTTAGTGAAGATCTTGTAACGTTCCTGCCTCGCGTTTTGATGGTATCTCTCCAATAAGTCTTGATGCATTTCGTACAGATACATGTCCTCATAGGACTTTTGGAATTCGGTGTTCATTGTGGCTATCATGATGCAATGAACGTTCGTCGCATCACGTTCATGAGTCTCAAAAGCAGTCATTTCAGCCGGAGTAGCAATTTCGGGATTGATCTTCTCGAGCTTCTCGTCGAGGACATACTCCTTGTCCTCATAGCGAGCAATCGTGCGAATGTATCTTATCCATTCGCTAAAGTTCGTTCCATCGAAAGTCACCTTTTGGCAAAGGCTCATCAATGTGAATGAACTAGCAGTAGTGTTGTTCACGTTCGACATCTACAAATAGAAAGGACAAATATTGATTAGAATTTGAATCCCTAATTATCACCCAATAAGAAGAATCAGAGCTAGGATCAAACAACAATATTTACATATTAGAAAAGGGATGTCGTAATCTCACATGCAAACAATTTGAGGGTAAGTGAATGACAATTCACTAATTCTCCATCACAAAACATAACTTTAAGTTCTAAATGTATTGAGAATTCCTAGGTTTCGATGAGATTCATTGAACTTTTCAATGGCATGTTTAAATCTCGATATGCCCCTCTCGTTTGTGACTGGGATACCGAGGATCACAAAGTGGGTGTGAATAATCATGCAAATCTACACGATGCCTTCATTGTAACAATCACCTATTCGATGTGCCAGTAAACCACACAAGCTCCACCGAACTATGATAAACAATGAATCACCCTTTGCCACCTATGCTTAGAACCAATTAGTGTGCAGGTAAACCACACATGCTCCACTAACTTCTAGGCAAGGGTGCAAAGTGTAATTTCATGGGATTGCATCAATTCACTTTTCCTAAAGTAACTTGGATTAGGAATTTTAGAAAATAGTTTAGTTACTTTATGTGTTCATTATACTTATTAATGAGGAGATAGAGGCTGCCCTATCCTACCCGTTCGGCTAACGACCCTCTACCGATCAAGTAAGCGGTAGGTGTGAGTGTACACCCATTAAGCGCCATTTTATAGGCCACAACCTTATACCCACCTTATAGACCGGCTTCGTGAATGAGGCCTACTAACAGTAAGACTAGCATTTTAACTATACATATATATATTAAGCTTGTAATCATATAGAGTATAGGGTTGAATTTTAAACTTGTAAAATTCTAGGGTTTGAAATTTAAATTGTCTAAATTAAACCTTTAATTACAAAACATAAATTTCAAAACTTAAGGAAAAGTTTTAAACTTTTCAAAACATAAGGGATCAAATAACAAATAATTCAAATAAACCATTTAATCTCATAATTATCTATATTTGATTTATTTAAATGTTTCTTGCAAAACAATTTACCAATTCAATTAAATAATTAATCAATTATCACATAAGGAAATTATTATTCAATTAATTGATAAATATCTTTAATTAGGTCAAGGCTATACTCAAATATATGTTAAAATCGGATTTATATTGACCCATAAAGATAAAGGCAAGTTTCCATAAGATAAACAACAAGAAAACCCGAAAATAGCTCCTTCTGACGCTCGAACTCGCCGAGTACCACCATGGACTCGCCGAGTTGAGGCCTACTCGTCGAGTCCACTATGGTACTCGCCGAGTTCATCAGGCAGAAGGACAAAAAACGAATTTTACAAATAACAATCAAGCAACTAATGCATCCATTCAATAGAAACCAATCAAGGCTCTGATACCACTGATGGGTTTGAGCCATAAGAACATCCCTATGTGCACATGCAAACCCTAATACTTGGATCTAGGTTTCTCTAATTGAACATGCAATATATCCAAGACTTTGATTGATAGATCTAATGAAGAACATTCAAATCATATATGAAAAACAGATCTAGAAGATTACCTTGAGTTGTTTGCTTGAATCTTCTTGTCCTTGGAGCTTAGAGTCACAATTGTCACTCCTCTAATGGCTTACAAACACCAACTAGCAAGAGGATGATTAGAGAGAGAGAGGAGGGCAAGAAATCGGCCAGGGTTTCTTCAAAGCAAGAGTGTACCGATTTCCTTAGCCCTAAGGGTCTATTTATACTAGTGAGCCTCCTAGGGTTTCACCCTTAAACCCTAATTGGATAACTTAAGCCCTAAGCAATCCAATCTCCTTATAGATAAGCCTTGGACGATTTCTAGGTCCTTCCAAACCCCCAAAACCGTCAATCCCTTTATCCATAAGGGATTATAGCCCAAAGTGCAACTATCATACAATTGACAGTTTATGCCCCTTTATTCAATTAATCTCTTTAAGTCACCAAATTAATTCCAAATTAATTTATGGCTTATATTAATCAAATAACAATATTATTATTCCTTATATTATTCTCATAATATATTAATAATATTTCTTCTCTCATTATAAATCATCCTGTCAAGTTGCTATGGTGAAGGCAACCCAAAAGGACCATGCACAACCGGGTCAAATACTTGCCTAATATAGTTGCAGCCTTAGACACTATTCCAATAGATTGCTATGTCTACACTCTTGGTGCTTCCTTCCAAGAGCAAATCAAGAAGGTTTTGATTAGTTATTTAGTATAATAACTAATAAGGTATGTAAAACCTAACTTGTTTGTGATTTTCAATATTAGCATAGGCTTCATAAGAATTTTTTTGTACAATAGAATATTACATTAATAGTGTTATGACATATATCCTTAGGTTGCATGTACCCTTAAGTTGTTAAGGATTCATCCACGTTAGTGCATGTAAAACCCACTAGTGGTATCAGAGCGTAGGTTGTCTAACAATTGAATGTATATTGCCTGAACCTTGAAAAAACTTGAATTTTTCTGAAAACCCAATCTCACAGCGTGAGCTTAAATGCTTATGGCGTGAGGACAAATAATTCTGAAATTCTGTTTTTGCGAGAATGTACTCACGACGTGTTAGGAGATTGTTATAGATGAGATAATGATAAATTTATATGATTAGAATTATCCTTATGGATCTTATTATTAATTTAATTAAATGATTAATTAAATATAATCAATAAATCCATAAAATGTTTTAAATTTAATTAAATTAAAAGTTTAATTTATTAAAAGATTAAACCCTTGCAATTTTAAAATGTTTTAAAATACACCTTATACTATGTACATATAATAAAAAGTTTAATATCTATTACACGTATAAGAAAAATCAGTAAAATAGCTAGTAGGCCTCATTCACTAAACCATGCTATAAGGAGGGTATAGGGAAGCAGCCAATAAAATGGTCGTTGAATGGGTGTCCACTCTCACCCACTGCTCTCTTGTATGGTGGAGGGTCGTTAGCTGAATGGATTTGATAGCACATAATTACATTAAAAAGTATAAAGAAATAAAGTAACTAAACTATTTTATAAAAATCCCACTCTTAGCTACTTTATAAGTAACTAAACTAATCCATGAAATTTCACATTACACTTTATAAATCGTTAGTAGAGCATGTGTGGTTAACTAACA
This sequence comes from Lactuca serriola, assembly GCF_051521515.1. Classification (NCBI taxonomy): domain Eukaryota; kingdom Viridiplantae; phylum Streptophyta; class Magnoliopsida; order Asterales; family Asteraceae; genus Lactuca; species Lactuca serriola. The sequence goes on from NC_136412.1 coordinate 167,588,557, forward strand.
CACTAATGGGGGATTAATAAAGAGTGGTAGTGGGTGTCTTGAAAAATATAGTTGATTAATGGAGCGTGTGTGGCTCACTGACACATTAAAACGAGATGATAAATGACATCAAGGGTGTCAAACTAGTTTGCATGGTTATTCACATCTTGCTTGTGATCCTCAACATCCCAGTCACAAAAGTTAGAGCATAACTTGAGATTAAACATGTAATTGATTAGATTCAATGAATCTCAAAAAATCTTGGAATTTCATGAGATTGAAATTGGTAAAAGCTTTACTTACCTAAAATAGATCAAATTTGATTACGACATCCCTATTCAAAGTTTGAATTGAAAATATGGATCCTAGCCTTGATTTAAATTTATGGGTTAATAATTAAGGATTAAAATCAAATAATTTGAATTCTCTTTTCTCCTATTATAGATGTCAATTCAAGACAACAGTGGTCTTCCTCGTTATTTTGGAAATGGTTTTCCTCTTCCTTCTGAAGATGATCTTCCACGTTCAGATCAACGTGAAAATATTTTCTCTTCTCCGGGAAATGGTGGAAATAGAAATCATGCTTCTCCAACTCTTCTTCCTCCTCCTCCAGAAACTCTCCTGATGTCATGTTTTCCTCAAGTTGAAAGATACACAACTACTCAAGCCCTAGTGGCATGTAGACATCAAGGTGGAAATTATGTGTTTGCGCATGTTCTGGAAATGAAATCGTATATTGACAAGTTGGATAGAATGGGTGTCGTTTTCCTAAAGTAGAAAGTCGTTTATTTGGTTCTTCTTTCGCTCCTAAGTCATATGGCCAGTTCATTGATAACTTTTATATGAGGAACATCGACATGACCCTTAATTGATCTGACCCAAATGTTGATTGTTGCTGAAGCAGAAACGCTTAAGAGCACATCTGAAGCAAAAGTGCTTGAAGGCTCTAATTCCAAAGTTTCCATGGACATTGATGATGGTAACAATGGTGGTCTAGAAAATATTTCTCTTCCCAATGGAAAGGGATCGGCCAAGGTCAAACTGCTTGATCGTATAGTAAAGAGAAATGCTAGTTCTGAGATAGTTCCATGTGTTAACCCTAAAGATTCCATATGTTTCTATTGCAAATTGAAGGGACATTGGTTTCGAAGCTGTCATGACTACCTGAAAGATCTCAGAGATGGTAAACTCAGGTCGTATGACTCTACTTCAGGTACATCCATTATCTAACTCCATTATTCTAACAAGTTCTTATTTATAGACTCTTAATACATGATGTGATGATCACATTTTGATGTTATTGTAGCATCTAAGGGAAAGAATGAAGCTTAAGAAGAGTGAGCTAATTCTGATCATGAGAGATGGATTTCGACCACATGGTTCGATGATCGGAATTTGGAAGCTATTGCTTAGGAGTTATGACAATTTTAATAGATTGCTTAGGAAATGTCTAGAAACATAGTTTTCGTTTTTATGCATTGTAAGGAAAATTTCCAATTTTTCGTTAATTATCAATAAAAGTGAAATTTTTGTTTATCTAGTTGGTTTGCTTTATATTTCATTACAATGACATTTATGAAAATGTTGGTTACATTTCTATTATCAACAATGTTGCTTGTGGATTGGATTCTTGTTATATCGCTTGTGGTATTGTCATAAATGACCAAGTGATAAAGAATCTCATCACCCAACTTTCAATTGGATAGAAACTTGGAGTCATACAATTCGAATTGTGTGATGCATGAGATTCTTGATCGTTGAAAGATTATGATTAATTCATTGATCACATGATTATTTGAGTCAAAGTGAAAGACTAATGGACCTGGTACATGTTGATATGGCCTATTCGGATCCACCACAACGGATGATAATTCTATTCATCATGATTTACTAGTGTTTCAGTAAATACGGTTGTGTTTATAAGATTAATCATAATTCTGATACTTTGAAAAGTTTCAAAGAGCAGCAAACAAATATAAAGAATCAATGAGGCAGAAATCTTAAAGTTTCTCCAATCTAAAAGGAAAGGAGAGTACTTTGGTATAATGTTTTATGATCATCTTAATGATTATGGAACTATATCACAATTGATAGTTGAAAAACATCTTAGTGAAATTGTATGACTAAGAAGAGGGATCGAATATTGTTGAAATGGTTCAAATTGAGAGATGAGTCATACTTCGTTTCTAATCATGTTTTAGAGCCATGCTCTAGTTACTACATATCACATCTTGAAAACTTATTTTGTACTAAGTAGGTTTATAACACCTCATGAAATATAGAGTAATAATGTTTTCTTACTCTAGCACATTTGGAATTGGAAGTTGTGATGTTTTGGTTAAAACAAAGGATAAACTAAGACCAATTCTATGAAGTGTTTCTTGTTGGGAATTCACACTAACTTTTGAATATTTGTTTTAGCTCGTCAAGGAATGTTCACTGAGAGAGAAACTTATATGTCAAGAAGTCATTGTGTAATGACCCAATTTTCAAAAGAAAATTTTCATTTTTGATTAACTAAATATTTTCCACGAACCATGAAATCCCAAATACAGTTGTTTTCAAAATTCATATTAAGTACAATTTTATTTCACATCATCAGAGTGTCCCATAAGAAAACGTCTGAGAGAGTGCAAGCTGTGCCATCAAGCCTTTCCCTTGCCCTTGGGCTCAAATATACCTGAAACAAATCCACAAACTATAAGCTAATGCTTAGTGAGTTTCTCAGAGCATACCGCACACATAATCCACATAAACACATATCATATCATCTATAAAAGCTACATATACCACATAAGCCATGCATACTGACATATAAGGAAGCCCTAAGCCCTCCAGGGTCTTACTCTGGGTGCCATTGGAACCCCCACATGGTATTAGCCAAATACCTCGGGAACCCCCCGAGGTCTTGACCTAGGATGCCATGGAAACGCTCCAAGGTCTTATACCTAAGTACCTCAGGAACCCTCCCCCCCCCCCCCCCCCCCCGAGGTATTTACCTAGGATGTCGTGGAAACCCTCCATGATCTTATACCTAAGTTCCTCGGGAATCCCCCGGGTCTTCCATACAAGTATCATAGATACAACTAGCATATCACATAACCCACTGGCACACACGTAACAAATAATGGGCCAAACTTGGTGCCTTCGACCCATTTGTATGGTGAGAAGACTCACCTCTCTAATACTGAACTGATAAGCTAAGATTAGATATTTCCCCACGCACTACTCCTCCTCAACTACCTATAATCAACATGTGATTCACTTTTCATCATCCCAATAAATATCCTTAAAGTCAACCCTGGTCAAAGGCAAGGTCAACAGTCCATGTTGACCTCAACTCGCCGAGTGCGTCCAGCAACTAGTCGAGTTCCTCCCGAGTTCATTCCACTGAATCCCGATCTAACTCAATGAGTCATATTTATGACTCGTCGAGTTCATTAAATATCCAGAGAGCCTAAAGTCCATTCAAACCAAACCCTAATCCTCTACTTCACTCAATCAGAAACTCAAAAACAGGCAAACCCCTACCCCGACTCGTTGAGTCAACTAAGGGACTCCACGAGTTCCTTCAGTCCCTTTCATGTTTAGCCCTTTCCAGTGGGATCTAAGGTCCCAAACTTCAGATCTAACCTCCCATAGTGCAGATACCATGTAAAGTTGCAAACTTTACGTGCATTCAAGGCCCTTCAAGGCCATAACATCGAAACTAAGCTTCTTACAAGGTTTTTGTGCATAGAAAGGGGCTAGTCTATATAAATTGAGCAACTTTATTTCATTGGGGACCTTGAGAGGTCCAGATCTAGAACCATATCCTTGTGATAGGTCTAGATCCGAGTTTGACTCCATTTTGCCCCAAAAATGGTCATTTACTTGCAAGAGAAGGGATCTTATCAACTAGAGATCAAGATGAAGACTTTATACCTCAAGATGATAGCTAATACAAAGTAGATGCCAGATCTACTGCTTCTCTCCTTGCTCCTTCCTCTTCAAGCTCTAGAATGCTTCATAAATACCCCAAAAATTGCTAACAAAAGCTCTTACTCTCACTCAAGAAGGTACAAAGCCGAATTAGGGTTTTCTCCGGATACTAGGGTGATAAGGGAGGCCACAAGAGGCGAGTTGTGTTCTTTAAATAGGGTGCAAACCCTAAAATTAGGGTTTCTATTTATAGAGCCTACTCGTCGAGTCGGGACCTTCCGGCTCGTCGAGTAGATTCCAAATTCGCGTTCTCAAAATAGTCTCTACTCGACGAATCGGAGCATCCTAACTCATAGATCCCATGCACAAAACCCAAAAAACCATATATATTAATCAATACCTAGGACAGTGTTACACATTGGGAGTCTTATTGCTCTTCAGGGTTTCAGGAGTCAATCAAATATAAAGATTTTTGTTATCACTAGCACACAACCTAGGGTTGATAACCTATCGTGTTGACACTTTCTTGTTTTTGTGCACCCTCCAATTGAGTTGGCAATGCTTATGAGTTATATAACTCTCATTTTACTGAAAAAGGAAGATCACATTGGTCAGTGAAAGTACATTAATCAATATGGGTGAGCTACTTAACAACACGGAAACACTGGTAGGTCCTTCTGTTGCCAGAGGGAAAGAAATTAAGAATAATAAAAGTTTAGTCCATGAAAGGAAAACTGTCACACCCTAAAGCCGAAGGTGGAAACGTTCCGGGGCAGAGGACGTCATGAAGTATCGCAACCAATGTACATAGTAAGCATAGTAAACACAAAACATTACATTACATAGATTCATTACATTTGTTTGAAAGTAAAGTAATACAACTTTTGTAGATACATAAGATTAAACAAAAGTAAGACGTAATTTCCATATGCTCCGTCTTCTGCAAAAGAACGTTGGATACCTGTCTAAGGAGAACCTGAGAATACAAGCAGTTCAAAAATCAGCATAAACCTGGTGAGTTCATAAGAGGTTTGTTTTCTGAAAATGTACAAGTTTCCTTTGGTTTTCCGAAAAAGTTTGTTATCCAAGAAAATCCCATATTTTCTTATAAGTATAGTTGAGTTATCTGTTTATTATACGATCCGGTTATGTACAGTTTGTTATCCCAGGAAAAACCCTTATTTTCCTTAAATGTAAAGTTTGGTCAAAGTTCTGAATTTCCGTTAAATACAACAGTGTATAGTTTAATACATAAAACTATATATTGAAAACCACTGGGAATACCATTCAGTACAACAGTAGATACTTTTAATACATAAAAATATTGATTGAAAACCATGGGAATACCACCCATACTACATATAAGATAGTTTTAATACACAAAAACTATAGATTGAAAGCGATGGGATTACCGTCCCGTACTAGATATAAAAACCATGGGAATACCATCCTATACTAGAAATATAGACCATGGGAATACTATCCAGTACTAGATTTAAAGACCATGGGAATACCATCCCGTACTAGATATAAATTCTATAGATCAAAGATAGATATGAAAATAAAATTCGTGAATAAACTTATATTAATACGTATTGTGAGTCGGGTAACCATGCTAATACGACAATGAGACCTCCTTGACGTTCTTCAGGCGTCGGACGATATCCAGAATTTGTCACCCCAAGCGTGCCCGCCTAACTGTAGCTAGCAGTTTAGGTGTGGGATTGTCAGTCCCGAATAGATCTATTCACAAATTCCACGCTCTCCCTCCAGGAGACTCTGATTACACTTCCGGGGAGGATTTACTGATAACCCAAAGGGTTTAATGAAGATAATCTCACAAGCTAGTATTAAATTATTCACGGTGCTCTCGGACGTTATCAAACATACTAATCGTTTTTGAAACATAATATAGTATAAACAGTTTAATATAATGAAGTTATCTGGCATAATACTCTAAATTGAACAGAGATAAACTAAATCAGACATAGCTTATCTATTAACTTTACATAAATCTGTGCTCATAAAACAAGAACTGAAGATCCCAAATTATTCCCATAATAATTTGATTGTTTCCTTTACTGTAATTGAAATCTACTTAATTATATTCAGTAAAACATCCCTTATGCTCCGCATAAACGGGGTAACGATATCTAAAAGTTTTCTAGATATTTATAGAATTACAATAGTTTTAGGTTTTGAAAACATTTATTGTTTGCTTATTCCCCCCTGAAAATATTGAAAAACACGGAAAAAGGTGTAGGGGTATGAACTCACCAGTCGAGAAGTGTGCCGGTTTGATGCTAATTATCCGTTCGGGGATTGAAAACACACGAGGTTCCTATGTAATATGAATAGATATATAACTGTATCTAATTAGACTTCGAACCACTAATTAGATAAGAGTAAACACTTCTAGACGCGAAAACACTTCAATTTAAGTGTTTTGAGTGACCCAGGTGGCATCTATGGATGTATATGGCTTGGATATGGAGTTTACTCTTCAAGAGTAAACTCCTTTAGGAGTTTACGGTCCAAATGACAAACTCCCCATGAGTTTACGGCCGTAAACTCATGGTGGGGGTGTTCTTGGTTGCTAAATGGTCTATAACACTTTAGGGGTGATGCTAGATGTGACAACCCGAAATTTCCATTTTGTACGAACATTAGCTATTCAATAGAAGCTAGTCCAGTTTCAATGAATTTCAGACTTTTCCGAATAAGTTTGTGTACATTAGGTTTTAAGTTTAAGGAGATATCAGGAGAGTGGATGCTCATGGGTTTGTGAAACTTGAGCATTTCAAAACTTCATAATGTTAGAGTCCAATTCCGGAATAAAAATATTTTCTGCCAAAATATTTCAGGACTATAAATAGATTTCTAAACTAAATTCATTCATTATTCACATTTCCCACTAGAGAAAAGCCATTTTCTCTCTCACGGATCTTCGGGTTTTCATCCCAAATCGTGAGTACACTTCTCTAGTTGTGTTATAATGTTTGTTTTAAGCTTATTAACATAGATTGTATGTCAAATATATGTGATTCGGGAGTTTACCGCCCAAGAACGTTCTTGGGGAGTAAACTCCAAAATGAAGCTTAAAGGCCATCTAGTCCCATTCCCTTGTTAGGTAACTAGTTTAGGATAATATGTATGATCATTTGAGACTAGAAAACAATCAAGAACACATAGCTTTGGGAGTTTACGGCCGAAGAGTTTCTTGGACCGTAAACACCAAATTCAAGGGCTTAAATGTGCCCTAATCACTCCTAAAGGCTTTAGACTTTAACCCTCAATTACTTCTAGCTAATTTGGGGACATTAACACATCAAAAACACCCCTAAAAGGGAGTTTATGGCCAAGGAATACTCTTGGGCCATAAACACCAAATAAGGGCACCAAAGTGTGCCTAGGGTCCCCCTTAGCCTAAATCAAATACCTAGAAAGTATTCTACTTGTGTTTGAGACTTGAAAGAATTAAAACATCCATCCCATGAGAGTTTACAGCAGTAAACTCTAAGGGATATGGTCTTTTGGCCGTAAACTCCTCAAAGGAGTGTTATCTATGCCCTAAACTACCTAAAGGATTAAACCACCAAGCTAGGCTTATTCTAGAAATAATTTAGCACCTTAAAACACTAATCACCACCAAGATTGGAGTTCACGGCCGTAAAATCAAGGGTTTATGACCGTAAACTCCTTGTGTGGGGTTTATTGGGTTGTAAACTCTTATACAAGGCCCTTGGGTACATTAAACCCCTTTAGCCTTGTCCCATAGCAACTTAGATGCAACCATTAGGACCTATAACACTTTTACCAAGTGTTTACATGTTCCTGAGTGTCCCAAATTATTTCATTAAGTTATTATTTGGCTAATTAGTTTTATATATATATATATATATATATATATATATATATATATATATATATATATATATATATATATATATATATATATATATATATATATGCTCATTATATGATAACTAGGCTCGTGCGTGTGAACAAGTCTCCGTTTGCCACCTAGCACGGTATCCGACACTTCAATCCAATCCACTCACCACAAGTGAGTTCATACCCCTTTAACTAACCTTTGAAATACTTTTAAATGTTTTAAATACTTTATGGGGGGATACAAGTTAAATGCTTATAGTTATTACATCAATCACATGTGATTAATAACTAGAAAACCAATGATTTTATCACTGGTCAAACTGTTTATTGAACTATTTTACTTCAAACTGTTTTACAAGCTCTTTTACTTATCAAATACTTTTATTTAAACTTTGTTATACTTCTTATAAATTTCATGCCCATATATGTATAGATATATAAGCAATGTTTAAAGGGCTTAGGAAGGCCATCCGCCCTATTTCCTTTTCGCGCTTGAGATGTGGTCTGGTGGGATTTCGGGTAGCCCTCCGAAGGTCGTTTCAATATTAATTATATACCAAATGTACATATATAGACATAAAAGTACTCCTTTATTCACGCGTATCAGTACATCATTAGTAAGTTACCATCGGGGTAACACAGAATCATACTACTACAATTTCTAGATCAATGAGTCAGTTCATTCATGAGTCAATACTTATTACTACGAGTACATATACAACTATACTAGAAAGAGAACTTATACAACTATACTAGAAAGAGATCATATACAACTATACTAGAGGAAGAACATATACAACTATACTAGAAAGAGAACTTATACAACTATACTAGAAAGAGATCATATACAACTATACTAGAGGAAGAGCATATACAACTATACTAGAGGAAGAACATATACAACTATACTAGAACAGTTCATTATATTACATATACTAGAATACGTTCATTATTGTGATATGAATCGGAGCATGACTTAAATGCCATGGCCCGAGTTGTAGCCAGAGTCTCTTGAAGGGAGAGCGTGAGTTTGCGTATAGATCTATACTGGATTGACTATCCTACACCTTGCTGCTAGCTACAGCCGGACCTGCAGGTCTGCGGGTGCCAAACGTCATTCCGTTATTACGACCATTCGTATGTCGTTGTTACCAGTCGATAGTATGGTGCAATTAGTCACATGATACCTTAATATAAATCCGGTTTAAGGTAGTTAGTACAGCAGTAGTTCCTATAATACAACACTACAATACTACGATAATTTACCCATTACATTTATTTAGTGATTATTTCACTCAAACTTTAATGTACAAACTATATTTTGTTAAATAATAGTTACACTTGGGAAATTACACACTTTCACAAAAAACGAGCATACAAACAAGTTAAGCCTTGGTAGAAGGCTACTTTAATAGAAAATATAGGTTTTTCTGAGAGATTCAAACTTTTACAAACACTTACATACATTTTACAAACTTACACTTGAGACACGTTCAAACATTTTGATAACAAACATCGACACTAAAATACTTATGAACTCACCAGCTTAATGTTGATAAACTCTTTCAAAATAACTTGTATTCTCAGGTCATCAGTGGACAGGTACCGATGCCAGCTTTTGAGAAGATGGAGCGCATTCAAGACTCATCTTATTATTTTGATTTACATTATATTTTTGGTATCTAAAACTGTACAGAACACGCTTGTATTAAAATTATATATATTTAATGCAATGGATGATGTTGTTTGCTTATTTACATTTACTGTGTTGTGATACTATACATGACGTCCTCCGCCCCAGAACGTTTCCGCCGTTCTTGGTTTTGGGGTGTGACAGATTGGTATCAGAGCATTGTTTATAGTGAATCAAGTATATCAACCCATAAAAGATATACTAAACTATAAACCCAATAGGGATTAAAGCACTCTGACCAAGATTCTATACTTTAAATATTAAAATATTTAATTAAGTATACTAGTCTGCATTCATACTAAAATCAGTGTCACAATGACAAGAACAAAAGTATTAGGATTGTTAAATATCACAAGTGAGCTCGGGGATGTATGGTCAGTCCTGGGAATGGCATAGCCTGATCAACTATGCTGGTGCTAGCAGTGATTAGCATATGCCCTAGAATGGTTGTGATGTGTTAACAAGTCTAAAAACTTACCAACAATACCACAAGAAGATCAGTAGAACTTAAACTTAAAATACTATAGGTGTATTTTGTACTACTAGTTACATGTATACTATATTCTTATACCTCTCTTCTCGCGTAGATTTAAAATGGATGGATTCCATCACGGCGACCCGTACTTTCCAAATGAAGGCAATGCCGGGTGGATCGAAGAAGAGCCCGAAGATGAGCATCCAATCCCTTTGGATGATCACCTCGTAGAAGGCTTTTCTGATGGATCCGACTCCGAGCCTGAAGTCAACAACCAACCGCTAGTAGGTCAAGCCCCGAACAACAACTCCCGACCAGCCTTTCTAGGTCCTACACCCTTGTGGGCAACCAACTTGAATTGCTGGAGTGATGAACAGGGTCAACCCTTACCATACTTTGGGGACCGAAGTTTTTACAACGTCAGTGAAGGTGGTTCTGCTGATCGAGCTCTGCCCGTCATTATCTGCAGAATAGCTCGTAATGTTGAGCAAGGTCGAGCAGCCATCGACCGGGTCATGGAGATTGATGCCAACTCTGGTGTCAACATAGTTCGCATCCGCCGTCTTGAAGAAGACATGGAACGGACCCGGAGAACCAATGAAACCCTGCAGCAACAGCCGGCTGCCTCCCAAGCTGAAGTCTTGGAACTCCGAGCCCGTCAGAGGGCTCAGGAGCGACACCTTCAAGAGGTGTTTCGGCAAGTGTCAGACCTCAGGGCTCGCCCGAGGAATTCCCATCGCTGTTAGATGATGTCTAGTACATCTCTGTCCTTTGGTTAAGAAATAGCCGTTAACATCTGTGCACTAAGTAGCACTTGTCTGTAAAATATTCCTAACTTTCAGTACTTTATTTAGGAATCTAAGAACTGTCAAACTTTTTTTTATGGTATGATGTAAGAACTAATGTTAGGTCGATTTTCCCTGAACTTATTACATCAGTAATACCAGTATTATTGACATCTATCTAATCTGTGGGAAAAATATGTACATTTGTGTTTCCTACTAATATTCTTTGTTGTGATCTCAAACACTCATTCAACTGTTGGGCTATGGTTAGTTAGTCCATGTGTCACTCTCACCATTACTTACAAATTGATTCTTACCATTTTTCTTATCTTTATAAACTTATAGCTGAAAGATGCCTCCTCGCAAATCTCCCAGGAATAACCCTGCACCTTCACCACCTCCTCCGCCTCCGGTCATCGATACTGCAGCCCTGAATGCTGCCGTAGCTGCAGCAGTGGCAACTGCCATGGCTCAGTATCACTCATCTGATGCCAGCAGAGGTGGAACCCCTGTGGAATCAATTCCGGTTGAAACCCCTGTGCGCTCGAGAGAGTGCTCCTACAAGGATTTCACCAATTGCAAGCCGAAGTCTTACCATGGCACCGGTGGAGTCATTGCCCTCTCGCAATGGTTCAAGAAGACTGAATCAGTCTTCGCGATCTATTCATGCCCTGCTGCGAGCAAAGTCAAATATGCCGCATGCACCTTTGAGGGAAAGGCCCTGACGTGGTGGAACGGCCACGTTAAAGCTCTAACCCTCGTCGTAGCCAACGACATGGGTTGGGAAACGATGAAAGACCTCATGATTGAGGAATACTGCCCGAGGGGCGAAGTCCAGAAATTGGAGCAGGAACTTTGGAACCTGACCATGAAGGGCACCAACGTGGTTGCTTATACCGCCAGATTCAGCGAACTGGTGGCCCTCTGCCCCAATATGGTTCCCACTGAAGGGAAAAGATCGAAAGGTACATATGGGGGCTAGTGCCTCCGTATCAGGGGAATGTCCTAGCATCAAACCCCGCTACCTTAGACAGTGCCAAGCGACTGGCACAGCGACTCATTAACCATGGAGTCAAAACCCCTGCAACAACAACCACCCTAACCATCCCGGAACCCTCCAAACCCGTTGACACTAAGCGGAAATTCTAGGAAGAGAAGAAGAGACAGCAAGCTGCTAAAAAGCAGCAAATTGTGGCTGTGCATGCCGCGATAACCCCTGCTACTGCTACTGCTCCGGTGGGACGGTATGCTGGAAGTTTGCCTAAGTGCAACAAATGCAACTTCCACCACAACGGCCCCTGCCGTGAAATGCAGTGCTCTAACTACAACAAGAAAGGACACACCATCCATTTCTATAAATTCCCGGCAAAACCGATCACCCAAGTCCCCGGCTCAGGCGCGAGCCCGACCTGCTATGGATGTGGCAAAGCAGGCCACTTTAAGAGGGACTGCCCCAAAGCGAAGAATGTTGGAGGAGCAGGGAGGGTACTAGCTATAGGCCACGGGGAAGCAGTTGCTGACCTGATAGTGGTGACTGGTACGTTCCTCCTCGATAACTCCTATGCGTTCATTATGTTCGATAGTGGAGCGGAGCGAAGCTTCGTAAACCATAAATTTGCTCACATGCTTAAACAACCACTGCACGCACTCAAAGAACAATTCACAGTAGAAATGGCTAATGGAAAAACTGAAAGTACGAATAGCATATACTTAGGTTGTACCCTAACTCTAGATAACCATTCATTCCCAATCGACCTCATGCCGGTCTCAATTAAACGCTTCGACGTTATCATTGGCATGGATTGGTTAAGTCTTCATCGCGCCGACATCATGTGCTTCGAGAAAGCAGTCCGTCTAAACCTCCCATCTAACGAAACTCTTATAGTCTACGGCAACAAACCTGGTGCGAATCTTCGTATAATATCAAGTATTCAAGCTCAGAAGTATCTGCGTAAAGAATACCACGCATTCCTTGCTCACGTCGTCGACACGAGCCTCGAAACGAAAGGACTAAAGAACATCCAAGTAGTGAGCGACTTCCCCGACATTTTCCCAGAAGAGTGACCTGGATTACCTCCGCAACGACAGGTCGAGTTCAGAATCGACTTAGTCCCAGGAGCTACCCCAGTAGCCAAGTCGCCCTACCGCTTAGCACCAGTGGAGATGCAGGAACTCTCTGGTCAGCTTAACGAACTGCTCAGTAAGGGCTTTATAATACCAAGTTTCTCACCTTAGGGAGCACCGGTCTTGTTCGTTAAGAAGAAAGACGGATCATTCCGTATGTGTATCGACTACAGAGAACTCAACAAACTGACGGTCAAAAATCGTTACCCTCTGCCTCGCATAGACGGTCTATTTGACCAACTGCAAGGGGCGAACTATTTTTCCAAAATTGATCTGAGATCCGGATATCACCAGTTACGAGTACTAGAGGAGGATGTGCTGAAGACAGCCTTACGAACTCATTACGGACACTACGAGTTCGTGGTGATGCCATTCGGATTGACCAATGCGCCCGCAGTTTTCATGGATCTGATGAATAGAGTATGCCGACCTTACTTGGATCAGTTCTTCATCGTTTTCATTGACGACATCCTGATCTACTCCCGAAGTAAGGAAGAACATGGCGATCACCTGCGACAAGTTCTAGGGACATTACGAAAGGAGAAACTTTATGCGAAGTTCTCGAAATGTGAATTTTGGATCCGAAGAGTCGAATTCTTAGGACACGTGGTAAGTGAAGAGGAAATCCACGTAGACCCATCCAAAATTAAAGCCATTGAGAACTACTCAGCATTCAAGACGCCCACAGCAATCCGTCAATTTCTAGGCCTTGCTGGATACTACCGCAGGTTCATACAGAACTTCTCCCGAATAGCGAAACCCCTTACAACCTTGACCCAGAAAGGCATGGCCTTTGACTGGGAAGAGAAACAAGAGAGAGCGTTCCAAACGCTCAAGCGAGCCTTGTGCACCGCGCCAATACTATCCCTCCCCGAAGGGATAAAAGACTTCGTAGTCTATTGCGATGCATCAAATTAAGGGCTCGAGTGTGTTCTGATGCAACAAGGTAAGGTCATCGCCTACGCCTCCAGATAGTTGAAGACACACGAAGTTAACTACACGACCCACGATCTCGAACTAGGAGCAGTGGTGTTTGCTCTGAAGATCTGGAGACATTACTTGTACAGGACGAAAAGCACTATTTTTACCGACCACAAGAGTTTACAACACATTTTCGATCAGAAGGAGCTCAACATGAGACAACGACGGTGGGTCGAGCTACTCAGTGACTACGAATGCGATATTCGTTACCATCCGGGTAAAGCCAACGTAGTAGCAGACGCCCTAAGTCGGATGGAATATTCTGGTCGCAAAGTCAAGTCATTGTCAATAACCATCCATTCACACTTGTCTAAGCAAATTCAGACGGCCCAACTTGAAGCCATGAAACCTGAAAATGGACAAGAATTTAGAAGCCAAGGGTGACAGAGCCTTATATTTCATGAACCGGATCTGGACACCGAAGCACGGTGGTTTCCGAGACTTGGTCATGACCGAGGCGCACAACACTCAGTATTCCGTCCACCCAGGTAACGATAAGATGTATCTGGATCTTAAAAAGCTATACTGGTGGCCTAATATGAAAGCAGAGATTGCTACCTTCGTAAGTAAATGCCTTACTTGCGCAAAGGTTAAGGTTGAGTACCAGAAGCCCTCTGGTTTACTGCAACAACCAGAGATTCCAGAATGGAAGTGGGAGCGGATCACTATGGATTTCATAACCAAGTTGCCCAAGACAACGGGTGGACTTGATACCATATGGGTCATCGTCGATAGATTGACCAAGTCTGCACACTTCCTGCCTATCAAAGAAACTAACAAGATGGAGAAACTTACGAGAACATACATTAGGGAAATCGTACGGTTACATGGTGTGCCTATGTCCATTATCTCCATTAGAGATAGTAGGTTCACCTCAAGATTCTGGCAATCACTACAACATTCCCTAGGAACAAGGTTGGACATGAGCACAGCCTACCATCCATAGACCGACGGACAGAGTGAGAGGACCATCCAAACACTGGAAGATATGTTGCAAGCCTGTGTGATTGACTTTGGAAAGGCATGGGATACTCATTTACCCCTTGTCAAATTTTCCTATAATAACAGTTATCACATAAGCATCAAGGCTGCTCCATTTGAAGCTCTCTACGGCCGAAAGTGCAGATCTCCTCTGTGCTGGGCTGACGTGGGTGATACCCAATTAGCCAGGGGGCAAGCTTCTGAAAGTACTCTCACCGGTCCGGATATCATTCGGGAAACGAAAGAGAAAATCGTTCAGATCCGTGAACGATTAAAAGCCTCTAGAGACCGACAAAAGAGCTACGCTGATAAACAAAGGAAACCTTTGGAATTTCAGGTGGGAGACCGAGTCCTTCTCAAAGTCTCACCCTGGAAGGGCTTGATACGCTTCGGAAAGCGTGGGAAGCTTAATCCGAGGTACATAGGGCCTTTCGAGATTCTTGCAAGAGTCGGCCCCGTAGCTTACAAACTCGACCTACCCGATGCACTTTGTAACGTACATTCTACATTCCACGTATCTAACTTGAAAAAGTGTCTAGCCGACAAGACTCTTGTAATCCCACTCGATGAGATCGAGATCAATGAGAGCCTCAACTTCGTGGAAGAACCAGTAGAGATCATGGACCATGAGGTCGAGCAAACGAAGCAAAGCTGTATCCCTATCGTGAAGGTTCGCTGGAACGCCAAGCGAGGACCGGAATTCACTTGGGAACGCGAGGATCAGATGAAACTGAAATACCCTCATCTTTTCGCTTAATTGTTTGTAACTTCTTATTTGCTTAAATTCTAATTTCGGGACGAAATTCCTTCTAACGGGGGGATGATGTGACAACTCGAAATTTCCATTTTGTACGAACATTAGCTATTCAATAGAAGCTAGTCCAGTTTCAATGAATTTCAGACTTTTCCGAATAAGTTTGTGTACATTAGGGTTTACGTTTAAGGAGATATCAGGAGAGTGGATGCTCATGGGTTTGTGAAACTTGAGCATTTCAAAACTTCATAATGTTAGAGTCCAATTCCGGAATAAAAATATTTTCTGCCAAAATATTTCAGGACTATAAATAGATTTCTGAACTAAATTCATTCATTATTCACATTTCCAACTAGAGAGAAGCCATTTTCTCTCTCACGGATCTTCGGGTTTTCATCCCAAATCGTGAGTACACTTCTCTAGTTGTGTTATAATGTTTGTTTTAAGCTTATTAACATAGATTGTATGTCAAATATATGTGATTCGGGAGTTTACCGCCCAAGAACGTTCTTGGGGAGTAAACTCCAAAATGAAGCTTAAAGGCCATCTAGTCCCATTCCCTTGTTAGGTAACTAGTTTAGGATAATATGTATGATCATTTGAGACTAGAAAACAATCAAGAACACATAGCTTTGGGAGTTTACGGCCCAAGAGTTTCTTGGACCGTAAACACCAAATTCAAGGGCTTAAATGTGCCCTAATCACTCCTAAAGGCTTTAGACTTTAACCCTCAATTACTTCTAGCTAATTTGGGGACATTAACACATCAAAAACACCCCTAAAAGGGAGTTTACGGCCAAGGAATACTCTTGGGCCGTAAACACCAAATAAGGGCACCAAAGTGTGCCTAGGGTCCCCCTTAGCCTAAATCAAATGCCTAGAAAGTATTCTACTTGTGTTTGAGACTTGAAAGAATTAAAACATCCATCCCATGAGAGGTTATAGCCGTAAACTCTAAGGGATATGGTATTTTGGCCGTAAACTCCTCAAAGGAGTGTTATCTATGCCCTAAACTACCCAAAGGATTAAACCACCAAGCTAGGCTTATTCTAGAAATCATTTAGCACCTTAAAACACCAATCACCACCAAGATTGGAGTTCACGGCCGTAAACTCAAGGGTTTACGACCGTAAACTCCTTGTGTGGGGTTTATTGGGTTGTAAACTCTTATACAAGGCCCTTGGGTACATTAAACCCCTTTACCCTTGTCCCATAGCAACTTAGATGCAACCATTAGGACCTATAACACTTTTACCAAGTGTTTACATGTTCCTGAGTGTCCCAACTTATTTTATTAAGTTATTATTTGGCTAATTAGTTATATATATGCTCATTATATGATAACTAGGCTCGTACGTGTGAACAAGTCTCCGTTTGCCACCTAGCACGGTATCCGACACTTCATTCCAATCCACTCACCACAAGTGAGTTCATACCCCTTTAACTAACCTTTGAAATACTTTTAAATGTTTTAAATACTTTATGGGGGGATACAAGTTAAATGCTTATAGTTATTACATCAATCACATGTGATTACATTAATCACACGTGATTAATAACTAGAAAACCAATGATTTTATCACTGTTCAAACTGTTTATCGAACTATTTTACTTCAAACTGTTTTACAAACTCTTTTACTTATCAATTACTTTTATTTAAAATTTGTTATACTTCTTATAAATTGCATGCCCATATATTTATAGATATATAAGCAATGTTTAAAGGGCTTAGGAAGGTCATCCGCCCTATTTCCTTTTCGCGCTTGAGATGTGGTCTGGTGGGATTTCGGGTAGCCCTCCGAAGGTCGTTTCAATATTAATTATATATCAAATGTACATATATAGACATAAAAGTACTCCTTTATTCACGCGTATCAGTACATCATTAGTAAGTTACCATCGGGGTAACACAGAATCATACTACGAGTACATATACAACTATACTAGAAAGAGATCATATACAACTATACTAGAGGAAGAACATATACAACTATACTAGAGGAAGAACATATACAACTCATGCATTACTGCTTGCGCTAATAGATACGGGGGCTTGGCTACGAGGGTAGCTTCAGGGATTTGGTTGATGCGAAACTCGACTCGACGCTCGGGAGGAATTCCTGGAAGCTCTTCGGGAAAAGACACTAGGAAAGTTGCAGACTTCGGGGATGCAACTTCCTGTTTCTAGATGGTCACATAGGCTAGGAATTTATGGCACTCCCTTTAGGGAAGCCTTTTAAGCTTTGATGTACGAAATGATACAAAGGCTGAAACAAAGTTTATCGCCGTAGATTTATGAGAGTCTGACCAGAGGGAAGATTTAAAACGGATGGATTTTTCGTAACAAGGAAATCTTCATGATTGTAACTCAACCAATCTATGCCTATGATAACATCAAAGCTCTTTATGGAAACTGGCATTAGGTCGATGGAAAGGAATGATCGCTTAGGGTAAGGGTTTAGCCTATGAATTTATCGTTGACGTATTCTTTCTCACCGTTAGCTATCTCGACGGTAAATGGTTCGGTTACTAGACGGGACTATGTTTAAAAAGACGTTTGAATGATTGGCTACTAAGAACTTCTTTAATACTAGATTTGAAAAAAATACAAGTATAAGAATTGTCAAGAAGAAACGTACCCACGACGACGGAGGGATTGGCAACTGCTTCCTCCGGCTTTATAGCCAGAGCTATCTCAGCGTTGCTAGTTGTTGCTGCCTTGGAACAGTTTCTCTTATAATGCCGACTTCGCCGCAACCAAAGTAGGCCTAACTGATACTTGTTCCGAAAGCTTTACTGGTCGATTGGGTTGGTGTTCTGCAACTTCGTGCGAGATGACCCTCCTGGCCACAATTTTTTGCAAAACTTCTCTCGGCATGGGCTGGAAGCGAGATGATGATAACTGCACTTATAGCACCAAGGGAGGTTACCCGCATACCTATTGATAGGTGCTTGAGCTGTAGACACAGCAACAGAAGTAGTGGTAGCTTGAACTGCCACGGTTTCATGCCTCTTGGAGCGTCCTTATGAACTCTGACCCTTTCGCTTCTTTTTCCAGATAACCTTTTTACTCTCATTACGCTCAGCCTGATGCTCCATAACATTTTCATGGTTTTGAGGGTAGGTGTTACTTCCTGGTCCACTGAACCTACTAGGGTACAATAACATTATTGTAGCCGTCACTGCAGCAGTAACAGCTGCCTGAAAGAGGACAGGGTCGAACGGAGGAGAATATGGTGGCGGAGAGTTGTTGTTCCTAGAGCTGGGTCCTTTCTTTGGAGGCATGATGATCTAAAATGATTAGGAAAGAGAGGATGGTAAGTCCTCTAAATTGAAATATGAGATATGAAACAAGGGATATCTCATTATGACATATATAGGATTTCATAAGCGATAAGCAGGAAAGAGTTATCAAAGTAGATAAACTATCGCTAAAAAAGGAATGAGTAGCAATACTCAGAATGAATTTCTACAACGTATTTGGCTTTGTCTAAAATACTCCCATAGCATTTTATGTTTCGCTGTGACGACGGTTCGTTGTTTGGGTATTGGGTAAGTTTTAGGCATGTCGCATACCACCGTCACTCCCAAGCATATGTTGGTCGTGTCTCGAATGAATATAGTTGGCCAGGCTATATTGATCCTAGACACGACTACATAACTACCCAGGTCTAACCGCAGCGTACAACACCTATTTACTTATGTTTTTTTCTACTTGTAGTTACGGATTTCGACGGTTAGGTATACTTGTATACTTTTGAAAATACTTATATTTTAAGGTATACTTTTAGTTCAGAGCACTTAGGCCCCTTAGTTTTTATAGTCTTATACCATGTAAGGTTTGGTATACTAGTTCACTATAAACAAGGGCTCTGATACCAATCTGTCACACCCCGAAACCGAAGGCGGAAATGTTTCGGGGCGGAGGACGTCATGAAGTATCGCAACCAATGTACATAGTAAGCATAGTAAATGCAAAACATTACATTGCATAGATTCATTACATTTATTTGAAAGTAAAGTAATACAAGTTTTGTAGATACATAAGATTAAACAAAAGTAAGACGTAATTTCCATATGCTCCGTCTTCTGCAAAAGAACGTTGGATACCTGTATAAGGAGAACCTGAGAATACAAGCGGTTTACAAATCAGCATAAAACTGGTGAGTTCATAAGAGGTTTGTTTTCCGAAAATGTACAAGTTTCCTTTGGTTTTCCGAAAAAGTTTGTTATCCAAGAAAATCCCATATTTTCTTATAAGTATAGTTGAGTTATCTGTTTATTATACGATCTCGTTATGTACAGTTTGTTATCCCAAGAAAAACCCTTATTTTCCTTAAAAGTAAAGTTTAGTTAAAGTTCTGAATTTCCATTAAATACAACAGTGTATAGTTTAATACATAAAACTATATATTGAAAACCACTGGGAATACCATTCAGTACAACAGTAGATATTTTTAATACATAAAAATATTGATTGAAAACCATGGGAATACCATCCCATACTACATATAAGATAGTTTTAATACACAAAAACTATAGATTGAAAGCCATAGGATTACCATCCCGTACTAGATATAAAAACCATGGGAATACCATCCCGTACTAGATATATAGACCATGGGAATACTATCCCGTACTAGATATAAAGACCATGGGAATACCATCTCGTACTAGATATAAATTCTATAGATCAAAGATAGATATGAAAATAAAATCCGTGAATAAACTTATATTAATACGTATTGTGAGTCGGGTAACCATGCTAATACGACAACGAGACCTCCTTGACATTCTTCAGGCGTCAGACGATATCCAGAATTTGTCACCCCAGGCGTGCCCGCCTAATTGTAGCTAGCAGTTTAGGTGTGGGATTGTCAGTCCCAAATAGATCTATTCACAAATTCCCATAATAATTTGATTGTTTCCTTTACTGTAATTGAAATCTACTTAATTATATTCAGTAAAACATCCCTTATGCTCCGCATAAACGGGGTAACGATATCTAAAAGTTTTCCAGATATTTATAGAATTACAATAGTTTTAGGTTTTGAAAACATTTATTGTTTGCTTGTATTCCCCCCTGAAAACATTGAAAAACACGGAAAAAGGTGTAGGGGTATGAACTCACCAGTCGAGAAGTGTGTCGGTTTGATGCTAATTATCCGTTCGGGGATTGAAAACACGCGAGGTTCCTATGTAATATGAATAGATATATAATTGTATCTAATTAGACTTCGAACCACTAATTAGATAAGAGTAAACACTTCTAGATGCGAAAACACTTCAATTCAAGTGTTTGGAGTGACCCGGGTGGCATCTATGGATGTATATGGCTTGGATATGGAGTTTACTCTTCAAGAGTAAACTCATGTAGAAGTTTACGGTCCAAATAACCAACTCCCAATGAGTTTATGGCCGTAAACTCATGGTGGGGGTGTTCTTGGTCGCTAAATGTCCTTATAACACTTTCGGGGTGATGCTAGACTTGGTTTTGTGGCATTGGAAGGGAATTTGGGCATTCTAAGGACCATTTGAGGAGTTTACGGTAGTAAACTATGAGTTTATGGTCGTAAATTCTTATGTTCCATGTCTTAATGTGTTTTGATGGTCCTAGGTTAATTACAATGCACAAGGGAAGGTTCTAGGGTTGATTTCATGGCTTAGGAAGTGATTGGGACTTGAATTGACCTTGGAAAAGGAGTTTACGGTCTATGAAGATGTTCTTGGGAGTTTACTACCTTAAACTCATGAGTTTACAACCATAAACTCGTGTTTGTCCATGATTCATGGGTTTTAGTGGTTGAAAGTTAAGCATACTAAGTTGTAGACCCATTTCTAAGCCATACAAGGTGTTAAGGGCACTTTAACACCCATTGGATGAGTTTAAGGTCTAAGATGAAGTGTTTACGGTCCAAGAATGTTCTTGGGCCGTAAAATCAAGTTTGTCCCAGTTGTGTATGATTTGGTGCATTTCTTGAAGGGTTATAAGGTTCTATGCACTCATGGAAGCTCATGGAAGCTTATGGAGGTGTTTAAGGGCAATATAACACCTTAAAAAGGTGTTTATGGTCCATGAATGAGGGTTTATGGTCCAAGCATGTTCTTGGGCCGTAAAATCATGTCCATACATTATTTGGTACGATTTTGGGGTCCTAAGCTCATGCATGCAAGTCCAAAGGTCTTAACTAAGCACTAGAAGTGATATGGAGGGGTTTTGGGGCTTCAAAACCCTCTTTAGAGGTGTTCACGGTTTGGGGAGGTTCCTAGACCGTAAACACAAGTCTTTGGTCCTATTTCATGACTTAAACACGAATTTGAAGGTTAAAGATGCTAATCTATGAGTTAGGATAGTTACCTTAATGATTTGAGGCTTAAATTGGATGATTTTGGATCAAAGTCGGATTTTAGAGAGAGAGAGAGAGAGAGTAGTGAGAGAAAGTGTTTTAAGAGAGAGAAAAAGCCTCAAAATGATGTCACTCAATCCCTTATATAGGGGTTGAGTTTATGGCCCGGTGGAATCCTACCCGATACTGACGTTAGACGAGGCTTTTGGTCACACCCGATTAAGTTGTTGTAACCCGACGTGGTCGAAACTAAAATTTTTCTAATTGTTAATTTGGAATATTTTATTGAGTTATTATCGTATTTGAACACCCATTAAGTCATAATGAACGACATTAAATTTAATGACTTAATTTAATAACGAAACGGAAACAATTTGAAAACGATGAATTTTATTGACGGAACGGGTTAAAATGACGGAAAGAATTTCGGGTTGTCACAAAAACTAAATTTAACTTTGATTTGGTCCTAAACCTTATCTTATGATTGTTGGTTTGAAATGATAGATTCATATGGATGTGAATGTATTCACCATAAATTCTAGGTGGCAAAAGGTTTCGCTCTAATTTATGAGAATAATTCTGAGGAAACACCTTCTCTAGTAGATTTTAAAGATTTGATAAAACATCATTACGGTTAATGGTTGTGTTAATTGCATTCTCAAATTCACAATATGATTACGAAAACCCTTTTCATACTTCGAATTGTGAGAAATGACAAGGAATTGTTTAAACTTTCAAGACATATAGCTATAAGTTTTGATAGGGTTTAAGTGCACATATGCTATCAAATGAAGGTGTATAAGCTTCAGAAGTCTAGTTGAAGACTAATCGGAGCATCACGTATCATAAATATGCAGTTTAGTAAGAAAGTCAAGAATAAGCAAAGTTCAGTCCATGAGAGCCAAATTTAAATTTGGTTTGTCATAAACGTTGTCTTATGATTGTAGGTTGAAAATGATAAATTCACATGGATGGGAACGCATACACCATAAAATCTAGGTGGCAAAGTTTTTGCTCTAATTCATGTGAATGATTATGAGGAAACACTTTTGCTAGTAGATTTTAAATATCTGATAAATATCATTATGGTTAGTAGTCGTGATAATTGCATTCTTAAATTCGCAATATGATTACGACATCCCTTTTCATAGTTCGAATTATGAGAAATGGCAAGGAATTGTTTGAAATTTCAGGACATATAGTTATAAATTCTAAAAGGGTTTAAACACACACATATGTTATCTAATGAAAGGTGTAATAGATTGAGATATCTAGTTAAAGACTTATCGAAGCATGACGTATTGGAAATCTGCACTTTAGTAAGAAAGTCAAGAGTATTGATTTCTATAAGTCCAGTTGATTTTTGGGTACTTGTCAAAGCTAGTGGGAGCATAATTATTATACTAGTGGGAGCATACTTGTTATGCTAGTGTTGCTTGTTGACAAAACTATTTGTAGGGAAAAAGGTTTCAATTTGCAAATTGCAAGTTTGGGAATTATTTCGTTATAATAGACTTAAGAGAGAGGGCACTCATGCTTCATTTCGAATCTAAAATTTTTGATTGAATAGTTTAATTGAACTTAGTCATGGACATATATGAATATCATGTTGAAATGATTCAACATAGGAAATTTAATATATGGAAATATTATAGCAAACGACAGAACAGAGATACAAGGTCTTTATGTGAGACATAATGAATTGAGTCCTATATGCTTCAGATATAGGATCGATTACATGTGCTATAATATTCACTTGTTCTGATTTTTCCAAATGCTTGGGCATTATGAGGAGAAAGGACTAGAACTTTGTATGACTAAAGTTGTTAAACAACTATCAAGAATATTCTGAGGGTTGCTGAAGATTGGTTTCTTATGGATAGTTGGAAGTATGATATTAATTTGGACGGACCATGGTTACATGTTTTCGATTGGGACGATTCTTGGTCAAAATTGATGGTCATATGGGAATATGGAAATGTTGCCATTGTGGGAGTTGATTATTAAAATATACATGTGAGTTGGAAACTTTAAAGCCAAAAAGGTGTTTAAGGAGTGTAGCTTGAATTTGAGACTTCATTTCCATGAAATTGTTTTTAGTAAAAAAGTTCCAACGGAACATTCTTTAATATTGTTGGTTAAGTTTCTATGAGTTTGAAGCCTCGACATCATAGAAGGACAATGCATGTAAAGTTGGAATTCCAATACATTTAAGATAGTAATAAGAATTTAGAATTGTGAAATGAGCATCATTAGAATAGTGTCTGGTCGATCTGTTCACAAAGGAATGATTGTAGAGAGACATAGTATGCATGTTTATAACATGGCATGACTGATTTTTAATTCAAGTGGTTAGTTGATTACTCAAAACATTATACAATGAATAAAGTCTTAATTAATATGGTGATTAAATAATAAGAGTTTTATCTAGTGAATTAAGATTATTGTGAACTGGATTGTAGATTGTCTAAAGAGTTTTAGACATAGCAATAGTTTTGCTGCAATGTTCATGAGTACTTAGTAATGGATATTTTGAGTATTGGATAAACCCACGCTTAGAGAATTACTTCATCGATTTTATCACGAGTAATTCTAAGACGATAATATCTTATATTCTTAAAACGGAGATATATGAGTTGTGGTTTACAAGTCACTTGTGCATTGATATTAAGTAAACGCATTAGTAACTTGATGTTATCAAGCGTATTGTTGTGCATGATTTGATAAGTAAATAATACAAGCATATAAGTTAAACTTTATTCATTCCTTTTGACCTAATGGGAAAAGCAATATCTTTGGGCCGCTTGGTGATTTGATGTTGACTTATAAGTGCTAGGCGTAGCCAAGACTAAATTGATGTGTTTGATTAGAAGTCTTATATCGTCATCACAAATAAAATAAGAAATCCGGAAACAAAACTTGGACGATGAGATTTATTATAACCCATGTCTCATGTCTGTACGATATCTTATAGAACGGAGGAATATTTCATCATTTATCTTAGGAGACGTAACAGACCATGTCAGAGTTCGACAACAGCTTTTCGAAGCTATAACTTATTGATTAGTTTGGAACTTATATTGGCAATTATAGTTACAGACTTATCCAAGTGGGAGACTGTTGGATTGGGTGTCTAATCCCATAACTATAATTGGTATAAACTTGAATTGATGGCAGCATAGTCCTTTTGGGTTGCCCTTAAAACTAGCAATTGAATATGACAACTTTTATACACACACACACACCCATACACACACACACACACACACAGAGAGAGAGAGAGAAAGAGAGAAACTGGTCTATTATTATTATATGATTAATAAATTAATTATAAATCAGTATAAATGATTTGTTAATATATTATGAGAATAATATATTAATGAGAAATGTTATTAATTAATTAAGAATTAATTGGGAATTAATAAGAATTAATTTTGGGATTAATTAGATTAATTAAAAGTATAGGGGTTAAAGTGTAATTGTTCAATAGTTAAGCACGAGGTATTCTAGAACCATCCTATTATCTTGGATGATTTTAAGGAGGTTCTAGAGGATTTAGAATTATCCTTGGAGGATAATTATGAAGCTTGATAATTACCCAATTCAGGATAATACTATTTTATTGGGTTTGAGCTTATCTAGGGTTTCCAAATTGCACTATATAAAGGCTCTTATACCTTGAAAATTTTGACCACTCTATGATTAGAAGAGAAATCCAAAATTTCCACCGATCTCCTCTCTCTCTCTCTTCAAGCTCCTTGGTTGCTACGGTTTGGGTGTGAACCATTAGAGGCAAGACACTCGTGGGGCTTGCTTCCAAGAGCAAATCCACAAGGTTTTGATTAATTATTTATTACAATAACTAAAAAGGTACGTAAACCCTAACATGGTTGTGATTTTCGAAATTAGCATAGGGTTCATAAGAATTTTGTTGTTCAATAGAATATTACTTCAGTAGTGTTATGACATAGATCCTTAGGTTGCATGTACCCTTAAGTTGTTAAGGATTTACCTGTGTTAGTGCATATAAAACCCAATAGTTTCGATGGCCATTAGTTCTTAAGGCAAAGGGGGTGAACATAGATAAAGGATGGTGGTTTGGGGTCTGAATTTGCTTTAATGATTTAGGGTTTCGTCTGCGTCGTGGAGGCAGGTGGCAGCGCCATGTCGTAATGGGTGAAAAAAAGGATTCGAAGGTTGAAGGTTCATGGAATCAG
This sequence comes from Lactuca serriola, assembly GCF_051521515.1. NCBI lineage: Eukaryota > Viridiplantae > Streptophyta > Magnoliopsida > Asterales > Asteraceae > Lactuca > Lactuca serriola. The sequence goes on from NC_136412.1 coordinate 167,614,708, forward strand.
GGGAAGAGGGTGGGTACGGATATATATTTTTTAATTTAAAAATTAAAAAAAAAAAAGAAAATCGAAAAAGAAATAAATAAGGGCAAAATGGTCTTTTTATGTCCTAATGGATGAAGCATGTAGGTTTTAAACTAACGAGGGATAGTCCGAGTTAACGATTGAAAATATGGATTGAACGTGCATTTTGGTATTTATACAAGGGACGATTCATGTAATTTAATCCTTCTTTTACATCTTTTTTATATAATTTTTTTTCATCAATTTAACCTTTTTTGCATATTTTTAATATATTTTTGTTTTTACAAACTGACATTCCACTTCTCTTTGAAAATTTTGATCCGTTCCATCACACGGAAGGTTATTGGTCCCTTAACAACAGATTCACCAAGAATAACAGATTCACCAAGAATAATAAGTAATAGTTATAAGAAAAAGAGAATACTTTTTAAAACAAACTTTATTAAAAGACTAGTTTTGCAAACAAAGAGGTAATCAGAGAGCAAACTCTAATTACATGCATACTCTTGATTGATAACCATTTATACAATAGGGATATATATATATATATATATATATATATATATATATATATATATATATATATATATATATATATATATGGAATTTGCTAATATGTGCCCTAATGGCACATATAAGAAGTATTAATTATGAAAAATATTAGGGAAAACCACGGAAAAACCCTATGTATTCTATTCCAGCGCTTAAAAATGTCACACCCCAAAACCGATAACGGCGGAATACGTTTCAGGGTGGATGACGTAGTGAACAGTATCATCACAATTGCATAATAGTAGAAACAAGAAACATACAACCATAGCATTACATAGTGAATTTAATTACAAGCATGTTTTGTAATGTTTAACAATCACCCAAAAGTAAATCAAAAATAAGAGATGGGTCTTGTGTGTTCCACCTTCTCCAAAAATGCCGCGTCTGTACCTGTCTATCTTTGACCTGAAGATACAAGTTATTTTGAAAACGAATATCAGCATAAAGATGGTGAGTTCATAAGAGTTTAGTGTGAGTTTTTGTATACAAAGCATTAGTGCTAAAAATGTATCATTTATGTTCATAAGTAGTAGAAACTTAGAAAATCCCATATTTTCCAGAAAATACATTGTAAGTGACAATCTGTGAAAAGTATGCATTCTTTATTTCTTTGAAACAGTTTATTGTAAAAATATATTGGCAAATCTCCAAATAACAATTGTGATGGAATAAGTTAAGCCTGTGATCAATGATAGAGGTGCAAGCTTCCTTTAGTGATAGATACTTACTTACTTCGGGATGCAGTTTAGCATTTAGTGTAGAATTTTAGAGTAGTTGTAGTGTATTCCTTGTATATTACTAATTGTGAGGATAATAGAGGATCCCATGACCTTCCCGGTCGTGCACAGTATAGTGAAGTAGTGGCATCCCTGGGCCTGCACGGCGCGGACTGAATTAACAGTCGGGATGTAATAGCGTCTACCCCGTATAGATCTATACATGTAGAGTCGTCTCCCTGCTGGAAAACTCCAGGCGTAGTGGATAGCGAATAGAGTATCTCGTAGTGGGTTAGTGTATTATTGTTTGTTTAGTGTTTTCTCTACTTTTATAGTGTAGTAATCTTTTAGTATTGATCATAGTGTATTCTCTTACTAGTGTATCGTCTAGTAATAGTGAGCATTATAGTGTAGATAGAAATGACCTTAGCGAGTATGTAGCTGTAGCAACCGTAAATATACCTATTATAGTTATCTTAGTGAGGACGGTTCTTGGCATGTTAGTGACTTTAGTATTAAGTGAAAGCGGTAACATTCGTATCCCACACTGATATACAGATTATATAACTAAGAAATCAACGACAGTCGGACGGATAACTACTACCCTAAGCCCACAATCAAACAAGAACAGGAAATAAGGCGAGATATCGGTCCTAAGTCCTCCAAGTCTTACTTATATAAATATATCAGAGTGGTTACATTTTATAAGTAAATTGATTAAATAAAGTATTTTTCCAAAAGAACATTTAAAATCTGATTCACTGTTTAAAAATAGTTTGAAAAGGGTAAAGCCCGTTTATAAAGCATAGGGACAAATCACATGTGATTTGAACTAAAGGTAGTGAATCACATGTGATTAATCCTTGTAACGCGGAGTTCGTTCTGTAAAACTTTACATAAACATTTATAAGCAACTTGTATCTCCCCCCTAAAACATTTAAAACATTTGAAAGGTTCATTAAGGGGTATGAACTCACCTGAAATCGCGGAAATCGGGTGAATCGGGTAAATCGGGTAAAAGTGTCGATTGAGCGTTTGGTACCAAATAACCACTTGAGCACCTTTTAGGACCCTAATGTCATATGAAATATGTATTTTACAAGAAGTTAATCATCTTATGCTTTACATTATAGTATTTGGACATTCTAGCATCGTTTTCGGGGTTTTTAGGTCTAGAGAGGGTTCCCGGGAGTGGTACAAGGCCATGAATGATTTATGGGAGGGTCCATGAGTTCACTCTCTTAGAGTTTATGGCCTAAAAGCCACCCATTGGGAGTTTACGGCCGTAAGCCCCCTAGGCTTGGCCGTAAACTCTTGTGACACTCCAAAATGTGTGTTTAGGGCCTTATCTCACTTCCTTAATTTAGTGATGTATGTTTTGGACCAAAAGGGGAGGATTAAACATCACAATTTGTGACATTTTTGGGGATTTTACGGCCAAGACTTGTTCTTGGGCCGTAAACTCCTATAGATCCTTCAAGTTGTAGGTTTTACTTGTACAACATGGTCTCATATGTCTTAGATAAATCCTAGAAGGCCCTATAGTGAGTTTGGAACAATTTGGCATGAATTTTTGGGGAGTTTACGGCCCAAGAACATCCTTGGCCGTAAACTCTTCATTTTGTTCTCAAATGTGAAGTTTAATGGTACAACACACTTCCAAAGGCCTTAGATAAATTCCTTTCATGCATTAGGGTAGTTTAGGGACTTATTTGACACAAAAGTTTGGGTGTTTACGGCCCAAGCTTAGCCTTGGCCGTAAACTCCTCTTTTGGTGTTCAAATGATGATGTTTAATGCACTTAAGCCTTCCTTGTTGTCATGTCTAAATTACCAAACACCCTAATTGATCTTTTGGGACTTAAATCATGGATTTGTGGGGTGTTTGAGGTGTTTACGGCCTAAGCACGAGCATGGGCCGTAAACTCCTTTTTAAGCATCATTTCCTTGTGTTATAATGTCCAAACTCTTCTAGTTATAAACCTTAATTAGTATACTAACTTACAAGAAGGAAAAACTTGGTCTTTGGCATGGTTTTGGGGGTTTACGGCCTAAGGAGCTTCTTAGGCCGTAAACTCCTCTTTGGACCTTGATTTCTATGATTTTTGGCCCCTAAATTCAATGAAGCATGACTAGATTAAGATAGAGGATGAGTACTTACGTTTGGAAGTCGGAAATTAGCGGAATCGGGGTCGTTTTCGAGTCTAGAGAGAGAAAGTAGAGAGAGAGAGTGGGTGTGAGGTAAAAGAGTATTCAAATGTTGTGTACACTCATTTCATATGTCTCGGGAATCGCACCCGATACACGGCTACCCGATGTTTAAAGTTAACTGGGTTAAAACTTTTTACCCGGGTGAAGTGGTTGAAAAGGTAATACAACTCTATTAGGTTAAACGGGGTTAACACATACGAATTATATTTCTTATGATAATATTAAGCCATGCATAAACTTAGATATTCGGATATTGACGATTCCAAATATTACATAAAATAACGTATAGTGACACGTTCCGTTAGTGAAAATGGGATTTGTAACGGAATTAGATTTGGGGTTGTCACATCATCCCCCCGTTAGGGGAATTTCGTCCCGAAATTTAGAATACAAACAGATACGATATTACAATACTACTAAGCGAAGAGATGAGGGTATTTGAGTTTCATTTGATCCTCGCGCTCCCAAGTGAATTCCGGTCCTCGCTTGGCGTTCCACCGAACCTTCACAATTGGGATGCGGCTTTGTTTCGTTCATTTTACTTCACGATCCAAAACCTCCGCTGGTTCTTCCACGAAGTTGAGGCTCTCATTGATCTCAATCTCGTCGAGGGGAATCACGAGAGTCTCATCAGATAGACATTTCTTCAAGTTTGAGACATGGAAGATGTATGTTACTTAGCTCGCGGGGCAAGTTTAGTTTGTAAGCTACAGGGCCGATTCTGGCAAGAATCTCAAAAGGCCCTATGTACCTCGGGTTTAACTTTCCACGCTTCCCGAAGCGTATCGTGCCTTTCCAGGGCGAGACCTTCAGAAGGACCCGGTCTCCCACCTGGAATTCCAAGGGTTTTCTTCGTTTGTCGGCGTAGCTTTTCTGTCGATCCCTAGCGGCTTTTAGTCGTTCACGTATTTGTACAATCTTCTCGGTCGTCTCTCGAATGATCTCTGGACCAGTGAGGGCGCTGTCAGGAACTCGTCCTTTAGCTAACTGAGTGTCTCCCACCTCGGCCCAGCACAAAGGGGATCTGCATTTCCGGCCGTAGAGGGCTTCGAAGGGAGCTGCCTTGATGCTCGTATGATAACTATTGTTGTAGGAAAACTCCACAAGAGGCAAGTGTATATCCCACGATTTCCCGAAGTCGATCACACAAGCTCGCAGCATGTCTTCTAAGGTTTGGATCGTCCTCTCACTTTGTCCATCAGTCTGCGAATGGTAGGCTGTACTCATGTCCAGCCTCGTCCCTAGTGCCTTTTGTAATGATTGCCAAAATCTAGAGGTAAATCTACTATCTCTGTCTGATATAATAGATATAGGGACGCCATGCAATCGCACTATTTCTTTTATATAAGTTCTAGTGAGCTTTTCCATCTTGTCCGTCTCCTTGATGGGTAGAAAGTGGGTAGACTTGGTCAACCTGTCAACGATGACCCAAATGGTATCTAATCCACCTGCTGTCTTGGGCAGCTTGGTGATAAAGTCCATTGTGATTCGCTCCCACTTCCATTCTGGTACTTCCGGTTGTTGGAGGAGTCCTGATGGCTTTTGACATTCTACTTTGACCTTCGCGCAAGTAAGGCACTTACTTACAAAGGTAGCGATCTCCGCTTTCATGTTCGGCCACCAGTATAGCTTTTTGAGATCCAGATACATCTTATCTGAACCCGGGTGGACGGAGTAACGAGTCTTGTGTGCTTCCCTCATAACCAAATCTCTGAAGCCTCCATGATGCGGAGTCCAGATTCGGTCCATAAAGTAATAGGCTCCGTCACCCTTAACCTCCAGATTTTTATCCATTCCGCGTAGGGATTCTCCTGTCATGTTTCCAGGCTTTAAAGCTTCCAGCTGAGCCTCTTTGATCTGCGTGGATAGATGTGAATGTATAGTCATTGTCAACGACTTGGTCCTTCGTCCGGAATATTCTTTCCTGCTCAGGGCGTCCGCTACTACGTTGGCTTTCCCCGGATGATATCTAATTTCACAGTCGTAATCGTTAAGTAACTCGACCCATCGACGCTGTCTCATGTTGAGTTCTTTTTGGTTTAGTATATGTTGGAGGCTTTTATGATCAGTGTACACCACGCTCTTCGTCCCATACAAGTAGTGTCTCCAGATTTTTAGTGCGAAGACGACCGCTCCTAACTCAAGGTCGTGAGTAGTGTAGTTCACTTCATGGTTCTTTAGCTGTCTCGAGGCATAGGCGATAACCTTGCCTCGTTGCATCAAGACACAACCGAGCCCCTGATTGGATGCATCACAGTATACGACGAAATCTTATGTCCCTTCGGGAAGGGATAATACTGGTGCGGTGCATAGGGCTCGCTTCAGGGTCTGGAATGCCTTCTCCTGTTTCTCCTCCCAGTCGAATGGTACACCCTTTTGTGTTAACGTGGTGAGAGGTTTCGCAATTCGAGAGAAATTTTGGATGAATCGACGGTAGTAGCCAGCGAGGCCTAGAAATTGACGAATTTCCGTAGGCGTCTTTGGTGCTGCCCAGTTCTCAATAACTTTGATTTTGGAGGGATCCACGTGGATTCCTTCTTCACTGACCACGTGCCCTAGGAATTCAACTCTCCGGATCCAAAACTCGCACTTAGAGAACTTCGCATACAACTTCTCTGATCGCAGGGTTTCCAGGACTAATCGTAAATGATTTCCGTGCTCTTCCTCGCTTCGAGAGTAGACAAGTATGTCGTCAATAAAGACGATGACAAACTGATCTAAATATGGACGACATACCCTATTCATCAAGTCCATGAATACTGCGGGGGCGTTAGTCAGTCCAAAGGGCATCACTACGAACTCAAAATGCCCGTAGCGGGTTCGGAAAGCTGTCTTTGGAACATCTTCCTCGAGCACCCGTAACTGATGGTACCCCGATCTAAGATCAATCTTAGAGAACTAACTTGCTCCTTGGAGTTGGTCGAATAGGTCGTCGATACGAGGGAGAGGATAGCGGTTTTTGATCGTGAGTTTATTGAGTTCCCTATAATCGATGCACATCCGAAACGACCCATCCTTTTCTTTACGAACAAGACCGGAGCTCCCCAAGGTGAGAAGCTCGGTCTTATAAAGCCCTTGCTGATCAGTTCGTTGAGTTGACCAGATAGTTCTTGCATTTCGGCGGCCGCTAGACGGTAGGGCGACTTAGCTACGGGGGTAGCTCCTGGGATTAGGTCGATCCTGAATTCAACCTGTCATTTGGGAGGTAGGCCTGGAAGATCCTCCGGGAAGACATCAGGAAAATCGCATACTACAGGAATGTCTTTTGGGTTTTTCGATTTCTGGTTAGTGTCGACAACGTGAGCAAGAAAGGCGCGATATTCCTTGCGCAAGTATTTCTGAGCCTGGATACTAGAGATGATACGAAGGTTTGCACTTGGCTTATCCCCGTATATTAATAGGGCCTCTCGATTCGGAAAGTTCAGGCGAATGGCTTTCTCGGAGCATAGTATGTCGGCATAGTGAAGACTTAGCCAATCCATACCAACAATGACATCGAAATTTTTGATTGAGACTGGTATAAGATCGATTAAAAAGGGGTGATCATCTAACGTGAGAGTACAACCTATATAGATTTCATTAGAGCTTTCTGTCTTCCCATTAGCCATTTCTACGACGAATGTTTCTTTTAGTGGTTGAGGGGTTTGTTTGAGTAAGTGTTTAAAGTTTTGATCTATGAAGCTTCTTTCAGCACCACTATCGAATAAGACACAGGCATAAGAGTTGTTGAGAAGAAACGTACCCGTGACCATCGTGGGATCGGCTACCGCTTCATTATGACCGATAGCAAGTAACCTTCCGGTTCCTCCAGCATTTGCAGCCTTCGGACAGTTCTTCTTAAAATGGCCCGCTTCACCGCAGCCATAACAAGTTGGGGTCACTCCCGTACCAGGAACCTGTGTGATAGGTTTGGGAGGGGCCTTGCAAAATCGGACAGTATGCCCCTTTCGTCCGCAGTTGGAACACTGCAATTCACGGCAAGGACCGTTGTGGTGAAAAGGGAACTTGGGACACTTAGGCAAGTTTCCACTGTAAGCCTTTGGCGGGGCTGGAGCAACTGGTGTGGCTGGGATGGTGGCAGCATGGACCGCCACAATTTGCTGATCCTTGGAGTTAGTTTGAGTCTTCTTGCCTTTCTTCTTATCCCATCGTTACCTTTTTTCTGTCAGATGACCCGGATGGTGTAGTGGTAGTTGTGGTTGTTGTTGCTGGAGTGGAGGAGATTTCGTGGTTGATCAGACTCTGGGCCAATTCCTTGGCGCTGTCGAACGTGGTAGGGCGTGAAGCCAGAACATTTCCTCGATACGGGGGCACTAAACCCCAGATGTAACGCTCAATCTTCTTGCTTTCAGAGGGGATCATGTTGGGACACATAGCCGCCAAGTCGCAAAACCTGGCCGTATAAGCCGTTATGTCGGTCCCCTTCATCTTGAGGTTCCAGAGTTTTTCCTCAAGCTTCTGAACTTCGCCCCTAGGGCAGTACTCTCCTCTCATAAGATCTTTTAGAGTGTCCTAGCCCATGGCATTGGCTGTGACTAAGGAGAGTGCGTTGACATGGCCGTTCCACCATGACAAGGCCCTGTTAGTGAGGGTAGCGGTAGCGAACTTGATTTTGCTCTCTTCGGGACAAGAGCACATTTCGAATACAGCTTCGGTTCTTTCAAACCATTGGGACAATGCCAGAATTCCTCTGGTACCATCAAAGAAAGCAGGTTTACGATTCATGAAGTCTTTATAAGTGCATCCCTGCACTCGTTGGTGGACTTCACCGAATCTAGAATTTCCACCGCTCGCATCACCCGAGTTCATTTGGGCCATGGCTGCTGTTACAACCGCAGTCACAGCCGTTTGGAACAACACCGGATCGAACTGAGGAGGAGGTGGTGGTGGAGGAGGGGTTTGAGTTTCAGGTCTTCCTCTGCTGGGACGCTTTCGTGGAGGCATCCTTCACTGGAAGATCATAGAAATGATAACAATAGTAAGAGCCTATTGCGAATATGAATAGAGTGTTTCGTGGATTAAATCGACATAATCCAAGACCAGGGTAAGAGTTATAGTAATAGAGAAATCATCTGCCAATACCCTGGTATTAATGATGCAACAGAAGTTCATGAAAATTGACCTAGCAGTAGGTCTTACATCATACCATAGAGAAAATGTTGGCAGTTTAGAGGTTCAGCTAGAGTACTTTTAAACTAGGAATGTTTACAGACAAGAGACCTACGGAACATAGAGATAAAAGGCTAGTCCTTTAAACAAAAGAGTGAGGTAATTAGACGTCTTCTACTGGCGACGGTTGCCTGTTGGGCGAATCCTCAGATCCGCTAGTTGACGCATAACTTCTTGAAGGTGTCGATCATGAGTCCTTTGGGGTGCTTGGAGTTCCCTAACTTCAGCTCGGGATGCAGCCAACTGATGTTGCAGAGCCTCGTTGGTCCTCCTTGTCCTGTCCATGGCTTCTTCGAGTTGGCGGATGCGAACCGTGTTGAGGTTTGAGTTGGCATCCACTTCTACAACTCGACCAATAGCAGCTTGACCTTGCTCAACATTCCTGGCAATCCTTCGGATCATAATGGGCAGAACCCGATCCGCCGATCCTCCTTCGCTTATGTTGTAGAAGCTTCGGTCTCCATTGTAAGGCAAGGGCTGATCCTGCTCCTCACTCCATCGATGCAAGGATATTGCCCACATAGGAGTGGGGCCCTGAAATGCCGGTCGGGGGTTAGGGTTCGGGGCTTCAGGAGGTTGGTTGTTGACTTCTGGCTCGGAGTTCAAGCTATCCGAGAAGCCTTCAGCATGATGATCATCCAAAGGAATAGGGTGATCGTCGTCTGACTCCTCTTCGAGCCATCCTCCATTGCCCTGGTTCGGAAAGTACGGATCACCGGGTAGGTGGAAACCAGCCATGCTATCTACGCGAGAAAGGGGGAAAAGAGGATTAACAGACGTACTATTCTAAGATACTTATAGGAGGAATCATTACTAGTTGACCCAATACTTGCATAGTGCATACCGATTACATGTAACCGAAGCAAGATAGTCCTTTGAATAAACCACCCTAACTTCAGACCCCCAATCAAACAAGAACAGGGAATGAAGCAAAGGCTGCAGATTCTGAGTCTATAGCGCCCTAATCACACGTAATCGTGGTGTATCCACTTAGCAACTATTGTCCTACTAGTAACGACCCTTTTTGTTAGCACATACATATAATCTAGAGATACAGAATACTCCTATAGTATTCTCATGTTAGCGTTATTGTGGTATTGTTGGTAAGTTTTAGACTTGTTGCAACATCACAACCGAACTTAGGCACATGCTAGTCACCCTCAGGAAAACGTAGTTGATCAGGCTACATCATCCTGAATGTGACTATATGTCTCTAAACCCAATTGTGCTGCCCAACAATCTTAATACTTTCGTTTTGTTCTAGGACGATACTGATTCCTGTGTTTCATAGTGATGTGTGTATATATATACTTAGTTAGATCTTTTAGATACTTAACAGTATATATTTTTAGTCAGAGTGTTTTAGTCCCGAAGTGTTTATAGTTCGTATATCTTTTATAGGTTGATATACTTGATTCACTATAAACAATGCTCTGATACCAATCTGTCACACCCCAAAACCGATAACGGCGGAATACGTTTCGGGGTGGATGACGTAGTGAACAGTATCATCACAATTGCATAATAGTAGAAACAAGAAACATGCAACCATAGCATTACATAGTGAATTTAATTACAAGCGTGTTTTGTAATGTTTAACAATCACCCAAAAGTAAATCAAAAATAAGAGATGGGTCTTGTGTGTTCCACCTTCTCCAAAAATGTCGCGTCTGTACCTGTCTATCTTTGACCTGAAGATACAAGTTATTTTGAAAACGAATATCAGCATAAAGCTGGTGAATTCATAAGAGTTTAGTGTGAGTTTTTGTATACAAAGCATTAGTGCTAAAAATGTATCATTTATGTTCATAAGTAGTAGAAACTTAGAAAATCCCATATTTTCCAGAAAATACATTGTAAGTGACAATCTGTGAAAAGTATGCATTCTTTATTTCTTTGAAACAGTTTATTGTAAAAATATATTGGCAAATCTCCAAATAACAATTGTGATGGAATAAGTTAAGCCTGTGATCAATGATAGAGGTGCAAGCTTCCTTTAGTGATAGATACTTACTTACTTCGGGATGCAGTTTAGCATTTAGTGTAGAATTTTAGAGTAGTTGTAGTGTATTCCTTGTATATTACTAATTGTGAGGATAATAGAGGATCCCATGACCTTCCCGATCGTGCACAGTATAGTGAAGTAGTGGCATCCCTGGGCCTGCACGGCGCGGACTGAGTTAACAGTCGAGATGTAATAGCGTCTACCCCGTATAGATCTATACATGTAGAGTCGTCTCCCTGCTGGAAAACTCCGGGCGTAGTGGATAGCGAATAGAGTATCTCGTAGTGGGTTAGTGTATTATTGTTTGTTTAGTGTTTTCTCTACTTTTATAGTGTAGTAATCTTTTAGTATTGATCATAGTGTATCCTTTTACTAGTGTATCGTCTAGTAATAGTGAGCATTATAGTGTAGATAGAAATGACCTTAGCGAGTATGTAGCTGTAGCAACCGTAACTATACCTATTATAGTTATCTTAGTGAGGACGGTTCTTGGCATGTTAGTGACTTTAGTATTAAGTGAAAGCGGTAACATTCGTATCCCACACTGATATACAGATTATATAACTAAGAAATCAACGACAGTCGGACGGATAACTACTACCCTAAGCCCACAATCAAACAAGAACAGGAAATAAGGCGAGATATCGGTCCTAAGTCCTCCAAGTCTTACTTATATAAATATATCAGAGTGGTTACATTTTATAAGTAAATTGATTAAATAAAGTATTTTTCCAAAAGAACATTTAAAATCTGATTCACTGTTTAAAAATAGTTTGAAAAGGGTAAAGCCCGTTTATAAAGCATAGGGACAAATCACAAGTGATTTGAACTAAAGGTAGTGAATCACATGTGATTAATCCTTGTAACGCGGAGTTCGTTCTGTAAAACTTTACATAAACATTTATAAGCAACTTGTATCTCCCCCCTAAAACATTTAAAACATTTGAAAGGTTCATTAAGGGGTATGAACTCACCTGAAATCGCGGAAATCGGGTGAATCGGGTAAATCGGGTAAAAGTGTCGATTGAGCGTTTGGTACCAAATAACCACTTGAGCACCTTTTAGGACCCTAATATCATATGAAATATGTATTTTACAAGAAGTTAATCATCTTATGCTTTACATTATAGTATTTGGACATTCTAGCATCGTTTTCGGGGTTTTTAGGTCTAGAGAGGGTTCCCGGGAGTGGTACAAGGCCATGAATGATTTACGGGAGGGTCCATGAGTTCACTCTCTTAGAGTTTATGGCCTAAAAGCCACCCATTGGGAGTTTACGGCCGTAAGCCCCCTAGGCTTGGCCGTAAACTCTTGTGACACTCCAAAATGTGTGTTTAGGGCCTTATCTCACTTCCTTAATTTAGTGATGTATGTTTTGGACCAAAAGGGGAGGATTAAACATCACAATTTGTGACATTTTTGGGGAGTTTACGGCCAAGACTTGTTCTTGGGCCGTAAACTCCTATAGATCCTTCAAGTTGTAGGTTTTACTTGTACAACATGGTCTCATATGTCTTAGATAAATCCTAGAAGGCCCTATAGTGAGTTTGGAACAATTTGGCATGAATTTTTGGGGAGTTTACGGCCCAAGAACATCCTTGCCGTAAACTCTTCATTTTGTTCTCAAATGTGAAGTTTAATGGTACAACACACTTCCAAAGGCCTTAGATAAATTCCTTTCATGCATTAGGGTAGTTTAGGGACTTATTTGACACAAAAGTTTGGGTGTTTATGGCCCAAGCTTAGCCTTGGCCGTAAACTCCTCTTTTGGTGTTCAAATGATGATGTTTAATGCACTTAAGCCTTCCTTGTTGTCATGTCTAAATTACCAAACACCCTAATTGATCTTTTGGGACTTAAATCATGGATTTGTGGGGTGTTTGAGGTGTTTACGGCCTAAGCACAAGCTTGGGCCGTAAACTCCTTTTTAAGCATCATTTCCTTGTGTTTTAATGTCCAAACTCTTCTAGTTATAAACCTTAATTAGTATACTAACTTACAAGAAGGAAAAACTTGGTCTTTGGCATGGTTTTGGGGGTTTACGGCCTAAGGAGCTTCTTAGGCCGTAAACTCCTCTTTGGACCTTGATTTCTATGATTTTTGGCCCCTAAATTCAATGAAGCATGACTAGATTAAGATAGAGGATGAGTACTTACGTTTGGAAGTCGGAAATTAGCGGAATCGGGGTCGTTTTCGAGTCTAGAGAGAGAAAGTAGAGAGAGAGAGTGGGTGTGAGGTAAAAGAGTATTCAAATGTTGTGTACACTCATTTCATATGTCTCGGGAATCGCACCCGATACACGGCTACCCGATGTTTAAAGTTAACTGGGTTAAAACTTTTTACCCGGGTGAAGTGGTTGAAAAGGTAATACAACTCTATTAGGTTAAACGGGGTTAACACATACGAGTTATATTTCTTATGATAATATTAAGCCATGCATAAACTTAGATATTCGGATATTGACGATTCCAAATATTACATAAAATAACGTATAGTGACACGTTCCGTTAGTGAAAATGGGATTTGTAACGGAATTAGATTTGGGGTTGTCACAAAAAAACCCTTATATTATCAATTGGTACAATTTAACCATTATATATTCAGAAACCGTGTAACCTATCTCATTTATCCGGTAACCCTAGGTTACCCGTTCTTATTAGTCTATGTGGATTACATTCGTTCTTTTTTAACCTGATAGCGTTCATTCTGTAAAAAAAACGAAAGGGAAAGCTACATACAGGAGGGAAAGCTTCTTGGAAATGGCTGGAAATTTGTTGCTTAATCACACGAAAAAAAAGGTAATCGATCATTTCTATTATGCATAATCTGAACATCAACCTGTCTTTTACCCCTAGTTCTTATTTTGTTGTTTCCATTGATTCTTCAAGGAAGCTTTAACCAAAAACTATGACTTCAAGTTCAAATGTATTATGTGAAGTTTATACGGAGGGTGTGAATGGAACCGATGACGAGTCTAATGAAGAAGAATATGTTCCTTCTTCAATGGACAAAACAATATGGGATCCTTTTTTGAATGACTTGGTACAGGGTGAAGTGGAATTGCCTGAAATATCATCTGACGATGCTGAATTGACCCATTCAGATGAAGAATATGACGAAGGAGAGCATAAATATCAACAAATTAGGGACCAATTTCTTGTACACAACCCTAGGATCCCTTGGAATATGATGGAACCACACTTGGGAGAAAAATACGAAAGCCCAGAACAGTTCAAGATTTGTCTAACAAATTATGCGGTGCCTAATGGATACCAATAGAGGTTTGCCAAGTGCGATCGTTCTAGGATATTAGTACGTTATGGCAAAAAAAATGATGAGAATAAGTGTCCATTTAGATGTTGGGTGTCTTGGATGGGAAATGAACTAACTTGGCAAGTGAAATCTTTGGAAAAGAAACATGTTTGTGCACGTAAATACAGCCTCGGGTCATTGATAACTCCAAGTTGGATTGCTAACCATTATCTTAGTGACCTAATTCGCAATTCCAAAACGAAACTCAAAGAAATGAAAGCTGATTTTTTACAGAGATATTCTTTAAAGCTTAGCAAAGGTCAATGTGAAAGGGTAAGGACCTTAGCATTTACACTAATTGATGGCAAGTTAACTGATCATTATGCTAGAATATGGGATTACGGTAATGAAGTTTTAAGATCAAACCTAGGAAGCATTGTTGAAATTGGAGTCGATGTCAATCCGGATGCAAAATATTTCAAAAGAATCTACATTTGTTTGAAGGCTTTAAAAGAGGGATGGTTGAAAGGATGTCGTAAGGTGATTGATTTAGATGGATGTTTCTTGAAAGGGAAAGTTAAAGGAGAGTTGCTAGCTGCTATTGGTCGAGATGGAAACAATCAAATTTACCCCATTGCATGGGCGGTTGTGAACGTAGAAAATAAAGATAATTGGAAGTGGTTCATTGAATTATTACAATCAGATATTGAAACAGTTCAAGGAAATGGGCTTACTTTAATATCAGATCAACATAAGGTAATTTTATACCTAGTAATGCTTATTTTGACCAATATGGATATATGTTAACAACTTTATGTCAAAAGAGCCCCTAATGTCAAAACAGCCCCTGTTCACATTTTTAGACACCTTTTTAACAAAATTTGACATATTTAAAATGACAAAGCAACCCTTATGTGAAAGCAGCCCCTATTGACATTTTTTTGACACCTTTTTAATAAACTTTGACATATTTGAAATGACAAAACAGCCCTAATGTCAAAACAGCCCCTGTTGACATTTTTGGACACTTTTTTTTTAACAAATTTTGACATATTTAAAATGACAAAACAACCCTTATGTGAAAACAGCCTCTATTGACATTTTTGACAGCTTTTTAACAAACTTTGACTTATTTCAAATGACAAAGCATCCCTAATGTCAAAACAGCCCCTGTTGACATTTTTGGACACTTTTTAAACAAATTTTGACATATTTAAAATGACAAAATAGCCCTTATGTGAAAACAACCCCTATTAAAATGCAGGGTCTTCTTGAAGCCGTAAAGGAGGTGATGCCATATGCTGAGCACCGACAATGTGCCCATCATATTTGTGCCAATTTTTACAAGCGTTTCAATGGAGAGATTTATAAAACCTTATTTTGGCAAGCTGCAAAGTCCACAACAGATCAAGAGTTCAAAAACAATATGGAAAAGATGAAAAAGTTGAATAATGATGCATATGATGATCTCATGAAAAGAAATCCTAAAACATGGTGTAGGGCCTATTTTGAAACAGATAGGGCATGTGAGGCTGTAGAAAATGGAATATCTGAGTCTTTTAACTCTGCAATCATTGGTGCTAGGGGAAACCTTTGATAACTATGTTAGAAGAGATTAGACTTCATGTGATGGAGAGGTTCGATGCAATGATAAGGTGTCACACCCCCGAACCAGACGGCGGAAACGTCCGGGGGCTGTCGTGACTCAATTGAATACCATAACATTGAATATATATGAAACAAAACAACATTCGTCACCATTCATCAACATAGTACAACCAGTAGTGTTTACATGTCATACATTGTTTAAGACATTACATTTCCAAAAATTAATTTTGTTTGGTTCATTCAAAAATAAACTGCAACCGTCACTGAGTATGATTTCCCTTGATTCACTGGTTCCCTGAGAATACAAGTATTTTGAAAAACGTCAACATATGAAATGTTGGTGAGTTCATAAGTAGTGTTTGAAATCGAATGTTTATATTGCTTGAAAAACCACCAGAAAATCCGATATTTTCTGAAAAGAAAAGCTTTCGAAAACGTTTGTGAAGATCCATAGGTATGCTTGTTTGTTTCTATACTTAAAAAAAAAATGTTCATTGAAGATGTATGCGTTTCAAATCTGTATGTAATAAAAACCCTAGGGAAACCCGATGTTCCCCTAGCTCTTTTGGAATCCATTAAGTTGCGTTGAAAACATTATGAAAATAGCAGTATCGGTCCCAAGCGACGTTGGAAGGTTCTCGAGCATTGATTATTTACTACAAACCCGCATTACACAAACGCCCAGTTTATAGTTATACTAACGAACCCGAAGGCATCGTCCGTACTAATCACGTTATCCAATCGCCCGGACTAAGTGTAGTCCCACATCCGAAGAGAAAGAGGTCACGAAGACCCCGGTAACTCCATTAACCGGTTGGGGAAAATATGCGTGCGAGGGGTCCCCGACCCGCCTCGTAAAATGTGTAGACTTTTCTAGCAATACCATGGACCCTTGGGGACCAGTGGTACAAGCCATTGAAAGTCACCCTACGTTGTGCCAAGTTGGTGAAACTCAACACTTCGTAGAAAAAAAATGTCTTCGGGCCTTAAGATCAGGTCATTGGGCTAGCTAGGCCCAACAAACAAGATTTTACACTTTTGGGGCCCGAAGATGGTGCGTAGACGTCTGTGCACACTCGTATGTATATGTATTACCAGTCGTTATTTGTATGTATCGAAGAGTTAGTAGTTGTAGATTTTCATTGGCTCGAGACCGAGCCAATTCGTTTAACAACGACTTTTGGTATTGTAATGAGTTGTATCTCGTTGATAGTTGAGGTGTCATTATTTGATCAAGTTGTACATATTGAATCAGCCTTGGAATATTTCTGTTTTCAGCCCCTCATTATTTGTAAAATTTACATTTTCAACCCTTTTATTTCAATATTTCCCGGTTTGGTCCTTAAACTATATTTCTTGACATTTTAACACCAAAAATTATTGAAATTAATATTTTCCAGCATATTTTCCATAGAAAACAGTTTAGGTCCCTGAAAATGCAGTTTTTCTCGGTTTTAGCCCTTCTTTTCGCAATTTTGACAATTTTGGCCCAAAATGGAAAATTTTTGCAACTTTGGTCCTTTTTAAATTTAAAAAGCATTTTAAACCTTTGAAAAGGGTTTGGGACACTTATAGTCCACTGTTTTACAGAATTTCACAGTTTTGGCCCTTCAAAACAGAAAAATTCGCATAATGGGCCTCCTTGGGCCGAAATTTTCATTTTTAGCCCAATAAGCTTGAAATTTATGTTTTTAATCCTCTAATTGAATAGAATTCCAGAAATTTATTTATGGAAACTGTTTTGGCACATTTCTACCATCAGAATCTGTAAAATGTCAATTTGGGCCCTTAATTTTGTATTTTTCACATTTTTGGCCCAAAATGTGTGTTTTTAGCTTAAAGAAAATTGTTGTTAACCACTTAGCTATTTTTCTTGTATCACTTATTATGTAGGAACACATTTGAAGCTAAAATCATAAAACATAAGTTATATCTCGGTTTTGAGGGGTTTAATAGCTAGATCCAACATTAAAACACATATAAGCATACATATAAGCATGGAAATCATACAAGGCATACAAACACATATAGATCTACACTTTCACTTGTATTCCCCCCCACAAAAACTCATAAAAACAGAAAATAGGGGTATGAATCTCACCTTGGGGTGTTGGTTCGGTTTTTGCAAGGAAAATGGAAGGAAAAATGAAGTGTTTTTGGCCTTGGCTCCCTTTGGTGAAGATCTTGAGTTTTGAGATGATTCTAGGGTGTAAGATCACGATTTTTGTATAGATTAGGAAAGGATTTTAATAACAAAAGAATTTAAACCATAGATCCATGCATAATCTTACCTTAGATGATGATTTACTTGCAAAATCCTCTTGGAAAGTCCCTAAATTTCGAGATTTTTGGAGAGGGGAGGAAGGAGAGTTCTTGTGTGTTCTAGAGAGAAAGTTGAGATATTTTTGGTGTGTGTGGTGTTGCTCTCGGCCAAACAAGAAGAGAAGAGAGAAAAGAAGTGACTCTTGAAGTGATACATGCATGGAGGTATGTGATATGTGCCTAGAAATCCATTAGATAATAGTGAGGTGGCAACCAAAGTCAACCTCCCTTGGATTTGGGCCTTGGGCCGAGAATATGAAGGGGAAAGAGGAAAAATTTGGGCTTTTGCCCCTAAGCCCAACATTAGAGGTAGTTTAGGGTATTTATTGGACTTATAAAATAAAATTGTGATTTTTATGCTTTACTAAGCTAGGTTAGGTTAAATTATGGATCAAACTTGTGTTTTATTTCCTTCTAGGTTCTACCTAGCCCAAAATATTGGAATAAACGAATGTGGGTCCAATTAGAGCCCAATTAGGGTCCTAAGCCCATGATAGTCTAATTGGAAGCTTATTGGTTCATTTGGATCCAATAAGGAAGTCTTAGTCCAAAATGGACTTAACCAAAACTTCTAGGGTCTCCAATTGTTTGATGACTATTTATAGTACTTGTATCTTGTATTTGATTAAAGTTTTTGATTCACATTAACTTGAATGTATAGATTACATAGCTTAAAATTCACACTTGTGACATCATCCCCCCGTTAAAGGGAATTTCGTCCCGAAATTCTGTTTGAAGGCTAGATTTGAGAATGCTATAATAGGTGAGGGTACTTCTGCTTCATTTGATCTTCGCGTTCCCACGTGAACTCTGGCCCACGCTTTGCGTTCCACCGTACCTTCACGATCGGGATGCGACTCTGCTTAGTACGCTTCACCTCTCTGTCCATGATTTCGATTGGCTCTTCGACGAACAGGAGATTCTCATTGATTTCGATTTCGTCCAGAGGAATGACAAGGGTTTCATCTGATAGGCACTTTTTCAGATTAGAAACATGAAACACGGGGTGCACACCGTTTAGCTCCGGGGGTAGTTGTAGTCTGTATGCTACTGGACCTATTCGGGCGACGATTTCGAAAGGTCCAATGTATCGCGGGTTTAGCTTTCCTCGTTTTCCGAAACGTATAACCCCTTTCCAGGGTGAGACCTTCAACAATACTCGATCACCGACCTGGAACTCTAAGGGCTTTCGCCGTTTATCAGCGTAGCTCTTTTGCCGGTCACGCGATGCCTGTAATCGAGCTTTGATCTGGACAATCTTTTCTGTGGTCTCGCGAATGATTTCCGGTCCTGTCATTGCCCTATCCGACGTATGTGTTCTTGCTAGCTGGGTGTCACCTACTTCAGCCCAACATAACGGTGATCTACATTTACGCCCGTACAGTGCTTCGAAAGGGGCCACCTTAATGCTCGAATGATAACTATTGTTATATGAAAACTCGATCAACGGTAGGTGGGTATCCCAAGACTTTCCGAAGTCTATCACACATGCACGAAGCATGTCTTCAAGCGTCTGAATAGTTCGTTCGCTTTGACCGTCCGTTTGTGGGTGATACGCGGTGCTCATATCAAGATGAGTTCCCATTGCCTTGTGGAGCGACTGCCAAAGGCGTGACGTGAACCTACTGTCCCTATCCGAAATGATGGATTTTGGCACTCCATGAAGTCTTACAATCTCTCGTAGGTACAAACGCGTCAGCCTCTCCATCTTGTAGGACTCTTTGATGGGCAGGAAATGGGCAGATTTCGTCAGTCGGTCGATTATTACCCATATGGTGTCCAATCCGTCCGACGTCTTGGGCAGCTTGGTCACGAAGTCCATAGAAATCCCCTCCCATTTCCACTCAGGGATTGCCGGTTGTTGTAACAATCCGGAAGGTTTCTGGTATTCCACTTTTACTTTGGCACACGTAAGGCACTTACTAACATAAGTTGCGATTTCCGCCTTCATGTTAGGCCACCAATAGTGCTGCTTAATGTCCAAATACATCTTGTCCGAACCCGGATGAATGGAGTATCGTGTCTTGTGGGCTTCCTTCATAACGGTCTCCCTGAATCCTCCGATTTTTGGAACCCAAATACGGTTCATGAAGTAGTGTACCCCATTCTCTTTGACTTCCAGGTTCTTCTCCATTCCGCGCAATGCCTCGCTAGTTCTATTTTCCGCTTTCATAGCCTCTGCCTGGGCTGATGCAATTTGAGTGGTCAGATGAGACTGAATGGTTATCGAGTGCGTTTTCGTATGGCGATTTGTGTATTCCTTCCGACTTAATGCGTCAGCTACCACGTTGGCCTTGCCTGGATGGTACTTGATCTCGCATTCGTAGTCGTTTAACAATTCCACCCATCTTCGTTGTCTCATGTTCAGCTCCTTCTGATTCAAGATGTGCTGGAGGCTCTTGTGGTCCGTAAAGATGGTGCACTTTGTACCGTACAGGTAGTGCCTCCAAATTTTTAGAGCGAAGACCACGGCTCCCAGTTCTAGGTCATGGGTCGTGTAATTTACTTCGTGCGTCTTTAGTTGACGGGACGCATATGCTATCACTCTTCCACGTTGCATGAGAACGCAACCTAAGCCTTGATTTGACGCGTCACAGTAAACTACAAAATCTTCCGTTCCTTCGGGTAGAGATAATACAGGAGCGCTACAAAGAGCTTGCTTCAAGGTTCGAAACGCAATCTCTTGTCGGTCTGTCCACTTGAATGGCACACTCTTTTGCGTAAGCAAGGTAAGTGGCTTGGCGATTTTAGAGAAGTCTTGGATGAATCTCCTATAGTACCCTGCTAGGCCTAAGAACTGACGAATTTCTGTGGGCGTAGTCGGAGTTGCCCATCCTTCCACAGCTTTGACCTTAGAGGGATCCACATGAATTCCATCTTGGCTGACTACGTGACCGAGAAAATTCACGCTCCGTAGCCAAAACTCACACTTAGAGAGTTTGGCGTAAAGCCTTTCCGATCGCAGCGTCTCTAAGACTTGTCGGAGATGTTGGCCATGCTCCTCTTTGCTTCGAGAATAGACGAGGATGTCATCGATAAACACAATGACGAAGTTGTCCAGGAACGGTCGACAGATTCGATTCATTAGGTCCATAAATGCGGCAGGTGCATTTGTTAGACCGAAGGGCATTACGACGAATTCATAATGTCCATAGCGGGTTCAGAAAGCGGTTTTAGGAATATCTTCTTCTCGGACCTTGAGTTGATGGTATCCGGACCGTAGATCTATTTTAGAAAAATAGCTAGCTCCTTGGAGCTGGTCGAATAGATCATCGATTCGCGAGAGTGGGTAGCGATTTTTAACAGTGAGTTTGTTCAACTCTCTGTAATCGATGCACATTCTGAAAGATCCATCCTTCTTTTTGACAAAGAGCACCGGAGCTCCCCATGGCGAGTAGCTGGGTCGGATAAATCCCTTGTCCAGAAGCTCACTGAGTTGGCTGGATAATTCCTGCATTTCAGCGGGAGCCAGTCGGTATGGTGATTTAGCGAGAGGAGTTGCTCCTGGGACGAGGTCGATTCGGAACTCAACCTGTCTCTCTGGGGGTACTCCTGGAAGATCTTCGGGAAACACGTCCGGAAATTCACACGCTACCGGAATGTCTTGGATGCTAGTTTCTTCTTTAGTCTTGTCCACTATGTGAGCCAAGAACGCTAAGTTGTTCTTTCGCAGGTGTTTTTGTGCCTTGATGCACGAGATGAGACGAAGATTCGTGCTAGGTTTGTCTCCGTAAATTACTAGGGTTTCGTGATTCGGGAGACGAAGGCGAACGGCCTTCTCGTGGCACATAATCTCAGCATGGTGGGGGCTTAACCAATCCATGCCGATAATCACATCAAAACTCCTAATTGATACTGGCATTAGATCTATTCGAAAGACGTGCTGGTTAAGGGTTAGGGTACATCCAGTGTAGATTTCCCTAGTGGATTCGGTCTTCCCATTGGCCATTTCCACCGTATAGGTTTCATTTAGCTGTTGGGGTTGTTGTTTTAATAAATGTTTAAACTTCTCGCTTACGAAACTTCGTTCCGCTCCGGTATCAAATAAGATGCATGCATAAGTGTGGTTTAGGAGGAACGTACCGGTCACAACTGCGGGGTCCTGAACTGCATCACTCTGACCCATAGTCAGCATTCTTCCTGCTCCTCCGTTTCCTGAGTTGTTGTTGTTGTTAGGGCAGTCTCGACGGAAATGTCCCGTCCTTCCACACCCGAAACAGGTGTGGCTAGGCCCTGTGTTGTTGCCACCGGCATTGGTGTTGTTGGTATTGCGGTGGTTGTTGTTGTTGTTCTGGTTGTTTCTCTGACTCTGGTTCTGAGAAGGATAAGTCCTGCAGAACTTTGCAGTGTGTCCCCTTCGGTTGCAACTGGTGCAATGGAACTCCCTACATTCTCCTTGGTGATGGAAACCGCACTTGTTGCATTTGGGATGATTGCCGGAATAGGGTCTTGAAGTATTTGAAGCAGCTGAGGCTGGAGCATGTGATGTGACTGGTACCGGCGCAGTGACAGCGTGAACTGCCACCGTTTGTTGCTTTTTAGAGGTCTCGGGACCTTGACGCCCCTTCCTCTTATTGTTCCATCCTTTCTTACCATCGCTCTCCTTCTTCTTCTCAGTCTCTACCGGTTTCTCGCCCTTTTTGTGGTTATGATCATACAGCCTTTTTGCCAATCTCTTCGCACTGTCAAAAGTTTCAGGGTTCGCAGCTATCACATTCCCTTGAATGGGGGATGTCAATCCCCAAATGAATCGTTCAATCTTCTTCCCCTCTGATGTGATCATACCCGGGCACAACAGGGATAGTTCGCTGAACCTCGATATATAAGCATCGATGTTCCCATTCTGCACCGTGAGATTCCATAGTTCCTGCTCCATCTTCTGTATTTCGCCCCGGGGGCAGTACTCAGCCGTTAACATCTCTTTCATCTCTGCCCAGGGAATAGAGTTGGCGACAGGGAGTGTCATAGCTTCCACATGACCATTCCACCAAGTGAGCGCTTGGTCTACAAAAGTGCAGGCCGCGAACTTCACTTTCATCTGCTCGGGGCACTCGCATATCTCGAATACCGACTCTACTTTCTCGATCCATCGCTTCAGGGCGATCACTCCTCCGGTACCGTTGAAAGTTCGGGGTTTAGCGTTCGCAAAATCCTTGTAGGTGCACGTTTTAGTGAGTCCTTGGTTCGTCCCGTTGTTCGAACTTCCGGATCCTTGCCCGTTACCTCCTCCGTTGTTCCCTCGGTGAAGTTGTGCCATAGCTGCCGTGACCGCAGCAGACACGGCTGCCTGGAAAGCAGTAGAGTCAACTTCCGGCGGGGTTGGTTCGGGATTTCCACGAGTAGCTGGGCGAGGTATCTTTCTGTCATGAAACGGAAAGATGTTGAGTGTACGTGGTTTCGGTGTGGTTATGATCCTACTAACTAGGTGTAGGGTACGAGCCTAAACATTACTATCATCAAGCATACAATCATAACGCCTCAACATATAACAACCGAGAATATCATAGCAAAACGCACAAAAGTTTATTAATATTATCCGCATTTAGTACAAGAAAATTTGCTCGTAGGAGCATACATAAGTAACACTAATCCGACAGCATAACGGCTCCATGAGTAGTGTAGTCACTTAAACATAGAGCCGGAGTACATAACATAGTTACTAATATCCTACTACGATAGGTCTATCCCTAACCGCGATGAGCTGCGTCAGGAGGTGGTGCCGAAGTCATATGCCGAAATGTTGTGCCAGCAGCTGCGCCATCTCTGCCATGTCTCCTATAACCTCATCCCTCTCATGCTCTGCTTGCACTGCCCGAGCCTCCATAGCATACAGCTGTTGTCGCAGTGCAGCGATCTCAACTTCGAGGGAACGGTTCTCTCTTGGGGGGTTCACTGGTGGGGTAGGGTGATCTGGTTGTGCCTCGTCCTCACATGGCGGGATGGGGTCCTGGTCCCCGTCCCGGCCGTCTTCGTCGTCATCGTCGAGCTCTCCAAATTCATAGTCAGTGTCTACATATTCGTCGGGTTCGACGTCGTGTGCTTCTCCTGGATTCTCTCCCGGCTCATCCACAAGCATCCCGTGAGCTACTAAGGCCTGATGAAACTGGATACCCTGCTGCTCCTCCTCGGGCTCCTCCTCCTCCTCTAGCCACCCGTTGTTTCCCTGATTAGGGAAGTAGGGGTCTCCAGGGTGATGAAAACCAGCCATGCTGTCTGCGCGAGTACGTAATTATGCTACATTATTCCTAGGGTAATATGACTATTACACAGACTAAGCAAATATTCTCTTTTTGGGTGATAGAGGGTATAATTTTTAGGTTCCCTGGCTATTCCGATCTCATCAAGATATGTGTTAGTTTTACCTTGGAGAGAATCTAGTTGATCAGGCTACATTCACCCCTTGGTATCACTAAGAACAGTCCCGAATTAACCGAGATACCAGCATTATGGTGTTTGATTCAGCGTTAGGTCCTTACTCCTAATGCAAGCAAGTGTATTTTATTCATTTGTTTTGTTCAGAGTTATGTTAGTCCTTCTTTTTGGTTTATAGTTGCATATCAATGTATGGCTCGACATGCTAGTTCACTATAAACAAAGCTCTGATACCAACCTGTCACACCCCCGAACCAGACGGCGGAAACGTCCGGGGGCTGTCGTGACTCAATTGAATACCATAACATTGAATATATATGAAACAAAACAACATTCGTCACCATTCATCAACATAGTACAATCAGTAGTGTTTACATGTCATACATTGTTTAAGACATTACATTTCCAAAAATTAATTTTGTTTGGTTCATTCAAAAATAAACTGCAACCGTCACTGAGTATGATTTCCCTTGATTCACTGGTTCCCTGAGAATACAAGTATTTTGAAAAACGTCAACATATGAAATGTTGGTGAGTTCATAAGTAGTGTTTGAAATCGAATGTTTATATTGCTTGAAAAACCACCAGAAAATCCGATATTTTCTGAAAAGAAAAGCTTTCGAAAACGTTTGTGAAGATCCATAGGTATGCTTGTTTGTTTCTATACTTAAAAAAGAAATGTTCATTGAAGATGTATGCGTTTCAAATCTGTATGTAATAAAAACCCTAGGGAAACCCGATGTTCCCCTAGCTCTTTTGGAATCCATTAAGTTGCGTTGAAAACATTATGAAAATAGCAGTATCGGTCCCAAGCGACGTTGGAAGGTTCTCGAGCATTGATTATTTACTACAAACCCGCATTACACAAACGCCCAGTTTATAGTTATACTAACGAACCCGAAGGCATCGTCCGTACTAATCACGTTATCCAATCGCCCGGACTAAGTGTAGTCCCACATCCGAAGAGAAAGAGGTCACGAAGACCCCGGTAACTCCATTAACCGGTTGGGGAAAATATGCGTGCGAGGGGTCCCCGACCCGCCTCGTAAAATGTGTAGACTTTTCTAGCAATACCATGGACCCTTGGGGACCAGTGGTACAAGCCATTGAAAGTCACCCTACGTTGTGCCAAGTTGGTGAAACTCAACACTTCGTAGAAAAAAAATGTCTTCGGGCCTTAAGATCAGGTCATTGGGCTAGCTAGGCCCAACAAACAAGATTTTACACTTTTGGGGCCCGAAGATGGTGCGTAGACGTCTGTGCACACTCGTATGTATATGTATTACCAGTCGTTATTTGTATGTATCGAAGAGTTAGTAGTTGTAGATTTTCATTGGCTCGAGACCGAGCCAATTCGTTTAACAACGACTTTTGGTATTGTAATGAGTTGTATCTCGTTGATAGTTGAGGTGTCATTATTTGATCAAGTTGTACATATTGAATCAGCCTTGGAATATTTCTGTTTTCAGCCCCTCATTATTTGTAAAATTTACATTTTCAACCCTTTTATTTCAATATTTCCCGGTTTGGTCCTTAAACTATATTTCTTGACATTTTAACACCAAAAATTATTGAAATTAATATTTTCCAGCATATTTTCCATAGAAAACAGTTTAGGTCCCTGAAAATGCAGTTTTTCTCGGTTTTAGCCCTTCTTTTCGCAATTTTGACAATTTTGGCCCAAAATGGAAAATTTTTGCAACTTTGGTCCTTTTTAAATTTAAAAAGCATTTTAAACCTTTGAAAAGGGTTTGGGACACTTATAGTCCACTGTTTTACAGAATTTCACAGTTTTGGCCCTTCAAAACAGAAAAATTCGCATAATGGGCCTCCTTGGGCCGAAATTTTCATTTTTAGCCCAATAAGCTTGAAATTTATGTTTTTAATCCTCTAATTGAATAGAATTCCAGAAATTTATTTATGGAAACTGTTTTGGCACATTTCTACCATCAGAATCTGTAAAATGTCAATTTGGGCCCTTAATTTTGTATTTTTCACATTTTTGGCCCAAAATGTGTGTTTTTAGCTTAAAGAAAATTGTTGTTAACCACTTAGCTATTTTTCTTGTATCACTTATTATGTAGGAACACATTTGAAGCTAAAATCATAAAACATAAGTTATATCTCGGTTTTGAGGGGTTTAATAGCTAGATCCAACATTAAAACACATATAAGCATACATATAAGCATGGAAATCATACAAGGCATACAAACACATATAGATCTACACTTTCACTTGTATTCCCCCCCACAAAAACTCATAAAAACAGAAAATAGGGGTATGAATCTCACCTTGGGGTGTTGGTTCGGTTTTTGCAAGGAAAATGGAAGGAAAAATGAAGTGTTTTTGGCCTTGGCTCCCTTTGGTGAAGATCTTGAGTTTTGAGATGATTCTAGGGTGTAAGATCACGATTTTTGTATAGATTAGGAAAGGATTTTAATAACAAAAGAATTTAAACCATAGATCCATGCATAATCTTACCTTAGATGATGATTTACTTGCAAAATCCTCTTGGAAAGTCCCTAAATTTCGAGATTTTTGGAGAGGGGAGGAAGGAGAGTTCTTGTGTGTTCTAGAGAGAAAGTTGAGATATTTTTGGTGTGTGTGGTGTTGCTCTCGGCCAAACAAGAAGAGAAGAGAGAAAAGAAGTGACTCTTGAAGTGATACATGCATGGAGGTATGTGATATGTGCCTAGAAATCCATTAGATAATAGTGAGGTGGCAACCAAAGTCAACCTCCCTTGGATTTGGGCCTTGGGCCGAGAATATGAAGGGGAAAGAGGAAAAATTTGGGCTTTTGCCCCTAAGCCCAACATTAGAGGTAGTTTAGGGTATTTATTGGACTTATAAAATAAAATTGTGATTTTTATGCTTTACTAAGCTAGGTTAGGTTAAATTATAGATCAAACTTGTGTTTTATTTCCTTCTAGGTTCTACCTAGCCCAAAATATTGGAATAAACGAATGTGGGTCCAATTAGAGCCCAATTAGGGTCCTAAGCCCATGATAGTCTAATTGGAAGCTTATTGGTTCATTTGGATCCAATAAGGAAGTCTTAGTCCAAAATGGACTTAACCAAAACTTCTAGGGTCTCCAATTGTTTGATGACTATTTATAGTACTTGTATCTTGTATTTGATTAAAGTTTTTGATTCACATTAACTTGAATGTATAGATTACATAGCTTAAAATTCACAGTTGTGACATAAGGAACACAAATTCATGGAAAACTATTGTTGCTCCAAACATAATTAAAAAGATGAGAAAATGGCACAAAAATATGAGGTATAGATTGTTTTCCAAATTTGATTGTTCTATAATAAATTTTAAAAAATATTATACTAACTTTACATATTTGCTAGGAATTGGATTGTTATCCCAAATGGGCCTCTATTGGAGGTTAGAAATGGTTATGAAGGATATATGGTAGACTTGGAAGGTTGGGCATGCACATGTAGGCTATGGGTATTGTCTGGCCTTCCATGTGTATATGCATGTGCGGCTATAAACCATACCCACAAAAATCTCCTTGACTATGTAAGTGATTGGTTCAAGAAGGAAAAATATCAGTTGACTTATAGCACTTCCATTGTTCCCTTAAATGGAAGCAATTTATGGGTTAAAACTCCATATGATAAGCTATTGCCCCCAAAAGAACGTAGGATGCAAGGAAGGCCTTCTATTAAAAGAAAAAGAGACAAGAATGAAAAACAGACAAAGTATCCAACCATTTCGGGTAAAGGGAAAATAAAGAAGTGTCACAACTGTTTACAAGAAGGGCACAATGCTAGGACATGCAAGAATGAAAAGGTTGTGCCCCCTCCTAAGGAAAAGAAGCCTCCCGGTAGGCCTAAAAAAACAAACTCTGATGAAAGACCTCCGAGAGGACCATCTGCAGCTACAAGTGGTGGTAGTGGCGGAAAAGGACCAACATGGGTAAGAGGTGGAAGAGGATCATCTGCAGGTACAAGTGGTGGTAGAGGAGGAAGTTCATTTATTGATGAAATCTTTGATTCATCAATGGAAAATGAAGTTATAGACATGTTCGATAATTTTGAGGAAGAACTACGTAGGGCTGAAATGGAAATGAGAGAAGGTGAACCTATGTTGCAATTCCCTGAATCTCAATTTGATGAAGGAGTTTCGATAACTCAAGATGATGGAGTGGCCGAAACTCAAGATCTAGTGCCTGAAACTCAATTTGATATTGAAAATGGTAAGAAATATACATACATACATATATATATATATATATATATATATATATATATATATATATATATATATATATACTATGCTTATGTTAAATTTAATGCTTTCATAACTTTTTTTGTAGCTAATTTGGAAGATCAATCTAATGTGGTTGGCGGGATAGGTATTGATGTACATGTTATCCGTGAAAAGCTCAAGCCAAGAAAGCCATCTGAAAGGATTATTTAGAATATTAGATTTAGGAGCTGGAATGGGACAAAACTCTAGTCTTTTTGTAATACTTTTGTTACTTGGAATTTAGTACTCCTAGTATTTTGTTATTGAAATGTAATAACATTATGTCCCATTAACAGGTTATATTCCTCTTATTTGTTAATGGAGTGGGGTTTTAAAAATGTACTTTATGTTCCTCTTTTCCCCCATAATTGTCATATTTTATGTCTTATATGCTAAAAACGTAAACAACCACCAAGGGCAAAATGGTCAATGGGCAAAAAAGGGTGAATTTAACTATTTCCTATGAACTATTTATGTATGATAAATCATTTTTTTTCAGTTTCTGGATTTCCAAATCAATGATGATAGAGTATTAAAATAGATATGAGTCAGGAGGGTAAAATGGGGAATAGCTTATCAATATTTCTATTTTAGTATTTTTTTTTTCTGTTTCTATGTTGGGTGCTGGTGTGTGTGTGAAAAAAAAGTATTATGCATAAAATTGTTACTTGCATCTAATATTCCCAATTATCATTTCAATAATGTCAAAAAAAGGTTAAACGGTAGATGTGTTTAATGTCTGGTGCTATTGATGTTGGTGTGTGTTAAAATAAATGTTATGCAAAAAAGTGCTACCTGCATCTAATTACCAATTGAATCCAAATGCTTAAACTGTAAAAACACAATTGGGGAAATGCAGGGGCTGTATTGAAACAAAAAATGAAACCAACAACAATAATCTCCATAATGAGATAATATGCGACCAAAAGGTTAAAAATGTCCAACTAATTTGTACCCAAATATAAAATGACATTAGAACCATAAGAAGGGAACCTGGAACAATCCATATACTCACACAATTACATTCTCTTCATAAATAGATGTATGCAATAAATCCTTTCTCAACCAACTTATAACAGTTAGAATGTGCTAAGTCTTTAAAGTACATTTCTTCAACTTTACAATGGTGCATAAACCAAACAACATCACCCTAATACATAATTAGCTATTTTACATTAACCTACTTTCCCTGTTACATAATTATAACCCAAATGAAGATGCAAACCAGAACAATTCCATACATCATCAACCTAACCATAAATACACCAGTCTTTTTTTGTCAATCAGCTCAAAGTTCATTAATTTCTTCTGCAAATTGATATTCTCCTTCTCCAATTCCATATTCTTTTTAGAAAGGATCATATTCTCCCCATGTGACTCATTCACTTTACTCTTATACCAGTGAAGACCCAAATCCTCATCCACCCACACAAAAAATTTACAATCTTTTGAAGTATCCTACAAAAAATAAAGTATCTGAATAAGAATTAGAGAAACAATTAGAGAAACGATATCAATCTTAAAAGAATCTCAGATACCAGCGAATTTGGGCATCGAATGAAATGTCGCCCTGGGTTCTTCCTGGTCATTGAAGTCTAGATCTTTGGTTGTTACCACATCTACACAAAACGTTTTTGTAGTTTAGAGTTGAGGAAGAAGAAGAAGAAGATCCATTCGATCGATCGCCCATTTCTGCAAAGACGAAGTTAAAAGAAGAAGAATAACAAGAACAAGATCATAACTTTGAAGAAGCAGAATAAGATGTGATCCACTTTTTAGCCTAGTTTTCTTTGCCAACGTGTCACCCAGCGTACAACCATGTCATCTATTTAGATGCCACGACATTTATGCCACCGGTTCCTTAAGCTTAACCGGTTACAAATCATCAAAATAATAAATATCTGAAATTATAATGGTTAAATTGTACCAATTGATAATATAAAGGTTTTTTTTTAAGCATTGGAGTATAATACATAGGGTTTTTGTGTGGTTTTCCCAAAATATTACCATAATTAAATGTGAAATGCATTAATTATGGAGATTATTAATAAATTTTATATTTAATTATGATAATAATTATGATTAATTCATACTTGTTATATGTGCCTTAGGACACATATTAGAATATATATATATATATATATATATATATATATATATATATATATATATATATATATATATATATATATATATATATATATATATATATATATATATATATATATATATATATATATATATATATATAAACCTCAACCCCTACTACCCCCAACCCACCCACTCTTCTAAGTCCCCCTCACACTTTTTTCTCGTCTCTCCTGTCATTGCTTCCGGAGAACATGACCGACGATTGAGATCAAAGCTCACCGATCAATTCCATACACATGTTTTTTTTATCAATTCTAAATCCTTAAATCTCAAACTCCATCTCCATCTCATCGTTCAGTGAAAAATACCTCTTCCTTTTCTATTTTCCTCATCGAAGTCGGTATCAGAAGAGAAAATGCTAATTCTATTTTACGGTTTCAGGAAGCTCAATCTTGATGAACACAAATCTCGACAAATTATACATACTAGTTTGAGGGTGGTGCCAAGATTTGGCCAAATCAATGATTATTGGAGCTGAAGATCAACTTCTCAGTCCTCTAGTTCATGGTTGGCTTCATCACCATCACAAAAGCAGCTCAACCCTATGGTCAACTACAACCATACAAGATCAAATGCAACAATTGGTTGTGGGTTTTATTGCAACTCACTTCATGACATCGACTTTGAAGAAGCTACATAAGACATTTCAACAAGCATTTGGTGTGTTACCGCTAATATAACCAGGTTCAAATATTTTGCACCTAGTGTAATCACTGTAAACAAAAACCAATTTTGGTATTTCCATCTCAAAGCCATGACAGGATATCCCCACATCAGTGATCTAATTTGGTTTTTCAAAGTTTTGTTTCATCTTAAAAAAAATCAAGGACTAGGATTATGCACTCCAGGTGTTCGCCATATTGCGACAACCATTTCAGTTCTTCAACATGAAGTATCTTAAGTCATTTAATGGATTTTGAAGCTACAGAAGAACAGGGAACTAGAAGTACCCCTCAAAATTAAGTCATTTATCAAGGTATAGTAGCTTCTCCACTTGAAGATGCAGATGCATTTGAACTTTGAATCATTTGCATGAATGATCAACTTTTACATCCTTTCCTGCCTAAGATTTTCTACTCAACTAGAAGTGGTGATAACAATAGGATAATAATCATCTAATGTTGCTTTTGTACATAAGCATTAGTTAAACCATCTCCACATGATTTTGAATATCATAATTACCAGCTTTAGAAACTCCCGTTCATCTATGAAAATGAAACAAAAACTAAAAAAGAGAAAATCATGTCGCTCAAAAGAGAAAACTGTGCATTGATGACATAAAATGTAGTTCATGGTACATTAACCTCTAGATCACTCATACTTTGTTGGTTTCAAATTTCTTGAGTATGCCCCTGTTTTTAAGTAGTTAAATGTTTTCTGATTATGCTTGTTGTGAAGCTATTTTCTCAGTTATGACACTCTAAAAACGAGAGAAAAATAGGTGAGAGAATAATTCTTATCTAATTCTGTTGTCATCAGAATACCAAATAATCTTGCATTCTTCACTAACTGATTAACATTAGACCCACATCATTGGTGTCACCCATATACACCAACAATCCTCGAGAAAAAAACCTCATATAGTTTCTTTAAACAGATACTTTACAACATCCTTCATGGTCCAATGTCATTTTTTGACACTACATATTTAGGAAGGATTCATAGTAGGATAAAGTTTCTTAATTACATTCCATTGTGGGTGACTTCCTGTTGGACTCACTATTAACATGTACACAAACAATTCTTATGTTTATTTGTTTGATATTTTCAGGCATCACGTTATCAAAAAAAAAACATCTATGTGTTCCTTCCGTTTATTATGAACGTGACTCTTTCTTTGTATGTAACAATGATTAGCATTATTATCATCACTTGTCAGTATGCTTGGCCTACTGTGTTCCTACCGGTTCCATTGGGTTGGCTAAATTTCTCGTATCCGGTATGTTTCCTTTGTGTTAAGAAGTCAGCATACAAGAAGGCAACTAAAATGTTTTGATTCATATTATGTAGGATTGTCGAAATACAAGAAGGTGGTCTCATTTGAAAATAGGGTCCCTTGAAAATATAAAACAATAAACAATAAAAGAATTTTTTGGGTTTATTTTTCTTAATTGGAGTTTATTTAAAAAATACAACATCTTTATCCTTCAATTTTGAATAGCTTTTTAAACGTTTGACTAGGAATGATTAATTCTTCTCACAAAAAAGAAGATATGTCTTATTTGAACCTATTACATAATTGATCAACTTTTTCTAAAAATTAGAAAAACGAAGTCTAAAACAACTGAACAATAAAGTAACTCCAAGATATTTTTAGGTGGTTATATGGTAGACTGTTAGTTTTTTTATGTGAAATACGAACATAAAAACGTTTTAATATTTTTTATAATTTTAAAATAATAAAAGCTTATTGTATGTAATGTTTTATAGTAAAATTTTATTTAGATTGGATTGTGAATGCTATAAAAAATTATATTTAGATAAATATAATCAAAATTGAATCAAGAATACGAAAACAAATCTTGTTCACATAAATCATATATGATTAAAAAAAATCATTTGTGACTAAACCCCACTGTCGCCCACCACCCACCACAAACTATTGAATAAAGAACATAGAAATGTGAGAAAAAACTATTGAATCACATATGATTTATGTGCATACGATTCATTATCATGTTCTCGATTCAATAAATGTTCCTTTGTCCACTTTAATCATATGTGATATGATTTATGTGGACAAGATTATTTTTCATGTTCGAGTTTCAATAGTTGACCTCAATTATTTAATCACATATGATTTATATGTATTTAATCACATATTATTTATCAGATTTTTAAAATATGATTTAAAATTCACATGTGACTATATCATGTAAGATTCACATATGTATCTATTCACATATAACTCATATGTGATTAGATACATATAAATCACATGTGATTAAATACTCGCGACCAACTATTCACATATAATCACATATGATTATATGTATCTAAGCATATATGAGTTATATGTGACTAGATACAAATATGAATGTTACATGATATAGTCACATGTGAATATTACATTATATTTTAAAAATGTGATAAATCATATGTGATTAAATACATATAAATCACATGTGATTAAATACTCAAGACCAACTATTGAATCTAAAACGTGAAAGATAATCTTGTCCACATTAAATACATATAATCACATGTGACTAAATACATGGGAACAACTATTGAATCAACAACGCAAAAACGAATCTTGTCCACATAAATCATATGTGATTAAATACACGAGAAAAACTATGAAATCGAGAATGCAAAAATAAAAGTTGTTTATATAAATCATATGTGAATATATATATATATATATATATATATATATATATATATATATATATATATATATCACACGTGATGAAATACACAGGACCAAGTGATGAATCGAAAATGCGAAATGAATATTGTCCACATAAATCATTTATGATTAAAACATATAATCACATATGATTTGTGTGGACAAGATTCATTTTCGTTATTCTTGTGTATTTAATCACATGTGATTATATGAATCTAGTCACATATGATTTATATCGACAATATTTGTTTTCGTTGTGCCTGCGTATTTAATCATATATGATTTATGTGGACACAATTCATTTTCATTGTTCTTGTTTATTTAATCACATGTGATTTATATGTATCTAATCACATATATATATATATATATATATATATATATATATATATATATATATATATATATATATATATATATATAAGATTCATTTTTGCATTCTCGATAAAATATTTGTTCTCGTGTATTTAATCACATGTGACTATATGTATTTAACCACATATGATTTAGGTGTATAAGATTTGTTTTTGTGTTCTCGATTAAATAGTTGTTCTTTATCCACATTAATCATATGTGATTAAATACATATAATCATATGTGATTAAATAAATGAAAAACAATTATTAAATTGAAAACACAAAAACGAATCTTGTCGATATAAATCATATGTGATTAGATACATCATACATATAATCATATGTTATTATATACATGAGAACAACTATTGAATAAAAAACGAGAAATAAATCTTTTCCGTATACATCATATGTGATTACATACATATAATAACATATGATTAAATACAGGAGACCAGCTAGTGAACTGAAAATGCGAAATAAATATTGTCCACAAAAATCATGTGATTAAAACGTACAATCGCATATGATATGTGGCCAAGATTCATTTTTGTTATTCACATGTGATTATATGAATCTAGTCATATATGATTTATATGGATAAGATTTGTTTTTGTTGTTGTATGTATTTTAATCACATATGATTTATCTGGACAAGATTCATTTTTGTTGTTCTTGTGTATTTAATCACATGTGATTTATATGTATCTAATCACATATGATATATATGTACAAGATTCGTTTTCACATTCTCGATTAAATATTTTTTCTCATGTTTTTAATCAAATCTGACTATATGTATTTAATCATGTATGATTTATGTGTAGAAGATTTGTTTTTTCGTTCTCAATTTAATAGTTGTTCTTTATCCAAATTAATCACATGTCATTAAATACATATAATCACATGTTATTAAATAAATGAAAAACAATTATTAAATAAAAAACACAAAAACGAATATTATCTATACAAATCATATGTGATTAGATGCATCATACATATAATCATATGCGATTAGATCCCATTTAGGTTGTTAAACTTGTTATTTATTTGAGGGTTCAATAGTAACTTGGCTTAATCTCTATAAATTTAATTTGACCGATAGTTAGATTTTTAAGTTATTTCACAACAGCCATACTACAAATTTTGACATCTAGATGTATAATTTGTTCTTTTGGATACATGTGGATCTTAGGGACAAGACGACTTTCTAATATTGCTGAAAAAGCCGTGAATGCTTGAGTTTTTGGTGGCTATAACATCACTTGACAATTTCAAGATCTAGGGTGACCCTTCATAGTCTCATATATTACAAAACTGGTTTGGCAGGTGTAACACTTGAAGTTGGTAAGTTTCACATTTAATCTATATTTTATAAAGTTGGAAATTTGGTCCTTTTGGCTAGTACACAAGATGTATTCTATGAGTACTCTTGGCGTACTAGCTGAAATATGATCGCAGGCATTGACCACATATGTTGGGTGTACGTGGGTTATGCTGGGCATACGCTAGCCATATACAAACCCTAACTTTTAGGGTTTTTGACCTATTTAAGTATCCTTAACCCACCTCTTGGGCATTTTAGACCAGCATCCGCATCCTGAAACCCTAATTTCATCCCTTAGCCTTTTTGTGGTGCTTTTGAGCTCTTATGAAACATATTTGGTGTGTTTTGTGCATCTTTAAGAGGAAGGAGAAGATTGAAGACTTATCCTTTGTAGAAGAGCTTAGAGATCCAACTTTAGCTTCTTCATTTTGTGGCTTTTGAGGTATAAAGTTCATAGCTTGATAAGTCATTGAATAGATCTTCTTTTGGGCTTGTTTATGGTCATTTTGATCCATTTTTTTAGTCCTTGTGAGCTAAGGCCATTTCTGGAGTTTAAACTATTATATATGGGCATATTAAGGGTTCCTTAAGCATAAAGATGCAATCTTTATCATGTTTATGGACTCGTGCATTTGTTAAGTCATATGTTAAATTCCCTTGAGCTCTAAAGCCTCATTAAGCCATGCATACATGTAAAGTTGCTTACTGTACGTGTTAAATTGTCTTTTGCGACTAGATATGAAAGTATGGAGTAGGGCTAAATGGATTAAGAGATTTTTGATGTGGGTTGTGTTAATACCTTAAAGTGAACCTCTAGCAATCACCCAACAAAGTTTCGAGATCAGTCTTACTTCCGAAGCATAAAATGTTCCGGAGTCAATGTAGAAGTGGAATTGGCGTCAGGAGTAAAGGCTCATGGTACGAAGAAAAGGAAGTCCGAAATAGTGAAGATGCTCCGAATCAGTTTACCCATCTGTATTAATTACTTTTTTCATTTAGTTTGATGTAACGTATCATAGGACTTAGTATCTTTTGTCAACTTAGATAATTAGAGTGTCAGGAGTAACTCTATTATTCAATTCTATGTATGTTTTTGGTTAGTACGATGTAACCTGTTAAGGAGAATCCAATGAAAAAACAAAAAGACGGGTTGTTCCACAAAAGATAGATATTTTCACATTTATTTCAGTTACATCTTTCTTTCAAACATTCTTCTTGCTCATTTATCTTCTTTACCTTGATCATTAACTTCTAGCTTTATTCATGAATTGAATACTTTGTTGAATCTCTAACTTCATGTCTTGACTGGTCATACCAGACTTGATTGGAACATTCATTTAGTAGCAGACATTGATCATAAGCATTAACTCAAGGTTTGAGTGTTCAAACCTCGTCCCTGCGTAATCAGATCCTTGTTTTCAGAATTAGTATTAGAGCTTGAGTGGCTTTCCTTTGAATCCATAAGAACATATTATAGTTGATTTGAGATTACGTTGGTATTTCAATCATTTCTGTGTTTAGGATAAAATTTCTTCTATATACCAGTTTTGCTCAAAATATCTTAACTTCAATGGCTGCTTCTAACACTCAACAAATGTATTCAATGCAAATAGAAAATAGCGTGGGTTTCCCTACACATGCCTCACTGCTAGTTGTTGAAAAGTATGATCATTGAAAGTCAGAATGGAAAGATTTTTACTTGGAAAATAAAAAGGTGAATGTATTTGGAGATCCATTAAAGAAGGTCCTCATGTTCCAGTTCGGACCATTGTTAGAGATGCTTCTGCAATTCTCTTGGGACAGGATCAACAACGACAAGCACCTCTCACTGCTGATGATCTTGAAAAGTTGCATGTAGATAAAGTTGCTTTTTCAGAAATGGTGTTTGGTGTTCAACCTTGTCTCTTTTAGCACATCAAACTATGCAAGTCCACAAAAGAGATTTGGGACACACTTCAAGATCTGTTCGAAGGGTTAGAAAACATGAAGGACAAGCGACTAACCTCAGTTGTCAACGAATTCGACACTTTCACTACAACACCTAATGAATCTATTGCCTCTGCTTCAAATAGATATCGAATCGTTGTCAACAACATGACTGCTCATCGAATAACCCAAACCTCACTTGATTACAACCTCAAGTTTATTAGTAGTCTCGGAAAGGGAAGGGGAGATGTGAAATCATGTCTTCAGAGCAATGGATCTTTGAAAAAGCTGAAGCTCTACCAACTTTTCGATGAGCTTTAAGGTCATGAATCAAATGTTACACAAACCTTGTGTGATCTCGCTGGTGGTCCTCTAGCTCTAGTTAGTTCCTGCGACCCACAAACTCAGAACGTTACTGTTTCAGTCCCTTTCTCTACTGCAGTTCCTCATATTCCTCCTATTCAACCCTCACCTCCAACCATACCTGCTTCCACCTCTAACAACTATCAACCAATGGGTGAGCTTAACTCTGATGAAATGGAATCCGAGCTCTACTTCCAACAGGAGTTTGCTTACTTTCCATGAAATACAACCGTCCTTTCAACAAGCCATATAACAATCGATTCTAAGCTTCTCATAAAACAACCATTTCCAGGAACCTCACCAAAACAATCCTCAGCCTTTCAACAAACCTTCAGAAAACCCACCATCCTACAAGCCTAACCTTCCTACACAAAATCACACCTTAGAATCATCACAGATTCCACAGTCCGAAAAACCCAAGATTCTATGCCACAAATGTAGCCATGCAAATCACTTTGCCAAATATTGCTTAGCCGAAGTCCCACAGAAACCCAAGATCAAGGACTCTGTTTACTATGCACGTTGAGCTCAAGAAGTGGTAGAAAGTGAAAAGGATTTTGTTACCACTATATCAAGGGATGTAGAGGGGTATTGGTCATCTGGAGATGATGATGACGTAACCACTGGCAGGAACATGTGTATTATGGCTCGATAAGAAATACAATGTGATGAAGGCTACTTGTCATCTGGATCGGAAAGAGATGATGAAGATGCTGAGCCAAACTACTGCTACATGGCTACCAACGATCCACTTGGAAGAAGCATCTTTCAACAGGTAAAATCTATGATTACTGATAATAATTTTAACTTATCTCTTTGTGAACCATATCTAACCCAGATCCAATCAGACATGAACATCATTTACAAAGCCTATGAGTCAGCCATAGAAGCCAATGAGAAGAAGGAAAGTGAATTAAGTCGTCTTAGATTACGTTTTGAGGATAAGAAGTTGAAAATAGAGTCTTTTAAACGAGAGATTGTAATGTCACAAGATGAATGTATCATTCTTAAAAACGAATGTGAAATCACTTATTCTGAAAGGAATGTTTTAATTTCTGACAACAAACATCTCAATGCTAAAATAGATGCTTTGCACAATTCCATTGACATTCTTGAAGCAAATGAACAGATGAATCATAATTTTCTTTATCCTTGGTCAAGAGCTCCTGGTCTCGGAAGCGAGTTTCCGAAACCAATTGTTAGTTCCTTGAGGGAGTCATAGAATCTAAGTTTCATGGGAGACGTTTCGAACATTAAACATTCGAACACCCCTGTCTCGCCTTTGTCACCCCTTCTTGAGACTCCCAAATTTGCTTCATTGACTTTTGAGTTTTAGCCTATAATTGTCATGTGTCCCGATTCCATGCATTTTCCACCTCTGACAAACCTGGACCTGAATCGGACCTCGGAACCCCACTCTAGTATTCCAAACTCCGTCATTTAAAATCCGAACCACAACCCTCCTAACAACTGTGTTGTTGAGGAAATCTTTCCGGAGACAACTAGACCTGAATTCTTTGAGTGTGTTTGGGCATCTTTAGATGGTGTAGTCTATGATTCGTCAATCTCATGTGATTATGAACCCCAAGTGATTTCCAAAACAAAACTAGTTCCAAGTAAGCCTCTGTTCAACAACCCTTCGGTAGGAAAAACCTCCAAATATTTGCCACATTCCAAAAGAAAACCCATGTTGCATAGGAAAGATATTGTTGATCCTAAGGTAGAATCTCAAAATGATCACAAAAAGGAAGTTAAGTCAAGGCAAAATTTTAGATTCCTTGAGAACTCCAAAAAGAGTGTATCTCGGACTACTCATTCATCAACTAAGAGTCAAAACACCTTCTCATCCTCTAAGATCTTCAAGAGACCTTCCAATCCTTCCAGTCCAGTAAAACAAAAGAAAGTTGTCAGTCCCACTTCAAAAAGGCCTATTGTAAGCACTACATCTGTCCGAACTAACTCTCTTCAGACTACTTCATCTGTTTTTATAGCAAAAGCCGATGGCACAATTTTTAAACCTGAATCGCTTTCCAAATCGAGTGTACCATCGAACAAAGAAAGATTTCCCAAAAAAAAATTCCAAAAAAATCTTCAAAACAAAAATCTGTTTGGAAAATTAAAAATCTCATTGATGAAATAGTGACTCTGGAAAGTACCACTGCTCCGGAAGTTCCTTGTCCGAGAAAAGCTGTTCCGAACCCTCATGTTGTTGAGTATGATTATTGGATAGATGAAAGAACCATGACATTCTGTTTGTTTCATAAGGAATCTCGAAACAAATATTCTAAACCATTTGTTGCTCAAAAGTCACAACCGAAGCCTAAGACTCATGCATTTGTCCGAAAACCTAACTCGGAGCCTAAAAACTCCACAACTCACTAATTTTGAAGGCACTCTATGTTTTGGAGCAAGAAACAATATAGTATATTGATATTGCTTGCTCCATGCACATGACGGTGCAGAAGGACTTTCTGTGAGATCTCAAACTTTCACCAAATGATGGCTATGTGACGTATGGCAACAACTCCAACTCTCAGATCCGAGGTTATGGCATTCTTCCAAATGGCAACTTCTCCATTTCAAACGTGGCATATGTAGCTGACTTGAAGCATAATTTGATAAGTGTGGCTCAACTTACTGATGTAAATTGATGAGTTGAATTTATCAAGAAACACAACTATGTCATGTCTGAAGAGTGAAAGGAATGTTTAATCAAGTCAAATCAAAGCAAGAACATGTATCCTCTTGACATCAACATGATCATTGGCAAGCCCCAAATCTGCTTACTCTCGATAGTTGTTCCTGACGTTAGTTGGTTATGGTAAAGGAGGCTTGTTCACCTGAATTTTTGATATATGAATGATCTTGTTTCCAGTGAGATGGTTAGAGGTTTGCCACTCCTCAAGTTCGAAAATGATCATCTTTGTGCTTCATGTGAGTGTGGATAGCAATCAAAGAAGGGTCATATCGCCATCATTGAAAAACAAATCTCGGAGCCGCTAGAAATCCTACACATTGATCTATGTGGACCCTCTATAATAGAGAGTTTGCATCACAAAAAATACATTCTTGTGATTGTAGACGGTTTTACTAGGTTCACCTGGGTCTTCTTCCTAAGGCTCAAGTCAGAAACTACCTCTGAACTCATCAACTTTATCAAAGGAATTGAAATTCTCTTCAAACTCCCACTATGGCGAATCCGAAGTGATAATGGTTCAGAATTCACAAATTCCACCATTGAGAACTTTCTCACCGAGAAAGGTATTGATCATTATTTTTCTGCTCCATACACTCCACACAGAATGGTGTAGTTGAACGTCGACGTAATTGAACACTTGTTGAAGCTGCTCGATCCATGCTTAATTTTGCAAATATTCCACTCTATCTTTGGGCAGAAGCTGTTTCTACTACATGCTTACTCAGAATAGGAGTATCATCAATCGACGCCTCAATAAGACACCATATGAAGTCAGGAATGGTCGAAAGCCAAGTATCTCTTTTCTTCATGTTTTCAGATGTAGATGCTTCATCTAGAATAATCGTGATCAGCTTACCAAGTTTCAACCCAGAGCTGATGAAGCCATCTTTCTTGGATACTCTACTAAATCAAAGGCTTATCGAGTTCTTAATCGGCAAACTCGTGCTCTGGAAGAAAGCTTTGATGTTACCTTTGAAGATAATTTCGTTCAGAATTTTGGCCCAACCCATGTTACAAATCACATCATGAAGTTCGATGCTCCAACGCCAGGATGTCTGAACCAACAAATAATCTATGAAGTTAACTTTGAAACCTTGTTCAGACCCTTAGAAACAGCTCTTGATTTGGAATCTCAAATAAGACAAACCTCATCCACCGATGATGCAGTCTCTCAAAATGTTTCAGGTTCAACTCCCACCTTTCCTCCATTTTGTTTCGAACCATTTCAACATTCTCAGGTTGAGGGGGAGATTAGTCAACCTTCCCTTGAATCAAATGTGAATGGATTCCTAGATGCAACTGCTGAATTTGACTCTAATGTAACATCCTAAAAATACAAGCCAAAATTTTTGTTTGAAAACATTACCTAAACCATAAAAACCAATATCATAGAGAAAACCATAAGTAGTATGTCTCAAAATATCATAATAATGTCACATATCAAGTCTCATGTCAAAACAACATATCCAAATATCAGATTCTAACTCCCAGGCTGAAGACTGTGGTGCGTGTCCTGCGATCATACCGAGCCCTTCCCAGTGCTAGTGGAAGTACCTGAAACCAAAACTGTAAACCGTAAGCACGAAGCTTAGTGAGTCTCCTCGATCTACCACATACCATCTACACATAGCATGCAACTAGGAGATACAGGCCTCGCCTACACTTGTGGAGATACGAGCCTCACCTACACTCCGCTACTAGGAGGTACGGGCCCCGCCCACACTCTGCAATCTAGGAGATATGGGCCTCGCCCACACTCCACTATCTATGAGGTACGGGCCTCGCCCATGCTCAGCTACTTCAAGATATGGGCCTTGCCCACACTCAGCTATGAGGACATACGGGCCTCGCCCAAACTCAACTACTACACCCAACGTACAAGTATCACACAGACAACATGTGAAGCTAGTCTACTATTCATCCATCATAATCAACTACTACTATGAGATACCGACTTCGTCCACACTCTTCTAAGATAGGATACGGGCCCCGCCCACACTCAGCTACTATCATATCATACTACGAGCCAGCCTTGGTGCCATATACCCGTTCCTATTGAAGGAGAACTCAACTCGTAAGGCTGAATGTAGAAATGCTGGTCGTGAACTGTCTAGCTGCTGCTCCGGTAACTCCCCGGCTACAATTCCCATAAAGAAACTTAATCAAACACTGATAACTAGTCTTAGGGTGAAATGACCATTTACCCCTGTTGAAAGTCAATATCCTAGTTAAAGTCAACTTCCAGTTGACCCGACTCGACGAGTTATCCTTTTTTATCTCTCTAACTGACTCTACTTTTCGAGTTTAGCAAAGACTCGATGAGTTCTCCTTCTATAATGACATGTAGTAAACCTTCATCTGACTCGCCGAGTTGTATGAACAACTCGCCGAGTCCTCCTTCATCATATGAACGTTCCGAGTCCATGACTCGCCGAGTTGTATGAACAACTCATCGAGTCTGTTCTTGCGGTTAAGAAGATTGTCTTGGACTGACCGAGTGTGTTCTTTCCAATCGCCGAGTCCCATGATTTCCTGGTCATGGCTAAATCTTAAATCGTCGAAATACTCCTTAGGACCTTTGTAAACCTCTGCTAACACTCAATTGGGTTCCTTGAACCATAACAGAAATGGGGACTCAACTCTGGACTCACCGAGTTCAAAGAACAACTCGCCGAGTCGATGTTGTCCAGGCCTTATATTTCGATTTCTAACAATCAATACTCATCCAAAAGGTAGATCTGGGCTTCTAAGATCGATCTAGCACGTAAAGTCATGAAATTTACGTGCATGCATGGAAGTATAAGCTTTAAGGACCCAAAATGAAGTCTAAAGGGGTGCATGGGCTAATATGGCCATAACGCTTGCATCTTTATGCCATGAACTTGGTTCTAGGGTCTAGATCTGAAGGTAAATTGACTTGGGACGTCCAAGTCTTAAGGATCAAGCTTATTGACCCCAAAACTCCATAAAGGGGCAAAGGATAAAATTTATAAAACCTCAAGTCAAGTTTTGAGCTGGATTACCTATAAGTGAAGAGAAACTGATGTTGCTCCTGGACCTAGTCCTTCTACCTTGATCCTTCTTCCTTCCAACTCTTCTACTAGATACACAATGCACCAAAAACCTTCAAAATCACTAAGAAAGCTCAATCTTGCCAAAGGGGAAATTAGGGTTTCGAAAGAATTGCTCTGGAGGTGATGGAGGCTGGGCCTGAAGCTCATAATGTTGTTTAAATAGGGTGCAAACCCTTTAATTAGGGTTTCATCCAGACTGGCCTACTCGTCGAGTCTAAGCGTGTACTCGGCGAGTACAGGCCCGATCGCCGTGAGTAGATTACTTAAACCCGCGTGCCAACCTCGCATCTACTCGATGAGTTAGGGCTGCTACTCGCCGAGTCACTAACATAAATGATATAAAAGTAGATCAAATACGCACCAGAAATGGGGCGTTACATCTAATCCTATCAATAACGATGATGATGCAAATTTCTTCGGTTTTCCATCTGATAATGACGTCAACCTATCCAGTTCATAAGTACAGGTGGAGCAACAAAACCCCATTGTTGATATATGATCATCTGATGCTCAAGAGCTTCTGAGACGACATGTTTGGACTAAGGATCATCCTCCAAACCAAGTTATAGGAAATCTAAATGCCGGTGTACAAACTCGTTCTGCCACAAGTGTTCAAAATGAATGTCATTTTTCGGCATTCATCTCAATGGTTGAACCCAAATCCATCAAAGAAGCATTAGAACATGCTGATTGGATTACAGCCATGCATGAAGAATTGGCAGAATTCGACAGAAATGAAGTATGGACTTTTGTCCCTCCTCCTCAGAATCATCCCATTGTTGGTACTATATGGGTATTTTGGAACAAATTAGACAATGAAGGAGTTATTATTTGCAATAAAGCAAGATTGGTGGCTAAATAATTCACACAGATCGAAGGGCTTGACTATGATAAGACCTTTTCTCCTATTGCCCATCTTGATGCTATCAGAATCTTTCTTGCTTATGCTACTCATAAAGGCTTTAAGGATAACCAAATAGATGTTAAAAGTGCCTTTCTAAATGGTGAACTTGATACTGAAGTGAATCTT
Source organism: Lactuca serriola (assembly GCF_051521515.1). Taxonomy (NCBI): domain Eukaryota; kingdom Viridiplantae; phylum Streptophyta; class Magnoliopsida; order Asterales; family Asteraceae; genus Lactuca; species Lactuca serriola. The sequence continues at coordinate 167,659,477 of NC_136412.1, forward strand.
CAACAACCTCCTGGTTTTTTCAATCTCTCATATCCGAACTACTGCTACAAACTCCGGAAAGCAGTTTATGGCCTCAAGCAAGCTCCTCGCGCATGGTACGAGACCCTCGCCGACTTTCTCAAGTGCTCAGGTTCTCAAAGAGGTATTCTCAATCCTACCTTGTTCCAAAGGTCAAATGGAAAACATCTCATGCTTGTCTAAATTTATGTTGATGACATCATTTTCGGATCCACCGATTCATCAATGGTTGCTAACTTTGCTAAGTTAATGATCAGTAGATTTCAAATGAGTATGAATCGTAAATTAAGCTTCTTCCTTGGTATCTAATTCAAACACACCAACAGAGGAATTTTCATTCACCAAGAGAAGTACAGAGGAATGATTAGATCCCTACTTTATCTCATAACAAGTCGTCCGGAGATCTTGTTTTCGACATGTTTGTGTGCTAGATTTCAAGTCAATCCTAAGATGTCTCTTCTTTTAGCATATTCCTATTCAAACTATGGCGGTCTTTAATTAGACAGAAAAACACATCTGGTGGCTGTCAATTTTTACGTGGTTGATTGGTCAGCTGGTCATAAGAAACAGAACTGCATTGCAATTTCAACAGCCAAAACAGAATACATTGCTGCCGCTAGTTTCACATCTCAAGTTCTCTGGATGAAATCTCAGGTCCTGGATTGTGGTTACCAGTTTCAATAAATCCCAATCTACTGTGACTCTCAAAGTGCCATTGCTATCTCATACAATGCAATTCAACACCCTATGATGAAGCAAATCGACATACTGTACCATTTTATTAAGGATCATATTTTAAATGGTAAGATCAAGCTTATTTTTTTTCCATCTGACGATGAAATTGTTGATATCTTTACTAATGCATTAGAAGAAACCAACTTCAATGGTTTTCTGAACAAAATGGGTATGATGATGCCTGATCCTCAGTTCTTTCAAGAGGCTTGCACTCTCTAATGCCAACATCAGAAAGAAAATTAGTTCTAAACCCAAATTTTTTTCTCTCGGAACTATTGCCTCTAAGAATAAATAGGATCATTTTACGTGTCTTTTTCTCTAATCACCTCTTGGAGTTGTAAGTTGTACAACTCATCTTATAACATCATTTTCATGACCAATATAGTCAGATTTGGTACCACACTCACCTCAGAACTTACTTCATAAGATCATCCCAAAATTCAAGTCTGGAATGGTATTGAACTCAGTTCACATCGGAAGTTTTTCAAAGTTCACTCTGGAACTCTTTCAAATTTCACTCTGGAATTTCTCAAAACTTCATCCCAGAACATTTCATAACTCATTCCGGAATCCCATAAAATTTTTGCTCCGGAACTTCATTAACATTTCACCCCGGACTCTCGACACCAGAATTTTCAAAAAATCACTCCGGAACATTTTCAACTCAAATGCTTCATTTCGAAATAAGTATCAACAATCTTTCATGTTTCGAGATCACTAAATTTCATCCCGGACTCTTCATGTTAACAAATCATTTTCAAAAACATTCTGGAACCCTAAGATTCCGAAATCAAATGACATGATGAAGTCCAAAAGGTTTTAAGGTGAAATTTTTTCCTTAACAATTACTTTTAAATGATGTTTATCTTTTCTCCTCGAAACTCGCTACACGTCTCCAAAAAGCACACATCATGTCATAAACGGTGGTTTCCATTTCTCACGATAAGTCAGGGTTGCTTTAGTATTTACAGGTCCAATCAGTAACATATTTGGAACCACATTTAATGTGACCCATTCCCTTATCCGAATATCATCATTACTTTTCGACCCGACCCACTCTGGCTGACGTTTTGAAGAGAAGTATAGAAGATGCCAAGGTAAAAAGTAAATTAACTGTTGATGCCTTTCAAGTCACTACATCGATGCAGCCTCCGGTTTCTCCTCCCAAGATAGTTCCTATTGATAAGGGTTCTCTGCTCCGGAAGCTCGATGATATTCTGGAAGAGCCTCTACCATCCTCTCCTCGAAAGCTCTCAATTGATAAAAACATGCAAAATCTCAAGGTATGCAAAGAACGTTCTAACCAAGTTTGATCTCAACTATGTGCTGTTTCGCTACTACATCCTCCAGAACCAACCCCATACACCATCTTTGACGCTAATTTTCCTGCATTGTTGAGGCTTCAAAGTCATAGAAACTTAGCTAACGATATTACAAAATGTTCCATGAGCTTTGTTAATAAAAAAATTCCAAAGTAATGAAGTTTCAAATTCAAGGTACACTCCTTGAACACCTTCCTGGAATTAAAGTTTCTAACTCACATGTAGATTTTAATCATCAACTCCCTCTATGGAAACATTTCCATATTCCCATATGACCAACAATTTTGATCAGGAATCATCCCAATCTAAAGCATGTAAATATGGTTATTCAAATTAATAATATACATCCAACTGTCCACAAGTAACCAATCCCTTGGTATAACCTTAGAACTTTCTTGATAGTTGTTCAACTTTAGTGAAACAAAGATCCTGTACTTTTTCGCCTCAATGCCCTAGGCAGTTGGAAAAATCAAAACAAGTGAATATTATAGCATATGAATAAACGATCCTATACACGAAGCATATGGGACTTGATTCATAATGTCTTACATAAGGACTTGATATTTGATCAGTCTCTTGCTATAATATTTTTCATATATCGAATTTCCTATGTTGAATCATTTCAAAACGATTGTCATATAAGTCCAAGACGAAGTTCTTTTAAAACCCACCAATATAAACTTTTATATTCGAAATGAAGTATGAGTGCCCTCTCCTGTAAGTCTCACTATAGAGAAACAATTTTCAAACTTTGCAATTTGCAAAATTTTAGACTTTGTTTCCTATAAATAGTATTTCCAACTTGTAAGACTTAGCATACCAATTATGCTCCCACTAGCTTTGACATGTAGCTAGAAAACAGCTGGACTTCTAGAAATCAAAACTCTTGACTTTCTTACCAAAGTGTAGATTTCTAATACGTGATGCTTCGATAAGTCTTCAACTAGACATCTCAAGCTTTAACACCTTTTATTAGATAACATATGTGTGTGTGTGTTTAAACCCTTTTAGAATTTGTAGCTATATGCCCTGAATTTTCAAAGAATTCCTTTCCATTTCTCATAATTCGATCTGTGAAAAGGGATGTCGTAATCATTTTGCGAATTTAAGAATGCAATTATCACGACTACTTACCATAATGATATTTATCAGATATTTAAAATCTACTAGCGAAAGTATTTCCTCATAATTTTTCTCATGAATTAGAGCAAAAACTTTGCCACCTATATTTTATGGTGTATGCGTTCCCATCCATGTGAATTTATCATTTTCAACCTACAATCATAATACAAGGTTTATGACAAACCAAATTCAAATTTGGCTCTCATGGATTGAACTTTTCTTATTCTTAATTTCTTGCCATATGGTAGCACAAGGGCCAACCAGTGCTTCCATGTTGTTAAGCAGCTCTCCCATATTGATCAATGTACTTTCACTGGCCAATGTGTTCTTCCTTATACAGTCAAATGAGAAGCATAGAACTCATAATTTTTCCTAACCCAACTGGAAGGTGCACATAAACAAGAATGTGTCATGTTAATACGATAGGTTATCAACCTTAGGTTGTGTGCTAGTGATAACTAAAAGGTTAATTCTTGATTGACTCCTGAAAAACAAATACATTTTTCTCTCAAGGAACATACCTTGATGAGAAAAACAAATATTTAAAAATTAGTGTGGATTCTTGACAAGAAATACTTCATGAATTGATCTTAGTTTATCCTTTGTTTTAACCAAAACATCACAACTTCCAATTCTAAATGTGCTTGAATAAGAAAACATTATTACTCATTTCATGAGGTGTTATAAACCTATTTAGTATGAAATAAGTTTCAAGATACGACGTGTAGTAACTAGAGCATGGATCTAAAACTTGATTGGAAACAAAGTGTGACTCATCTATTGATTTGAACCATTTCAACAATATCTGATTCCTCTTCTTAGTCAAACAATTGCACTAACATGTTCTTCGAGGATCCATTATATAGTTCCACAATCATTAAGATGATTACAAAACATAATACTAAAATACTCTTATTTTTTTTTTCAGATTAAAGAAACCTTTATCTTTCTACCTAACAAATTCTTCTTATTCATTATATCATTCTTTGAAAAATCCTTTTCGAAATGTTAGAATTATGCTTAATCTTATAAACACAACCATATTTATTGAATCATCAGTAAATCATGACGGATAGAAATTTCATCCTTTATGGCAGATTTGAATTGTCCATATCAATGGACTATATTCATTAGTCCTTCACTTTGACTCAAATAAAACATGTGATCAGTGAATTAGTTATATTCCTCCAACGGTCAAGATTCTCATTCATCATCCAATTCAAATTGCATGACTCCAAGTTTCTATTTAACTGAAACTTGGGTGATAAGAATTATTTATCACTTAGTCAAATATGACATTTACCACAAGTGAAATAATAATAATCAAATCAACAATTAATATTGCTAAAAATAGAAATGTAACCAACATTTTCAAAAATGTCATTAAAAGGAAATATAAAATGAACCTACTATATATATATATATATATATATATATATATATATATATATATATATATATATATATATATATATAAACCAAAATTTCACTTTTAATGATAATAAAAGAAAATTTGTAACTTGTCTTTACAATGCATAAAATAAAAACTATGTTTCTAGATATTTCCTAAACAATCTATTAAATAATCTTAACTCCAAATTCTGACTATCGAACCATGTAATTGAAATCCATCTCTCACGATCAGAATTAGCTCACTCTTCCTAAGCTTCATTTTTTCTTTTAGATCCTGCAATACCATCAAAATGTGATCATCACAACATGTATTAAGAGTCTATGAATAGGAACTTGTTAAAATAATCGAGTTAGATAAGGTGCAAAAATATGCCGATAAGGTGAAATCATGCCTCACAAGAATGGATTCTTCCTATTTCCATTTGATAATTTGATACGTTTGTATGAGTAAACTATTGAAGAGCTCAAAGTAGAATTTTTGTAAGATGTGTATTGGATAATTTGTTGTTTGAATTGTCATGATGTTTGAAACTTACTTTTATTAATGTAATATTTATTAATTTATCTTAATGTTATAATGTTATATGTATTAATATTTTTAATTGATATAATGTTATATTTAATGTTATATTCATAGGATTAATGTAATATTTATTAATTTATTAATAGTTGTTTTAATAATTAACGGTCCCCGATTGATCTTTTAATTAACCCCTAGTCCTTATCTAGCCGATTAATCCCTTAACCTAGTCCTCCGCCGAGCCTACGTCGAGCGTTTTCTGCTATGTTGATATATATATATATATATATATATATATATATATATATATATATATATATATATATATATATATATACACATAAATTAGTGTGGGAACATGAGGATACTTTATAGCCAATCAATATTTATAATTACACAATTAAATTTAATCCCTTACTATCCATAGTTGAGGAAAAATTAGGAAGATTACATTATAATCAATTATCACCAAATAAAATCTCCTAAAAACACGTTGAGTTATTCTTTGCATATTAAGTTTTTTGAATGCTATCATCTTCTTGTGCTCATATGATCTTTTGAAATAGAAACCACGAAGTAATCAAGTTCAAGAAGGAGGTGGATAGTGATTTGTACTAGATACCATGATTCACAACTATTCATCATCATCAACTTCTTTAAAGATCAATCCAGCAAAATCAAATTCAAATAGGAATGGGTTACTCATCGTTTATTTTAACCTCATGCCATAACATCAAGTTCATGAGGTTTGTGCTTCTGGTTTTTTCTTCTTGCACATTGATTGATAATAAAATTTCTTACTAAGATTATTTTGTTAAGGTGGTTGAATTTGTTAAAGGTTGGTTTCACTCTTGCGTAACGATTGATGTAGAAATTTGTTTAATTGATTCTTGATAAACCGAAAATTTGATATTGGTAAGGGTCTTAGACATAGAATATTATTATATGAGTGATTTTTATAAACGACCACCAAGTGTTCGATATATTGCCTCAATAAAGGCGGTGCATTTCTTGTTAGCTTGTTTTTGTATATGGACTATTAATTGTTTAGTACCTATTTGTTTTTAAAAAGTAACAACTATAGGGAATCAACTTCTTGATATCTTTCATTAAGGTTTTAGTAAGAAATTTTTTCTTGATTTCTTGATTTTTCTATAGATAGTAAAATCAGGCTTCTTTAATTATCTATTCTTATTAAGATTTTATGCATATTTTATCCAAAGACCCTATATTGACAAGGCATCAAAAGTCTTTAAATGTCATGATAGCAAATAAAATGACCTTGTTACAACTACTTGTGGTGAGGTTGGTTCATGTGATTTCTTTTTATTAATTTTAGTAGAAGATTATCCTATCCGGATTTTTATGAATTTATTGATTTTAAAGAGGAATAGTGTTATTTGTCCATGAGAAACTGGAGGTTATGCCACCATGGTCGATTTAGTATACATCATGGTGAAAAAGGATTACATATAGTGATACATGTAAATGAAAAAAAAAACAACAATGTCATTATTCTATTATAAATATTGAGTACTACTTCTCTATGTAAACTTTATATGTGTATATTTTATCATTAATATGCACTTCACTTATTTATTGTTTTTATTTGAACCATCCCTTATATATATATATATATATATATATATATATATATATATATATATATATATATATATATATATATATATATATATAAACATGACATAAACATACAATCATTATATCATTTTGTGTAACCACATAAAAATAACCCTTTTTATACATACACACACACACAAAAACACACACACACACACATATATATATATATATATATATATATATATATATATATATATATATATATATATATATATATATACACAAATACACATATACTTTTATTAATCATTTTATGTGCTATGTTAACATAACATGAGTTATAGGTGCATTTTTGTGACATTTTATTAGTATTTTTACAAGTAAAATAAAAAGTACATAAAATGAAATAGGGAAATCTCCAAAAAAATCCCGATATTTTGGGAAAATTTTCAACAAAGTCCTAAATTTTATTTTTTAAATAGAAAAGTTCTGACTTTTTAACTTTTTGAATAGAAAAGTCTAAGAAACCGACTAATCTATTCATTTTAGCCCGTTTGACCTGTTCAACAGATCATGGGACCAGATCGTTAATTTTTCCAAAACAATGAGACTTTTCTATAAATTTCGTCAAAACTTGTATGTAATGTATAAATGTATTATTTGTTGGATTAGGTGTTTAAGCCCATAACTATTTTGGTATGTACTTGACCCGATTATGAGCATGGTCCTTTGGGGATGCCTTCACCATAGCAACTGATAGGATGAATCAAGGAGAAAGAGGATTAATTATGATTTATTAATATATTATGTGAATAATACATTAAAATGAGAAATAATGTTTTTTAATTAATATTGACCAAGAATTAATTTAGAATTGATTTTTTGGTCAAAAGAGATTAATTAAATTAAGGGGACTGATACTGTAATTATTAGATGGTTACAGAGTTAGGCTTAAGATCCATAAGGATGCAATGGACGAATTCTATATGGGAGTCCATATAGAAATTGTCCAAGGGGTCTTCTGGAAGGATCTTTGGGTTGCTTAAGGAGTAAGGGGCTGTTTGGCAGGATCTGAACTTTTAAGATCTGAATTTTTAAGAGGTCTGAATTTCTAAGAGGGTCTGAATTTTTAAGATCTGAATTTTTAATATGTTGTTTGGTTGGAACCTCTTAATTGTTGTGCTGAATTATAAAAATGACCATTTTACCTTTATATATAAGTTTTTTTGCTAAGTTCAAAGTTTCTATTTATAAAATAATCAAATCAACCTCTTGAATAATTATAAGGAAAAATATAAATGTCGTACACAATTCAAATTAAGAATATATCAAAATTAAACACAAATACAAATCAAATAAGGTCCAACTTCATATATTTGATCAATACCAATACTACTTGTATACATAGAATCCAAACTAAAATCACAAAGTAGTGGGTTCACATCAATAACCTTTTCCTTCTTATCTTTTTCCACTCCTTTTGTAGAACTTTTAAAACTCATATATCTGCTTTCAAAATTCTCCATCAATGGAGATAATTACAAAGTTGTAGGTTTAGGAGTGTTTCCTGCACATCATACATTTCAAAATTATAAATCACACCACCAATAATGATCACAACAACAATTATAATAAACAAATTTGAGAACTAATTTCATGAGAATTCTAAATTCCAAAACAATATATAATAAGCCAAGTTCCTTCCTAGAGTGTAAACACATATATTTTTTTTTATAATCAATTGCTCAATAACATATAATAGAAATCAAATTCATCAATTAACAAAAGATATGATCAAACAAAAATCATAGAGATCAAATTTTGAGAGATTATTATGTTGTAAAAGGGAACGAGTCATAGATGAAAACCGATTTAGACGAGCTACTGGAACCCGATTCAGGGCAAGAACCAACGATTCCATATTTTTAGGGCACGAACTATTCAAGATTTGTAGGGCAAGAACAAAAGGAAAAAGCTTGCTTTCGATGAGATTTGAAGGAACAACATAACTTTTTTACCTAAATGTTGTCGATGAGATTTCATGGAAGTGGAGGGCTTCGCTGGTGGCGGGACTGGCGGAAGCAATGGCGGAGGCAGAGGCACCAACGATGGTGGAGGGTTGCAGGTCCGACCAGCAGTAGAAGGGAGAAGGTAAGATGCATCAAGTGAAGTAGAATGAGAGAGGGAAAGATTCAGGGTTCACTGCAGAGTCGTTGTTGGTGATGGAGGAGCGTGAATGTCGGAGGTGGGTCTCGTACAAGATGTTTCACCGAGGGTCTCATAGGCGTTTTGTTGGAGAAGGTTGGGAGGGAAAAGCAGCCTGTGAGAAATAAAAAGAGCGGAGGAGCGATGGGTAAAAAAGGAACAATTGTCTCTTATTTTTTTCAGACTCTAGTCTATATCTGAAATATTAAGAGGTTTTTAAAAAATTAAGAGGCAAAAAATAAGATGCTATCAAACAAGCTATATCTGAATTTTTAAGAGGTTACCTCTTAATTTTTCAATTAAGAGGTAAACAAACAGGACCTAAGCAACTGGATTAGGGTTTCCAAGTTGAAAACCCTAGTAGCCTTAACTATATAAGGACCTATAAGGCTCCCAAAAACGTGGCTAAGCATTCCTAAGAGTATCTTGGACGTTTTTGGTGCCTCTTGTCTCTCTCTTGTTCATTCTTGTTGCTTATGCTATTTGTGACTTCATTAGAGGTGCAACACTTGGGGCACTTGGCTTTCAGAAGTCAAGATTAAGAAGGTTTGTGATTGTTATTGCTACATAACAATCAATGTAATATTCCTAATCCTATTCATATTTGATTTTCAGATTTGTATGCTAGTCAATTAGGGTTTATTGCTTTGGTATTCAATGTTGTATGTTCTTATTAGCAAAACCTAGATCAAAGCAATTAGGGTTGCATGAACACCATAGGAATGATGTTATGCTCATAATCCAACATTTTTTTACGTATTTATATCTATGTTTATGAATTTTTCTATTTTTTTTAGTTTTTATGTGTATCTGTTTACATACTTTTATATATTTTAAATGTATAAACGTATTTTTTCCCGTATTTATATGTATTTTTAAGTATTGTACATATTTTTTTATATATTTTTATGAGTTATTTTTATGTATTACATATTTATATCTATTTTGACGTTTTTATGTATTTTTTAAAAAGTTTCTATATGTATATGTTTACATTTTATATGTATTTCAAATTTATAAATGTATTTATATGTAGTTTTAAGTATTTTACATATTTTTTATTTTTTTATGTTTTATTTTTTATGTATTAGGTATTTATGTATTTTTTTATTTTGTATATTGATATTTATGTATTTTAAATGTATAAACATATTTTTATGTATTTATATGTATTTTTTAAGTATATTACATATTTTGATGTAATTTTATGTGTCTTTTTATGTATTAATTATTTATATGTATTTTTATGTATTTTTTAAGTTTTTTACATAGATGTTTATATATTTTTATGTATTTTAAATGTATAACTATACTTTTTTTACGTGTTTATGTATTTTTTTTTTACTTCATGTCGTCGTTACCATTTCATCTAATTTGTACAACTTATTTGAGTATGTCTAAATGATTTTCCTACACACCCACATATTTTAAGCTTTTATCATTCGCTTATCTTGAAATTAAACATCGAATGCGAAAATGGTTATAATAAATAGATATATAGGAAAATCATCTAGACATACTCGAACAAGTTGCGAAAATTAAATGAAATGGTAAAAATGACTTGAAGTAAAAAATAAATAAATATGTAAAATAATATGATTACACATTTAAAATACATAAATATCTATATAAAAAACAAAAAAATAATAAATACATAAACTTACATATAATTGGATAAGACATAAAAATATACAAAAAAATATGTAAAATACTTAAAAAAAAATACATATAAATACATAAAACAATATGTTTATAAATTTAAAATATTTAAAAACACAACGATATCTATATAAACAAAATTAAAAAAATACATGAAAATTGAAAAATACACATAATTACATAATACATAGAAATACATAAAGAAATATGTAAAACTATTAAAATTGCATATAAATACGTAAAAAATACGTTTATATATTTAAAATACATAAACATCTTTATAAAAATCTTTAAAAAAAATACAAAAATACATAAAAGGACATATAAATATGTAATACATAAAAAAATAACATATAAAAATACATAAAAATGTGTAAAATGCTTAAAAATACATATAAATACGTAAAAATATATGTTTATACATTTAAAACATATAAAAATACATAAACGTATACATATAAAAACTTTAAAAATACATAAATACATAAAAATGCATATAAATACGTAAAAAAATATAGTTATACATTATATACCCATGAGCTGCTAAACAAGTAAAAAATGGCTAAAGAGAATAAATTAGCCGGTTTCTTGGGCTTTTCTATTCAAAAGGTTATTGAGATTTTTCTATTTAAAAAATAATATTTATGACATTATTAAAAATTTTCCCAAAATATTGGGACTTTTCTAGAGGTTTCCCAAATGAAATATAAGCTTAAATAAACATAAATAAGCTTAAACGAAAATAAATAAACATAAATGACTAAAATCACATAAACGTAAATAATCATAAATAATTTAAATAAACGCCGGAATAGTAACTAGATGGAATTTAAAGTGCATAAAACATAAAGCATAACTTAAACATAAATTTACCTATATTCTCCCCCGAAAGCTTTAAAGGATGAAAAGGGGTCGTAGAGACTCACCTTATTCACATTAGGTTAATTCTTTTTGAGTTTCAGGATGTTTCGGTTTTCACCGACTTTTGAATGGAGCGATTTTGGACAATCTAACTGAACATGGACATAGATTATCTAGTTTGAACATTGAAGAATCATGAGTAATTTACCTAGAATTCTTAGACAATTAGAGGAACAAAAATGGTGGAATACAAGTAGATTTAAAGAGTAAAATATGGTAGTTTCTTGGCCTTTTTTACACATGGAAACAACCATCCTTTTGGGTTTGTTTTTTTCCATGAAAATCAGCAACAACTAGGGGAAATGACGAGGTGTTTGAGGGTATTATTCTCAAGAAAATCTGGAAGATAAGGGTTGGAATGAATGCTAAATGAGGGGGGGGGGGGGAACCTCCCTTTGCTCTTGGTTTTGTGAGCTTTGAAGAAAGGAGATAAGGTTGAGATGTGAGTGTCTTCAAGAGGGAGAGTAAAGAGTTTTTGAGTGTAACACTCCAAAAATACAGTCCAAAAATTTCGTTTTTAAATCATTTTAGAAAACATAATTCAACCATCATCATATAGAAAAATTATAACTCATGTATCTCAAAACATCATATCAAATACTGTATCAAAATCATGTAAAAATATCAGAGTCTGAAACATCCCAAGCTAAACTGTGGTGTGTGCCATGTGATCATCCCGAGCCCTTCCCTTTGCTAGTGGAAGTACCTGAAAGCAAAACTGAAAACCGTAAGCACGAAGCTTAGTGAGCACCCCCAAACTACCACATACTATACACATAACATATAATCATATCTTGGGCCCCACCCCTACTACATCAAGTCTTGCTCGGCATCGGCATTTCCGGCATCAAGGCACGCCCGACATCGAGCAGATCTCGGCATACCTATGAATATATCAACTAACATATAACATAAAAATATATACTAACATGTAAACACTTATCGGGCCACGCCCGGATTCGGATCTCGATCCGGAAGCATACTAACTTTCCTCGGGAACTGCCCCAACATCATACCGGAGTCCGAAATCATACTATAATAACATATTAAATAGACATTCCTATGGCTTGCCCCAACATCGGACCTAAGTTCGGAACACATAACACATAACAAACACATGCAAGAATCACAAAGACATCAAGCATATAACCATACAAGCATTCCTCGGGACCGCCTCGACATCGGATCGAGATCCGAAAAAGCATATAAATCTACATCGGGTCTCGCCCGACATCGAACCGTAGTCCGGAACTACGACTATCTAAACGGGTCGACCTTGGTGCCTTAGACCCGTTCCTACAAGAGAAAACTCACCTCACACTGCTGAAGTCCCGCGGACGAAACCCTAGCTGCTGGATGACCAGATTCCCGAATCTATCAATATCAAAATAACACCCAATTAATAATTGGCTTCCAACACATAACCATAAGTCCATGCTTGGGGTAAAAGACCACTTTACCCCTATCTTAGCTTCATTCAAGCTCAATGCCTAATCCAAAGGCCCAAAAGTTAAACTATAAATCAAAGCCCAATATGTGGCCCAATTTTCCAAATTGAGCCCAAACCTCTTCATGGTCTTACCCTAAGGTCCAACCATTTTTTCCAATCCAAACATGTGGCATTAAAATGGTCCAATATCTCATAATCATCAAGGCCCAGTTCTGGCCCATCTATTGCCCAATTTTCCCGATAGGGCCCAAGCCTGTGCAATGGGCCTTATCCTAAAGCCCAATCCAAATATTCTAGTCCACATGCTTGTTCTTGGATGGCCCATCAGTAGCCCAAACGCCAAAGCCCAATAGAAAGGCCTAACTCAAGGCCCAAGTGAAATTAAGGTTTTCACATAAAATGACGATTAGGATTAAGTGTTTCTCACTTAACCCATTAAGGACTTAATGCATTAAGTCCATCACTCTTCTAAATAAATCATATGGTGTGATCGGGTGCAATTCACAATTCCATTCCAAAGGCCCAATATGCGGGTCCCGATAAGTCCAAACGAACAATTCAAAAATTAGGTTTCCCAAACCCTAATTAGGGTTTTCAACCAAATCATAGCCCAATAGGCCCAAAAACTAAGTCCTTAGATCAATTAGGGCTTCATTATGCCCATTAGGGTCTTATAAGGCTCATTAGGGTTTCATAAGTCTGGCACCACCCACTACCACCTCGGGTAGTGGTTGTCAATGGCGGCTTATGGTGGCGGCCACCACCTCACGGTGGTGCTTATGGTTCTAGTCAAATCATGTCCAAGCACTCCAAAATCAATCCAAACACAAACTAAGCACACTGCCACCCAATAGGGTGGCTGGTGGCTGCAGACAACACCTCGCGATGGTGGTTATGAGTTTTTCTTTTTATTATTGCTTTACCAAATACAATTTACAACACAAAAACCCAACTAAACATACACACATACATACATACATACACACACACTAAAAAAACACACACGCACACACAGCCACACTAATGGTAGCCGACGGTGGCATTTGGTGGCAACCAGCACCTCACGGTGGTGGTGGTGGCTGTTGTCGGTTTTCCGACCAAGCTGCACTATACACACAAACACACCAAAAACAGAAACACACTCATCCACACTTCTCTTTGCAAGCATTTTGCCACCCTTCTGGTGTCATACGGCGACGACAACATACTCATGAAATGGAGGCAGCAGCGGTAACAGTGGTGATTTGCGATGACAACCACCACCTCATGGTGGCGGCGGTGGTCTCTCTTGCTCTTTAACCCAGAAAAACGTCGACACCCAAGGGATACAACGCGAAACAGCAGCATTCAACCGCTAACTTGGCGGCCGGCAGCGTTGAGTTAGAGGAAGCGGTGGTTGAGGCCTGCGGCGGCAGTAAAGGAGTTGTCTACGTTGTAACACCATAAATTTCAAAAAAAATTTCGCATTTTATAAAAGCATAATTCATTTAGTATTCATAAAAACATCAGTGTTTGAAACTCAAATCCATAACATATAAAAATCCCAAGATCTCATAACATAAAAATCCCGTGTGTGTACTGATCAGGCCGGCGCCTTCCCGCGGTCATCACTAGTACCTGAAACAAATAACACCAAACACTGTAAGCACAAAGCTTAGTGAGTTCCCCAAAATACCACACATAGCACATATTAGCCACTCGAGGGTATAACTCTGTGGGTCCGTGGACCCTACTCTGTGAACCCTCTTGTTCTAACTCTGTGAACCTTCCGGTTCTAACTCTATAAACATGCACATCATAAATCACATAGAAATAATGCAGTACAACACATAACATACATATAGCATACAGATACTCTGTCACATAACTCTGATTACCTACTCAAGGTAAAGTATAGTGAGAAGACTCACCTCGTGTATCTCGATAACTCGCAAATCCCTGAAATCACTAGTGCTTGATCTCCCGAGCTATAGTTCTCCTATAACACAATACATCTCTAATTAACACTTTCCCAACTAAGGTTGACTAACCCTATCAAGTCAACACTGGTCAACTCATGTCAATGGTCAACGGTCAACTCAACTCGCCGAGTCTGGCATGGACTCGCCGAGTCTCTACGGGGACCCGATTCCTCTGAGTCCCTTCTGACTCACCGAGTCACTCACCCGACTCGGTTACTCAAACCCTGGTTCGAAATCACTAAAAAACCCGCACCAACTCGTCGAGTCTGGAAATGGACTTGGCGAGTGCATTCCATGCACAACCCTAAACAACCTTCTGAGGTCAGATCTGCTTAACTAACTCATAGATCCAGTCCTTCCAAGCTTATTCATCACGTAAAGTTCATGTCTTGGCGCTCAAAACACACCTAATGACTCATAAATGGTGTTTTGACCTCAAGCACAAAGACCTCAATCCAAAACCTCCATGGATTCATAAAAAGCTTGGACAAAGGGACACTCTGGACCTCCAAGGGTCCAGATCCAGAACCTAACTCGCTTAAGGGACCAAGGAAGCACTAGATCTAGCCACAAAAGGGATCAATAAGCCCTAAATCAACATGAACATCACCATAACATAAAATGGTTCGAAAATAGTACCTCAAACGTGATGTTCTGGACCTTAGATCTTCAGGAAGTTGATCCTCTTGTTTCCCCTTGGCTATTGCTTCCTTTCCGTTGATAACACCTCCAAGGTCAACAATGGCTCCTTATCTCACTCCAAATGCTCAAGCTCACTAGGGTTTCACTTTGGGGACTGGTGAGCACAAATGACGGCCATAAGGCCCTTTAAATAGGCCCCAAACCCGAGAAATTAGGGTTTCATTAAACAGCGCGGACTCGCCGAGTCCACCAATGTGACTCGTCGAGTTCGGTCATTAATCCGGATGAGAAGTCGCGTCTCTACTCGGCGAGTCTTCGCACCAACTCGCCGAGTTCTTCCACAAAACTCAAAATAAAATGAATAAATATAATACCTGAAATTCCGGATGTTACATACGTCACACACATCGGAAATAACAAAGGAGAAGAAGAAATGGGTTGCAACTAGCCCACCACATCCCTCCAGTTGTTCAAAACTCAAGCAGTGACGTTCACAGCCCACACTTTGGTCTCGGTGGGGTTTCTCGGCCATTCAGGACATTACAAGCGGCATCAGGTGGCGGAACGGCGGCGTTTTTGACGAGGCAGTAGGCGGCGGTTGTTCGGGACTTCATCTGGTCGGAAACCAAGTGAGGGAAATCGGGGTGGTAGCGGCTGATGAACCGAGTGGCGGTTGATGTTTTGCTTTAGGGTTAGGGTTCGCATGGTGGAATAAGGTGACGGGTTTAATACTCGTATGCCATACAAACTTTGCGTCCAAATAACACCTTTGGTCCCTCCTTCTTATTTTCATTTCAAGATTAGGCTACAATTTACCATTTAAACCCTGCCTCCTAAAACCCTTTACAAATTAAATCCGAATATTACCAAACAGCACCTCCCTTTACAAATCCTTCTCAAATTAGGTCCAAATTTTACTCTTTAGCCCTCAATATTCTAAATTCAATTCAATTTAGGTCCAATGATCAAACTTCAGCCATGTTAACATTTTAGTCCCTCTCCCTCCCATTCTTTTCAGCCTAAGTTCCAATAATTACCATGGAGCCCCTGTCTTCATAATTATTTACAACCTGAATCTGGATTTTACACTTTTAACCCCTAATCTCTAAAATTATAACAATTAGCTACTCGAGACCAACACCTTGCTATATAATTATTGATTTTAGGGCTACTATGCACTGATTAATCTATTTATTTATTTAATAAATGAGGTGTTACATTGAGATTGCAATAAATGTTAGAGAAATAGAGAAAATGAGAGAGAGTTTTGAAGGTGTAGGTAAGGAATGAGGAAATGAAAGCAAGTGTTGAGGATATCTTTAAAAATATATAATGATATAGTTATTGTACTTTCTATCTTCCCTTAGATTTAGTAGTACAAACTATCATAACAAAATATGAGTGCACATGTGAGGTTTTATGAGGCTAGGGGAGAGATAAAGAGAATTCGAGATTTAGAGAGGGAGTGTATGGAGAATGTAAGTGTTTGATATCTTGGAAGCTATAGAGTGATCAAGTGATTGGTACTTGGTGATATATTTAAGATCTAGTCATCCAAAAGAAATATTAAGATAGATTCCATGCATGTGCATTAATAGAAATTTAAGAAGTAAATAGGAGAGAAGAGAGTAACATTTACATGAGTTTGACAGGCTGAAAGATATAAGTTTGATTGTACTATAAAATCTAGTTTAAGATATATTCATGTGTTCGTATCTTATTCTTTATAATACATTATATATATATATATATATATATATATATATATATATATATATATATATATATATATATATATTCGTTGTCAAGGGTATAATAATGGAGAAAATATGAAAGGAAAACACCAAGGTGTTTAAAAATGATTGTTTGATATAAATTATAGATGTTCTTATATGCCTTGTCGAAATCACAGTTTAAATTTAGTTTTGTGTGATATGAAATATTTTTGCCACAAGGGAAAAACTTTGTTTGGTACATGTCAAATGATTTATAATGTTTTTTTTTCTAGTTTTACAAAAATATGGACGGTCTTACTTGAGTTTATAGATGAACCAACACTGAAATCATTATCTTGTACCTTTTGGAAAAGTCATATTGACAGCATTAAAGCAATAAAAAACAATTTTCCCAAATAATAAAAGTGGTCATGCAAAAGTGTATAGAGATGTGGAATCACTAGTAAAGTGTATAGAGATGTGGAATAAATATCTTCGCTAATGTGTTGGTTTCATATAAGATTTTTTTTGAAGATGATGATTATGTTTGCTTCCAAAGAAAGAAGTTTTTAAAAATTGACGCTCTTCAAATCGTATCTCCAAAGTACCATGACTATAGATATACCAAGTAGATTAGAAATTTTAATATCAAAAATGATTTTTTAGAAAGTATTGATTATTGTAAAATAAGATGTTTTTGCACAAAAAAAATCCGTAAACGCATCGTTTTAGGTGATTTGTAGAGTTTTGTATGTATTATTTTTTTATTATAAAATTTGATATCCTTTCGTTTTTATAATTTTTTCATATATACTTTTTGTGTATCATATCATATGGTACATATATAAGGGAAAAATATTCAGTCTCGGATATTAAAAACCAATGGAACGGCTGACTGTAGCCAACACAAAATACATAACTCACATTGTTTCTAGATTAACAAAAATAATGTTCCTGTTTGGACTTAGGAAATTATTTGTGGATTCATACTGACTTACCTATGAAAGGAAATGAAGAACACATCCAAATATATTTAAAACAAATAAGACAACACACAAACAAGTTTGCAACCAAAAAAGAGAATTATAATTTTTTTTATTCATAATTAGCCTTTTAATCCACCGAACACTAGTTATCTCTTAATCAGTCCATGTTCGCATTATGTTCCAACTTTCTGGAAATGTTAAATTTTGATGAGATATCCAGAATCCGTTGGTCCGCACCAACCAATAACATACATTAGGATCCTTACAATATCGAGCCATGTCTTGATTATACAAGTCTAAATGTTGTGATAAGGAACCCCACCAAAAGGATGCAAAGTAAAGCGTTTGTCCAAATATAACTCTTTGGCAAAACCCCCAATTGAAGTTAGCATTAAATGGAATGGTACGATTTCCAAAATCATCATCTTTTGATTGTATATGAACCACAATATCATCCTCAATATTATTGGTAACGAAAATCCTTGATTTTCTTTTTATCAAACAAGCGTCTTTTGGTGAAACGGTAGAAAGTATACATATGATAATAAGAAACCAGCTTTTCGGCATGAAATTCATGTTTGCTGTAGAAATTAGTTAAAATGTAAATATGACATGGTATTATATAGTCTACTCTTCAATAGTTTTCATTGACTCTGATTTTTCATTTATTATTATCATATATCTTTATTTAGTTAGTTACCATTTATTATAATATCATACATATATCGAAGACTTTAGTTTTTACTTTTAGGTGGAGTGATATAAATGCTCATTAATGAAAAATAAAATTACTTTGGGAATAAATATTTTAGATTGAAATTACAGAGATACTTAAAATCCTATATCAAAATCCAAGAATATATAGAATTAGTAAGTATATATTACACAATAAATGAAAGTATTTATAGCAATCATATAACATATAGAATTAGTAAGTTTATTACACAATAAACAAAGTTAATTATAACAACAATTACCACCATAAAGTTGATTTGTTGATCATTTGAAAATTAAGAATTTTCAAAAACAAGTTATCTTATTTTGAATATCATATTGTTATTTCAATCTTTCCAATGATAAGGAAAAAAAGAGTAAAGCAAACATAGTCTCCGTTGAAGGTAGGGATGAGGATTCATTTATGTTTTACATTGGGGATGAGATAGGGATGGAACAGGGATTCGGGGATGGGGATGGAGATTGAAGTCCCTGCTATTCCCCGACCCCTTTTCCCTTTTCCAAATTTAGCATACACATTTTTTTAATAGATAAATATCATAAAAAATCTAAGTTTTACATAGTTGAGAAAAGTCCTAAATTTTTATGTGGTTATTAAAACGATAACTTTACGGATGGCCTTCCATTTTTAACCTCTTATTTAGTCATCCCTATTTTTTCATTTAAATGAAAGGTTTCAGAAAATTTATGGTTTTTATCTAAAAGAAAAGTTAGATTTTTTCAACCAATCATGTAAAACTTGTGATTTTTTTGGTGTTTGTCCTTCCTTTCATCAAACGGATTTATATACATATATTGTATTTGCATATACATAAAAAAAACTTATTTAATGTTTAAACATACGAATATCATAATATAAGTATAAAATACATATTGCATGTATATTATATGTATGAAATACGTATTTTACTTATTTTTATATGTAAAAAACATATTTATGCATAAAAACGTATTTTTATGTATTTCTGGATGTACAAAATCAATTTTGATATATATATATATATATATATATATATATATATATATATATATATATAGACTCTCACACACACACACACACACTTTAATAAACATTTAGCCTCAAATGCTGAATTTTAAGAGGTACACCCCTTAAAGCAGCATTTACAACAACTTTATGCATGATAGGAAATGTAAAATTTATCGAAGTGAAAAAGTCAAAGATAAGAATTAGAGTATTCAGTCATACTTCACGGTTTCATACCATAACTTATAGATTTTTAGTTAGATTCAAACTTGAATCCCAGTTATGTCGGCCATGTCTCCTTAAATTGCTTCGATCTGTAGATTGTTCTAATTACCAAATTTGGCCCCTTATCTCTTTAAAATAAGGAACATATATCACAGTCCTTGCTAAACGCCTCCGACTTTCTCATCTCTCGCATCTATCCTTTAGAAATTCTAATATCAAATATCACAACCCACCATCAATAAAATCTGCCATCACCTAAACTTCCATATCATCAAACAAGCCACCTTCATCACCGTCACACTTCATCTCACCACCGGTCACCACTGCCATATTTCCCCAACATCAAACGACATCTAGCCTATGCTCCTGTTCTCTCATTATTTGACATTGATGTCTATATTTGAAGTTTTAATCTCAGGTACTATGTTTGACCTATATTTCTATGATGTTTTGGGTATAATTGGTCGAAACCTCACAACCATCAGATCACTCAGCTTTTGTTCTTGCAAAAAAAAGGGACTCTTCATTTATCATATGATTTAACAATGATACATATTTCATCACTGCAGACTTGCTACTAGATGCCAGACTCCATTGGGCTTGATTTAGGGTTGGAAAGACATCTCTTTGATCTGATTTGGGCAAGGAACAGGTAACCCACATTTATTGTTGTCTCCTTTCAAAAAAATGTCACACTCTCCTTTCTATTGTAAGAAAACCCTAACGGATCACCATTATGTGTTTGTATATATATATATATATATATATATATATATATATATATATATATATTTATTTATTTATTTATCTTGTCAGATTTGAATCTCTAATGGGTTACATTTCATGTTTTTGGATCTGGACCTACACATAAAGGGTAAAGACATAAAAATCGTTGTCTATATGTTGTTGCAGATCTTATTCTAGTCTTTTGTAGAAAGATCAGTGTATTACTTCTGATAATTCTTCATTGTGTTTGTTGCAGGTTAGCAGACAAACCTTGTAGATTTGGCTGTTTGACATTGCAAATATTATGTAGTGAAGGTTAATACTGGTAACAACTCATCCATAATAGTTGCAACCAAACTTATTGATGTGTTTTGTATGAATGCTATCATGGTTGATTTAAGGCAATGATGATTGGTAAGTTACATTTATATGAACAAAACTATTATGATTTTATGTATTGTACAATTCATTGGAATAAATTTTATCTTGGTAAATGATGAAATTTATGGAGCTTTTGGAGCTCGTAAAGGGGCAGTGTACGCCATTTTAAAGGTGTATTTGTAACATCCCAAAATCAAAGACCAAAAATTTCATTTTTAGTTTAATAATTCATAAAACAAATTAGTGAAAATATCTTTATGTTATCTTATATCATAAAAACCCATAAGTCATATCTCTCAAAACAAGCCATAATAATGTCAGAGTACAAATCCCAAGAACATCATAGTGTGCAAAATCATGGTGTGATACGTTGCAGTCATGCTGGCTCGTTTCCCTTCGAGGAAGAAGTACCTGCAACATCCTATTTAGTGAACTTCAAACTACAATGGTATTCAAGTTCATACGTTCATACATTGTGATTCAAGTCGAAACAACCTCATGCAAGTCCAAAACTCGATCCAATAGCTAAGTCCAATCAATTTTGGGCCTTAGCCCAAGAATTCTCGGCCCAAAACCCGTATTGGACCAAAACTTTTTCTATAGGCCTTATTTGACCGAATACCTTTCTTTATCTTTCTTTGGGTCCTATTGGGCCGATAACTCTTCATTGGGCTTTATTGGGCCGAAAGTTTCTACTGGGCCTTCCATTGGGCCTAAAACCCTTCCTTAGACCTTAATGGACCGAAAACCCCTACCTTTGGGCTTTAATGGACCGAAAACTCCTATTCACCCAAGCCAAAACTCGAAACCAATTCTTTTTGGGCCACCCTTTGGGCCGAGAACCCAATGGGTCGGTTGGAGTTTGAACAAAAAAAAAAGAGAAAAAGATAACGAAAATACATAGCCACCTCACAATTTTCTCCCATGTAACAAAGCTATAACCCTCCATATATCCATGTAACTCTCACATCAAATATCACAAAAGTCAACTTCTTTCTCCCTCCTCTCTCTTAGGATTGGCCGACCCCCCTCCAACACACCTTAGAAACTTCATTTTCCCTCACTTAGTCTCAAGAAATCCTCCCACTTCTTCCTCTCAAAAACTTAAGCTTCTCTCATTCTTCCTCTAAAATTTCATGGGTATGTGGGTGCCATCTTCAAAAGACTCTTCCTCAAAGGTTCATAAATTTGGTAAGACCTTCATGTAACTCTTGTAGCTCTAAACATTTTTATGATAACAACTCCTTGTTTACACACTTTTGTTGTGTGTTAATCTCTTAGAAACACCACCATATATGGATGTAACAAATTTCATGATTTTATATATATATATTGTGGAAATCGTAACATGTTAGGGTCACAACAAAATGGAATATGTTGTTTTACAAAACTCTCAAAAAAAATTCGGTATGTTGAACAAACTACAAAAAAATTGTTTATTTTGTTAAAAATGATTTTTATTATAAAATGGTCGTAATATTTTGTCATAATTTTAATGGTTTAAAAACTTAGAGAATTATTCTATTTACACAACATATATTACAAATTGACAAGTCCATTAGAAATTATTTATAAAAAGTGTTATAAATAAATAATTCAACTAAAACGATATACAAAGCATAATTTTTACGACAGAAAAATCTGCGTGTCATAATCTGTCCATCATAAAGCATTTAAAAGTGCAAGTTATAAGTTGTATGTCATAAAGCTGTAAAACACGTGTCACAAAACTTCAATCACGAATTTACACTAGTAATGTTATATTCATTATTCAATAATGGGAGTCAAATTTCGTGTAAATCTGTTAAGGCACTTGTGAGACTTTCCTTCGTCGTACCTACCTAGCATAAACCATAAGTCCTTAGCAGAGGGAGAGCGAGGTAATTGTGTATAGATCTATACGGGGTTGACATGCCCAAACCTGAGCTTTTCGCTACAGCTAGACGGGGCCAGTGTAGGGTGACAAATATCTTACCTAAACCGACGCCTGAAGAACGTCGTGACATGCATATCAATCACATCAAGCATGGTTGTAACGAATCGCAGAGGGATTAACAATATCATTTTGGATTTACGGAAAAATATACACTTTACTAGTTTTATTGAATACAAAACTACGCTTCATTTTCTAGTATATTATTATCACCACTCCAATCTTAGGGTTTTAAGACTGTAGGTTTTCATACAACAGAAAATATTAGATTTTCTGGAAACACATTTTTTTTTTACAAATACAAAGGACATGCAAGCAATTATTCATAGTTTTAGAACGAGACTTACAAACCATTTTTCATAAAAAAAATATCGGATTTTCTGGAGTTTTACAAATTATTACAAACAAAGATGTTATAAAGCTTATTCATACAAAAATACTTATGAACTCACCAACATTCTATGTTGACGCTTTTCAAAACGACTTGTATTCTCAGGGACTCAGTGAGCAGGTATTTGGACCATGGATCTTGGATAATTGCTGCATTTTGAAATTTCATACATTATGTCATTTTTGTGTAAATTTATGAACATATACAACATGTAAACAATGTATGTGTGTTATCTCAATGTATGGTGTTTGGTTGCTATGTTTCATTCATATTCAATTGTTGTGGTACTATACAATGATGTCATCCTCCCCCGGACATTTCCACCATCCTGGTTTGGGGGTCTGAAAGGTTGGTATCTGAGCATTGTTTATAGTGAACTAGTATATCTAACCATACAAGATATACAACTATAAATACAATGGGACTAAAACACTCTGACAAAAAGTATGCTTTAAAATATAAATATTTTATATAAAAAAAGTATACATGTACGTGAGTACATTAACAGTTGAGTCTTAATAATAGAAACAAATAAGAAGTTCTTCGAGGAGTTGGACATCGCGACTAAACATAGGCAGTTATGTAGTCATATCTAGGATAAATATAGCCAGATCAACTATATTTATTCGAGATACGAACAACATGTGTTTAGGAGTGGTTGAGGGGGACAAAAAAACCTAAAGCTTATCAACTTTAAATCAAAAGGGTCTAACAACAAAGCTAACAGAAATATACAATATGAGTATTTTGGTATTCTATCTATTTTCTCATACTTATATATATATATATATATATATATATATATATATATATATATATATATATATATATATATATATATTCTCGTACAGACACTATGGCGGACTTCTACCAGCCCAGAGACCCTTTTTCCCTGAATTAGGGAAATGGGGGATGGATTGAGGAGGATCCTGAGGAAGATCCGGAAGAGTTCGAAGAGGAAGAGATCAAGGAGGATGAGGTCGATGAGAAGATTGACGACGATGAGGTGGAGGAGGGCGACTCGGACGTAGAGTCCGAAGTCATCAACCCACCCTAGAGGGCGAGGGTGCCGGCGCACCGATTGGGCTACAACGGCCCTACGCCCCCTGAGCATTGGATCTACAGAGGTGGAGTCAACACTAGGGGCATCGTCCGCCCTTTGGAAAGGAGCAAGGGTTTTATAACCTTCACCATGGTGGACCCGCGGACCGAGCACTTCCCATCATGATCCGAAGTATTTCAGAATTCGGTGATATGGCCCAGATAACATCGAACCAGGTTGGGAAGATTAGGTTTGCTCTATAGCTCACAGCCACATGCACTCAGGATCTTCTAAGGGACCACTATCTGAGGGAGTTTCTCATCGAGGATCTCACCGCTACGCGAGCAGGGGTAAGGGAGTACCAGGCGTTCCATGCTACGATGGAGGAGAGGGTGCGGATTGTTGAACACCAACTGGCCAAGCTTCAGGGTGCTTCTACCTCATCCCAGGTACAACCTTATGGGTTTTAGAATTTACATCATTCCTATGGTGTACATGCAAACCCTAAAGCTTTGGATCTAGTTTTTCTAATGAACATGCAATAATCATCCAAAGCTCATAAACCCTAGATCTAACATATGTATATCAAAATTAACATGTAAGAATAGATCTAGATGAATACCTCTTACAGAATGGCTTAAATCTCATTTCCTTGGAGCTTAGAGTAACACATGTGACTCCTCTAATGGTTTACAAACACCAATAGCAAGAGGATGATATTGGAAAGAGCGGAGGACCACCAAAACCATCCAAGATCTCTACAGGAAAGCTTAGCACCATTTTTGGGATCCATAGGGGTCTATTTATACTTGTGTGGGCTGCTAGGGTTTCAGGAGAAACCCTAATTCTTTGCTTAGGCCTTAAGCAACCCATGGAACCTTTCTAGAAGGCATTTGGATGAAAATCATATGGGCTTCCCATAGATTTCGTTCAACCCCCTTCCCTTTAGGAATCCATAGCCCACAATGCAATTATCTTATAATTACAATATTAGTCCCCCAAGTCTAATTAATCTCTTTTAGCCACATAATTAATTTCTTAATTGATTCTTGTCTAATATTAATTAAACTCTATGATTTCTCTATTAATATATTGTTCATATAATATATTAATAAACCATAATAAACCTCTTTCTTCATAAATTATCCTATCTAGTTGCTTTGATAAAGGCAACCCAGAAGGAGCACGCACAACCGGGTCAAATACTTACCAAATATAGTTATGGGCTTAGACACTAATCCAACGGTCTCCCACTTGGATAATTCTAGTAACTATAAATGCAATTATTATTTGATTAGCAATCATAGCTCTCAAAGACACTGTTGAACTCTGATCTTATCAATAACCTATCCTTTAGATAAGGGATCTTATATTCCTTCATTCTAGATATCGTATGAACTGAGACATGGATTTTAATCATACTCTCTGTTCACGTGTTGTTTCCCAATTTCCGATTTATGACAACCGACAACAGACTACAATTGAACACATCAACTTAGTCCCGACTTGGCCAAGCGCTTAGGGTGTCATCACTAACTCATCGAGGGGCTCACATATATCGCTTTTATCCCACTTTCGACAAAAGGAACGGATAAAATTTGACTCGAATGCTCGCTTGTACCTACTCATCAAATCACACACAACAATATGTTTTATAACATCTAGTTACTCGTGCGTTTACATATTATCAATGTGCAACGGACTTGCAGGATACAACTCACACATCTCGGTTCCAAGAATATAAGATATTATCGTCTCACCAATCACTCGTGATAAAATCCATGAAGCGATCCAAGTGAGCATGGGTCTAATCCAATACTCTAATCTTATAGCAGCACTCATGAACTATGCAGCAAACTTGTGCTATGTCTAAACGTTTTAGTCAATTTACAGACGAATTCATGACATTCTTCTTTCATACCTACTCGCAAAGTATGAGCGACTGTGGAGGGTTTGAATAATCTTATTATTCGGGAAGTCAAAACATGCAAAGTGAAACACAAGAATAATACTAATCTTATATGGCCCCAAAATTTTGAGTATAAATAAAACACATTTTATTTAATGACCATATTGATTACTCATTACTTGTTGTTTTGGGTAATCAACTTCTTACCACAGTTGTCCCATGCATCAAGTATGCACACTATGTTTACCTATGGTCTTTACTTTGTGAAACATATCAAATGAATACATTTCCAATGATGCTCATTTCACAATTCCTAATCCTAATCAATTAGTGTAAGAATACAAAATTCTCGCCACTACTAGAATATGTTAGATCCTAACATTTTATGCAACGCTCCTTTCGTAATATCATAGCGTCAAAGTCACCAAGACTTTGCCAATGAAATTACAAAGTGCTCTATTGGAGATTTTTACAAGACAATTCCGTAGTCATGAAGTCTCACATTCAAAGTACATTCCTTTGAACATCCTTCTTGCATAGAAGTTTCTAATCTAGACATAGATTCTTAACGTCCAACTCCCAATAAGGAATCATTTCCATATTTTCCATATAACAACTCATTCTAAATAGAATGTTATCTATTTATAATAATGCCAATATGGTCCATCCAAGACTATACTTCCAATTGTCTGCAAGCGACAATCCTTGGCGAATCTTAGATTGTCCTTGATAGTTGTTTAATTATTTTAGTCCAATCCGGTTCTATTCCTTTTTCCCTCTAAATGCCCTAGGCATTTGGAAAATTTTAGAACGGTCGAATATTATAGCATATGCAATCGATCCTATACCTGAAGCGTATGGGATACGATTCATAATAAAAAAACGTGATACTTTACCAGTTTCTTGCTATAATATTGCTATAATATTTCTATTTGCCATGTTCTAAAAATTCGAACTATCAAGAGGGATGCCGTAATCATAATCGAACTTTGAGAATGCAATTAATAAATATATCCTTGACTAAATTCAATTAAAATTTCTCGATCTAAGCTTTTAGATTGGAAGCGAAGTATAACATTCTCTCCCTTAATTATAGCAAAAACAACTTTTCAACCCCTGCAACTTTGCAAAGTCAAACTTTTGTTTTTCTATATTTAATATTGCCAACTTGCAACACTTACAATAATAATCATGCTCCCACTAACATGATTATATCCATTCCAGCATAACATTTATGCTCCCACTAGCTTTAACACGTATCAGCAAATAGTTGGACTTCTAGAAGACAATACTTATTGACTTCCAAAGTTCCTATTTCCAATACGATGTGCTTCGATAAGCCTTTATCTAAGCTTCTCAAACTCATACACCTTTCCTTAGACAGCTCACATGTGTGTCTTAAGGGCACGATGACTTCCGACACTAAAACAAATAAGGGGGATGGTAACACGAAAAATTTGGGAAAGAAGAGGAAGGGGCAACAAACCCAAGAGTCTGAGAAAAAGCAACAAATTGCAGTGGTTCACGCCACTACCAATCCTGTTACATCAACACCAGTTTTACTAGAACATGCAAAGCCTTATGTAGGCTCTCTTCCGAAGTATGATAAATGTAATTTCCACCATAACGGTGCTTTCCTATATATGCAGTGCACCAACTGTAACCAGAGAGGACACACTGCCCGGTATTGCAGAGCCCCGCCACAACAAAACAACCAACCTAACAATGCCGGTGTAAGTCAATCATGATATGGGTGTGGAGAAATTGGCCACTTTAAAAGGAATTGTCCCAAGGCTAACAATCGTAGTGCAGGGGGAACAAGCAGAGTCTTAACGATGGGACATGAGGAGACGGTGAAGGATCCAACTATTGTGACTGGTACGTTCCTCCTCAACAACATCTATTCATGCATCTTATTTGATAGTGGGGCGGAACGAAGTTTCGTGAGTCATAAATTTAAACACTTACTCAATGAAAGTCCTTAAAGGTTAAATGAAACCTTCACGGTCGAAATGGCTAAAGGGAAAACTGAAACAACCAATGACGTATTTCTAGGGTGCACGTAAAGACTAAATAATCCCTTATTTCAAATTAACTTGATACTGGTTACTATTAGAAGCTTTGATGTAATCATTGGTATGGATTGGTTATTCCCCCGCCATGCCGATATTATGTGCTATGAGAAGGCCGTTCGCCTTCACCTTTCGAATGATGAAACCCTAATTATCTACAATGATAAGCCCGACGCAAACCTCCATCTCATCTCGTGCATCAAGGCACACAAGTGCTTGCACAAAAAGAGCCAAGCTTTCCTAGCCCACATGGTAGATAAAAAGATGGAAGAGAAGAGCATCAAGGATATCCCGGAGGTGTGTGATTTTCCAGATGTGTTTCCTAAGGACCTTCCCAGAATACCCACTGAACGACTGGTTAAATTTCTGATTGACCTAGTACCCAAAGCCACGCCAATTGCCAAATCACCGTATAGATTAGGCCTGCAGAAATGCAAGAGCTCTCTAGCCAATTGAGCGAATTACTAGAAAAGGGGTTCATAAGACCGAGCATCTCTCCTTGGGGAGCTCCGATTTTGTTTGTCAAAAACAAAGATGGTGCTTTTCGCATGTGTATCGATTACCGTGAACTCAACAAACTCGCTGTCAAAAATTGACATCCTCTTCCTTGGATCGATGATCTATTTGACTAATTGCAAGGAACCAATTACTTCACAAAGATAGATCTAAGGTCCATATATCACCAACATTGAGTCCAAGTCCAGACCCGTTATGGCCACTATGAATTCGTGGTAATGCCCTTCGGTCCAACGAATGCACCCGCAACATTTATGGACCTGCTGAACCGATTCTGCCGACCCTATCTTGATAACTTTGTGATTGTGTTCATTGATGATATACTCATTTATTCGCGAAGTAAAGAAGAACACAACAAACATTTACGGTAGGTTTTGGAGACTCTAAGGGCAGAGAAGCTATACACAAAATTTTGTTTGTGTGAATTCTGGATCTGCATAGTGGATTTTCTGGGACACATGGTCAGTGAATAGGGAATACATGTGGACCCTTCAATGATCAAAACAGTTCATGGATGGGCAACCCTGAGAATCTCTGACGGAGATAAGGAAATTCTTGGGCCTTGCTGGTTATTATAGGAGGTTCATTCAGAATTTCTCCAAGATTTCCAAGCCACTCACCGCTCTAACCCAAAAGGCTATACCCTTCACTTGGGATACGAAAAAAGAAGCTTCCTTTCAAACCTTGAAACAAGCCCTCTGTAGTGTTCTGATGTTATCTCTTCCAAAAGGAATAAAGATTTCGTGGTGTATTCCAATGCTTCAAATCAAGGGTTAGGCTGTGTACTTATGCAGCACGGGAAAGTTATAGCTTATGCATCCATAAAACTCAAGACCCATGAAGTAAACTATACCACTCACGATCTCGAGCTGGGAGCTGTGGTCTTCACTCTAAAGATTTGGAGGCACTACCTCTACGGGACGAAGTGCACCATTTTCACAGACGACAAAAGCCTCCAACATATCTTGAACCTGAAGGAACTAAACATGAGGCAGCGGTGATGGATTGAGCTACCGAATGACTATGAATATGAGATCTGGTATCGTCCAGGCAATGCCAATGTGGTGGCCGATGCCCTAAGAACAAAAGAATACTCGGGTCGCCGAGTAAGAACACTAACAATGACCATCCATTCCCACTTAGCTTCACAAATCACAGAGGCTCAGTTGGAAGCCTTGATACCAAGAAACGTCACAAAGGAGGCTTTGCGTGGGATGGACAAGAACCTCACTATCAAGGATGACGGAGCTTACTACTTCATGAACCGGATCTGGACGCTGAATTTCGGTGGGTTCAGAGACCTGGTCCTGAATAACGCTCACAAGACAAAATACTTCGTACATCCGGGTTCTGACAAGATATACCTGGATCTCAAACAACATTATTGGTGGCTTAATATGAAAGCTGAATTTGCTACCTACATGAGCAAGTGCCTGACTTACGCTATAGTAAAGGTAGAGTATCAGAAGCCCTCGGGTCTATTGTAACAACCTGAAATCCCCGAGTGGAAATGGAAGAGGATAATAATGGATTGCATAACCAAATTATCCAAGACGGCAGATGGACTAGATTCCATCTGGGTGATTGTCAATCGATTGACCAAATCCACCCATTTCCTTCCAATAAAGTAAACATATACAATGGAAAGGCTGACTCGGATATACATAAAGGAGGTTGTGAGATTACATGGTGTGCCAATATCTATTATTTCGGACATAGATAATAGGTTTACCTCCCTGTTTTGGCAGTCACTACAGAGATCGTTAGGGACTCAGATCTATATGAGTACAACCTACCATCCCTAGACGAATGGGCAAGTGGGAGGACCATCCAAACATTGTAGGATAAGCTAAGGGCCTGTGTGATAGACTTCGGAAAGGCATGGGACGTCTACTTGCCACTGATTCAATTCTCATACAAAAATAGCTATCACACAAGCGTCAAGGTCGCTCCTTTTAATGCCCTTTACTGACGAAAATTTCGATCGCCTCTCTATTGGGTGGTGGTAGGAGACACACAATTGGCAAAGGGACTGGTACCCAATAGCAATCTTATTGGTCCCGAGATTATCAGGGAAATAATTGAGAAGATCGTTCAGATCAGGGAACGTCCCCAAGCATCTCAAGACCGACAGAAGAGCTATACTGATAGACGACGGAAACCCCTAGATTTCCAAGATGGTGATCACGTACTGCTAAAGGTCTCTTCATGGAAAGGGATGATACACTTTCGAAGGCGGGGAAAAGTGAATCCAAGATGCATCGCACCATTCGAAATCCCTGCCAGGATTGGTCCGGTGGCTTACAAGCTGCAGTTAGCACCAAAGCTCAGCAATGTACCTCCTGTCTTTCATGTGTCAAACCTAAAGAAATGATTATCTGACGAGACCCTCGTTGCCCCACTTGAAGAAATTGAAGTGAATGAAAATCTCCATTTCGTTAAGGAACCAGTTGAATTCCTGGATAGAGAGGTTAAACATACAATGCAAAGTCGCATTCCCATTGTGAAGGTTCGATGGAGCGCTAAGCAAGG
The DNA here is from genome assembly GCF_051521515.1 of Lactuca serriola. NCBI lineage: Eukaryota > Viridiplantae > Streptophyta > Magnoliopsida > Asterales > Asteraceae > Lactuca > Lactuca serriola. The sequence goes on from NC_136412.1 coordinate 167,691,177, forward strand.
ACCAGAACTAACCTCGGAACGTGAATATCAAATGATGCAGAAGTACCCCCATCTTTTACCTAGTTCTTGCAGGCTACTCATGAACAAATTTAAGGAAAAAAATCCCTCTAACGAGGGGATGATGTCACAACTAGCAAATTAGGGTTAAGATTGTGATCCTTGTATAAGACAATTCCTCCATGTTACCTTGCAACACCCCATTTAGTGAAATTCAAACTAAAATGCTATTTAAGTTCATATGTTCATACATTGTGATTCAAGTCGAAACAGCCTCACGTAAGTCCAAAACTCAATCCAATAGCTAAGTCCAATCAATTTTGGGCCTTAGCCCAAGAATTCTCGGCCCAAAACCCTTATTGGACAATTTTTTTTCTTTTGGCCTTATTGGGCCAAAAACCTTTCTTTAGAATTTTTTGGGCCAAAAAATATTTCTTTGGGTCCTATTGGGCCGATAACTCTTCATTGGGCCTTCCATCAGGCTGAAAACCCTTCCTTAGGCCTTAATGGACCGAAAACGCCTACCTTTGGGCTTTAATGGACCGAAAACTCGCATTGGGCCAAGCCAAAAATCGAAACCCACTCTTTTTGGGCCACCCTTTCGGCCGAGAACCCTATGGGGCCGGTTGGAGTTTGAACAAAAAAAAAAGATAAAAAGATAAAGAAAATACATAGCCACCTCACAATTGACTACCATGTAACAAAGCTATAATCCTCCATATATCCATGTAACTCTCACATCAAATATCACAAAAGTCAACTTCTTTCTCCCTCCTCTCTCTTAGGATCGTCCGACCACCCTCCAACACACCTTAGAAACTTCATTTTCCCTCACTTAGTCTCAAGAAATACACCCACTTCTTGCTCTCAAAAACTTAAACTTCTCTCATTCTTCCTCTAAAATTTTGTGGGTGTGTGGGTGCCATCTTCGAAAGAGAATTTGTGGCAACCCGATATTTCGAGACAATGTAATGTAACACTAGTCAAATTTAGGTCAAAATATAACTTTCCTAAAATCTTATTTGGCTAAATAAAGTGGTAGGAATCATAACAAGGTTTTCATACATATAAAGAACACTAAAATCCGAGTTATAACGACGAAGTTATGACCATTGTAAGATTTCGGACAAAATCGGCAACACCGATTAACGAAAAACGTGAAGTTTCAATACAATAGCTTTTAGCCTTAAGTATCTAAATGAAAGTTGTAGATATCATTAAACGGCAAGCGTACAAAAAAAAGAACGTCCAAATCTGACTTCGTATGAGGAAGTTATGATATTTCCAAGATCCGGATATAACAGTAGACAGCTAAAAACTCAAAATACAGATCGAGAAACTTTTGGCCAAAACAACCTAAATGAGAATCGAAGGTCTCAACAATAGTAGTGCAACGATGAAAAGTCTGACGAAAATGGACATCGGATGAAGAATTTATGGATTTTTAACGGAATTTTTGTGTCCCGGCCCGTTAAAAATAAATAATTAAAAATAAATTCAAAAATAGCCAATGAAGACTAAACGAGTGTTGTAGAGTATATTCTCACCTACACGTGCATATAAAGAACGTCGAAAACAGAGCTCGTACGCGAAAGTTACGGATTTTACAAGTTCGAGGCCCAAAATCCGAGGTTGTCAGGTCTGCCACGATGTGGCACAGTTCGCCACGACCCAGCCAGTGACTGAGAGCGTCCAATGAATAGAAGAGGATAAGGCTGACTCACCACGATGTGACACACCCTCTGCCACGACGTGACACTAAAAAAGTGGCCCTATAAATAGATTTCAAGGGATCTGGGTTTCATTGCTCAATTCCCTTCTTTCTCGCACCGAAACTCTGCGTTTAAGCCCCCGAGACCCTCCCGAAGCCCCGGTTTTCACACTCAAGTCCCGAAGGAAGTTCTACACTCTCGAGAGTCCCAAGAATCCTGAGATTTTCCCGTGTTTTCAACTTTTCCTGTCGAAGTTCTGCTCGATTCTTCTCTCGACTACTTCAAATCAACCACTTCAATCATGTGAGTTCATACCCCTATACTCTACACTTTCGAATGCTTTATAAATGCTTTTTATACACTTTTAAGGTGGGGGGGGGGAATACAAGTAAACACACGGTTATCCTCGTGTGAAAGACATAAATCTTTGTTATACTTTTTGGTTATGAAATCAATCACATGTGATTTATAACTAACATACAATTGGACTTACTACACTTTTAGCCGTTTCACCAAATAGAGTACTTCAAATAGCTTTTTCAAACTTTTTACATGTTAAAACACTTTTAGAAATTGTCTTACAAACTGTATGTTTCCTTTTTGAATCTGTTATAGTTGTGCTTCAAACAAAGGGTTTCTTACACTTAAACTGTCTTGTCAACTGTTTTTCGAATCGTTTTATAAACTAACATCAAGTCATAAATTCTTATCTATTATACTTTTCAAAGGTTTTACAAAACTTCTCTTATACTTTTATATTGTTAAATGATTGCTTATATATTTATAGTTAAATAAGAAAGGTTTAAAAGACTTAGAACGGCTAGCTCGCCTTATTTCTTTTTCTGTTCTCGTTGGGATGTGGCCTTAGGGTAGCAGTTATTCGTCCGAATGTCGTCTAAATATTAGTTATATATATATATATATATATATATATATATATATATATATATATATATATATATATATCACGTATACCTATATAGACATAAAAGTTCATCAGTTAGTTCAGTTCCTACACTCTTGGGTAGCAAGGGTGTATAAACCTACTTGGACACTCATCAATTACATTCCAGTAAACTATTATAAGAATAGTTTAGGGGATACAAAACATTATTCCTATTATAAGGAATTACACTAGAGTCAGTTCATTCATGAGTCTGTACTACATGCTATATGAAGGGATACTCTTACAGAGATTCCTCTTACATGGATACACTTATATGGATACTCTTACAGGGATACTTTTACATAGATACTATATGATAAGATACTATTACATATTATATGCATAGATATTATTAGATTAGATCTATCTATCCTAGTACCAAAGGATACTATAAGGGGTTAACCACTCCTAATCCCTCTATTAGCTACAGAGGTAAATGCACATCTACGGATGTCTACGATTGATACCATTACAGGTATACTTAAGGGACTAACTATTCCTACACCTGGCTGTTAGCAACAGAGGTAAATGCACATCTACGGATCTCTACGGTGGATCCATTTACGACGAGTTTCCATGTTGTGTTTATTTTAGTACCAAAGGATAATACTTAAGTTATTAGCTCATTACCTTTATTTTGTGATGCATTCACATTATGACGGGTTAGACTAATACCTATATAATTATATTGTTACCTTTATTTTGTGTCACGTTCACATAACCGACGAGGTAGATTATACTAGAATATCTTAGTACCAAAGGATACAACATAAGTTATTATATTATTACTTTTATAGTTTTATAATAATAGTTAAACAGGGGAAAAACCGTCACATTTACAAATGATGCGTATTTTCAAAACAGTCATGTCTTGGTAGAAGACTACTTTCGAAACAGTCAAGCCTTGGTAGAAGACTACTTTCAAAATAGTCAGGTCATGGTAAAAGACTACTTTCAAAACATTCGGGTCTTGGTAGAAGACCACTTTTTATACTAGTAGGAAATATGGGATTTTATAAGGTTTTCATACTTATACTAAATGTTTCCTCAAACATTCACCAGTCTTTCATAACAACTTTTCAAAGCAATAACATTAAAATACTTATGAATTCACCAGCTTTATTGCTAATACTCGCTTTCAAAATAACTTGTATTCTCAAGTTACAAATAAACAGGTACCAATGCAAGGTTTAGAGAAGACGGAGCAGTCAAGACTCGTCTTTTATTTTGAGTATTCATTATGTTGTTTTATATTATGAAAGAACACACTTGTAAGCAGAATTATTCTATTAATGCACTGGATGATGTTGTTTCTCTTTTACTACTTTACATTGTTGTGATACATACATGACGTCCTCCACCCCAAAACGTTTCCACCATTCTCGGTTTTGGGGTGTGACAGTCTTCCTCAAAGGTTCATAAATTTGGTAAGACCTAATGTAACTCTTGTAGCTCTAAACATTTTTATGATAACAACTCCTTGTTTACACACTTTTGAGGTGTGTTAAGCTCTTAGAAACACCACCATTTTCGAGAATCTCTTCAAGACATAAGGTTAGACTCGAAAATTTCCTTCTTCTTCTTCCTACCACACTCCTCAAGATGAGCTTCATACCCCCACTATTTTTTGTGTTTTTCATACTCTTTGGGGGGATACATGTCAAATCTCATTTAACCATTGGATAATTGCATGTACCAGTGTGTAATGTGTTTAACCTTTGGGTAATATCATGCATCTTATATATTGTGGTTGAAATGTTGAATACCACATGCTAACACTCCATAAACTCGACATTTACAAGCTCTCAAATAAAAAGGGTGCTTAATGTATGTTAAAAATCAAAGAAAATGTAAATAAAATATTTGTGTTGTAAAAGTTTGTAGGGTCATGTTAAAACACAGAAAATGGTGAAAATATGGGTGGTACACTAAAAAATGGCCAACTTTTGGACATATGCATTTTTAATACTTATACGTACACAAATATTTGGATGTAACAAAATTCAAGATTTTATATGTATTTTGTGGAAATCATAACATATTAGGGTCACAACAAAATGGAATATGTTGTTTTGCAAAACTCTCAAACAAATGTTGGTATGTTGAAAAAACTACAAAAAAATTGTTTATTCTGTTAAAAATGATTTTTCTAGTAAAATGGTCGTAATATGTTGTCATCATTTTAATGGTTTAAAAACTTAGAGGATTATGCTATTTACACAACATATATTACAAGTAGAAAAGTCCATATATGATTATTTATAAAAAGTGTTACAAATAATTCAACTAAAACGATATACAAAACATAATTTTTACGACACAAAAAATCTGCGTGTCATAATCTGTCCCTCATAAAGCCTTTAAAAGTGCAAGTTATAAGGGATATTTCATAAAGCTGTAAAACGCGTGTCATAAAACTTAAGTCATGAATTTACACTAGTAATGTTATTTTCATTAGTCAATAATGGGAGACAAATTTCACGTAAATCTGTTAAGGCACTTGTGAGACTTTCCTTCGTCGTACATTCCTAGCATACACCGTAAGTCCTGTAGTTATAACTAGAGTCTCCTGGAGGGAGAGCGAGGTAATTCTGTATAGATCTATACGGGGTTGACACGCCCACACCTGAGCTGTTCACTATAGCTAGACGGGGCCAGTTAAGGGTGACAAATATCTTACCTAAACTGACGCCTGAAGAACGTCATGATAGGCATAACAGTCACATCAAGTATGGTTGTAACGACTCACATAAGGATTAACAATATCATAGTGGATTTATGGAAAAATTTACACTTCACTAGTTTTATTGATTACAAAACTACGCTTCATTTTCAAATATATTATTATCACCACTCCCGTCTTCGGGTTTAAGGCTACAAGTTTTTAGTACAACAGAAAATATTAGAATTTCTGGGAACACATTTTTTTCAAATACAAACAACAGAAAACAAAGGACAAACATGCAATTATTCACAGTTTTAGAACGAGACTTACAAACCATTTTTCACAGAAAATATCAGATTTTCTGGAGTTTTACAAATTATTACAAACAAAGATGTTATAAATCTTTTTCATACAAAAATACTTATGAACTCACCAACATTCTATGTTGACGCTTTTCAAAACGACTTGTATTCCCATGGACTCAGTGAGCAGGTATTTGGGCCATAGATCTTGGATAATTGCTGCATTGTGAAATTTCATACATTATGTCATTTTTGTGTAAATTTATGAACATATACAACATGTAAACAATGTAAGTGTGTTATCTCAATGTATGACGGTTGGTTGCTATGTTTCATTCATATTCAATTGTTGTGGTACTATACAGTGACGTCATCCAACCCCAGACGTTTTTGTCGTCCTGGTTCGCGGGTGTGTCACCTTCAGTCTCTTTCAACTAGTAACTTGCCTAACATATTTGGGTGCTGGCCTACCATTTCAGTCCTTTCGACTAGTAACTTGCCTAGCATATCAAGGTGCTGGCCTATCCCTTTGGTCCTTTTGACTGGTACCTTGCCTAGCATATCAGCGTGTTGGCATATCCCTTCGGTCCTGTCGACTGGTACTGGGGACTATTTCACCCCTACTTCTACCATATAACATACTACTACATAACCACATAAGCCATATATTGCCTAGCTTATCAGGGTGCTGGCATACCCTACGATCCTTCCGACCGGTATTGGGGCCTATCCTACCCCTCCTACCACTATCACATAATATCATAACATCATAACACATCAAGATAACATATAGTGGAATACCATATAATTATCACAAAGACATCATCTCAACTATAATCAATACTAGTGGGCTGACATTGGTGCCTTCGACCCACTCCTACTAGAAGGTAACTCACCTCGTAAAGTTGAGTGTCGAATATCACAGAAAGGAATCTCTAACAGCTACTCCAATGACTCCCCAACTATCATTATCATAACAACACTTAGTTAAAGTTCATAATACTTCTTAAGGTAAAATGACCATTTTACCCCTTGCTCTAATTTAGACCATACCTAAGGCCCAATTCCATCTTATCTTTCCCAGCTAACTAATGGCCCACTAAAGGCCCACTAATGTCCCGATTTTCTAAATTGGGCCCAACTTCTCAAATGGGTCTTAACACAAGTCAAATAAATCCTTAGCACAAAATAAATGATTTCGAGTGGCCCAATATCGCCCAAAAGACCCAATACTCTAAATCTCAGTTCTAGGCCTAGAAACTCTACTCCACAGTAGGCCATAGGGACCAACTATCCAGGCCCGAACTTCTAAGGCCCAAAAGCGCAAGTTCACCACTCTACATGCGTACGCACGACGTACCTGGGACGTACGCCCAACGTACCCTGGGCTTGACCAAAAGCGGGAAGTCGACCTAGTACGCGTAGCGTACCAGGGTGTACGCCTAGCATACCGGCCAGCTTCCTTGGGGTTCCATTTCTGACTTAATCCATTAATTCCTCACATCCAAAATATAGATCCAGGTCCCTTAAGGCATCCCAGTCCATAAGGTCACAAACTCTTTGTTGTTTGCCACACCCCAAACCGGAACGACAGAAACGTTCGGAGGCGGAGGATGTCATGTTTAGTATCACAACACATGTATCATAGTAATCAAAGTAGTAAACAACCATTGCATTAATATTTAAGTGTTTTCAAAGATCTGTTTCACAAAAGATTAACTCCAACGGTAAATAACAAAACAAGACATGAAGCTACTATGCTCCATCTTCTGAATCCCAGTGCGCGTACCTGTCTACTATTTTCCTGAGAATACAAGATATTTTGAAAGAGTTGATCAACATTTAAGCTGGTGAGTTCATAAGTATTTTAGTGATGTTAAGTAAGTTGTAAGTTCTTTTTAGGAAAGTTCGCCTGTTCCTCCAGAAGATCCTATGTCTTTTGATATGATGAAAGATAAGTAAAACGACTCTACAATCCTTTCTACGAATGCTAAATGGATACAAGTTATATAGAATCCAGATCAAATAAGCAATTGGTTGTATGAATCTGCCCTAAGTCCACAACCAAACAAGGAACATGAAATGAGGCGGAAGTCACACATCCCATTGTTTGTTAGATCTCCATTGTATATAACCCTGGTGTATTCACTTCGTACTCACGGAGTTAACTGAAATAGTTCCTTTATATTTGATGAAAACATTCTTTAAGGAAAACCCTTATTTCTTTTAGTAAAAATGGTAACCACAATAGTTCCTTATATAATTACTTAGTTTATACAAGCTATATATAATCTAATATTGTACAGATAGTTAATTGTGTGAATCTGTCCTAAGCCTACAACCAAACAGGGAACAGGAAGTAAGGCGGAAAACACACATCCAACTGTGGATCGGATATTAATTATATATAACCCTGATGTATAAACTAAGATATTATAGAATTAACCATGAAAGGTCCTCAAAGTTATATTGCTTTAATAAAATGGATTAAACCCTTTTACTAATAAGTTTCTTGTTTAGTCTACTATATGTTGTATCTGAAAAGTATGTTTTTGTACTAGAAAACGATGTATTGAAATTGTATGTTCTGACCTGGCCTATACATGGTACCATTTATGATTATATATATATATATATATATATATATATATATATATATATATATATATATATATATTGTTATTTTGTTCTTGTTATCGTATATTGCTAAGTCGTGAAGTAGTGGTTTCACATTATTGTTATCTTATTCTTGTTATCGTATGTTCCTTTTGTTCTTATTATCATATGATTTGAACCTCTAAACTATACCATTTATAGTTTGCTAGTATGTTTTTTTGAACTATTAATGACTTGAATAAAAGACTCATTTATCTACTAAGTTATGATTGTACTTTTAGAAACGGTGTTTTACAAACGATAAAGTAACATAACTTTAAAAGAGTTTTTGAAATGGTTTTGATCACTTATATAAAAGCATAAGCAATATTTTGGTGTGAGGGATATCACAAATAACATTTACACAATTTTCATTGTGTTCAACTTCCCCCCCCCCCCTTGAAAAGCATTTATAAACATTTAAAAGATTGATTATAGGGGTATGAACTCACCTTATGTGGGTGATTCAATTGCAGATTTGTGTGAGGATGAGAAGTTCCACAAATGAACTCCCGAGACACAAATGAGTCCTATATGACATGTAATGGCATATATTGGCATGTAATTAGTGTTCAACACAACTAACATGCAAGGAAACACCCTAAGGGACTTGGACTATGTTCTAGAATTACATGTGATTCATCAAAGGGGTGTGTACGGCCACAACTTGGTGTGTACGGCCATAGGTGTATGGCCTTGGAGTGTACAACCATACACTCATGGTCAAACATACAAAAGAGGTTCTTTGAACAATGGGAAAGCTAGTGGGTCGATTGTTCATCAAGAATATGAACTAGATTCTCACTTTGGAGGCCCTTTTGGGGTGTTTTGAGGGGTGTACGACCATGCAAGGGTGTATGGCCGTGCACTCCTTTTGTTGCAGCTAAATGTCATTTTTAAGATGTTTAACAAGAGATCAGAACATGTATTAAGCATAGGGGAAGGATACTTACGATTTGGAGGCTTGAAGGAGGGTTCACGACCACCAAGAACAAGTGTGTGTTCTTGTTGTTCTTAGTGAAAGATGAAGATCTTGAAGATCCACCCAAAAATGTGATTTACATGGATGAAATCAAAGGGTGTTACTAGTTTAAGAAGGATAACAACTAATCAAAAGGGAGGAAATGATTACATTCTTGAAGATCAGGGTGAAAAGCTTGATGATAGTTGAGAGAAAACTCGATTTCTTGACTTGGAAACTGAAGAAATGACTAGAAATGTAGGGATACTCTATATATAGGGGAGGGTGTAAGATCATGATGGGTGCACGACCGTACACCCATGTGTACAACCGTACACTCCCTAGGATGGAGTGTTCGTCTCGATTTCAACACAAAGAACTTTAGCTGACACTTCCCTGAGCCCACAACTTGATTATACTGAGTTTTAAAGCCTTAAACAGACTCTAAACAATGCTAAAAGATAGTAGAATTGGGTCTGACACTCAGTTGAATTTAATGGCTGGACTTATAAGGCAAAAAAATTCGGTTGTCACATTCTTGCATGCCTGGTTGGGGTCAAAACATGATTTTGCTGCTTAACCCAACTTTGTGACCTTCAAACACTTGCATGGTTGTGGCTTAACCATCAAGGTCCGATTTTTATGACTCTAAATGCTTCTAAGAGCTCAAAAGGACAACTCTTATGGTCTGGAACTATCAAGATTCAAACAACCTTAACAATGGAGTCCAAAAGTGACGTCAAACACCCCAAAATCAAATCTAAACATGAAATGATCAAGTTTGAAGCTTGATACCTCAAATGAGTCAGAAATGGTGCTAATCTCTTGGATCTAAATGCACCCTCTGAACCCTTTCTCCTTTTTCAAACCTCTTCCTCTTCCAAAACACCAAAACAATACTAAATGCTCTCAAATGGCTACCAAATTCACAAGAACAGACAAATATGGGTTAGGGTTTTCATGGTGGTTGTCTAAGGGTGAGAGGGAGGTTGGACCAAAGGCATAAGGTCCTTTAAATAAGGATCAAACCCTAAAATTCAGGGTTTTAGACTCTACATTCGTACACTGCAAGCATCATTGGTATGCTGGGCGTACGTGCATGGCTTCCACGTTCCAATATCTTGAGTATGCTGAGCACACATAGCAAGGTGCGCTCCGCCTACTGTGCTTCCTCAGCCCAATTACAAGGACCCAAAGGTCTAAGCCCAAACCTTTTAAATCTATTTACCTTATATAAATAAAAACAGTACCTTACAAACCCCGAACGTTACAGTATCTGTGACAACTGGCAAACTTGGAGTCAAGCCAAGTCAAAAGATGTATTAATGTATAAGTGAAAACCACATTGTAACCTTGTTACATTAAATCACCATTAGCCATGAGGACATGTTTATATATATATATATATATATATATATATATATATATATATATGTTATCATGTATAGATAATTTGAAAACCATTCTTATATAAGTTATATATAGGTAAATATTGAAAACCATGTTGAAATAATTTAATACAAGTCAACACAAGTCAAGGAAGTAAATTAAAAAGCATGATTACACCTTATCATGGTGATTTCGGTTCTTGGAATCTTGTAACATAAGGTTTTCAGTTTTGTAGGGATCAAGTCCGCATGATTTTGCCTGAAACTCCAACCATGGACCACTAGGGCCGAAAACGCAAGCCTTGGAACCACACCCAAAACTGAAATAACCTTTTGTGAGAGTGTATAAGCGATTTCAGACATGCTAGGACCGAAATCACCTTCTTTTTGGCCGATATCGCCCTCAAATATTAGATATTTTGTGCAACTGGATTGGCTGATTTAATTACCCAATGTGATAATTAGACAAACCAAAGCAAACATCACCTCAATCTCCTATCCTTTCCATCCTATTTAGTTTACAAAATGGGGATCATTCAACACTTTCCATTAAACAACTTCACCTCAATCCTCTCGAAAAACACCAACCTCATTCCTTTCCAAACTTAAAGATCAAAATCACCTGGAGCTTTATTGTCTTCAAGCAGTATATTATATGATCATTGTAAGTTCTTATATTATCTATTGTTATGAAACACTTGCATTTCTAGCTGCCTGTATTCACACATTAATATGTGTTCTATCTATCAGAATACGACTAGATTCCCGTATTCTAGACTCAAAGGTCACTTTTTCCATCTCGATATCCAGTCGAAAACACACATAAAGTGAGTTCACATCCCAATATATCCATGACTTTTTCAATATTTTCTGGGGGGAATACAAGTAACACGCAATGATAATTTTGTTGTAACATGAACATTTCAAATACGTTACTTTACTATTTTTACGAAAAGTGTTAAATACGCGAAACGGTTTTACTACAAACTTATAAATTTTTACATACAATTTTTTGGATAAAAATGTAAATATATGAAAAACGGTTACAAAAATACTTTTAAATATTCTTATGAAAAAATATATATAACTATATATATTTTGATTACAAAACTTACATTTCATTAAAACGCTATAGATAAAGTTTACAAAACTTTACCCCTTTGTAACCTGTTGAGCAAAGGGTAAAATTGTATAAAGTACATATATAGCTGTTTCACGACAGTCTCGATATTATCCTACAAAGAAGGGATAACTTCATATACAAACGATTTCATTTCAAAAACACATATACTCGTTGAATAAATTTGTGAGATATTATCTTCATTGTATCTAACTGAGGTATACACGAAAGTCCTATATTTATAACCGGAATATCTGATACGAGAGCGTGATACTTGTGTATAGATCTATACGGGACTGATGATACCACACCCTGACTACTAGCTACAGTCAGACCGGTAGGTTATGTGTGACAAATGTCATTAATATCTCGACGCCTGAAGAACGACGAGGCAGGCACCACATCTTAAAAGCACTGCTATAAAAACTCACATGGGGAAACGACTATACGCACATTTGACACGAAAATGCATTTTTTCAAACGGTTTTGCACATGAATAAAACTACATATCACTACTTTTAGTATGGAAAACACTAGTACATTTTGGTCTTGGAACATTTAAGACTACGATTCATTTTATAGAAAATATTGGATGTTCTGGAATAAACACTATCATTTTACAAGTGAACGGTTTACATCTCATTTATTAGAAAATATCGGATTTTTTGGAAACAACACAATATCTTTTCACGGAAAAGCTTGCTATTTTTCATATCAAACTCTTATGAACTCACCAACTTAAATGTTGAAATTTTTTTAAACAACTTGTATTCTCAGGGAATTAGTAAAACATGTAACGAACGACTTTTGACGATGAGACGCTAAGGTGTCAAACAAATCTTTTGTCATCATATTGTAATTGACTCTTTAAACATGTTATACATTCAATGATGTAACTTTTTCAATTATATATATGATGGTTATGTTTGCTTTCTTTACTATTATTCAATTGTTATGATACGACACATGAAAGTCATCCACCCCCGGATGTTTCCTCCATACTGGTTTGGGGGTGTGACAGATTGGTATCAGAGCATTGTTTATATTGAACTAAGTGTATCAAACCACATAAGATATACAAAATATAAATACAATGAGTCTAAAACTCTCTAATGTAACATTTCCGTAGTACACTTTAAAATATTATGATATTTTTATAAAAGTATAGGTACAATCATACTTACTAGTTTGGTGTCATACCAATAACAAAACAAAAAGTATTAAGATAAGTTGAACACTACGAGTAGGTCTCGGGGCATGTAATCAAATATGAGATGAATATAGCCTGATTAACTATATTTCTCCCGGATGTGACTAATGTATGCTGAGGAATGGTCATAGTGAATAACAAGTCTAAACTTACCAATAAACAATACAAAGAACCTTGAAACTTAAAATACTATAGGGGTATTCTGTGATACTGTAAAACCACACACTTAGGTTCTTTATGTACATCTTACCCCTATTCTCGAATAGACTCTATGGCAGGATTCCACCTACCTGGAGATCCATACTTCCCTAATCAGGGAAACAACGGCTGGATAGAGGAGGATCCAAAAGAGATCTTAGAAGAAGAAGAGGATGAAGAAGAAGTCGAGGAAGACATCGATTTAGATCCCGAAGTTTACAATGCCCCGCAAGTCATCCTAAAACCTAAACGGAACTTCCATGCCCCGACGCCTCGATGTGTAGTGGACTTGAAGTGATGGAGCCAAGAGCAAGGAAAACACCCACCCTATGGTATGGAATGAGATTTCTACAACCTCAGTCGATGGGGGTTCAGCAGACACGGCTCTTCCTGTCATGGTCCATTGCATGGCCCGTCATGGCGACCAAGAAAGGGCATCCGCTAAACATATCGTGGAGATTGGCGCCAACACCGAGGTCACCGCAGTGCGTCTTCGTCGTCTGGACGAAGATCATGATCGGACCCGAGATCATACTGAGGCCCTTCAGAGGGAAGTTATCACGACTCAGGCTGAGATAAGAGAATATCGTGAACGTTAGGCCATAATGGAGAGACATGTATTTGAGGCTGAGCACCGAATGAAGGAAATACAGACCTTGATGACATCATCTTAGGGCCCACGGAGGATTGACCGCCACGAGTAGTTTCCTATACTACTCGTGTTTTGTTATAGATTAGGTTTCTCCTTTCTATATTTAACTACGACCCAATGACTAAGTGATTACACTATTCCTGAGAGTCAGTATGCTGTCAAAATTTTCTCTTACATTGATGTATTGTGGACCTACTTAAAAGATCAAATTTTCCAACGCTATGTACAAAAATATATCAATGAAATTGACATGCACTTTATTTCATTAAAGTGTCTGTATTAAACTCATATATTGATTTAAACCACTCAATTCACTATAATAGATTTTCATTGTATATCTCTTACAAAATACATTAAATTCGGAACATAAAACACAAGGAACTAAAATAATTTAGTCTGATAACACCTGACTTGTAACCACCATTGGAAACTCATCATCGTTTTATCTTTGAATTTTATATTAGAAAAATGCCTCCACACAAATCTAACATACATTTCAAAAACACAACAACAACATCGACACCACCACCACCGCCGCCACCACCCTCATCGATGGATACTACTGTCTTCCAAGCTGTTGTGACAGCCGTTGTAACCGCGACCACAACACATATTAGCTCCAACGGTGCTTTTGGGGATGGAATTCCTACTAACAATTCTAACCAAGGCGACAACCATGGTTGACAAAGAGGATGCTCCTATAAGGACTTCTCGAACTGTAAGCCTAAAGAATTCTATGGTGACGGAGGTGTCATCGCCCTAACAAGGTGGTTCGAGAAGACTGAGTCAGTATTTCAAATATGTGCTTGTCCAGAGGAGAGTAAAGTCAAATTCACAGCTTGCACATTCACCGACGGGGCCTTTTCTTAGTGGAACGGCCATGTCAAATCATTAACACTCCCTATGGCCAACGCTTTAAGCTGGGAAGACTTGAAAATTCTAATGTTAGCAGAATACTACCCCAGGGGCGAGGTTAAAAAATTAGAGCAAGAACTTTGGAACCTTACAATAAAAGACTCTGATATCGTAGCTTACACTACCAGATTTAGCTATCTAACAGTACTATGTCTCGAGATGGTCAGCCCAGAAAGTAAAAAGGTTGAATGATACATATGGGTACTATCCCAAAGATTCAAGGAAACGTAGTATCCACAAACTAGTCCACCTTCGACAGTGCCAACCGCTTGGCACGAACGCCTGTGGACCATGGAGTTCGTCAGGGCTTTATAACAACCATTCCCAAGAAAGAAAAAAAGAGTGACAACAAAAGGAGACCCTAGAACAAGAGGAAGGGAAAATCAATACACGAGCCCACTAAGAAACAACAAATAGTGGCAACCCACACCGTCACTGTCCTGGTTGCCCCAGCTCCAGCAAAGTAATATGCTGGAACTCTACCCAAGTGTAACAAGTGCAACTTCTGTCATGTTGGAGCTTGTCAGGAACTGCATTGCACAAACTGCAACAAGAGATTCATGCAAAACTTATTAGGCCTTGTTGGCTAGTACAGAGATTCATGCAGAACTTCTCTATGATCGCAAAGCTGCTCACCACTTTGACCCGAAAGGGTGTAACCATTAACTAGGAGGAAAAACAAGAAGCTGCATTCGAAACACTAAAGCAAGCCCTATGCAGTGCCCCGATCTTATCTCTTCTTGAAGGAACCAATGAGTTTATTCTCTATAAAAGAATATGATATCGCAACTTACAATACCAGATTTAGTGATCTAGCAGTACTATATCCTGGGATGGTCACCCCGGAAAGTAAAAGGGTAGAACGATACATCTGGAGACTATCCCCCAGATTTAGGGAAACGTAGAATCTGCAAACCCCTCCACCTTCGATAGTTCCAAACGCTTGGCACAAACGCTTGTGGATCATGGAAAGAGCTAGGGTTTTATGACGGCCATTCCAGACAAAGAATAAAAAGAGCGACAACAAATGGAGACCCTAGAACAAGAGGAAGGAAAATCAACACACGAGCCCACTAAGAAACAACAATTAGTGGCAGCCCACACCGTTACAGTCCTGGCCACCCCAGCACCAGCAAAGTAATATGCTGGAACCCTACCCAAATGTAACAAGTGCAACTTCTGTCATGTTGGAGCTTGTACGGAAATGCATTGCGCAACCTGCAACAAGAAAGGACACATTATCCGTTTTTGCAAGGAGCCAGCCCATCAAACAGTCCGAACCATGACTATCGAAGTAAGTCGAACGCGCTACGAGTGTAGGGAAATGGGGCACTTAAGGAGAGAATGCTCAAAAGATAATAAAAGGAATGTTAGGGGTATAGGAAGTGTTTTGACATTAGGGCATAAGGAAGCCCTGAAGGATCCTACGATGGTTACCAGTACATTTGTTCTCAATAACTCTTATGCATTCATACTCTTCGATAGTGGTGCGGATAGAAGTTTCATGAGCCACAAGTTTAAACACACACTCAACCAAGAACCACAACCAGTTAACGAAATATTCACCGTAGAAATGGAAACTTGTAAAACTGAAAGCACTAAAGACGTGTACATAGGGTGCACTCTAACTCTAAACAATCATTCCTTTCAAATCGATTTAATGACGGTCACAATAAGGAGTTTCGGCGTCATCTTTGGTATGGACTGGTTAAGTCCTCACCACGTCGATATCTTATGTTAAGAAAAAGTTGTCCGGCTCAACTTACCAAATAACCAGACCCTAGTTATATATGGTGACAAACCTAACACAAGTCTCAAAATAATCTCGTGCATCATAGCTCAGACCTATCTGTGTAAAAAGTACCATGCATTCCTAGCACACGTTGTTGACAAGAGGAAGGAAGTGAAGGATATGAAGGATATTCTGGAAGTCTGTAACTTCCCCGATGTATTTCTAGACAAGCTTTCAGGAGTACCTCCTGTATGCCAAGTTGAGTTCCGAATTGACATAATTCCTGGAGCCACCCCCATAGCCAAGTCCCCATACTGATTAGCCCCAGCCGGAATGTAGGAATTATCTAGCCATATAAAAGAACTGCTGAACAAAGGATTTATCTGACCAAGCTTTTCACCTCTAGGAGCACCAGTCCTGTTAATTAAGAAGAAGGATGGATTTTTTTGCATTTGCATTGACTATCGTGAGTTGAAAAAACATAACATCAAAAACCGATATCCTCTACCCCGAATCGATGACCTATTCGACCAAATTCAGGGATCATGCTACTTTTCAAAAGTCGATATGAGGTCGGGTTACCATCAACTGCGTGTCCAGGAGGAAGATGTTCACAAACAGCATTCCAGACATGTTACGGTCACTACGAGTTCATGGTAATGTACTTCGGATTGACAAAGCTCCAGCTATATTCATGGACCTGATAAATCGGGTATGCTGACCTTACTTAGATAAATTCTTGATAGTATTCATCGATGGCATACTGATCTATTCACAAAGTATGGAGGAGCACAATCAACACTTACGACGACTCCTATAGACATTAAGGACACAAAAACTATATAACAAGTTTTCCAAATGTGAATTCTGGATCCGAGAGGTGGACTTCTTGGGTCATGTGGTCAGCAAAGAGAGAATATGTGTGGACCCCTCCAATATCAAGGCAATCGAGAACTGGAAAGCACCAAGAACACCGACAAAGTTCTCATAATTCTTAGGCCTTGCTGGCTACTATAGGAGATTCATGCAGATTTTCTCTAAGATCGCAAAGCCACTCACAACTTTGACCAAAAAGTGTGTAACCTTCAACTGGGAGGAAAACCAAGAAACTACATTCCAAACACTAAAGCAATCCCTAGGCAGCGCCCCGATCTTGTCTCTTCCAGAGGGAACCGATGACCTTGTCATCTATAAAGGTTGAACAATACATCTAAGGACTATCCCTCCAGATTCAAGGAAAGGTAGTAACTACAAACTCCTCCACCTTCGATAGAGCCAAACGCTTGGCATGAACGCTTGTGGACCATGGAGTTCGCCAGGCTTTATGATGGTCATTCCCGAGAAAGAAAAAAAGAGTGACAACAAAAGGAGACCCTGGAACAAGAAGAAGGGAAAATCAACACACGAGCCCACTAAGAAACATCAAACAGTGATAACCCAAACCGTCACTGTCCTGGCTGCCCCAGCACTAGTAAAGCAATATGCTGGAACCCTACCCAAATGTAACAAGTGCAGCTTCCGTCATGTTGGAGCTTGTCGAGAAATGCTTTACACAAACTGCAACAAGAAAGGACGCACTGTCCATTTCTGCAAGGAGCCAGCCCAACAGACAGTCCCAACCATGACTATCGGAGTGAGCCGAACATGCTACGATTGCAGGGAAACGGGGCACTGCGGCAGAGAATGCCTAACATCCAATAAAAGGAATGTTGGGGGTATAGGAAGAGTTTTGACATTAGGACATGAGGAAGCCCTATAGGATCCCACGATGGTTACCGGTACGTTCCTTCTCAATAAATATTATACATGCATACTCTTCGATAGTGGTGCGGATAGAAGTTTCATGAGCCACAAGTTTAAACACAAACTCAACAAAGAACCACAATCAATCAACAAAATATTCACCGTAGAAATGGCAAATGGTAAAACTGAAGGAACTAAAGACGTGTACATAGTGTACACTCTAACTCTAAACAATCATTCCTTTTAAATCGATTTAATGACGGTCACAATAAGGAGTTACGAGGTCATCTTTGGTATGGATTGGTTAAGTCCTCACCACGTCGATATCTTATGTTACGAAAAAGTTATCCGGCTCAACTTACCAAATAACGAGACCCTAGTCATATACAGTGACAAACGTAACACAAGTCTAAAAATTATCTCATGCATCATGGATAAGACCTATCTGTGCAAAAAGTACCATGCATTCCTAGCACATAATGTTGACAAGAGGAAAGTGGTGAAGGATATGATGGATATTCCGGAAGTCTATAGCTTTCACAATGTATTTCTAGAAAAACTTTTGGGAGTACCTCTTGTATGCCAAGTCGAGGTCTGAATCGACTTAATTTCTGGAGCCTCCCCTAAAGCCAAGTCCCCACACCGATTAGCCCTAGCCGAAATGCAGGAATTATCCAGCCATCTAAACGAACTGCTGAACAAAGGATTTATCTAACAAAGTTTCTCACCTTGGGGAGCACCAGTCCTATTAGTTAAGAAAAAGGCTGGATCTTTTCGCATGTGAATTGACTATCATGAGTTGAAAAACTTACTATCAAAAACCGATATCCTCTACCTCGAATCGATGACCTATTCGGCCAACTTCTGGGAGCACGCTACTTTTCAAAAATCAATATGACGTCCAGTTACCATATCTGTGTGTGCAGGAGGAAGATGTTCACAAAACGGCATTTCGGACATCCTACGGTCACTATGAGTTCCTGGTAATGTCCTTCAGATTGATAAATGCCCCAACTGTATTCATGAACCTGATGAATCGGGTATGCCGACCTTACTTAGATAAATTCGTGATAGTATTCATCGATGACATACTGATCTATTCACGAAGTAAGGAGGAGCACAGTCAACACGTACGACGAGTCGTGGAGTCATTAAGGACGCAGAAACTATATGCCAAGTTTTCCAAATGTGAATTCTGGATCCGAGAGGTGGACATCTTGGGTCATGTGGTCAACAAAGAGGGAATACATGCGGACCCCTCCAAAATTAAGGCAATCAAGAATTGGAAAGCACCAAGAACACCGACAGAGATCCAACAATTCTTAGGCCTTGCTGGTTACTACAGGAGATCCATGCAGAACTTCTCTAACATCGCAAAGCTACTCACCACTTTGTCCAAAAAAGGGTGTAACCTTCAACTGGGAGGAAAAACAAGAAGCTGCATTCCAAACACTAAAGCAAGCCCTTTGCAACGCCCCATTCTTGTCTCTTCCAAAAGGAACCGATGACTTTGTGGTCTATAAAAGACTCTGATATCACAGCTTACACTATCAGATTTAGCGATCTAGCAGTACTATGTCCCTAGATGGTCTCCTTGGAAAGTAAAAAGGTTGAAAGATACATCTAGAGAAAATCCCCCCAGATTCAAGGAAACGTAGTATCTGCAAACCCTTCCACCTTCAATAGTGCCAAACGCTTGGCACGGACACTTGTGGATCATGGAGTTCTCCAGGGCTTTATGACGGCCATTCTAGAGAAAGAAAAAAAGTGTGACAACAGAAGGAGGCCTTGGAATAAAGGGGAAGGAAAATCAACACACGAGCCCACTAAGAAATAACAACTAGTGGCAGCCCACACCGTCACAGGCTTGGCCGCCCCAGCACCAGCAAAACAATATGCTGGAACCCTACCCAAATGTAACAAGTGAAACTTCCATCATGTTGGAGCTTGTCGGGAAATGAATTACACAAACTAGAACAAGAAAGGACACACTGTCCGCTTTTGCAAATTTTGATATTAGGGTATGAGGAAGACTTGAAGGATCCCATGGTGGTTTCCGATATGTTCCATCTCAATAACTCTTATGCATGCATACTCTTCGATAGTGGTGCGGATAGAAGTTTCATGAGCCACACGTTTAAACACACACTCAACAAAGAACCACAATCACTCAACGAAATATTCACCGTAGAAATGGAAAATGGTAAAACTGAAAGCACTAAAGACGTGTACATAGGGTGCACTCTAACTCTAAACAATCATTCCTTTCAAATCCATTTAATGATGGTCACAATAAGTAGTTTGGTCGTCATCTTTGGTATGGATTGGTTAAGTCCTCACCATGTTGATATCTTATGTTACAAAAAAGTTGTCTGGCTCAACTTACCAAATAACGAGACCCTAATCATATACGGTGACAAACCTAACTCAAGTCTCAAAATCATCTCGTGCATCATGGCTAAGAACTATCTGTGCAAAAAGTACCATGGATTCTTAGTACACGTTGTTGACAAGCGGAAGGAGGTGAAGGATTTGAAGGATATTTCAGAAGTCTGTAACTTTCCCGTGTATTTCTTGAAAAACTTTCAGGAGAACCTCCTGTATACCATGTCGAGGTCTAAATCGACTTAATTCTTGGATCCACCCCTATAGCCAAGTCCCCATACCGATTAGCCCCAGCCGAAATGCAGGAATTATACAACCATCTAAACAAACTGCTGAACAAAGGATTTATCTGACCAAGTTTCTCTCCTTGGGGAGCACTAGTCCTGTTAATTAAGAAGAAGGATGGATCTTTTCACATGTGCATTGACTATCGTGAGTTGAAAAAACTCACCATTAAAAACAGATATCCTCTACCCCGAATCGATGACCTACTCGACTAACTTCTGGGAGCATGCTACTGTTCAAAAATTGATATGAGGTCGGGTTACCATCAACTGCGTGTCCAGGAGGAAGACATTCACAAAGCGACATTTCAGACACGCTACGGTCACTACGAGTTCGTGGTAATGTCCTTCGGATTGACAAATGCTCCAACTGTATTCATGGACATGATGAATCGGGTATGCCAACCTTGCTTAGATAAATTCATGATAGTATTCATCGATGACATACTGATCTATTTACGAAGTAAGGTGGAGCACAGTCAACACCTACAACGAGTACTTGAGCCATTAACGACGCAAAAACTATATGCCAAGTTTTCCAAATGAGAATTCTGGATCTGAGATGTGGACTTCTTGGGTTATGTGGTCAGCAAAGAGGGAATACGTGTGGACCACTCCAAAATCAAGGCAATCCAAAATTAGAAAGCACCAAGAACACCGACAAAGATCCGCCAGTTATTAGTCCTTGCTGGCTATTATAGGAGATTCATGCAGAACAACTCTAAGATCGCAAAGCCACTCACCACTTTGACCCAAAATGGTGTAACCTTCAACTGGGAGGAAAAACAAGAAGTTGCGTTCCAAACACTAAAGCAAGACCTATGCGGCGCCCCAATCTTGTCTCTTCCGGAAGGAACCGATGACTATGTGGTCCATAAAAGACTCAAATAACGCAACTTACTCTACCAGATTTAGCGATCTAGCAGTACTATGTCCCGGGATGGTCACTCCGGAATGTAAAAAGGTTGAACGATACATCTAGAGACTATCCCCCAGATTCAAGGAAATGTAGTATTTGCAAAGCCCTCCACCTTCGATAGTGCCAAATCCTTGGCATGAACGCTTGTGGATCATGGAGTTCGCCAGGGCTTTATGAGAGCCATTCCCGAGAAAGAAAAAACGAGTGACAACAAAAGGAGACCAAGGAACAAGAGGAAAGGAAAATCAACACACGAGACCACTAAGAAATAACAATATTGGCAGCCCACATAGTCACTATCCTGGCCGCCCCAACACCAGCAAAGCAATATGTTGCAACCCTACCCAAATGTAACAAGTGCAACTTCCGTCATGTTGGTGCTTGTCGGGAAATGCATTGCATAAACTGCAAGAAAAAGGACATACTGGCCGTTTCTGCAAGGAGCCAACCCAACAGACAGTCCTAACCATGACTATAGGAGTAATCCGAACATGCTACGAGTGCGGGGAAATGGGGTACTTTAGGAGAGAATGCCTAAAAGCCTTTAAAAGGAATGTTGGGGGTATAGGAAGAGTTTTGACATTAGGGATGAGGAAGCCCTAAAGGATCCCACGGTGGTTACCAGTACGTTCCTTCTCAATATCTCTTATGCATGCATACTCTACAATAGTGGTGTGGATAGAAGTTTCATGAGCCACAAGTTTAAACACACGCTCAACCAAGAACCACAATCACTAAAAGAAATATTCACTGTAGAAATAGAAAATGGTAATACTTAAAGCACTATAGACGTGTACGTAGGGTGCACTCTATCTCTAAACAACCGATTTAATGATGGTCACAATAAGGAGTTTCGATGTCATCCTTGTTATGGATTGGTTAAGTACTCATCATGTCAATATCTTATGTTACAAAAAAGTTGTCCGGCTCAACTTACCAAATAATGAGACCCTAGTCATATACGGTGACAAACCTAACACAAGTCTCAAAATCATCTCGTGCATCATGGCTATGACCTATCTATGCAAAAAGTACCATGCATTCCTAGCACACGTTGTTGAAAAGAGGAAGGAGGTGAAGGATATCAAGGATATTCCGGAAGTATGTAACTTTCCCGATGTATTTCTAGAAAAACTTTCGGGAGTAGCTCCTATATTCCAAGTCAAGGTCTGAATTGACTTAATTCCTGGAGCCACCCCCATAGCCAAGTCCCGATACCTATTAGACCCGATCGAAATACAAGAATTATCCAGCCATCTAAACGAACTGTTGAACAAAGGATTTATCTGACCAAGCTTCTCTCCTTGGGGAGCACCGGTCCTATTCATTAAGAAGAAGGATGGATGTTTTTGCATGTGCATTGACTATCGTGAGTTGATAAAACTCACCATCAAAAACCGATATCCTCTACCCCGAATCGATGACCTATTCGACCAACTTCTGGGAGCATGCTACTTTTCAAAAATCTGGTTACCATCAACTGCGTGTCCAGGAGGAAGATGTTGACAAAAAGGCATTTCAGACACGCTAAGGTCACTACGAGTTCGTGGTAATGTCCTTCAGATTGACAAACGCTCCAACTGTAATCATGGACCTAATGAATCGTGTATGTCGACCTTACTTAGATAATTTCGTGATAGTATTCATCGATGACATACTGATCTATTCATGAAGTAAGGAGGAGCACAGTCAACACCTATGATGAGTCCTGGAGACATTAACGACGCAAAAACTATATGCCAAGTTTTCCAAATGTGAATTCTAGATCCGAGAGGTGGACTTCTTGGGTTATATGGTCGGCAAAGAGGGAATACGTGTTGACCCCTCGAGTATCTAGACAATTCAGAATTAGAAAGCACCAAGAACACCGACAGATATCCGCCAATTCTTAGTCCTTTCTGGCTACTACAAGAGATTCATGCAAAACTTCTCTAAGATCGCAAAGCCACTCACCACTTAGACCCAAAATGGTGTAACCTTCAACTGGGAGGAAAAACAAGAAGTTGCGTTCCAAACACTAAAGCAATCCCTATGCGGCGCCCCGATCTTGTCTCTTCCAGAAGGAACCGATGACTTTGTGGTCTGCTATGACGCTTCAAATCAGGGTCATGGGTGTGTGCTCATGCAATGAGGAAAGGTCATTGGCTATGCCTTGAGACAACGTAAGACTCATGAAGTTAACTACACCACGAATGACCTCGAATTAGGAGCCATGGTGTTTGCTTTGATAATCTGGAGGCACTATCTTTATGGTATGAAGTGCACAATCTTCATGAACCATAAAAGTCTCTAGCACATATTCAATCTTAAGGAACTTAATATGAGGCTCACAATACTCGATACTCCATTCATCCCGGTTTATCCCGATTTAGAAAACATATACATGGACCTCAAGAAACATATTGGTGGCCGAAAATGAATGCCAAAATCACTACCTACGTGGGTAAGTGCTTGACTTGCACCAAGGTCAAGGTAGAATATCAAAAGCCATCCGGTTTACTATAAAAAAAAGAAATACCCGAGTGGAAGTGGGAGCGGATAACCATGGACTTCATCACCAAGTTGCCCAAAATGACAAGTGGACTCGACACCATCTGGGTGATCGTTGACAAGTTAACCAAATCCGCGCACATCCTACTAATAAAAGAGACGGACAAGATGGAGAAACTGACCAAAACATACATTAAAGAAATCCTGCGATTGCATGGAGTACCAATATCCATTATCTTTGACAGGGATAGTAGATTCACTTCACGGTTATGACAGTCATTGCAAAAATCCATAGGAGCTAAACTCGACATGAGTACGACCTACCACCCACAGACCGACGAGCAGAGTGAAAGAACTATCCAAACATTGGAGGATATGTTGAGAGTTTGCGTGATAGACTTTGGTAAATCTTTGGATACCTATTTAACCCTCGTCTAATTCTCATACAAAAATTGCTATCACACTAGCATCAGATTCGCTCCGTTCCAAGCACTCTATGGCTGCAAGTGCAGATCACCTCTATGTTGGGCTGAAGCTGGTGACACGCAACTGGAAAAGGGGTATGTTCCAGAAAGCACTCTCACTGGCCCCGAGATCATAAGGGAGACAACAAAGAAGATCATTAAAATCTGTGAACGGCTAAAAGCATCTAGATATTGGAAAAAGAGCTATGCGGGTAAGAGACACAAACCCTTGAAATTTACGGTGGGTGACTGTGTACTGTTAAAAGTCTCGCCCTGGAAGGGGGTGATATGCTTTGGAAAACATGGGAAGCCAAATCCAAGATATATCGGAACATTTGAGATCCTTGCGAGGATTGGTCTGGTAGCTTATAAACTTCGACTACCACAGGAGCTTAGTAATGTACACCCCACTTTCCACATGTCCAATATAAAGAAATGTTTATCCGACGAAACTCTTGTGATCCCACTCGATGAAATCGAGGTAAATGAGACTCTTAAATTCATCAAAGAGCCAGTGGAAATCATGGACAGGGAAATCAAGAGAACAAAGCAAAGTCGTATACCAATAGTAAAAGTCTGCTGAAATGCTAAATGAGGACCTGAATTCACATGGGAACAAGAAGATCAAATGAAATAGAAGTACCCGCATCTTTTCCCCAACACTTGAAATTCCACTCAAAGTTCAAATTTTCGAACAAAATTCCCTCTAATGGGGGATGATGTTACAACTGGAAAACATGGGGACAAGCCAAGTCAAAAGACGTATTACATATAAGTGAAAACCACATTGTAACCTTCTTACATTAAATCACCGTTAACCATGAGGACATGTTTATATGTATATATATATATATATATATATATATATATACACACATACACACACACACACACACACATATATATATATATATATATATATATATATATATATATAATCTTATCATGTATATATAAATTGAAAACCATGCTTATATAAGTTATATGTAGGTATATATTGAAAGCCATGTTGAAATAAATTAATACAAGTCAACACAAGCCAAGGAAGTAAATTAAAAAGAATGAATTACACCTTATCATGGTGATTTGGGTTCCTGGAATCTTGTAACATAAGGTTTTCGGTTTTGTAGGGACCAAGACTCCATGATTTTGGCCGAAAACTCCAACCATGGACCACTAGGGCCAAAAAATCAAGCCTTGGAACCACACTGAAAACCAAAATCACCTCTTGTGAGAGTGTATAAGAGATTTTGATCATGCTAGGACCGAAATCACCTTCTTTTTGGCCGAAATCCCCCTCAGATCTTAGATATTTTGTGCAACCGGACTGGCTGATTTAATTTCCCAATGTGATAATTACACAAACCAAGGCAAACATCACCTCAAACTGCTATCCTTTCCTTCCTATTTATGTTACGAAATGGGGATCATCCAACACTTTCCAGTAAACAACTTCAGCTCAATTCTCTCGAAAAACTCCAACCTCATTCCTTTCCAAACTTAAAGATCAACATCTCCTGGAGCTTTATTGTCTTCAAGCAGTATATTATAATATTGTTGTAAGTTCTTATATTATCTAGTGTTATGAAATACTTGCATTTCTAGTTCCCTATATTCACACATTAATATGTGTTCTATTAGGATACAACTAGATTCTCGTATATAAAACATTATAGATAAAGTTTACAAAACTTTACCCCTTTGTAACCTGTTGAGCAAAGGGTAAAATTATATAAAATTGATATATAATTGTTTCACGACATTTTTGATATTATCCTGGAAAGAGGGGATAACTTCATATACAAACGTTTTCATTTCTAAAACAAGTACACTCGTTGAATAAATTTGTGAGAAACTCTCTACATCATACCTAACTGAGGCATACACAAAAGTCCTGTATTTATAACCGGAATCTCCGATACGAGAGCATGATACTTGTGTATAGATCTATACGAGACTGATGATCCCCCACCCTGACTACTTGCTACAGTCAGACCGGCAGGTTATGGGTGATAAATGTCATAAATATCTCGGCGCCGGAAGAACGACGAGGCAGACACCACTTCTTAAAAGCACAGTTATAAAAACTCACATAGGGAAACGACTATACATACATTTCAAACGAAAACACATTTCTTCAAACGGTTTTACACATGAATAAAACTACATATCACTACTTTCAGTATGGAAAACACTAGTACATTTCGGTCTTGGAACATTTAAAACTACGATTCATTTTATAGAAAATATTGAATTTTCTGGAATAAACACTATCATTTTACAAGTGAACATGTTACATCTCATTTATTAGAAAATATTAGATTTTCCGGAAACAACACGATATCTTTTAACGGAAAAGCTTACTATTTTTCATATCAAACTCTTATGAACTCACCAATTTAAATGTTGACATTTTTTCAAACAACTTGTATTCTTAGGGAATCAGTAAAACAGGTAACTAACAACTTTTGAGGATGGGACGCTAAGGCGTCAAACAAATCTTTTATCATCATATTGTAATTGAGTTTTTAAACATGTAATACTTAAAATGATGTAACTTTTTCAATTATATATATATGATGGTTATATTTGCTTTCTTTACTATTATTCAATTGTTATAATACGACACATGAAAGTCATCCATCCAAAACGTTTCCTCCATCCTGTTGGGGGTGTGGCAATATCCTTTGAAGTTTCTGGATGTCATAAATCAAGCCAACTGTTCAAGCATTAAAGAGAAACACGAAAGCATATAAGAGGCATTATATTTAGTGCCTTTATTAATTTGATCGGTCATTTTATATACAATGCTCAAAGGTTAGATATATCACTGTATGTGTACTTTTTGATCATTTTTAGGCGAACAAAGCTTCGATTTCAATTAATTTCAACCTGTCATCCACTAAACCCATTAAAATTTATGTTTCCCTTTAGCTACTAATATTTATAATGATCTTCTTGATTGATGGTCTGTATCATTTTATATAACTAAGCACTCAAAGTGAAGGAATTTCTAGCACCATAGGGCTATCTGGTAATTGTATTGTATTTACATATTTTAATTTTGTTTTGCTACATATTGAAGATAAGTATAGAGCATGGAATCTCGTTGGATTAAAGTGGTTTGATGCTGTTTGTGGGTGGTGTTGACAATATTTGGCTGTAAGATTTGTAAATCAATAATACCTTTTAAAAAATATATTTTATAGCAATGTAAAAGATATATTTTGTAAATCACTAAGAAATCGAAGGAATTTTGTCAAGATTGGGTGTTATAGCATATTGTTATGTAGGTAGTTACATTATATTCGGCTATTGACATATCTATTTGTATAGTAAAGGTTAGAAAATCTTAGAACTTTGCTACAGACATACAAGAACATTATATTAGAATATGTAAATTTAAATTATACTTTACATATATAATAAATAATAAAGAATTTAGTTTTTATTGTATTAGAAAACTAATATAATATGATGAGTAAAAGATGATGGACATGATGCCTATTAATTATTAAATTACAAAATATACAATATTTTTGATAACCAATATCCAATATTTTTGCAAAACTCAGCCTACTCGGCCGAGTACTCGGAATCGGCCCTCCACCGAGGTGAGTTATGTGAACTCGTCAAAAGAAATCGGATTAAGTCAAACTCGGTCAAAATCAAATCAACCTTGGTCAAAACTCAGTCAATATCTCTCTAACTCGGGCCTATTCAATATTCCTCGGCCTTACTTGGGCCTACTCGTTCAACAAAGTCACACTCTGCCGACCCAGTCAAACCGGTTAAAGGGTCAAAATTGTCATAAAAAAAGAAAAAATCAACAATTTAAAGATTAATATGTATAATATACTTAATGATTTATTATTTAATTCACAAATATGATTATATATATATATATATATATATATATATATATATATATATCTTAAATTTTCAGTAATTATTCACAAAGTAAGACAATTGTGTGTATTTTAGTTTTTATGTATTCACATTTATTTAATTTTGTTATATATTTTAATCAAATTATGATTTTAACTTTTGATTTTGATATATATATATATATAAATAATTTTCAAAAAAATATTTATACATGAATTACCGAATCCGAGTACATGCTACTCGGCAGTCAATCGAGCAAGTATCGAATAGTGAGTTCTACAACCTTGGTTTGCATAAAAAAATTCAAAGAGAAGTTTACAAATTATTTCATTTATACCATTTGAGCCCATGCCGAGTGAGATTTTATTTTTATTATGATTTAGCATATGATAATTAACGAGAGAACATAGATATTGCTTAGGTTGGAAGGAGTGGTATCATGGTTGCTATTTATTTTGTCCGTCACATCGTCGTCATCTCAATGCCATATCACTTCATTTTTATTATTTCTTACCATATACAAAATGGTCACCATCACATGTCACATTTATATGTTTAATTTGTTTAAGAAACATAATTTAATTAAAAACTTAAAATTTCATTAATTGGAATTAACAACAAACTAAAAACTTAAGAATACAAAAAATAAATAATAAAAACACTGGTGCCAGCTTTACAATTTTAGTGTATATATTTTTGTGATTTCGGACGCGAATTTTCAGCTTCGTCATTGCTTAAAATACCGAACATTGTCTTCAACGTTTTAGAAACCACCACTTGCGTCACAACTTGAAATGCTAATGAAGATGAAGATAATGAAGACATTTTAAGTGGATTTGAGGGGAAATAAAAGTATTTGTGTAGTACTAAATGATAAGGTTGATTGGTATTTATATAAATTAAAAAAAAAATAGGAAACAAGCCGTTTGGAACGTTGGATGAGAGGGAGAAATGTAGATTAACAGGCGAGAGACGAGAGATGATCGACGAAAAATTGTCTCGGTAGTCGCCACTCACTCGGGATGGTGTATGTCACTCACTTGGGATGGTGTATATCATCTCCATCGTTGCAAACATTTCTTTTTCTTTATTTTCATTTTCTCTTATAATCATGCTGAAAGGTAACCCAAAAGAATTTTGGTTCCTAAAATGGTCTTAACACTTATTTATTAAATACTAAAATGAATTATATAATTTTCTATCCACTTTTTGTATAACAAATGGCTCCATGCATCAAACTGTAATCCATAAACTGTATAAACCTTAAATCATATATACTTTTATTTTAACCCACAGGAGAGTGTAATTATATCTTTAGAATATGAGATGTTTCCAGAATGGTACTATTCTCTAAAAGGAAACTATTCATTATTCGTCAAAAGAAAAATGTCCACCACTCGGTCTGAAGATAACATGTTCCCATTAAAGCTGAAGAGAGAACAATTTCCAATTTGCTTATCGTGATGACAACCAATAAAGCGCAAGACAAACAATTGCAAATGTTGGTATTTATTTTCCATAATTAGTTTTCCCTCATAACCAATTTTATGTGACATTATTCAAAGGGATATCACGTGTCAATACAAACATATTAGTGAAGTTTGACAAATAATTCAACGACAATGAGTCAATACAACAAATGTGGAGTATAAAGAAATGGTGTATGATTAATAATGCATAATCATGTGTTCATGTACATT
This sequence comes from Lactuca serriola, assembly GCF_051521515.1. Taxonomy (NCBI): domain Eukaryota; kingdom Viridiplantae; phylum Streptophyta; class Magnoliopsida; order Asterales; family Asteraceae; genus Lactuca; species Lactuca serriola. The sequence goes on from NC_136412.1 coordinate 167,721,503, forward strand.
TGTAAACAATCTCAACTTTTCATTTTAATTCTTATTGATTTCGTTTCATCTAGCATGACTCTTATTGATGATTGTTTATATCAAGTAAACTATTTACGCAAAATAATTAATTGCCTCTAGAAACTAATTTTTGAAAGAAATTATCCGCACCCGTCGCTTGGTGCAGGTAAACGGTTTATATATATATATATATATATATATATATATATATATATATATATATATATATATATATATAGCCTTTTGTATGTATTTTATATATTCTAAAATATAGGTATACAAATAAGATTTTCATGTATAACACGGCTTTTATACATACATAAATGCATTAAACATACATTTTTTATACATAAAAAAACGTTTTCTACATATAAAAATAAATAATAAAAAACTTATATTATACATATATAATACATACTATACGCATTTTATACTTATACTATGATATTTATTTGTTTAAACATTAAATAATTTTTTTTACAGATATACAAATGCTATTTGTGTATATAACTTTGTTTAACGAAAGGAATGACAAATAACAAAAAAGTGTCAAGTTATACACACTTGATTGGAAAAAACCATAACATTATTTGTAGGTAAAAATCTTAAGTTTTCTAAAAACCTTCTATTTAAAAACCTTTGATGTCGGTCGATTAGCGGATAATAAGGTAAAAAGGGAAGGTTATCCGATTAGTTATGGTTTTAACCAACCAAAACAAAAGTTAGGGTTTTTTCCAACTATGCATGTAAAAGTTGAGACTTTTATGGTATTTTCCCTTTTTAAATTTATATATTATAAAGAAACTAAAAAAAATGATAAATACAATGTAGTCCTTTTATGCATGACAATGAAAAAAAATTCATAACAAAAAGATATTATATGGATATTACGAGTGAAAACAAATAGAGAGCTTGGAGATTAGAACAGTCGACATATATCAATGTGGATTTGATCCAACAGTTCCTTCGCTCTTTCACAATTTCTTGTGAAATCTGCCTTTTTCATCTTTCCAAGCAAGCAACAATCGCATGCATAGCTCAAATGATTCCAAGATTCCATATTTTGGAGCTTAGCAATGAGCTTCTTGTTTATATGGCCAAGGTGACAATGTCATAAGCATTATTTACTCAATACATTATTTAAAGAACCGACATTTAACATTATATTATTAAATTTTGCCAATACAAAAAACTCTTTCATATATATCATTGCAAGGACTAGGTTTGAAAATAAAAGAACCATTATTATAAACCAAAATATCATCATTTTCATTATCAAATGGAAAAATGAAAACCATCATTGTACAATGCATGAAAAGAAACAAATTTTCGAGTCATATCAAGGGAGTAGAAACAATTCAATAAACTAAATGAAACAAAATTATTAAGCATGAGCTTGTATTCTTCAATCCTCGTAACAAGTGTAGTATGTCTATTCCCCATGATCAGGTTCAACTATGTATGATTTAGTTTTATATTTTCCTTTAGTTTCTGCATATCTTAGCAAAGATAAGTACTAGTGTAAAGAACCCAATAACTAGAAGTTGATACATTATAGATTTCAATCATAAAAATATTCAAAGTGCGAATCCAATTGGCCTTGTTCTTATTCAGTTCCTCCGGTTACATAGGGCATTAATGTCTCCATGAACCTTTTGTTTGAAATGGAAACAAATGGCCTTTTTAGGGTTAGTGGTAGGAGATATATTAAAATCGACCTTTCTCTTAAGACCTTGTTTGAATGTTCAACCCTTAGCCTTTCTGTGTCCCTTTGGGATAAGAATTTTTTTTTCCTATTAGCACCACCATGGACAATAGTTAAGATAAGAGTAGGAGTATTCCAACTTTTAGTATTAGGAATATTCTTCAGCAGATTTCAACATGCCATGAAGTTCCATTAGCGTCTTGTCAAGATTTTTCATATTATATTGCATAATGAACTGATGATATTAAACAGAAAGTGAGTTAAGGACCATGTCAATGATCAACTCATTTGGAATGCCGACACCGAGTTTCTCTAATTTGTCCATGTACGAATTCATTTTTTGGAACACTTCATTGAGATGTTCATTTATGTCATACGCACAAGGCTTTTGAAATCCTTTTGGAGTTCGTAAGACATGGTCGCCAACATTAGGCAATTAAATTTTGTTGACTCATCATAATACTTATTATAAGAAACTAATTCCTCTTTAGAGGAGTCATCATCCAATAAAGGGAAATCATCATCAAGGATATACTGTTTTCCCTCGTACCCCAAGGTGATCCTTAAAGTATAAATCCAGTCCAAATAGTTAGGACCAATAAGTTTCTCACTTGAAGGACTCATAGGAGTAAGAAGTTGGAGTGATGTAGAGGAGGAGGGGAGGAATGATATTGTTGTTTTCGTTCAACATCTACGAAATGAAATTTTATTTAGTTTGATTTCATTGTTCAAATAATTACTATCCCTAAATGAATTTTTAGTTATGTCACACCCCCGAACCAGGATGGCGAAAACGTCTAGGAGCAGATGACTTCATTTTGTAATATCATAAACATTGAATATGAATAAAACATAGTAACCAAGCATCATACATTAAAGATACCAACATACATTCTTTACAATTTGTATCTGTTCATGAATTGACACCCCAAAATAACAGAATGTATGATAATTCAAAAATACAACAAATATCCAAGATCCACAGCCGAATACGTGCTCACTGAATCCCTGATAATACAATTCATTTTGAAAAGCGTCAACATAGAATGTTGTTGAGTTCATAAGCATATTTGTAAGAAAACTTTGTAATATCTTTATTTGTAATAATTTGTAAAACTCCAGAAAATCCAATGTTTTCTATAAAAAGTAGTTTGTGAGTCTCGTTCCAAATCATGTATAATTACATGCATGTTCTTTATTTTCCTTGTTTGTAATTGTAAAGAGAGTATCCCCAGAACATCCTATATTTTCTGTTATACAAATAGTTTTAGTCTTAAAACCCTAAGACTGGAGTGGTGAAGTTAGTGTACAAAATAGATGAAGCATAGTTTGTATTTTTATGAAAAAAGTAGAGTGTATATTCTTCGTAAATTCAAAATAATATTGTTATTCCTTATGTGATTCGTTACAACCATACTTAATGTGAATGAATGCCTGTCATGACGTTCTTCAGGCATCGGTTTTGATAATATATTTGTTACTGGCTCGTCTAGCTGTAGCGAATAGCTTAGGTGTGAGGGTGTCAACCCCGTATAGATCTATACACAATCACCCTACTCTCCCTCCAGGAGACTCTGGTTATAAGTACAGGACTTACGATGTACTCTAGGTAGGTACCATGATGGAGAGTCTTACAAGAGCCTTAACAGAATTTATGTGAATTTATCGAAAAAGCACATGATGTTTCTAGTGTAAATTTATGACTGCAGTTTGATGACACGCATTTTACAGCTTTATGACATACAACTTAAAACTTTTATTTTTAAAAGCTTTATGGTGGATAGATTTTGACACGCAGATATTTCTGTCTTAAAACTCTGTTTTGCATTCCGGTTTTCTTAAATTATTTATAACGATATTTATAAATAATTACTAGTAGGCTTGTCAACTTGTAATATGTGTTGTAAAAATAACATAGTAGTCTAGGTTTTAAACCCTTGAAATGGTAACAACATATTACGATTATTTTACTAATAAAAATTATTTTTAGCAAAATATTCAAGTTTTATGGTGGGTTTTTAACACACCAAAATTTGTTTGAGTGTATAGTAACACAAAAATATTCTATTTTTGTTGTAACCAGAACATGTCGCTTATTTCATCTTCGACATATAACCATGATATATGAAGTTATACAAAACAACTTTATTCTAACCATATGAGATTTGTAAGATCTCGAGTTTCATGGGGTGTTAGTATGATGTAATCAACATTTCCACACACATAGACATATAAACATACAAGTGAATGCATTTATCAAAAGATTTAATCAAAACTTGACTTGTATCCCCCTAGCAAGAAAAGGTTGAAAACTCAAAAATAGTCGGGTGTGAAGCTCACCTTGAGGATTTTCAAGATGTAGAAGAAGAAGAAACTTCGAGTCTAGCTTGTGTTCTTGGTGAGATTCTCAAAATGTGGGTGTTTTAAAGTCCATATACATGAAAATGAGGGTGTAAGCAGGGCCGGTCTAGACAGTGGGCAACCCGGGCGACCGCCCAGGGCCAACGACTCCAGGGGGCCCAAAATTTATGGGTTGTGTAGTTTATATATAAAAAATTCTTAACTAAATGATTTTTAGGACCTAAAGTGTTGGATTAATGTCTAAGTCCATAACTATAATTGGTAAGACTTGACCCGACCCAACATGTTCCATTTGGGTTGCATGGCATCATGCATTTGGATAGACTATAATGAGAGAAATAACATTTAAGGTTGGTTAATATGTTATAAGTTCTAATATATTAATAAGATTATTTAATTAGTATTGATCAATAATTAATCTAGGATTAATTAAGTGATCAAAAGAAGACTAATTAAATATATAGGTTGATTGTGTAAATCATCCATACTAATATAGTGGGCTAATGCTCCATGGATTATCTAGTTGGGCTAAAACCCATATGATGCTTCATGGATGCTCCATGGTGTTTTTGTACCCATGGATCATGGAAATGAAAGGCCATGTCAATTAGGGTTTACATGGTGTAACCGTAACTATATATTCATCTTATTCTTGACCAAAATCGACACTAGTATCATGCTGGAGAAGGGCTAGCCGATTTCATGGAGTGTTCAAGTTTCTGTCAAGTTATTCCAAGTGTATTTGGTGTTGTGTGAACCATTTGAGGTGTCACAATTGGGGCACTAGGCACTCAAGCTTCATGAAGATATTTTACATCAAAGAGGTATGTATTCTATCTTGTTATATTCATTGTTTTGTATGCTAGATTAGGATAATACCTTGGATGTTCATATTTGCATATATAATAGAGAAAACATAGATCCAAGGTATTTAAGGTTGCATGTACACTTAGGAGTGTTAGAATGCTCAAAACCCAACAGTGGTATCAGAGCCTAGGCTTGTTTTCAATTATACTTGATGCAAATTGCTGAAAAATGCTGAAAAAATCAATTTTCTGGCTTTCTGGGCACTGGACTTGCCGAGTCCACTGATGAACTCGCTGACTCCATGAGGAAAATCATCCTACTCGTCGAGTAGGTTCATGCACTCGACGAGTAGGAGCCCCAGACAGCATATTTTCGAGTTTTTTGGCTGGAATTGGACTAGGAACATTACCCGAAGATGTTTTTGAACTTATAAACTTTTTTTTGATGTGATAATGTTCAAGCTAATCCAATTTCAAAGATAATTGTCAATAGATTCATGTTTTGTATTAGTTTAAAGTTTAAAATAATTACATGAAAAAGTTTGATTTGAATTATCTAGTTCTTATGAGTTGATTAGATTAATAAAAAAGTTAATTGATTATGTGTTTTCAATCCATTTTAATCTAAGAGTTGATTCTAAAATGTGGTTTTGTAACTTGTCCTCAAGTTATATGAAAAGTCACATTTAAGTTTCATAAAACTCATAAAAGTTGGCAATGGTTACAAAAAAATGAAGAGTCTTGTCCTCGAGTTATGGAGGTTCAAGAGTCACTTCATTAAGTAATAAAATATGTAACCTTAATTAATTCCATAAGTTATAAAATAAAGAAAAGTTACATTCTTTAATAATTTAAAGTCTTCCATGACTTGTCCTCAAGTTATGGAACTTGAAGAGTTTTTGGATTAAAACTACTTTAAACACATAAGTTATGGAATTAATTAGTTTTGAATAGTTTCAAAACTTGCCCTCAAGTTTTGGAATTTGAAAAGTTTTCACTTATGAATACTTTAATTACAAGTTAGACCTTAGAATTTTAAAAGTTAAAATTCAACCCTTATACTTTATAATATTATAAGTTAATAATATTTATCTATATGTATAAGAGTAAAGTCAGTCTTACCATTAGTAGGCCTCATTCACGAAACCGGTCTATAAGGGGGGGTATAAGGTTACTGCCTATAAAATGGGCAGTTTAATGGGTCTATAAGGGGGGTATAAGGTTACTGCCTATAAGGGGGTATAAGGTTACTGCCTTTAAAGTCAGTCTTACCATTAGTAGGCCTCATTCACGAAGCCGAACGGGTAGGACAAGGACTAGAATTCTCCCTTCATTAAAAGTATTAATGATAAATACTAAGTAACTAAACCTTTTATTAATACCCCATCTTAGTTACTTAGGAAAATGTGAATAAGGTGCTAATCTATGAAATTACACTTTGCACTTTGTTTAAGTCGATTAGTGGAGCGTGTGTGGTTAACCGGCACACTAACTCGTATTTAACAAGGTAGGCAAAGGGTAACTTAATGTTTATCATAGGATTGATGGAGCGTGTGTGGCTAACCGACACATCGATTGAAGGGTAAACACTTAAGGGTACCAAGTAATTTTCATGGTTACTTCAGACCTTGTTTTGTGATCCTCGGCATCCTAGTCACAAAACTTGAAGGGCACACTCGAGATTGAAACATGCCATTGAACAGTTCAATGAATCTCAAAAGATCTTGGAGTTTCAAAACCAATTAAAACCTAATAATACATTTCGTTTATCTTGGTGGAAACTGGTGAATCGTCATTCACCAACCTTCAAATATTTTATAACTTGGATTACAACATCCCTCTTCTAAGTTATAAAATAGTTTGTTGGATCTTAGCCTTAATATTTCATATTGGGTGTTATATTAAGGACTTTAAATCAACTATCTTGAATATCTCCCAAAAAGATGTCTACTTTAGACATTTATGATCTTCCCAAATCTCTTGAAACAAGTTTTCCTAAATGAAGATGATGTCCTATGTAAATCATACTTCTTTCACCTCCTCCAATTATTCTCCTTAACCCACAAGCTCTTGAAAAAGTTTAAGGTCACTCAAGCCCTATTGGCAAGACAAGGTCTATGTGTGATCACATCTTGGAGATGTAGTCACATATTGACAAGCCGGGAGAGTTAGGTGTCAAAGTCTTGAAAAAGTTGGTGGCTCAACTACTTTCTAGGTCACATAGTGAGGTCCTTTGGGACTCTTATGAAACAGACTATGACAAGACCCTTAATGATCTTATCTATTTGCTAAGATCAACTTCCTAAAACTTTATGGACATTGACAATGATGACATTGGATATCCAGTAAAGCTCTCTCTTCCCAGTGGAAAGGGATCAGCCATAGTCAACTTGGTTGACCAAATGGTAAAGAGAGAGGCTAAGTCTGTGATAGTCCTACATACCATTATCAAGGGTCCATATGTATCTATTAACAAAGAATGGGGCATTGGTTGCGAAGATGCCAATTTTGCCTAAGGATGTTAAACTCAATAAGTTTGACTCTACTTTAGGTAAAGTCCACTATCTAACTCTGCTAAGTTTCTATTATGAGATTCTTATTACATGATGTGACTGGGTCACATGTTGATGTTTTAAGAATCAAAGAAAAGTGAAGAAACTTAAAGAAAGAGTATGCTGAATCTAGTGGCGTAGATGGATTTCTATCGCATAGTTTAAAGATCAGATTCTTGAGCTACTTCTTAGGAGTTATGATATATTGCTTAGGAATAGATAACAACGAAGTTTTCATGTGATTTTGCACTGTAAGGATAGTTTTTCCATAAAGTTTTTAACATAAAAGAAAATTTTTTATTTTATTTATTTTAAAATATCCTTACAATGACATTTGTGAAAATTTTTGTTGCTTATAAAGATTCCATTAAGAGCAAGAGTGGAAATATGAATTTGATTCTTTCATTTGTGGTAATGTCTAAATTTACCAAATAAGGAAAGATCCTCATCACCCAAGTTTCAATTGGACCGGAACTTGGAATCATGAAAGTTGTATAGCATGATGAATGAGAATTTTTCATCTTTGGAAAATTAAGACTAGTTCCTTGTTTACATGTATATATGAGTCAAGTAAAGGACTAAGGGATCGAGTACGCAGTCTTGTGCACTGATGAAGTCCACCACAAATGATTGATAAGATTATTCGTCATAATTTACTAAAGCTAAGTAAATATGGTTATACTTACAAGCTTAAGTGTAATTCTGAGACATTGGAAAAGGTTCCAATATATGGCAGAGCGAATAAGAAGAATCAACTTAGGCAGAAAGATAAAAGTTTTTCAAATATGAAAAGATGGGAGAGTACTTTAGTATCAGTTTTTGTGATCATCTTAATGATTAAGAAACCATATCACAATTAGTTCTCTAAGGAAGAGGAATCTTGAATTGTTGAAATGGTTAAATCAAGAAGATGAGTCATACTTCGTTCCAATACAAGTCTTAGAGTCATACTCCAAGATTGTAACTTGAGTGACATGTCTTAGAGAAGGTTTAAAACACATGTTGAATGTAAGAGTAAAAGTTTTCTACTCTTGTACATTTGAAATTGGTAAGTTGTGATGTTTTGGATAAAACAAAGACCAATTAAGGCCAATTATGTGAAGTGTTTGTCTTGATTAGAATCCACACTATATCTTGAATATCTGACAAGAAAGTCCTATATGTCAAGTGGACAATGGGAGTCTTAAAGGTCTTGAAAGTCTCAAGAACTAATCAAGAATAAAACCTGAAGTTCTTCACTAGCACACGACTTGAGGTTCATAACCTATCGTGTTGACATATTTTGTGCCCATTCCAATTAAAGTTGGCTTTTCATATGAGTTCTTAGAGTTCTCAATTGGTTGCTCAACAACTTGGAAGCAATGGCAGACCCTTGAGCTGCCATGTGGAAAGAAATTAAGATTAAGTTCAGTCCATATGAGTTTGGATTTGTCATTATCCGTGTCTTGTGAGTATGGTTTTGACAATTCACATGGATAAGAACACATACACCATTAAATCTAAGGTTCATATGGTTTCTCTCCGATTCAAGAAAATGATGGTGAGGAAACACTTCCACCAAGTAGATTTGAAGTAGATAGCAATTGTGATATTTGCATTCTCAAAGTCGTTAGTGGAGCTGTGTGGTTAACCGGCACACTAACATGGACTTATGAGAAGTGGCAAAGGTATAAAGAATTGAGACTATGATTACAACATTCCTTTTCATAATTCTAAAATTGTTTAGACACACCTGTGAGCTATCTAAGATAAGGTGTATGATATTGATAAAGTTTTATCAAAGCAATCTAGTATCCGAAATCTGAACTTTGGTAAGAAAGTCAATAAAGTATTGAGTTCTAGAAATCTTAGTACATGTCAAAGGTAGTGGAAGCATAAGTGTTATGCTAATAATCATCATGTTAGTGGGAGCATGATAATTATGATAAAGGTTGCAAGTTAGCAATGTTAATTATAGAAACCAAAAGATTCAATTGGGAAAGAGTTGTTTTGCTATAATTAAGGGAGAGGAAATTATACTTCATCTCAAATCTAAAACCTTAGATCATGAGGTTTTAATCATTTAGTCAAGGATATATATATGAATTTCATGTTGGAATGGCTCGACATAAGGAAATTCTGTATATAGGTCCATTATTTGCGTTCTAAAATTCAATTATGATTACGGCATCCCTTTTCATAATCTAAATTATGAGAACTTGGCAAATAGAAATGGAAATGTTATAGCAAAAGACTGGTTTAGTCTTTATGTGAGAAATCATGAATCGTGTCCCATATGCTTCGAATATAGGATCGATTACATGTGCTATATTCATCCGTTCTAAAATTTTCCAAATACCTGGGGCATTAAGAAGGGAAAAGGTCTAGAATTGGATATGACTAAAATGATTAAACAATTGCCGAGGACAATCTAAGGCTTACCAAAGATTGGTTGCTCAAGGACATTTGGAAGTATAGTGATAATTCTGGAAGGACCATATTGACATAATCTGTAAGGAGGCAACTCTTGTTCAGAAGTAATAGTCAAAATGGAATATGGAAATGTTTCAAAGTTAGAAAATTTCAATATGTGTAAGATTAAGGAAACTTAATGCAAGAAGGATGTTTTCGAGGAGTTGGTCTCCTTTGGAATGCTTTGTAATGCTTGTTGTCAAGTCCTTTTGACTTTGTGCATAATCATTACAAGAGGATCAATGCATATTGTGACAACCCGAAATTTCCATTCTGTACAAACTATATCACTTCAATAGAAGTTATAGCAGTCATAGTTAATTTTTAAACTTTTTCGCGTAAGTCTGAGTAATTCAGTGTTTACACTTCAGGAGATATCAGGAGAGTGGATGCACTAGGGTTTAGTGCAACACTGTTATTCCAACAATCTGTTATATGAGAAATCATTTCAGGAATAAAAATAATTTCTGCCAAAAATATCTCAGGACTATAAATAGAATTCTGAACCAAATTCATTCATTATTCGCATTTCCAACTAAAGAAAAGCCATTTTCTCTCACACGGCTCTTCGGGTTTTTATACCAAAACGTGAGTAACTCTTTCTAGTAGTGTTAGCAAGCTTATTATGTGTTTATAACATGATTTAGATGGCTAAATCACTAGATTTAGGAGTTTACTCCCCAAGGTGTTCTTGGGCGGTAAACTCCCAAAACAATTCCTAGACCTTCCCTTGTGATATGATACTACCTTGGACTTGTATAGAAGTGTATTTGGGACAAGAAAACATCAAAGAATCACCCAAGTTTAGGTGTTCACGGCCCAAGAAGATCTTGGACCGTGAACTCCAAAATCATGGACAAAAGGGTGCTTTTAAGGCACCTAAAGCCTTGGACATTTACTAGGAATTGTTCCCACTTAAATCAAGGACCAAAACACATCAAGAACACCCCTCAAAGTGATTTCATGGCCCTAATAAGGTTCTTGGGCCGTGAACATCAAAGAAGGGCACCAAAGTGTGCCTAAGGCCTTCAAATGCTTGGGATAAAAGTCTAAGACCTATAACACATGTGTAAGGGACTTGGAAGCAACAAAAACACCACTCCAAGGGAGTTTACGGCCGTAAACTCCAAAGGAAATGGCCTTGGGGCCGTAAACTCCTCTAAGGAGTGTTTCTAGGCCTTAAACCCTTCCAAGGATTTAACCACTAAGTTGGAATAATTCTTGGAATCATTTAGAACTTCAAAACACAAAATACCACCAAGTTTGGGAGTTTACGGCCGTAAACTCAAGAGTTTATGTGACAACCCAAATTTAACTCCGTTACCTAATCCCGTTTTCATTAACGAAATTCATCGCTTTATGAAAACTTCTGTAATATTTGGTATCGTCAATAAATAAATATCTATTTATTTATATTCCATGTCATTATTAATTGGGATAAGTAAATATAGCTAGTTAAATGTTAATCCCGTTTAACAAAATATAGTTCTATTACTTTCAACCACTTCACCCGGGTAAAAAGTTTTAACCCCGTTAAACTTTAGCATCGGGTAGCCGTGTACCGGGTGCAATACCCGAGGCATATATAAAGTAATGAACACCACTTTGAACCATTTTACTACTCATTCACTCTCTCTCTCTCACTACTTTCTCTCTCTAGACCCGAACCTGACTCCAAAACCGCAAATTCCGGCCTCCTAACGTAAGGATTTCTTCCCTATCTTATTCAAAACGTATTCCATTGCATTTTGAGGCCAAAAATCATAAGATTTAGTGAAATAAAGGGAGTTTACGGCCTAGGAAGCCCCTTAGGCCGTAAACACCCCAAAACTTGGCCAATGCCCCATTTTCCCTTCCCTTAAGCTTGTATACTAATTAAGGAAATTGGCTAGATGAGTTTGGACATCAAAACATAAGTTTTTAGGGTCTAAAAGAGGGTTTACAGCCCAAGCTTGTGCTTAGGCCGTAAACACCCATTTTTCACGTAATATTGCCCCAAAAACTCATCTAAGGCATGAGAGAATTTAGATATAATCTTAGGAAATGCTTAAGGCCATTAAACAACACATTTTAGAGCCTAAAAGAGGAGTTTACGGCCAAGACTATGCTTGTGCCATAAACACCCAATTTCCTTGGTAAAAAGTCCCAAAAACTCATCTAAGGCCTCCTAGAATTTAGTTATGATTTAAGGGAGTGCTTAGGACCATTTAACAATCCATTTTGAGGGACAAAATGGAGTTTACGGCCCAAGAACAAGCTTGGAACGTAAACTCCACCAAGTGACACCAAATGAAGGTTTTAACCCTCCAAATTAGTCCTAGGCATTTACTAGGAATATATGGAGTTGATTTGAGGCCTTAACTTGCACTTTTGGACGAGGACATGAGTTTACGGCCAAGCCTAGAGGCTTACGGCCTTAAACTCCCAAGGAGTGGCCTTTGGGCCATAAACTCCAAGGGAGTAAACTCTTGGACTCCCCCGTAAACCCCTCTTGGCCTTGTACTACTCCCGGGAACCCCTTCTAAGCCCTAAGACCCCAAATCAATGCTAGAATGCCTAAATACTTTAATGAAAAGCATAAAATGATTAATTTCTTGTAAAAAATACATATTTCATATGACATTAGGGTCTTAAAGGGTGCACAAGTCTTTATTGGTTACAAAACGCTCAACCGACACTTTCACCCGATTTACCCGATTCACCCGATTTACGCGATTTCAGGTGAGTTCATACCCCTTTAATGAACCTTTCAAATGTTTTATATGTTTTAGGGAGGGATACAAGTCAATTATACATGTTTATGGAAATTTATACAAGTCAATTATTCATGTTACGGAAATTAATCACATGTGATTCAATATCTGTAGTTCAAATCACATGTGATTTACCACTATGTTTTATAAAAAGGATTTTCGTTTTCAAAACTATTTTGGATAAAAGAACAATTTTCTAAATGTTCCCTTTTGACAAGATTTTTATTAAATAAATTCCTTATAAAATGTAACCACACCAATATATTTATCTAAGTAAGACTTGAAGGACTTAGGACCGATAGCTCGCCTTATTTCCTGTTCTTGTTTGATTGTGGGCTTAGGGTAGTTGTTATCCGTCCGACGGTCGTTGATTTCTTAGTTATATATCATATATATTAGTGTTGGATACGAGTATTTTCATTTCATTTGATGTTTAAACCACTAAACTGACAAGAATCATACGCACTAAGTTAACTATAATAGGTATAGTTAAGGCCACTATTACTCGCTATAGCTACTACTCTACACACTATAATACACTCTATTATGATACTATACACTAATAAGAGAACACAATACGAGTTATACAAAAGACTACTACACTATAATACTAGAGAAAGCACTAATCAAGAGATAACACACTAACCCACTACGAGATACTCTATTCGCTACGCACTACGCCCAGAGTCTTCTGACATGAAGACGACGCTATATGTATAGATCTATACGGGGCAGATGCTATTACATCCCGACTGTTAACTTCAGTCCGAACTGCACAGGTCTAGGGATGCCACTACTTCATTACATTGTGCATGACCGGGAAGGTCATGGGGTCCTCTACTTCTCACACTATCGGTAAAATACAAGAAATACACTATAACCACACTAAAATACTAAACTAAAAGTTAAGTTAATATCCCGAAGTAATCAAGAATCTAACACTAAAGGAAGTTTGCACCACTATTATTGACTTCAGGCATAAACTATCATATTGCATTACTTATTGGAGATTTAATATTATACTTTTACAATAAATGGATTTCAAAGATGAAAATTTCATGTTTCTTAAAGGTTTTCATTCACAATGTATTTCTGGAAAATATAGGATTTTCTAGGTTTTTCTACTACTTAATAATGTAAATTGCAGCTTTTCATACTATCGGTTCTAATGCTTTTTATACAAAACTCTCACACTAAACTCTTATGAACTCACCAGCATTATGCTGATTTTCGTTTTCAAAATAACGTGTATCCTCAGGTCAAAGATAGACAGTTACAGGTGCAACTTTTTGGAGAAGGTGGAGCTTACTAGATCCATATCTTATTTTTGATTTACTTTTGGTGTTTGTTGAACATTACAAAACACACTTGTCATTAAACTCACTATGTAATGCAATGGTTGTATGTTTCTTGTTTTTACTATTATGCAATTGTGATGATACTGTACATGACGTCCTCCACCCCGAAACGTATTCCGCCGTTATCGGTTTTGGGGTGTGACAGTTTACAACCGTAAACTCCATGTGTGAGGATATATGGAGAGTAAACTCATATATGGGGTCCTTTGGAACCCTACACACAAGTGCCTTGTCCCACAATAGCTTAGATGCAATCCTTAGGGCTTAAAAAACTTATATAAACTGTTTATTATGTCTAGGTGTCTTAACATTATCAATTAGTAATTTAAGACTAATTGAGTGCATATATGTGTGATTATATGTTCATTAGGATCGTAGTGTGTGTACAAGTCCTCACTTGACACCTAACAATCCTATGCCGTTCAGTTCATCCGAACCACCATCTACAGGTGAGTTCATACCCCTAATCAATGTTTCAAATGATTTTAAATGCCTTAATTGGGGGGGGGGGGAATACAAGAAGAAAATAGCATGTTGTTAAATCATCTATATGTATTTTATAACTATGTTTTCATTCAACAGATTTCACATACTACAAAATCTGATGCACGAAATGGTTTTCTATCTTCAAAATACGTTGTTATCAAATGTATTACCTTTGAAATGTTTATCAAAATGACATCAAGTCACTTTTACATTTGTTCAAAACCCGTAGATGTCTTACAAAACCATTTTACATTCTTGAACTAAACTATGCATATACACTTATAATCTTATATATGTATTGATGTTATAGTTTACATCTTTCATTTAGTTTCCCACACCCTTGAGTAGTAAGAGTGTATAAGCCTACTTGAACAACCATTTACCTTTCAGTAAATTATCATAGGGATAATTTGAAGATATCAAAACATTATTCCTATTACAAGGAATTACACAAGAGTCAGTTCATTCATGAGTCTATACCAGTACATTACCTGATACATGAGTACATTTACATATGATTACATGATACATGAGTACACTTACATGAATACATTACATGAGTACCTTTACGTAGATACGTTACGTGTGTATATTTACATGAATAATTGTATCTCAAATTGCGAGGATGATTTATTAGTACCTTCTGTGTAAATCTTCCTGCCTATCCCTAGTACCTCGGGATATCTAGACGGGACCCTATCCCTAGTACCTCGGGATATCTGGGCGGGACGATATCCCTAGTACCTCGGGATAAATGGACGGGACTAACCATTCCGGAACTCAGCTGTTAGCACCAGTGAGTGATGAACATCTACGGATGCCTATGGTTACTATTTATATTAGGTAGATTGATATCCGGGCTAACCCCTCCACCCACCTGATGCTGCTACAGAGGACAAGTGGACAATCTTCGGATGTTCATTAGGTTATACTTTTCTCTTATTGCGATGTTGTGGTAATCCTAGTACCCAGTGATAAGACTTACATTAATACTTTTCTGGACGATCTTCGGATGTTCATTAGGTTATCTATTTCGCTTATTGCGATGTTGTGTTAGTCCTAGTACCCAGTGACAACACTTACATTAGTACATTTTCCTGTTTACTTTATTTTGTGATACTTTCACATAAACGATGAGTTAGACTAAGTACTTTAGTACTAGTCAATAGAAGGAAAACCTATCATTTTACATTGTCATAACAAAACATTCGGGTTTTGGTAGAAGACTACATCTCAAACTAATAGAAAATAAGGGATTTTCTAGGGCTTTTCATACTTACATCAACATTTTCATTTAAAGGTTTACATGACTTTTAAAACAGCTTTTAGTAAACAAGACAATGACACTTAAATACTTATGAATTCACCAGCTTTAAAGCTGATACTCTCTTTCAAAATAACTTGTATTCTAAGGTCATCAGTAGACAGGTACGGTGGCCAGGTTTTGAGAAGACGGAGCAGACAAGTCTCGTCTTTTATTTTGATTATATATTTTTGGTGTCTTATTACAATGAAATAACACACATGTATTAAAACTTTACTTATAATGCAATGGATGATGTTGTTGCTTGTTTACTATTTTACACTGTTGTGATACTGTACATGACGTCCTCCACCCCTGAATGTTTTCGCCGTTCGTGGTTTTGCGGTGTGACAGATTGGTATCAGAGCATTGTTTATAGTGAATATAGTATATCAACCCATAAAAGATATACTAACTATAAGTACATGCGGATTAAAACACTTTGTCTAAGAGTTGTACTTTTAAATAATAAAATATTTAAGTATACGTGCCTGCATTCATACTAAAATCAGTGTCACAATGACAAGAACAAAAGTATTACGATTGTTGAATATCACAAGTAAGCCTGGGGATATATGGTCAGTATTGGGAATGGCATAGCCTGATCAACTATGCTGGTCCGGGGAGTGATTAACATATGCCCAAGAATGGTTGAGATATGGCAACAAGTCTAAAAACTTACCAACACAACCATAAAGAAATACCATAGGGGTATTTCGTCTTACTGTAATTATCTTAGTCGGTTCGTCTATTTAGCTATTTCTTATATCCCTTTTCTCGCGTAGATTTCAATGGCTGGATTTCACCACGACGATCCGTACTTCCCAAACCAAGGCAATGCTGGTTGGCTAGAGGCAGAACCAGAAGATGATCACACAATCCCTTTGGATGATCACCATGCTGAGGTTTTTTCCGATAGTTCTGACTCGGATCCTGAAGTCAACAACTTACTCCCAGCTGCTCAAAACCCAAACCTGCACCCCCGTCCTGTGTTTCAAGGACCCACACCTCTGTGGGCCACTAACTTGACTAGATGGAGTCAGGAACAAGGTCAGCCCATTCCCTACAATGGAGACCGAATTTTCTACAACCTCACTGAAGGAGGTTCTACTGACAGGGTCCTACCCATCATAGTTCATAGAATTTCCAGAAACACGATACTGGGTCAAGCAACTATTGACCGGGTCGTGGAGATGGAAGCTAACTCTGGCGTTAACACTGTCCACATTCGCCAACTGGAGTCTGCTCATGAAAGGACTCTGGTCCGCAATGCAAATTTGCAGAGGGAACTTGCTGAAACTCAAGCTGAAGTTAGGGAACTTCGAGCTCAGCAAGTGAGAGCTGACAGGCGTATGAGGGACATGGAACGTCTACTATCGGGATCAAGAACTCATGCTAGCAGTTCTCGTCGACTCACCTTTTGGTTATAACCTAGTTTATGTAAAAACTTTGGTCTAATTTCCTATCTTTATAAATCTTAGACCTGTTAGGTCTTGATCTGGTCTTAATTCTGTCAAAATTTTCCATCTTGGTTGATGTAAGGCCTACTTCTAGGCCATTTTTCCCGAACTTGTTACATCTGTAATTCCAGTATTATTGACAGATATATAATCTTATGGAAATCATTATCCAAATGCTGTCATCTTCAATTAGTCATTCTATTCATTCTGTTGTTGGACTATGGGGAGTTAGTCCATGAGACACATTCATTATTCATTTATTCTTATCCATGTCGTCATATTTTAAACGTATAGTTAAAGATGCCGCCACGCATATATACAAGGCGTAACCCAAACAACGAAACACCTCCACCACCACCACCACCTCCACCACCACCTGAACCTCTTCAACCACCTAACTCCTTCGATGCCAACATGTTCCAGGCAGCTTTCACAGCAGTAGTTGCAGTTGCTGTGTCAGCAATCAACGCCCCTGTCCCTAGTGGATCGGGAACAGGTGCACCTCCCTCGAACGACGGCGAAAGCCATGGACACCCTCGGGAATGCACCTATAAGGACTTCACGAACACCAAACCCCACAGCTTCAATGGTACTAGTGGGGTTATGGTGTTAAGGCAATGGATTGAAAAGATGGAATCTGTCTTTGAAATCTGCGGATGCCAAGAAGGCAACAAGGTTAAGTTCGCAGCATGTACCTTCTCTGACAGAGCACTAACATGGTGGAACGGCCATGTTAAGTATCTGACTTTGGTGGTGGCGTATTCCATCAGCTGGGAAAAGTTGAAAGACATGCTAATGAAAGAGTACTGTCCTTGAGGTGAAGTACAGAAGCTCGAGCAGGAATTCTGGGGTCTATAAATGGTTGGATCCGACATCACGACCTACACAAATAGGTTCTGTGATCTGGCAAACTTATGCCCTGATATGGTTCCTCTCGAGAGCAAGAAGATAGAGAGGTATATATGGGGACTGTCGCCCCAGATCCAGTCAAGTGTGTTAGCCTCCAGGACTATCACTTTTGATAGTGCCAAGGAACTGGCACAATCTCTCATAGATCACAGGAAACCTCAGAACCTAACAATCCCTACACCCGTACCATAAAAGTCCAACCCCGACCACAACAGGAAGGGATGGAGTAAGAGGAAAAGAGGGGCTTCGCAAGGATCCTCCAAGAAACAACAACTTGTGGCGATCAATGCGGCCACAGTGACTCCCATTGTCCCTGCGAACGCCTTACCAGCAAAAAATTATGCTGGAACTCTTCCGAAGTGCAACAAATGCAGCTTCCACCACCACGGACCTTGCAAGGAGATGAAGTGCTCTAACTGTAACAGGAAGGGGCATACAGCCCGTTACTGCAAGGCTCCAACAACTCAGGCCGCCAGGTTCCTAACGCCGGTATGGGCCAAGCTTGCTATGGTTGTGGCGAAGTGGGCCACTACAAGAGGAACTGCCCTAAGGCAGGGATGGCTGGAGGAGTAGGAAGAGTGATGGCCCTAGGCCACGAGGAAGCGGTAGCTGATCCTATGATAGTTACTAGTACGTTTCTCCTCAATAACTCATATGCTTGCATACTTTTTGACAGTGGAGCAGAGAAAAGTTTCGTAAGTCGCAAATTTTCACACCTGCTTAAACAAAAACCCTATGCATTAGATAATTTATTCACGGTAGAAATGGCTAACGGGAAAACGGAGAGTACTAACTGCATATACATAGGTTGTACTTTAACTTTAGATGGCCATACTTTCAAGATAGATTTCATGCCGGTCCCAATTAAATGTTTCGACGTTATCATCGGCATGGATTGGTTGAGTCTTCTTCGCGCTGACATCATGTGCTTTGAAAAAGCAGTTCGTCTTAACCTTCCTAACAACGAAACTTTAGTTATCTATGGCGACAAACCTAGTACGAGCTTTCGCATCATTTCGTGCATTCAAGCCCATAAGTGCTTGCGAAAGGAATATCATGCATTCCTCGCACACGTCGTTGATACAAGTCAAGAAACGAAAAACATTCAGAACATCCCAGAAGTACGCGACTTTCACGACATCTTCCCAGAAGAACTTCCCGGTTTACCACCGCAACGCCAAGTCGAGTTCAGAATCGACTTAATGCCAGGAGCTACCCCAGTAGCCAAATCTCCTTTTCGTCTGGCACATGCTGAGATGCAGGAACTTTCCAGTCAACTTAACGAACTTCTCAAGAAGGGATTCATTAGACCAAGCTTCTCACCATGGGGAGCACCGGTCTAGTTCGTCAAGAAGAAGGATGGATCGTTTCGCATGTGCATCAACTATAGAGAACTCAACAAGCTTACCATTAAAAATCGTTATCCTTTGCCCCATATTGACGATTTATTTGATCAATTTCAAGGAGCCAACTACTTCTCGAAGATAGATCTACGATCCGGATATCACCAACTACGAGTATTAGAGGAGGATGTTCCCAAGACTGCCTTCTAAACTCGTTATGGACACTACGAGTTTGTGGTGATGTCGTTCGGATTAACAAACGCGCCCGCATTATTCATGGATCTGATGAATAGGGTTTGTCGTCCTTACTTGGATCAGTTCGTCATCGTCTGCATTGATGACATATTCATCTACTCTCGAAGTAAGGAGGAACATAGCCAACATCTCCATAAAATCCTAGAAACTTTGTGATCGGAGAAGCTCTACGCGAAGTTCTCCAAGTGCGAATTTTGGATTCGGCGAGTCGAATTTTTGGGCCATGTTGTTAGCGAAGAAGGAATACACGTGGACCCTTCCAAAATTAAGGCCATCGAGAACTCGTCAGCACCGAAGACACCTACATAAATTCGCCAATTTCTAGGTCTGGCTGGCTACTATCGCATGTTCATTCAGAACTTCTGCCGCATAGCAAAACCTCTTACAACCCTGACCCAGAAGGGCGTAGCCTTTAACTGGGAAGAGAAACAAGAAAGAGCATTCCAAACGCTCAAACGAGCCTTGTGCACCGCACCGATACTATCGCTCCCCGAAGGGATAGAGGACTTTGTTGTCTATTGCGATGCATCTAATCAAGGACTCGGATGTGTTCTGATGCAGCGAGGTAAAGTCATAGCCTATGCCTCGAGACAGCTGAAGACACATGAGGTTAACTACACCACCTATGATCTTGAACTAGGAGCAGTCGTATTTGCTCTGAAGATCTGGAGACACTACCTGTATGGTACAAAAAGCACGATCTTTACAGACCACAAGAGTCTACAACACATCTTCGACCAGAAAGAGCTCAACATGAGACAACGACGGTGGGTAGAGCTACTTAGTGATTACGAGTGCAAAATTCGTTATCATCCGGGTAAAGCCAATGTAGTAGCCGACGCCCTGATTAAGAAAGAATATACTGGTCGTAGAGTTAAATCTTTGACTCTAACTATCCATTCACACTTGTCCACGCAAATTAAGGAGGCTCAGCTCAATGCTTTGAAACCTGAAAACGTGGTTGGTGAATTCCTTAGAGGGATGGATAAGAACTTAGAAGTCAAGGGTGGCAGAGCCTTATACCTCATGGATCGGATCTGGACACTGAAACACGGTAGCTTCAGATACTTGGTCATGACGGAAGCTCACAACACTCGTGAAAGCATATATTGCTACCTTCGTAAGTAAGTGCCTTACTTGCGCGAAGGTGAAGGTCAAATACTAGAAACCCTCTGGCCTTCTACAACAACCGGAGATACCAGAATGGAAGTGGGAGCGGATCACTATAGACTTCATAACCAAGTTGCCCAAGACGATGGGTGGACTTGATTCCATATGGGTCATCGTCGATAGACTGACCAAGTCTGCACACTTCTTGCCAATCAAAGAAACAAACAAGATGGAGAAACTCACACGAACATACATTAGGGAGATTGTAAGACTGCATGGTGTTCGTATATCCATTATCTCGATAGAGATAGTAGATTCACTTCGAGGTTCTGGCAGTCATTACAAAGTTCCCTAGCGACTAGGCTGGACATGAGTACAACCTACCATCCACAGACCGACGGGCAAAGTGAGAGAACTATCCAAACCTTAGAAGACATGTTGCGTGCTTGCATGATTGACTTTGGAAAAGCTTGGGATACCCATTTTCCCCTCGTCGAATTTTCCTACAACAACAGTTATCACACGAGCATAAAGGCAGCTCCATTCGAGGCCCTCTATGGCCGAAAGTGCAGATCCCCTCTGTGCTGGGCTGAAGTGGGTGATACCCAGTTAGGTAAGGGACGAGTTCCCGAGAGCACTCTCACGGGTCTGGAGATCATTCGGGAAATGACAGAGAAGACCGTTCAAATTCGTGAACGATTGAAAGCCTCTAGAGACCGACAGAAAAGCTACACTGACAAGCGAAGGAAACCGTTGGAATTCCAGGTGGGCAACCGAGTCCTACTGAAGGTCTCACCATAGAAGGGCTTGATACGCTTTGGAAAGTGTGGAAAGCTCAATCCAAGATACATAGGGCCTTTCGAGATTCTCGCGAGAATCGGCCCTGTAGCTTCCAAACTCAATCTACCGCACGAACTCAGTAACGTACATCCTACCTTCCACGTCTCGAACTTGAAAAAGTGTCTGTCCGACGAGACTCTTGTTATTCCACTCGACGAGATCGAGATCAACGAGAGCCTCAACTTCGTGTACGAACCACTATAGATCATGGACCGAGAGGTCAAGCAAACAAAGCAGAGTCGTATCCCGGTAGTGAAGGTGTGCTGGAACGCAAAGCATGGACCTGAATTCACTTGGGAATGAGAGGATCAGATGAAACTGAAATACCCTCACCTTTTCGCATAGTTATTTGTAACTTCTTAATTGCTTAAATTCTAATTTCGGGACGAAATTCCTTCTAACGGGGGGATGATGTGACAACCCGAAATTTCCATTTTGTACAAACTATATCACTTCAATAGAAGTTATAGCAGTCACAGCTAATTTTTAGACTTTTTCGCGTAAGTTTGAGTAATTCAGGGTTTACACTTCAGGAGATATCAGGAGAGTGGATGCACTAGGGTTTAGTGCAACACTGTTATTCCAACACTCTGTTATATGAGAAATCATTTCAGGAATAAAAATAATTTTTGCCAAAAATATCTCAGGACTATAAATAGAATTCTAAACCAAATTCATTCATTATTTGCATTTCCAACTAGAGAAAAGCCATTTTCTCTCTCACGGATCTTCGGGTTTTTACACCAAAACGTGAGTAACCCTTTCTAGTAGTGTTAGAAATCTTATTATGTGTTTATAACATGATTTAGATGGCTAAATCACTAGATTTAGGAGTTTACTCCCCAAGGTGTTCTTGGGCGGTAAACTCCTGAAACAATGCCTAGACCTTCCCTTGTGATATGATACTACCTTGGACTTGTATAGAAGTGTATTAGGGACAAGAAAACATCAAAGAATCTCCCAAGTTTAGGTGTTGACGGCCCAAGATGATCTTGGACCGTGAACTCCAAAATCATGGACAAAAGGGTGCTTTTAAGGCACCTAAAGCCTTGGACATTTACTAGGAATTTTTCCCACTTAAATCAAGGACCAAAACACATCAAAAACACCCCTCAAAGTGAGTTCACGGCCCTAATAAGGTTCTTGGGCCGTGAACATCAAAGAAGGGCACCAAAGTGTGCCTAAGGCCTTCAAATGCTTGGGATAAAAGTCTAAGACCTATAACACATGTGTAAGGGACTTGAAAGCAACAAAAACACCATTCCAAGGGAGTTTACAGCCATAAACTCCAAAGGAAATGGCCTTGGGGCCGTAAACTCCTCTAAGGAGTGTTTCTAGGCCTTAAACCCTTCCAAGGATTTAACCACCAAGTTGGAATAATTCTGGGAATCATTTAGAACTTCAAAACACAAAATACCACCAAGTGTGGGAATTTACGGCCGTAAACTCAAGAGTTTACAACCGTAAACTCCATGTGTGAGGATATATGGAGAGTAAACTCATATATGGGGTCCTTTGGAACCCTAAACACAAGTGCCTTGTCCTACAATAGCTTAGATGCAATCCTTAGGGCTTAAAACACTTATATAAACTGTTTATTATGTCTAGGATGTCTTAAAATTATCAATTAGTAATTTAAGACTAATTGAGAGCATATATGTGTGATTATATGTTCATTAGGATCGTAGTGTGTGTACAAGTCCTCACTTGACACCTAACAATCTTACGCCATTCAGTTCATCCGAACCACCATCTATAGGTGAGTTCATACCCCTAATCAATGTTTCAAATGATTTTAAATGCTTTAATGGGGGGCATACAAGTAGAAAATAGCATGTTATTAAATCATCTATATGTATTTTATAACTGTGTTTTCATTCAACAGATTTCACATACTACAAAATCTGATGCATGAAATGGTTTTCTATCTTTAAAATACTTTGTTATCAAATGTATTACCTTTGAAATGTTTATCAAAATGACATCAAGTCACTTTTACATTTGTTCGAAACCCTTAGATGTCTTACAAAACCATTTTATATTCTTGAACTAAACTATGCATATACACTTATATTCTTATAGATGTATTGATGTTATAGTTTACATCTTTCATTTAGTTTCCCACACCCTTGAGTAGTAAGAGTGTATAAGCCTACTTGAACAACCATTTACCTTTCAGTAAATTATCATAGGGATAATTTGAAGATATCAAAACATTATTCCTATTACAAGGAATTACACAAGAGTCAGTTCATTCATGAGTCTATACCAATACATTACCTGATACATGAGTACATTTACATATGATTACATGATACATGAGTACACTTACATGAATACATTACATGAGTACCTTTAGGTAGATACGTTACGTGTGTATATTTACATGAATAATTGTATCTCGAATTGCGAGGATGATTTATTAGTACCTTCTGTGTAAATCTTCCTGCCTATCCCTAGTACCTCGGGATATCTAGACGGGACCCTATCCCTAGTACCTCGGGATAAATGGACGGGACTAACCATTCCGGAACTCAGCTGTTAGCACCAGTGAGTGATGAACATCTACGGATGCCTACGGTTACTATTTATATTAGGTAGATTGATATCGGGCTAACCCCTCCACCCACCTGATGCTGCTACAGAGGACAAGTGGACAATCTTCGGATGTTCATTAGGTTATACTTTTCGCTTATTGCGATGTTGTGTTACTCCTAGTACCCAGTGATAACACTTACATTAATACTTTTCTGGACGATCTTCAGATGTTCATTAGGTTATCTATTTCGCTTATTGCGATGTTGTGTTAGTCTTAGTACCTAGTGACAACACTTACATTAGTACATTTTCTTGTTTACTTTATTTTGTGATACTTTCACATAAACAATGAGTTAGACTAAGTACTTTAGTACTAGTCAATAGAAGGAAAAACTATCATTTTACATTGTCATAACAAAACATTCGGGTCTTGGTAGAAGACTACATCTCAAAATAATAGAAAATAAGGGATTTTCTAGGGCTTTTCATACTTACATCAACATTTTCATTTAAAGGTTTACATGGCTTTTAAAACAGCTTTTAGTAAACAAGACAATGACACTTAAATACTTATGAATTCACCAGCTTTAAATCTGATACTCTCTTTCAAAATAACTTGTATTCTTAGGTCATCAGTAGACAGGTACGGTGGCCAGGTTTTGAGAAGACGGAGCAGAAAAGTCTCGTCTTTTATTTTGATTATATATTTTTGGTGTCTTATTACAATGAAAGAACACACATGTATTAAAACTTTACTTATAATGCAAAGGATGATGTTGTTACTTGTTTACTATTTTACACTGTTGTGATACTGTACATGACGTCCTCCACCCCTGAACGTTTTCGCCGTTCGTGGTTTTGGGGTGTGACACATATAAGTTTAGAATCTAACAAATTTCAGTAAATGACATGAATTTGGAATTCTTGTATTTGCAGTAAGGATTTGGGACTGTGAAAAGAGAATCGTTGAAGTTATGATCAATCGATATAGTTCACAAAATAAAGATCATAGACAAACATAGTATGCATACTTGGTGTGTGGCATGACTAGTGTTTAGAAAACATAGTGTACATGCTTGGAGCATGGGACAACTATTGTTTTAATTCAAGAATAAAGTTGATAGCTGAAACAGTACACAATGAATAATGTGTAATCATATGGTGATAAATAAAATGTGTTTTATTTATGTTCATAGGTTTGATACCATATTGGATTCAATTATTATTGTGTTTCACTTTGCATGTTTTGACTTCCAGAATAAACTAGGTTATTCTTCTGGAATGACTAAGTTATTTAAACCATCCACAGTCGGTCATATGTTGGAAGTAGATATCAATTAAGACTGCCATGAGTTGGCTTGTAGAGGTCTAAGATGTTGGACAAAGGGCTACAACACTCATGAGTGCTCATAAGTTCTAAGTATTGGATTCAAACCGCGCTCATTGGAATCACTTCATGGATTTTATCACGAGTGATCATGAGATGATAATATCTTATATTCTTCAAACCTAGAGATATGAGTTGTTACTATGAGTTGGTTGTACATTGATTGCACGAAAACGCATTCGGTAACTTGGTGTTATAAAACATGCCTTTGTCTATGATTTAACAAGTAGTAGAACAAGCCATATGAGTCGAAGTTTATCCATTACTTTTACCTTCAGGATAAAAGCGATATCTGTGGGCCCCTCGATGATTTGATGATGACAAATGGAAGTGCTCGGCCGGGCCAGGACTGATTTGATTTGTTCAATTAGTTAGTCGTCATAAATCGGAAATGGGGAAACAACAAATGGATAGAGAGAATGATTATAATCCATGTCTCAGTCCATATGATATCTAGAATGGAGGAATATATGATCCCTTATCTAATGGACAAGTCACTGACAAAGGTTAGAGTTCATCTCCAAGGTCAGAGTTCGACAGAAGCTTTTGAGAGCTACGATTGCCAGTCGGTTCTTGAAGTCATACGCAATAATAGTTTTAGACTTATCCAAGTGGGAGACTGTTGTATTAATGTCTAAGTCCATAACTATAATTGGTAAGACTTGGCCCGACCCGACATGGTCCATTTGGGTTGCATGGCATCATGGATTTGGATAGACTATAATGAGAGAAATAACACTTAAGGTTGGTTAATATATTATAAGTTCTAATATATTAATAAGATTATTTAATTAGCATTGATTAAGAATTAATCTAGGATTAATTAAGTGATCAAAAGAGGACAATTAAATATATGGGTTGATTGTGTAAATCATCCATACTTATATAGTGGGATAATGGTCCATGGATTATCTAATTGGGCCAAAACCCATATGATGCTTCATGGATGCTCCATGGTGTTTTTGTACCCATGGATCATGGAAATGAAAGGCCATGTCAATTAGGGTGTGACAACCCGAAATTCCTATTCTAAATCAAACCATTTCAATCCAATAGAAGTAGAGCAGTTACAGTGAAAATTCAGACTTATGGAATAAGTTTGGCAGTTTTAGGGTTTTACACCTAAGGAGTTATTAGGAGAGTGGATGCACTAGGATTTTGTGCAACACTGTATTTCCATTACTCTAGGTCATTAGAATCCATTTCGAGAATAGGAATATTTTCTGCCAAAAATCTCAGGACTATAAATAGAATTCTGAACCAAATTGGTTCATTAGTTAAATTCCAAATAGAGAAAAGTCAATTTCTCTCTCACGGATCTTCGGGTTTTCATCCCAGATTGTGAGTCTACTTTCATAGATGTGTTTTAATACTTGTTATATGCTTAATAACATTATTTACATGTCCAAAGTACAAGATCCGGGAGTTTACCGCCCAAGAACGTTCTTGGGGAGTAAACTCCAAAATCAAGCCTAAAGGCCACCTAGTCCCATTTCCGCGTTAGGCATCTAACTAAGGACTTTATGTATGATCATTAGAGGCTAGAATCAAATCAAAACCAAGTAGTTTGAGGAGTTTACGGCCAAGGAACCACCTCTTGGGCCGTAAACTCCAAGTAAAGGGCACAAATGAGTGCCTAGTGTTCCTTTAGCCTTAGAACAAGAACCTAGAAGCCTTAAACAAGTGTTTTAGACCAACAAAACAATTAGAAACCAAATTTGGAAGGGAGTTTACGGCCAAGATGCTCCTTAGGCCGTAAACTCCAAGTATTAGGGTCAAAACCCCTTCAAACTCTTCCTAAGGCTTAGTCTTCATTTTAGGCAAATACCTTAAAGTGTTTAGGACCTAGAAAACGCATGAAAAGCATAAGTGTTGAAGAGTTTACGGCCAAGAGTACTCCTTGGGCCGTAAACTGCTATTAAGAGGTCAAAGGACACCCTAGACACTTCCTTAGGCCAAGAGACTTTTAGGGCAAGTACCTAGATGAGTTTTGGACTAGTTGAAAATCTTAGAACCTCATGTGTGAGGGCGTTTACGGCCCAAAGAGTTCTATGGCCGTAAACTCCATCAAATGGTTCCATTTAGTGCCATAAACCTTCCTTAAGCCAAGTGTTGAAGCCTAGATTTGTTCCTTGAAATGTTGGAGACTTGAAAGAACAATAAGAACCCTTCCAAGGGAGTTTACGGCTGTAAACTCCAAGGTAAAAGGGTCTTTGGGTCGTAAACTCCTCAAAGGAGTCAATGTGGTGCCCAAACACTTGTATAGCCTTGAAACAATTCCCCTCTAAGGTTGTAGTACTTCTAAACTCCATTTCATGACTTGGTTGAGAGTTTACGGCCAGGAGCTTACTCCCCTGGGCCGTAAACTCCAATGAATATGGTCTTTTGACCTTAAACTTCCATTAGGGGCATTGCACTTCTTTGTTGCAACCCATTAGCCTCCTAGCACTTGACCAAAAGTGTTGTCCTCGCGCTTAAATGTTATACTTGTATAGCTAGTGATTAAATCTCTAATTATTTATATACATATGTCTTCATATGTATTTAGGATCATTGTGTGTGTCTAAGTCTTCACTTGACACCAAGCACTTGTCCGATCCTTCCGTACGATAAGAGCCCGTTCAATTCCAGTCACATTACTGCAGGTGAGTTCATACCCCTTAACTAATGTTTTAAACTATTTTAAATGTTTTATGGGGGGATACAAGTAGAATCATGCTACTTATTATGTCAATCACATGTGATTCGTAAGTAGGATCATATTACTTATTACATCAATCACATGTGATTAATATACAACATTCAAAGGATTTGGCTACTCATTAGCCGTTTTACCAGGCAGTTTCCTTCAAATGATTTTTTATAAACATTTTATATGTTTTAAACTATTTATTACACTGTACCTCTTACTCTGTTTATCATATTTCAAACTTATTTACAACTGTGTTTTATCAAACCAATGTTCCTTGTACTTATATTGTTTTATCAAACAAATGTTCCTTGTACTTTATTGTTTTATCAAACAAATGTTCCTTGTACTTATATCGTTTTATCAAACTTATGCCTTCAAATTGTTTTGAAGATTGACATCAAGTCGATTTTTCCTTAGACTAATATTTATATTTCAAATGTTTTACTAAACTTATTTATTCTTTGATATTATAAATTGCATGCCTCTATATGTATAGTTATATAAGAAATGTTTAAAAGACTTAGGAAGACTATCCACCCTATTTCCTTTTCGCACTTGAGATGTGGTCTGGTGGGATATCGGATACTCGTCCGAAGGTCGTTTAAATATTAGTTATATATCATGTGTACATATAAAGTCATAAAAGGTCTTTCCAGTTTCATCTTATGCCCTTGGGTAGCAAGGGTATACATGCACGTCCATACGTACCACTTAGATTACTAGTAAGCTACCACATGGGTAGTTCAGGAAGATACTAAAACCATTACTAGAACGAGATATCATACAATGAGTCAGTTCATTCATGAGTCAATACTTTCTAGAACATTACTGTACATTACATGTACAACTATACTAGGACGAGAACACATACATCTATACTAGAACGTTTACATTACTATACTTGCTAGATAGGGAGAACACACATTACAGCTAGCACACGTTGAACATTACAGCACAATTACTATACTTGCTAGATAGGGAGAACACACATTACAGCTAGCACACGTAGAACCTTACCGTACTCTACTATAATATTTACATTATTATACTTATAGGAGTACTTGTGCATAGATATATCAGTAGGAGTCCTATTACATTTTATATGTATCGACTCTGTTATCAAATCCTCATTCTTACCTTTAACTTGTGATACAATCACATATTCGACGAGATAGAATGGATTTATTATCCTAGTGCCAGAGGATACGAATTGGGGGATTGACCATTCCTAGAATCTCTGTTAGCTACAGAGGTAAAAGCACATCCACGGATGTCAAACGGTTGGTACCATTACAGTTATACGATTAAGGGATTAACTATTCCTATACCCAACTGTTAGCAACAGAGGTAAGAGTACGTCTACGGATGGCTTAAAGTTAACGATGATAGTTACCCTAGTACCAAAGGGTAGTATTCAGATTAGTTATATTATTACCCATATGTTGTGACTCATTCACATAACCAATGAGGTAAATTATATTTAGGTGTCCTAGTACCAAAGGATACAATTTCTTATAATGATAATAATAGTAACACAATTAGATCTTGGTAGAAGATTACAAAGAGAACAGTTAAGTCTTGGTAGAAGACTCCTTTTGTTACTAATAGGAATCATAGGGATTTCTAGGGATTTTCAAACTTTTACAGTTGATCTACAAACATTTTCATACTTATACGAGCTTTCTTTCAAAGCAATGTCAAGTCTTAAAAATTATAAGTTTTTACAAATTAAGACACATTAATACTTATGATCTCACTAGCTTTAAAGCTGATACTCGCTTTCAAAATTACTTGTATCCTCAGGTCATCATAGACAGGTACCGATGCAAGGAGAAAGGAAGATGGAGCTTATTTAAGACTTATCTTTCATTTTGATTTATGCTTTAGTGTTTATCAAAATTTGACAGAATACAATTGTATAATAATTATTTTATTAATGCAATGGATGATGTTGTTGCTTGTTTACTACTTTACATTGTTGTTGATATTATACATGACGTCCTCCGCCCCAGAACGTTTCCACCATTCTTGGTTTTGGGGTGTGACAGATTGGTATCAGAGCATTGTTTATAGTGAATTAAGTATATCAACGCATAAAAGATATACTAACTATAAATACATAAGGGATTAAAAATACTCTGACCAAGAGTTTATACTTTAAATAGTAAAATATTTAAGTAAGTATACGTGCTGCATTCATACTAAAATCAATGTCATTAGGACAGTACAAAGAATTACGATTGTTGGGCAACACAAGTGGGCTTAGAGACATATGGTCAAAACTGGGAAGATATAGCCTGATCACCTATATTATCCGAGGGTTGACTAGCATGTGCCTAAGTTTAAGTGTGTGGTTGCAACAATGCTAAAATCTTACCAACCCTACCAGAATGAAAACAATAGAACATGACAATAAATTTAAAATACTATAGGTGTATTTTGGTGTTACTATAAGTACTTTATACTTGAGAATTAAAACGGGATCTTCATTATTAAGTTGAATAGTTGCTAAGTGGATACACTGGGGCTACATGTAATTAGGATGTTATAGACTCAGAATCTGTGAAAATTTTGCCTTACCCTATTCTGTGTGAATAAGGAGTTAAGGTCACTTATTCGAAGGTCTATCCTGTTTAGATTACACATAGCTGGTATGCACTTCACAAATAGCGATGTAACTAATGAAGGTTTTCTAAATAATTATCTAGATAGTTCGTCTAATAATTATCCTCTTATCTTAAATTCTCGCATAGAAATCATAGCTAGACTCCATCCACTTGACAACCAGTATCTTCCGAATGAAGTCATAACTGGTTGGTTTGGAGAAGAACCAGAGAATGATCATTCTATCCCCTTGAATGATCACCATGACGAAGACCTTTCGTATGATGCTAACTCCGAACCAGAGGTGGAGAACCTACCCCGTGCAGCTCCCGTTTCAAGTCCTAACCGTCTTCCGGCTTTTCATGGCCCGACCCTGAGTGAGTGGAATGCTTGGAAACAGGGAGCCAAGGACAAGACCAGTTTATGCTATTTAATGGCGACCGAAGCCTTTACGACCTGAGCAATGGGGGCTCAGCAGATAGAGTCTTGCCAATTCTTGGTCCACAGAAGGGCTCAAAATGAGATTCAAGGAAAGACTGCCCTACATCAGATTTCAGAAATAGTCGCCTATGCTAGAATGCATACCCTCCACCCCGTTCATCTAGAATATACTCACGAGAGATCAGAGAGTAACCATGAAACCCTGTTGCAAGTACTGGCTGAATTATGAGCCGAAGTCTTAGAGCTCCGAGTACGCCAGATGGTGTTCGAAAGACACCCGTTTGGCATGGAACGTCAATCGGTTGAACTAAGAGTTCACCATAGGGATGACCGTCGCCAGTAGTAGACGCCTTACTTTATTTCCTTATAAAGAGGGATCGTATTAGTCTATCTATGCCCGGTGTGGCATTTTCTATGAAATTATCTTGTACCTTAAGTACTTTAGTTAGGTCTGTATGCTGTCAGGAACTATCTTCTGTGGATATGATGTGAGACCTTTACAAGGTCATTTTCCAGAATCCTTACATCGTGAATATCAAAGATATTGACAGCCGGCTAACTTCTGTGTCATTCTTCACCCAAGTACTTTTATCTTACTTTCATTGGAGTCTATCTGAATCATACTTTAGTCAAGTCATTGGACTATGGTGATTTATCTCCAGAGGCATTTCCAAGTCTCTTTCAGTGGTTGGATCTTGTTATTCACCAACCCACGATACCTCAGCTCGAACGACAAACATCTGGAGACCATTCTACGAACATACTCCCGTTCCGTACTAGGACTGCATCATAGGGATGTAGGTCAAACCTTAGAGAACATACTTTCATTCTTTACCAGGACTGTATCATAGGGATGTAGGTCAAACTTTCGAGATCATACTCTTACTCTTTTCATGAACAATCTAAGTACATCAGGGTCAACCAGAATCGCTCACAAATCTTTACTCTTTCGTGTTACAGAATCATGTCGTCATCCGGAAACAACCAGCCAAGCAACGAGACCTCTACTTTTCCCATGGACGCCGCTACCTTTCAAACGGCGTTTACAGCTGCCGTAGTGGCTACCGTAACCGCGGTCATTGCGCACCGTAGCATTATCAACACGGTCGATACTGCTGATGGGAATGAAGTTCCCAATTGTGATATCCATCCAGGGAGTCACCAAACAGTAACAGTCACAGGCTCGCAAAGCCAGAAAACAGAGAACAAGAAACGAAAGCGCCAAGCCCGGAAAGAACGCAAGAGAGCTCAAAAGCTGGCTATATAATAGCAGCAAGTGGAAACCCCTGCCGTTCCCGTACCGCGCAGGTCATATGAGGGAAAACTCCCGAAGTGTGATAAGTGTAGTTTCCATCATCATGGGGCTTGCCATGAGATGCAATGTTGCAATTTCCT
Organism: Lactuca serriola; assembly: GCF_051521515.1. Classification (NCBI taxonomy): domain Eukaryota; kingdom Viridiplantae; phylum Streptophyta; class Magnoliopsida; order Asterales; family Asteraceae; genus Lactuca; species Lactuca serriola. The sequence goes on from NC_136412.1 coordinate 167,754,252, forward strand.
AAACATTAGGCATCATGCTCGTAACTGTGGAGCACCGAAACGACCCGTCACTCAAGTCCCTTTCATCGAGACTAACCCTGCGCACAAGACGAGTTATAGCGCAGAACGATTCAAGAAACAATTTTCGAAGTGGAGTAACGAGGAAGGCACTCGTGTCCACAAAACACTAGCTAAGCACCGTAATTCCGTCACCAAAGCTAGTACTAGCCAGTCATGCCACCAATGTGGTGAGACAGGGCACTTCAAGAGAGATTGCCCGATAACGCAGAATTTTGGCGCAGATGGGAAGATTCTCAGGATCACAGCTGCAGGAGAGCCTGCTCAGGAACCACGTTAATGTAATTAAGGCGTTTCGTTGTAACAGACTTATAAACTATCTAGGACTAGTGCAACTAGAGTCTTACCTTTTGCGAGATCCTGTCTGTATAGGAATACTCGTGCTGCGTATACTTGCCTTTTGTAGTATATCTTATTCGCAGCAATAGTCTTGTGGTAAATCTAAAGTACACTAACTCTGTTCATAGTTGCACGGTTGTCTCTTGTCTGTAAACGTCTTATGTTCAAACCTAATGTCTTTAAATTTCAATATGATCCCGACATTATCATACGACTCGATTAAATTTGATCCTCGCAAAAACAGCTTCATACGTACATCCCTATCTTCTATATCACTTTTCCAGCGAAGCCGTCATATCAGAACGCCGAAGTACTCATTCCAGGAGTACCTCCTAGTTAATTTCTTTCCGAAGAAATCCCCGAAGTACTCATTCCAGGAGTACCTCCTAGATAATTTCTTTCCGAAGAAATCCCCGAAGTACTTATTCCAGGAGTACCTCTTAGATATTTTCTTTCCGAAGAAATCCCCGAAGTGCTCATTCCAGGAGTACCTCTTAGATAATTTCTTTCCGAAGAAATCCCCGAAGTACTCATTCCAGGACTACCTCTTAGATATTTTCTTTCCGAAGAAATCCCCGAAGTGCTCATTCCAGGAGTACCTCTTAGTTATTTTTCTTTCCGAAGAAATCCCCGAAGTACCACTCGTGCAGTATGTCAAGTTCAATCCAGGAATTCATGCGGATGATCTATCACTGAGGAAGGTATACATAAGAGTGTTATATAATCAAGATTCTACAGGTTTAGAATTAATGATTTCGCCTTAACTCTTTTCCTCCTTGGGATGTGAGGGTAAGGAAGAATCAGTTATTCGACTACCTTTTCAATCTTAATTATATACGACTCGTATACACGAAATTGTGATCGTGAAGCCCTGTATGAATTCTAAAATGGACTTCAGGACGGAGAAACTGCCTAAGTATACGAGTAATCACATCGTCATGTGAACAAACTTAGAACCTAGTACGACTCCCGAAAACAGATCCCCCTATAGTTTAAACACCCACGGAGATACAAGAACAGTACGAACAACTTAGCGAACTACACAGAAAAAGAATTCGAAGACTAGGTTTCTCACCCTCGAGAACCCCGGTCAGATTCTTCCAGAGATCGATGGATCGCATCGTATGTGCCTCGGATATCGAGGATTCCGTCAAGATTTTCATAGAAATCGTTATCTCTGCCTTGCATAGACAAAATGATTGATCACACGTAAGGAAAGAATCTACTTTCAGGAATGGACCTGAGATCCGAATATCACCAGTTCGATGTGTTAGGGAAGGATGTATGGAAGACTATCTTCTAAATTCGATGTGGACGCTTCGAGTCCGTAGTGATACCTTTCGGATAGGACCAGTACGCCCATGGTTTTCATGAGATAAATGATTAGGGTTACGTCTTTCTTACTTGGATCGATTCGTTATTTCTCCATGAAATGACTTACTTATCTACCCTCGTAGTAAGAAGAAAACCCATGAAAACATTTCCTATAGAGGAACTTTTAGCAAAGTTCTCTAGGCACGAGATTTGGAAATTGAAGAGTCAAATTTCTAGTACAGATTGTTAGTAATGTGGGAAATTTTGAGTACTCTTTCAATTTGCAAAAACAATTGAGCATTCATCGACACCGGAGAAGCTGACAGCTTTCGCCAAATTCTAGGTCTTACCGACCTACCGCCTTAGTTCATTCAGAACTCCTTGCAAGCTACGGAACCTCGTACGACTTTGACCCAGCAAGGAGTGGCCTTTGACTGGGAAGTTACGCAAGAAAAGGAACCTTTGAGATTCCGAGTGAGTGACCAAGTTCTTTAGTATAACTCACTCTGAGAATGGCTTAATACGCTTCGTAAAGTGTGGAAAGCTAAATCCAAGTTAGACAGGACCTCCGAGATTCTTATCAGGATCTGTCCCATGCCTCGCACAAACTAGACCTACTCCGCGAACTCAGTAACGTACTTTCTACTCTTTGCATCTCGATCGTGAAACCTTACCTTTCCGTTAGGACTCTTACGAGTCCACTCGTCAAGATCCTTGCCTTCGTATCAGAACCGTAGTGACCCTTGACCGAGAGGTCAAGCGGACGAAGCAACGCCGTCGCCAGTTAGTGAAGATTCGTTGGGATACCAACCGAGAGTCTGATTTCACTTAGGTGCGCTAGAACCAATCGATTAGGAAGTTCCTCCTCACGTCTTGATCATTCGTGCATACTTCCTTGCCTAAATTCTAATTTCGGGACGAAATTCCCTTTAACAGGGGGATGATGTGACAACCCGAAATTCCTATTCTAAATCAAACCATTTCAATCCAATAGAAGTAGAGCAGTTACAGTGAAAATTCAGACTTATGGAATAAGTTTGGCAGTTTTAGGGTTTTACACCTAAGGAGTTATTAGGAGAGTGGATGCACTAGGATTTTGTGCAACATTGTATTTCCATTACTCTAGGTCATTAGAATCCATTTCGAGAATAGGAATATTTTCTACCAAAAATCTCAGGACTATAAATAGAATTCTGAACCAAATTGGTTTATTAGTTAAATTCCAAATAGAGAAAAGTCAATTTCTCTCTCACGGATCTTCGGGTTTTCATCCCAGATTGTGAGTCTACTTTCATAGATGTGTTTTAATACTTGTTATATGCTTAATAATATTATTTACATGTCCAAAGTACAAGATCCGGGAGTTTACCGCCCAAGAACGTTCTTGGGGAGTAAACTCCAAAATCAAGCCTAAAGGCCACCTAGTCCCATTTCCGCGTTAGGCATCTAACTAAGGACTTTATGTATGATCGTTAGAGGCTAGAAGCAAATCAAAACCAAGTAGTTTGAGGAGTTTACGGCCAAGGAACCATCTCTTAAAACGTAAACTCCAAGTAAAGGGCACAAATTAGTGCCTAGTGTTCCTTTAGCCTTTGAACCAGAACCTAGAAGCCTTACACAAGTGTTTTAGACCAACAAAACAATTAGAAACCAACTTTGGAAGGGAGTTTACGGCCAAGATGCTCCATAGGCCGTAAACTCCAAGAATTAGGGTCAAAACCCCTTCAAACTCTTCCTAAGGCTTAGTCTTCATTTTAGGCAAATACCTTAAAGTGTTTAGGACCTAGAAAACTCATGAAAAGCATAAGTGTTGAAGAGTTTACGGCCAAGAGTACTCCTTGGGCCGTAAACTGCTATTAAGAGGTCAAACGACACCCTAGACACTTCCTTAGGCCAAGAGACTTTTAGGGCGAGTACCTATATGAGTTTTGGACTAGTTGAAAATCTTAGAACCTCATGTGTGAGGGCGTTTACGGCCCAAAGAGTTCTATGGCCGTAAACTCCATCAAATGGTTCCATTTAGTGCCATAAACCTTCCTTAAGCCAAGTGTTGAAGCCTATACTTGTTCCTTGAAATGTTGGAGACTTGAAAGAACAATAAGAACCCTTCCAAGGGAGTTTACGGCTGTAAACTCCAAGGTAAAAGGGTCTTTGGGCCGTAAAATCCCCAAAGGAGTCAATGTGGTGCCCAAACACTTGTATAGCCTTGAAACAATTCCCCTCTAAGGTTGTAGTACTTCTAAACTCCATTTCATGACTTGGTTGAGAGTTTACGGCCAGGAGCTTACTCCCCTGGGCCGTAAACTCCAATGAATATGGTCTTTTGACCTTAAACTTCCATTAGGGGCATTGCACTTCTTTGTTGCAACCCATTAGCCTCCTAGCACTTGACCAAAAGTGTTGTCCTCGCGCTTAAATGTTATACTTGTATAGCTAGTGATTAAATCTCTAATTATTTATATACATATGTCTTCATATGTATTTAGGATCATTGTGTGTGTCTAAGTCTTCACTTGACACCAAGCACTTGTCCGATCCTTCCGTACGATAACAGCCCGTTCAATTCCAGTCACATTACTGCAGGTGAGTTCATACCCCTTAACTAATGTTTTAAACTATTTTAAATGTTTTATGGGGGGGATACAAGTAGAATCATGCTACTTATTATGTCAATCACATGTGATTCGTAAGTAGGATCATATTACTTATTACATCAATCACATGTGATTAATATACAACATTCAAAGGATTTGGCTACTCATTAGCCGTTTTACCAGGCAGTTTCCTTCAAATGATTTTTTATAAACATTTTATATGTTTTAAACTATTTATTACACTGTACCTCTTACTCTGTTTATCATATTTCAAACTTATTTACAACTGTGTTTTATCAAACCAATGTTCCTTGTACTTATATTGTTTTATCAAACAAATGTTCCTTGTACTTTATTGTTTTATCAAACAAATGTTCCTTGTACTTATATCGTTTTATCAAACTTATGCCTTCAAATTGTTTTGAAGATTGACATCAAGTCGATCTTTCCTTAGACTAATATTTATATTTCAAATTTTTTACTAAACTTTTTTATGCTTTGATATTATAAATTGCATGCCTCTATATGTATAGTTATATAAGAAATGTTTAAAAGACTTAGGAAGGCTATCCACCCTATTTCCTTTTCGCGCTTGAGATGTGGTCTGGTGGGATATCGGATACTCGTCCGAAGGTCGTTTAAATATTAGTTATATATCATGTGTACATATAAAGTCATAAAAGTTCTTTCCAGTTTCATCCTATGCCCTTGGGTAGCAAGGGTATACATCCACCTCCATACGTACCACTTAGATTACTAGTAAGCTACCACATGGGTAGTTCAGGAAGATACTAGAACCATTACTAGAACGAGATATCATACAATGAGTCAGTTCATTCATGAGTCAATACTTTCTAGAACATTACTGTACATTACATGTACAACTATACTAGGACGAGAACACATACATCTATACTAGAACGTTTACATTACTATACTTGCTAGATAGGGAGAACACACATTACAGCTAGCACACGTTGAACATTACAGCACAATTACTATACTTGCTAGATAGGGAGAACACACATTACAGCTAGCACACGTAGAACCTTACCATACTCTACTATAATATTTACATTATTATACTTATAGGAGTACTTGTGCATAGATATATCAGTAGGAGTCCTCTTACATTTTATATGTATCGACTCTGTTATCAAATCCTCATTCTTACCTTTAACTTGTGATACAATCACATATTCGACGAGATAGAATGGATTTATTATCCTAGTGCCAGAGGATACGAATTGGGGGATTGACCATTCCTAGAATCTTTGTTAGCTACAGAGGTAAAAGCACATCCACGGATGTCAAACGGTTGGTACCATTACAGGTATACGATTAAGGGATTAACTATTCCTATACCCAGCTGTTAGCAACAGAGATAAGAGTACGTCTACGGATGGCTTAAAGTTAACGATGATAGTTACCCTAGTACCAAAGGGTAGTATTCAGATTAGTTATATTATTACCCATATGTTGTGACTCATTCACATAACCAATGAGGTAAATTATATTTAGGTGTCCTAGTACCAAAGGATACAATTTCTTATAATGATAATAATAGTAACACAATTAGATCTTGGTAGAAGATTACAAAGAGAACAGTTAAGTCTTGGTAGAAGACTCCTTTTGTTACTAATAGGAATCATAGGGATTTCTAGGGATTTTCAAACATTTACAGTTGATCTACAAACATTTTCATACTTATACGAGCTTTCTTTCAAAGCAATGTCAAGTCTTAAAAATTATAAGTTTTTACAAATTAAGACACATTAATACTTATGATCTCACCAGCTTTAAAGCTGATACTCGCTTTCAAAATTACTTGTATCCTCAGGTCATCATAGACAGGTACCGATGCAAGGAGAAAGGAAGATGGAGCTTATTCAAGACTTATCTTTCATTTTGATTTATGCTTTAGTGTTTATCAAAATTTGACAGAATACAATTGTATAATAATTATTTTATTAATGCAATGCATGATGTTGTTGCTTGTTTACTACTTTACATTGTTGTTGATATTATACATGACGTCCTCCGCCCCAGAACGTTTCCGCCGTTCTTGGTTTTGGGGTCTGACATAGGGTTTACAAGGTGTAACCCTAACTATATATGCATCTTATTCTTGACCAAAATCGGCACTAGTATCATGCTAGAGAAGGGCTAGCCGATTTCATGGAGTGTTCAAGTTTTCTCAAGTTATTCCAAGTGTATTTGGTGTTGTGTGAACCATTTGAGGTGTCACACTTGGGGCACTGGTCACTCAAGCTTCATGAAGACATTCTACAGCAAAAAGGTATGTATTCTATCTTGTTATATTCATTGTTTTTTATGCTAGATTAGGATAATATCTTGGATGTTCATATTTGCATGTATAATAGAGAAAACATAGATCCAAGGTATTTAGGGTTGCATGTACACTTAGGAGTGTTAGAAGGCTCAAAACCCAACATAAAGTTGGTCGAAACACAATTTAGCTCAAAATATAAACAATTTAGTTTGCTTTTTATTTCTAATTGAAAACGTCTATATCGAAGAGTATTGATATTTTTCTGAATATTTATTATATTTGTATTTGAGGGGCCCTTTTTTTCTTTTCGCCCCGGACCCCATATATGTTTGGACCGGCCCTGGGTGTAAGAGGAATGATCTTAGTATAAATATGAAACAAAACACTTGAATTTAACCTAGAAATTACCAAGTTTATGAACCTTGATGGAGACTTCTTTAAAGATAACACACACACAGCCACAAATTTTTAGAGGAAGGAAATGAGAAAATTTGAGAGTTACATGAGTGAAATTGAAATGTGAAGTGTATGTGTGTATACTCGGACGATTAAAAGAGAGAGAGAGAGCGAGAGGGAAAGAGATTGTCCTTGAAACATGTTGGACAATTGCTCATTGCTTAGTTATTTATGGGTTAATCACATTGTTATCTGATGTGTAATTATGAGGTGTCATGCTTATTATCCAAGATTTTCGTATTAACCAACCGATCTAAGAGGCTTCTCGTCCCAAGGGTGGCCCAAAATAGTAGGCTTTGATTTGGCTTGGCCCAATAAAATGTTCGGTCCAAAGTTAGCCAAAGAAAATGAGTTTTCGGCCTAACATGGCCCAATAAGATTTCAAGGAAAAGTTTTCGACCTACTAAGGCCCAAGGAGAGGTTTTCAGCCCAATGGAAAGTCCAGTAGAAGTTTTTCAGCCCATTAGGGCCCAAAGAGTGGTTTTCAGCCCAATGAGACCAAGTGATTAAGTTATCGGCCCAATAGCGCCCAATGAAGGAGTCTTGGTCCAATAAGGGTTTTGGGTAGAGAATTCTTGGGCTAAGGCCAAATATTGATGGGTCATGGCTAATTGGATCAAGTTTTGGACATGCATTAGGTTGTTTCGGCTTGAATCACAATGTATGAATGTAGGAACTTAATAGCATCGAAATTTGAATTTCACTAAATCTATTGTTTCATAGGTTACATAGGGAAAGCTTTGTACATGAATCCCGAAATTCACTAGTTGTGACATCATCCCCCCGTTAGAGGGAATTTCATCCCAAAATTTATTCGAGAGTAGTCCTTAAGAACTAGAGAAGAGATGGGGGTATTTTTGCATCATCTAATCTTCCATGTGAATTTAGGGCCACGTTTGGCACTCAATCGAACCTTAGCAATTAGAATGCGGCTTTGTTTCGTTCGTTTCACTTATCTATCCATAATTTCGACTGGTTCCTCGATGAAGTGGAGATCTTCATTTACCTCAATCTCGTCAAACAAGACAACGAGGGTCTCTTCAGTCAAACATTTCTTCAGATTTGACACATTAAACACAGGGTGTACCTTGCTAAGCTTTAGTGGTCACTGCATCTTATAAGCCACCGGGCCGATCCTTGCAAGGATCTCGAATGGTGTGATGTATCATGGATTTAACTTCCCCCACTTTCTGAATTGTATCATCCCTTTCTAGGGAGAGACTTTTAGCAGCACGCGATCACCTACTTGAAATTCCAAAGGCTTTCGCCTTTTATCTGTGTAGCTCTTCTATTGATCTCGAGATGCCTGGAGTCGCTCCCTGATCTGAATGATTTTATAAGTTGTTTCCCAGGTTACCTCGGGCCCACTAAGAGTACTGTTTGGTATCTGCCCCTTTGCTAATTGTGTGTCCCTTACCTCCGCCCAATAGAGAGGTGATCTACATTTACGTCCATAAAGGGCCTAAAAGGGAGCGACCTTGATGCTCGTGTGATAGCTATTGTCGTACGAGAATTCAATTAGGTAAAATGGGTATCCCATTCTTTGTCGAAGTCTATCACACAAGATCAGAGCATATCTTCTAAGGTTTGGATGGTCCGCTCACTTTGCTCATCGGTATGGGGATGGTAGGCAGTACTATTCATGTCGAGCTGGGTTCCCAATGACCTCTGTAGCGACTGCCAAAATAGGGAGGTAAACCTACTATCACTGTCTGAGATAATAGATATTGGCACGCCATGTAATCTCACAACCTCCTTTATGTATATCCGGGTTAGCCTTTCCATTTTATACATTTCCTTTATTGGCAGGAAATAGGCGGATTTGGTCAATCAATCGACAATCACCTAAATGGCATCCAATCTATTTTTCCATCTAGGGTAATTTGGTAATGAAATCCATCGTTATACTCTCCCATTTCTACTCGGGGATTTCGGGTTGTTGTGATAGACCCGAGGACTTCTGATACTATACCTTTACTTTAGCGCAAGTCGGGCACTTGCTCACGTAGGTAGCATTTTCAGCTTTCATATTCGGCCACCAATATTGTTGCTTGAGGTCTAAATACAGTTTGTCCGAACATGGATGGACATAGTACCTTGTTTTGTGTCCTTCATGCATTACCATGTCTTTGAACCCTCCAAATTTTGGGGTTTAGACCTGGTCCATGAAATAGTATGCTCCGTCCACTTTGATTGTGAGATTCTTGTCCATCCCACGTAAGGCTTCGTTATGGATGTTCCCCGAATTCAAGGCTTCTAGTTGGGTCTCCTTTATTTGAGAAGACAAGTAGGAATGGATGGTCAACGTTAGTATTCTTACCCGGTGGCCCGAGTATTCTTTTCTACTTAAGGCATCAGCCACCACATTAGCCTTGCCCGAATGATACCTGATCTCACATTTATAGTCGTTCAGTAACACTACCCATCGTTGTTGCCTCATGTTTAGCTCTTTTTGGTTCAGAACGTGTTGCAGGCTTTTATGGTCTGTGAAAATGGTGCACTTCGTACCGTAGAGGTAGTGCCTCCAAATCTTTAGAGCGATGACCGCAACTCCCAGCTCGAGATCATGAGTGGTATAGTTTACTTCATGGGGTTTTAGTTATCTGGATGCATAGGCTATAACCTTCTGGTGCTGCATAAGCACACAACCTAACCCTTGATTTGAAGCGTCGCAATATACCACAAAATCCTTCGTTCCCTCTAAAAGAGACAACACCGTAGCACTACAGACGTCTTGTTTCAAGGTTTGGAAGACAACTTCTTGTTTTATATCCCAGGTGAAGGGTACACCTTTCTATGTTAGAGCAGTGAGTGGCTTGGCGATCTTGGAGAAATTTTGAATGAATCTCCTGTAGTAACCAGCAAGGCCCAAGAAATACCTGATCTCCATCGGAGTTCTCGGGGTTACCCAGCCCTCAATTGCATTGATCTTGGAAGGGTCCACATGTATCCCTTCTTCACTGACTACGTGTCCCAGAAAATCCACTTTGTGGATCCAGAACTCACACTTGCAGAATTTTGTGTATAGATTTTCCGCCCTTAGAGTCTCCAAAACCTGCCATAGATGCTAGCTGTGTTCCTCCTTGCTTCGAGAGTAAGCCAGTATGTCGTCGATAAAGGCTATCACAACGTTGTCAAGGAACGGTCGGCAAACTCCATTCATCAGATCTATAAATGTTATTGGTGCATTTTTCAGACCAAAGGGCATTACCACGAATTCATAGTTCCCGTAACAAGTTCGGAAGTCAGTTTTGGGGACATCTTCTTCTCGAACTCGTAGTTGATGGTATCGACCTTAGATCAATCTTCGACAAATAACTGGCTCCTTGTAGCTGGTGAAATAGATTGTCGATCCTAGGAAGAGGGTATCGATTTTTTACGGTGAGATTTTTCAGTGCACGGTAATCGATACACATGCGAAAGGAACCAGCTTTGTTTTTGACGAACAACACCGGAGCTCCCCAAGGAGAGAAGCTCGGTCTTATGAACCATTTTTCTAATAATTTGCTCAATTGGCTGGAGATTTCTTGCATTTCTGCAAGGGCTAATCTATATGGTGATTTAGAAATTGGCGTGGTTCCAGGTACCTGGTCAATCCGGAATTCGACATATCGTTCAGGGGGTATTCCCAGGAGGTCTTCAGGAAATACGTCCGGGAAATCACATACGTCCGGGATACCTTTGAAGTTCTTCTCTTCCTTCCTTTTATCCACCACATGGGCTTAAAAGGCTTGGTTCTTTTTGTGCAAACACTTTTGTGCCTTGATGCATGAGATGAGACGAAGATTTGCACTAGGTTTATCCCCGTAGATAATTAGGGTTTTGTTGTTGGGTAGATGAAGGCAAACGACCTTCTCACAGCACATAATATCAAAATGGTGGAGGCTTAACCAATCCATACCGATGATCACTTCAAAGCTTCTAATAGTAGCCGGCATTAAGTTGATTGGAAATGAGTGTTTATTTAATGTTAACGTGCACCCTATAAATACATCGTTGGTTGTTTCTGTCTTCCCATTATCCATTTCCACCGTGATGGTTTCTTTTAACTTTTATGGACTTTGATTTAGTAAGTGTTTAAATTTATGACTCACGAAAATTCGTTCCGCCCCACTGTCAAATAAGATGCATGCATAGATGTTGTTGAGGAGGAACATGCTGGTGACTACCGTTAAGGCTCTTCTTGATCCCCTATACCCTGATTGTTGGCCTTCTTGATCCATTGCACCCTGATTGTTGGCCTTGGGGTAGTTTCGTTTGCAATGGTCAGTCTCCCCGCACCCGTAACATGTTTGACTGGCCCCAACGTTGTTGCTTTGGTTGTTTTGTTGAGGTTGTGATCTACAATACTGGGTGGTGTGCCCTCTTCGGTTACAACTGGTGCATTGCAGGTCTCGGTAGGTGCCATTATGGTGGAAATTACACTTATCGCATTTTGGGAGAGAGCTTGCATATGGCTTTGCAGGTGTTGGTGCAGTTGTTGTGGTAGCAGGAGTGGTAGCAGCATGAACTACTATGGCTTGTTGTTTCTTCCCAGACCCTTGAGCTTGTTGTCCCTTTCACTTCTTTCCCCAATTCTTCTTGTTTTCATCCCCTTTCTTTGCTTCAGTGGTGGAAGCCTTTGCCTCCTTTCCATCTCCATGGTCATATAACTTTTGTGCGAGGTGCTTGGTACTATCAAAAGTTGTGGGGTTTGTAGAAATTACATTTCCTTGAATCGGGGGAGTTAGTCCCCAGATGAACTGCTGAACCTTCTTGCTCTGGAAAGTAATCATTCCTGGGCACAAGAGAGCCAGGTCGCTAAACCTTGAAATATAAAGCTTCGATGTCGGAATCTTTTACAGTGAGATTCCATAGTTCTTGCTCGAGCTTCTGCACTTCACCTCGGGGGAAATATTCATTGTGCATCAAGTTTTTTAGTTCCCCCAGGTCATGGAGTTTGCTACCAATAGAGTTAGATCCTTGACATGGTCGTTCCACCATGAGAGTGCTCTGTCAGAAAAGGTAGAAGCTGCAAACTTTACTTTACTCTCTTCAGAAAAACCGAAGATTTCAAAAATAGATTCGATCTTCTCAAACCATCGAGTGAGAGCTATCACATATTCGCTTCCATTAAATGGTATCGGCTTTGCGTGAGTGAAGTCCTTGTACCATCCTCAGATTGATGGTCAAAGTGAGAGAACCATACAAACGCTGGAAGACATGTTAAAGGCTTGTGTGATAGCTTTTGGTAAAGTGTGGGATATCCATTTACGACTAGTCGAATTCTCGTACAACAATAGCTATCACACAAGCATTAAAGTTACACCTTTTGAAGCCCTCTATGGCCGTAAGTGCAGATCTCCTCTGTGCTGGGCTGAAGTGGGGGATACGCAACTAGCCAAGAACCAAATACCCAACAGTACACTAATCAGTATCGAGATCATTCAAGAAACCATAGAAAAGATTGTCCAAATCCGGGAATGATTGAAAGCTTCTGGAGACAGACAGAAGAGTTATGCGGACAAACGACGAAAACCCTTGGAATTTCAGGTTGGTGACCGTGTCTTGTTAAAGGTTTCACCCTGGAAAGTAATGATATGTTTCGGCAAACATGGGAAATTAAATCCAAGGTATATCAGACCATTTGGAATTCTTGCTAGAATTTGTCCGGTAGCTTACTAACTCAAACTACCACATGAACTCAGTAACATTCATCCCACTTTTCACGTCTCTAATCTCAATAAGTGTCTATCTGACAAGACTCTTGTAATCCAACTCGACGAAATCGAGTTAAACGAGAGTCTACACTTCGTAGAAGAACCAGTGGAAGTCATGGATATGGAAATAAAAAGAATAAAATAAAACCGTATACCAATAGTGAAGGTTCACTGGAATGTCAAGCGGGGACCTGAATTCCATTGGGAACGGGAAGATCAGATGAAACAAAAGTATCCACATCTTATCTCACTAGAAGAAAAACAGCCTTTTACGACGCACAATGCGTGTCGTAAAACACTCAGACGAAGCGCAAATGTGATAGCTTGATTATTTGTATATATTTTAGCAATCGTTATCTTTTACTTTAAGCATTTTTTAATATTCCTTTTTCATTAAATCGTTAGATTTATTGTTTTGAATATTTTTACTCGTTTAAGCTAACTTTGTGTAGATTTGTTCGAGCAAGATGGTATTTTGGAGTATCGTTAAAGCCACATTGAATACCTTTCAACCACGACTGAAATTTCGTAGCAAAAGCCAGGAGCGAAAGGAAAAGCAAAGCGATATAAATTAATTTTTTGGATTTTGACAGCTTTGCGCGGCTTTCTTCAAGCGATCAAACGGAGGGGTAAACGATGTCTGATTGAGCTGAAATTTGGTGAGCATCTTACCAACTCGTTGATCTTCAATTTCACAAAAAATGAGCTGATTTAGATATGTTTTGGTCGGTTTTTTGGTCTGATGAGCAACAATGCAGATTGCTGCCAAATTTAGTTTTGGCAGCCCAATACATGAAGTCCAATGTGCAGCCCACGTTAGTATTTTATGGCAACCCAATAGAGCAATTGTACAAGCCCATTTCTGATTAATCCAGCAGCCCAATAAAAAAGAATTGCATCCCATTTTAAGGATAGCCCACTTTGAACTTCTGCTGGGAATTGAACGCAAACATCAAAGAAATGTAGGGCATCACATTTTTCATTCATCCGCCGGCAGTGGTGAGATACGACGCAAGTGGGAGAGTCATTCTCTTTTTTGTGTTATTTCCTTATTTTTCTTTCTCTATTTTTGGAATAATGCATTTATGATTTGACAATCATAATTTGTTAATGAGTCATTGTAATTAGATTAGGTTAATTTTGGTATTAATACTTGGATTATGGATGGAGTTTTGGGGCAACAAGAAGTGACGATTTCAAGGAGCTTTATCATCTTCATTTCGTAATCTGTATTGATATAATTTCTATCATTTTTATTGTTATTATTATAATTATGTGTAGTTAGTTTTTATTTTCAATATTGGGTGAATCTATGGAACAATTAATTGATTAGGAATAGTTTTGTGTGGTTTTGATAGCATGCTATGAAAATATTTTCTATTAAAACATCTATTTATGTTCGTATGTCTTTAATCATGAGTTTAGATATGTGAATGTTTAATTAGTCGGTTAATTTCTTGATTATGTAATAGATCTTCAAATTAACAAGCAACAAATGCTTCTTGTGATTGCTTTCCTTTCACACAATCATGAAGTATTTTCTCTAATATGATAGTGAGAACATTTTGACTCCACTTGGATTTTGTGACTTGTAAATCTTAATGCTAGTTAAGTTTCATTAATTACATGCTTCATGGAAATTGTGACTTTAACTAAAAAAATGTGTTATGAGCTTCTCCAACCATTGTATTAACTAAGAAAAATCTAGGTGATCTCAAGCTTCTTAGATTGCTATAGCCAAATTAGTATCCATTAAACTCATTGCATCACAAAATTATGATGATTAGTCAAATAGTTGCACTTGTGATTTAACCCGAGATTGGAACATTTTATTTTATAGATTTTGTATTTTTTCCATTTTAGTTATTCTTGTAAAATAGTTCTTTATCACATTTAATATTTTGAAAACCCCCGATATTGGAACATTTTATTTTATAGATTTTGCATAGATTTGATTCGAACCCATCTTTGTGGATTCGATCCCTATTATCGCTACTACAATTCATTTTTGTATGTCTTCGTATTTAGTTTTTTTTTTATTTGGTGGTCTCGACACCCACCAAAATGCGTGTCAAGGAAGGCCCTGTCATTGTCATAATGAGAGACGACATGCTTTTGCGCGTCGTCTATTTACGACGCGCATTTACGACGCCCAGTTACGACACGCTTTACAATGCTCATTTACGACACACAATACGTATCAAGGAAGGTCATGTCATAAAGGAAGACGACACGCATTTGCATGTTGTAACCTTACGACACGCATTTACGACGACACACATTTTTGCATGTCATAATTTTAAATGTTTTAAAAATTATATATTTTGATAGTTTTAGTATTTTTCAAATTAAATAACACATTAGAAGTCCCATATTACAAAATAAAATACCATAAATAAGAAAGATAATTCATTGCGCTAATATGTCAAATACAAATAATCATTCCAATAGTAAGTAAATGAAATACATTGCTAATATTTATTATAGAAAAACAAAACAATGTACATTAAAAGGAACCCGTGAGTGATTTCTCCTTTGACAATCTCCTTGTAGCTTTAAGCTTTGCAACCTCACGACTTGAAGATGCATCAAACATTGTCAACTCTTCTTCTACAAGCTTGTACCTAACACATTCCACATATTCATGCCGAAAATCAGCTACTTGAAAATGGTTCAATCAACCACCAAAAATTTATAACCAAGTTCACAAGTCATAAATACTAAATTACAAATGTTTCTCATTATCAACAATCATAGTAGGTCTATTTTTCCTAAAATAAATTGTAAGGGATTCAAGTGATGATTTACCTTTGGTTTCTTCCTATATAGTAATACACTTACCTAATCAGTTAAACCAGATGTTGACAGAAGTAAAATTGCCTACATAATCAAAGCAAATGGTGTCATGCAAAGTGTTTAAATTAAATTAATTGGGCAAATCTAGCTTAATTACCTCTTGTTCACAACTGTAGAGGTCAAGAAACTCCATATCAGCAATAGGGACACCAGGTGCATTGAAGTTTGAAATTATAGCTATTTATTGAGAAGCTGTTACTTTCATATCATTAAAAACTATGAATGTTGATTGTTCTTTAAGGAATCGACCTGGGATTATGTAAATATTACCAAAATCCATCAAACCAACAAAAGAAGTTGCTGCATCAAACCAATGAAGAAGTTGCTGCATCAGACCAATCAAGAAACAAAACATAGACCTTTTAGTTTATGTTTCTTGTTTACTTAACAAAACAAGACTTAATCTCGAAAGCTTATATATTTATATCTGAGTGTTTCTATTTTTTAACTTAATACAAAAAGAATGTTTTGATGACCTGTCTTCCTCGTGGGTCCGCTTATTTCCATTCTTCTCATGTGTAACTCTATTTGGAAGTCCCTTCAAAAAAGTAAATAATGACACAATACTAGATAGATATAGAAAGACATATTGATAAATATAAAAAGTTTCCAAGAATATGATTCAAGTATTCCATCATTACTGTCTTTGCTCTATCTGATACGGAATGTTGTCTTCCGAGAGTTGGGCGTACCATTCGCAGGGCTTCACAATAACATACAGGTGATTGTTATCAATAGTTACTTATACTGAATGCATATACATATAACACAATGATTATCAATAGAATTATAGAATTCTTTTCTATAAATTTTCACCTTCTTGCTATCCTTATGGATTTTCACTAGTACACGAAAGCAACCACATAAATGTTGGAACCAGGCCCTGTATACACACTTCTTTGTAGCGACAAACACAACACTCAATATGTGATTTTCAGGAAGAGAAATAAAGACGAGAATAAATAATCGTGATGCAGGAAAACGGTTGCATTAATATTCAGAAAACTAAAGGCTTTTTATAGCGTATAAAACCTAATTGAACTAACCAAAAAACAAGCAGACGGTTTCCTCTTTTCCAGCACTAAACCTATCATTCTTAAACCCCAAAAGACTTGGTCCACATGAACCATTCAACCCATGAACTACTATCTTTTATTCAATTACTAAATAAAACTAACACGAATACTAAAAATAACATCTATGTCAAGATTAAACCTAACATTCACCCCCTTAATCTTGACAATCTTGATATTTGCTTGTCTTGCTATAAACTTGCTTGCAACCGGCCTTCTCCTGCTTGTTAATCACTTGCTGCTTGCTTCTTCTTTCTTAAATGCTAACAAACAACAAGCTTGTTGCATCTTTCTTCTAATTAACTGTTGGGGTGCAAAGTTATTCATTCATGACTTTGTAAATCTTTGACTTTTGTAAAACCCACTTGCATGTGGTGCTTTAGCCTTTAGACCCATTTGTTAGTTAGAGTGAGAGAGAGACATGTAAACACCTCAATAAATAGTGGCTTTGTCCACTTGTAGAGGTGTGGTTGAGAGATGTAAAAGTGAGTGTGTAAGTGTGTGTTATTTATGTAGTCTAGATCTAGATCATTTTTGTGTAACACCATATACATTCAATATATCTCTTAAACACCCAAATCACCATGTTCAATTGTGCAAACTTAAATTCCGCATGCCAAACCATGTTCTTTTGTCACTACAATTGGTATCAGAGCGAGGTTTCAAGATCAAGGTGATTTTTGAAGAACGATTCTTGGTTTGGCAACTTTTGTCGCAACTTGAACAATTTTGGTGAGTCTCTCTCTATGATCTCTCTTAATCTCGTCTAAATCGTGCGTAACGTTTTTGAATTTTTGATCGTTTTGTTTCGTTGGATCTAATCCGTTTCAAACTCATTGTTGATCCCATATTTTTTTAAGATCAAATCCAATCAAAATTAAAAACCAAATTTTGATATATTACTGTTCATATTCATATTTCATTTGTTCAAGCCCAAACAATCTTCTGTTCATGTTCAAATATAATTCTTCTTATAGATACTTTTCATTGATTCATAACAAAATCCCGCTTCTCAATCTGATATCTAAAAACAATAAGTCCAAATGCTATTAGATCCGATTTAAATGATTGAAGCCCATTGATTCATATCATCTAGTTGACGTATGTCGATGTTCGTCATCTGACTTGTACACTAGCTTTATCTGGTTGTACAATTGTGTTCTTCATCGGCATTAAAAGCTAAAAGTCAAAATCGAATTCTTGTAATTTGATGATTTGTTGGTTTGATAATCGATGTTTACACATTACTTCTCATCTGGTCAATCTCGGAATTGAAGTGTTGTCTAAAAGTCAAAATCGATTGAATTAAAACTCGATCTGAGTTATAATCGATTTGAGTTGGTAGATCGCTGATTGAATACGAGTCATATTTCATTCAAAGTTGTTGTAGACGATTTCAATTTTTGACAAGATTTCGAATTCATTGTTTGAAATTGAACTCAATGTTTTTTTCGATTCTTGAATCTGTGATTGGTATCGATTGTGGGTATTGGGATGTCTATTGATTTTGAGTTCATCAATGATCTGTATTGGGTTCGCATAATGATTTTTGTTCGCATATTGATTTTGTTCATCATACGAGTTCGTGATTTTGGAATTAGGAGTAATGTTCGCATGATTGGAGTCGATGAATCGTTAAAGCAAAAACCGGTGATTTTGAAACTGAGAACAAATATGTGATGCGAAGTCAAGATGTCTTTGATTTGGATCGAATATTGAGTTGTGAAGGTTTGATTTGGTCACAGTGATTGTCGATGGTTTTAGATCGATTTGGGTTAAGGTTCGAATGATTTGGATGGATGATTAGTGTCGACTGGATTTGATGATCTGTAAAACGAAAATTCGATTTTAGCTTGAGAATGAATTTGATTTTGAAATTGGGACAAATGTTCGAATGTTTGAAGGATTGGGTCTCAATTTAGTTCGCATCTATGGATCGATTTTAATTTTCACTTGAGTTCGCACATAAGGTTGTAATACGGTTCACAATTTGGAAGTCAAACAGGATATTCATTCGCATTCTATTATGGTTTGGAGATATTCGCATCTGGGTCTCAATTAATTTCGCATTTGGTTAATTGGATTAAAAATGGGAAGGTGATTAACAGTTCGCATTTGTTTAGATGGATACAAGATGCGAAGTATTCATGGTTAGTAGATGTGCGAAGCATATGGAAGATGTGAAGTAATTGACTATATAAGTGAATTGGGGAAGAAGAAAGTAAATAGTTTCGCATTTGGCCCCTGATCTTTTCACGAAATAATACAAATGGTCCATCTTCGCAAAATGGGGTTATAAAATGACAAAAATGTAGAATTTCCATTTCGCATCTCTGCAGTCTTCGCAAGATGGCAAATTTTACCCAGTTTCGCATTTGGGGTAAATTTTTTGAGAAATTGGAATATTTTCAAATCTGGTCCATGCAGTTTGTGCGAATTTTCATATTTTACCCAGTTTCGCGAATGGGAGTGTGTTTTGCATATTTGGCTATTTTTGGCGCAACGGGTCACTACAGAATTTTGAAATTGACAATTTCTACCCATTTTTGAGAAATTATGTCAAAGGCGATCCGGTAACAGCAATAAAAATTGAATATTTTTTGGGTTTTCCGGATTGAAGCACAAAGTTTATGCCACATGTTAAGGGGAGTTTTAACATGAAAAATTTCGAATAGAGCACGTTCTTTTACCTTGTAGTTTATAATCAAATTTTTATTATAAAAAGGGGGAGAAGTTTTATATGGAAATTCAAACATGAATTTTTCATATTACGCGGATTTGAAGACCGAAGTGATCTTGAAGTTTTAAAGCTACGAGATGATGCAATTGGAAGTTCGGAAGTGATGTATTCGAAATGGGTTTGGATTTATTGAAGATTTTTGGGGTGGGTTTTTATGTGCAACTTTTGGGTGATTATTTGGAGTTCGGGATACTCTTCATCATTCGTTGCTGCTTGGTTTGTATGGTCTCACATCCTAGAGCCCAAATTGAAGAGTCATGGAAGAATTAAAGATTTAAGTTCGTTTCTACATGTGTCACCTTTGAGGCTCGAACCGCGTAGTGCTTGATTTTGGATGATTTGAAGTGGGGCATTCATTCCTAACTTTGAGGGGGAGAATGTTGGGGTGCAAAGTTATTCATTCATGACTTTGTAAATGTTTGACTTTTGTAAAACCCACTTGCATGTGGTGCTTTAGCCTTTAGACCCATTTGTTTGTTAGAGTGAGAGAGAAATATGTAAACACCTCTATAAATAGTGGGTTCTTACCACTTGTAGAGGTGTGCTTGAGAGATGTAAAAGTGAGCGTGTAAGTGTGTGTTATTTATGTATTCTAGATCTAGATCCTTTTAGTAACACCATATACAATCAATACATCTCTTGATCACCGAAATCACCATCTTCAATTGTGCAAGCTTTAATTCCGCATGCCAAACCATGTTCTTATATCACTACAATTGGTATCAGAGCAAGGTTTTCAAGATCAAGGTGATTTTTGTCACAACTGAACATGGTGATTTGGGTGTTTAAGAGATATATTGAATGTATATGGTGTTACACAAAAATGATCTAGATCTAGACTACATAAATAACACACACTTACACACTCACTTGTACATCTCTCAAGCACACCTCTACAAGTGGACAAACCCACTATTTATAGAGGTGTTTATGTGTCTCTGTCTCACTCTCTAACAAATGGGACTAAAGGCATAAGCACCACATGCAAGTGGGTTTTAAAAAAGTCAAACATTTACAAAGTCATGAATGAATAACTTTGCACCCCAACATTCTCCCCCTCAAAGTTAGGAATGAATGACCCACTTCAAATCTTCCAAAATCAAGCACTACGCGGTTCGAGCCTCAAAGGTGACACATGTAGAAACGAACTTCAATCTTCAATTCTTCCATGACTCTTCAATTTGGGCTCTAGGATGTGAGACCATACAAACCAAGCAGCAACGAATGATCAAGAGTATTTCAAAATCCAAATAATCACCCAAAAGTTGCGCATAAAAACACACCCCAAAAATCTTCAATAATTCCAAACCCATTTCGAATACATCACTTCCGAACTTCCAATTGCATCATCTCGTGGCTTCAAAACTTCAAGATCACTTCGGTCTTCAAATCCGCGTAATATGAAAAATTTATGTTCGAATTTACATATAAAACTTCTCCCCCTTTTTATAATCAAAATTTGATTATAAAACTCCAAGGAAAAAGAACGTGCTCTATTCGGAATTTTTCATGTTAAAACTCCCCCTTAACATGTGGCATAAACTTTGTGCTTCAATCTGGAAAATCCAAAAAATAATGAATTTTTATCATCATTCACGGATCGCCTTTGACATAATTTCTCAAAAATGGGTAGAAATTGTCAATTTCAAAATTCTGCAGTGACCCGTTGTGCCAAAAACAACCAAATATGCGAAACACACCCCCATTTGCGAAACTAGGTAGAATGTGTAAATTCGCACAAACTGCATGGACAAGATTTGAAAATATTCCAATTTCTCAAAATTTTTACCCCAAATGCAAAACTCGGTAAAATTTACAGGGATGCGAAATGGAAATTCTACATTTTTGTCATTTTATTACCCTATTTGCGAAGTTGGACCATTTGTATTATTTCATGAAAAGATCCGGGACCAATTTCGAAACTATTTGCTTTCTTCTTCCCCAATTCACTAATTAGTGAAATGCTTCGCATCATAATACTTCGCATGTGACTTAAACATGAATGCGAACAAGGTATAAGAAAACTTCGCATCTTTATCCCAAGTAACCAAATATGCGAACACAATCTCTATAACCAAGTGCGAATCTAATGGTTATAAGCAAATACGAATCCAATGTTATCTCTTTAACCAACTGCGAAAATTAGTTTTGAAACCCAGATGCGAATATCTCCATAACATAATAGAATGTGAATGAACTTCCTGTTTGACTTCCAAATTGTGAATCATATTACATCCTTATACCCATCCATTGTTCGCATTTCATTCACAATCCAAGTTTTGTTCATCAAAACAAACCTTCAATTCAAAACAAGATCTATATGCGAACCCAAAATTAAGACCCAGATGCGAAATCAATTGAGACCCAATCCTTCAAACATTCGAACATTTGCCCCAATTTCAAAATCAAATTCATTCTCAAGCGAAAATCAAATTTTCGTTTTACAGATCATCAAACCCAGTCGACACTAATCATCCATCCAAATCATTTGAACCTTAACCCAAATCGATCTAAAACCATTGACAATCACTGTAACCAAATCAAACCTTCTCAGCTCAATATTCGATCCAAATCAAAAGAATCGAAGAAATTACAATCGATTCAAGCTTACAAACGCCGATTGTCTCCAATTCAAGAATCTTTTTCAGATCAAATACACTAACTTCAAGAAAAACTTCTAAGTTCTTGACTGTTCTTCATACCTTTGAAATCCATTAACTGATACTTGACTTCACATTTTCCCAATCGATATCAAATTATCAACAGTCAAAATCGATTATGTTGACTTTCTATTGAATCAAATATTGATTGCTTGATCATAATCGACTTTAGATTTACATAAATCAAATACGATCGATTCACAAGATAAAGTTATACACATCGATCGTTCAGGATGACGAGAAGAAAACAAATACGTCTGAACACAATGTTAAGAACAATGGAACATACAACCACTTTATGCGTATGATTATGAACGAATGAAGTAAACACATCTTATACCTAATTAAATGACTCTTTGGGCTCATCGTGTTAAGATATCGACTCATGGGCTCATAATTGGACATAAACAGTATCTGAACATATTTGATAAAATTGATTTCGATTTAGTTTGGGCTTCGAACTCAAGAAGAACAGTAAATCAATTGGATATTAGGCTCAAACAATTGATTACGAGAATTGTAACAAACTCATTATTTGGACTTAATCTGATGAATAGTAACAGATACAAATTTTGATTTTGGCTTGATCTTAAAAAATATTATTGGATCATCAATGGGGTTTTCAAAGAAAATTAGATCCAACGAATCACATGATCATGAATCAAGAACGCAGCGCACGATTCAAATATTACGAGAGATCATAGAGAGAGACTCACCAAAATTGCTCAAAATTGTGACAAAAATTGCCAAACCGAGAATCGTTCTTCAAATATCACATTGATCTTGAAGACCCACTCTGATACCAATTGTAGTGACAAAGAACATGGTTTGGCATGCGGAATTAAAGCTTGCACAATTGAACATGGTGATTTCGGTGATCAAGAGATGTATTGATTGTATATGGTGTTACAAAAAGGATCTAGATCTAGACTACAAAAATAACACACACTTACACACTCACTTGTACATCTCTCAAGCACACCTCTACAAGTGGTAAGAACCCACTATAGAGGTGTTTACATGTCTCTCTCTCACACTAACAAACAAATGGGTCTAAAGGCTAAAGCACCACATGCAAGTGGGTTTTTACAAAAGTCAAACATTTACAAAGTCATGAATGAATAACTTTGCACCCCAACATTCTCCCACTCAAAGTTAGGAATGAGTGACCCACTTCAAATCTTCCAAAATCAACAACTACGCGGTTCGAGCCTCAAAGGTGACACATGTCGAAACGAACATCAATCTTCAATTCTTCCATGACTCTTCAATTTGGGCTCTAGGATGTGAGACCATACAAACCAAGCAGCAACGAATGATCAAGAGTATCCCGAACTCCAAATAATCACCCAAAAGTTGCGCATAAAAACACACCTCAAAAATCTTCAATAAATCCAAACTCATTTTGAATACATCACTTCCGAACTTCCAATTGCATCATCTCGTAGCTTTAAAACTTCAAGATCACTTCGGTCTTCAAATCTGCGTAATATGAAAAATTCAAGTTCGAATTTCCATATAAAACTTCTCCCCCTTTTTATACATTCAATATATCTCTTAAACACCCAAAAAAAAAACAAAAAAAAAACTTTTGAACTCGAGTATTATTTCTGCTTAAAGCATTGTAATCAGTCTTCATCAATATAAGATCTGATTAAAATTACTCATTGTGTTCTAACTTTTCAATCATTCAATCATTCAATCATAATTGCTTTCATAATCTCGATAACAATTCACTTCAATTGGTACCAGAGCAGGATTCAAACTGCATCGATCTGATTTTCGTGTTAGAATCATCTGCTTTTTGAGTAGTAACTTTACTCAAAATTTTCCGCGCATTTTGGTTTTGAAAATCGCATTTGATCTTCAGATTTGAATCGATTCTGCCTTTGAATTGTTTAGTTGAGTGATCGATTAGCAATTTGTGATCATTTCAGTTGATTAACTCTCAAATTCATCAAAGTTTTTCAAGTTTTCTGAAATTTTCGTGTTCATCAATGGCGAACTTCAACATGAATACAATGACTTCTTTCTCTCATTTGCTTGGTTCTTCAACCAAAATTCCGATGTTAATCCCTGAATACTATGATCAATGGGCCGATAGAATGGAGGATTACTTAAATGGAATAGATGAAGAACTTTGGAATTGTATCAATGGAACAGTTCAAGCTCCTGCTAATGTTCAGTCAATTGGACCATCTACTACTTCTGCTGAAGTTGCTGAACAACAAAATCGTTTGAAGAAGAATGAAAAGAGATGCATGAGGGAACTAAGAGGTGCTCTACCTCCTGTGGTTTACAATTACATCCGTAGTTGTAAAACAGCCAAGGAGATCTGGATTACTCTGAAAGAGAAGTATCAAGATAGCGAAAAAATGAAGACCAACTCTGTGAAGCAATGTCTTGTTGAACTGAAGGAATTCAGAAAAAAGGATGCTGAAACTCTTGAAAGTTACTATGATCGTCTGAATGAGCTTGTGTATCGCTGCAATAGGTATGGAATCACTAGGTCTCTCATGGAGTTCAATTTAATATTCATCATGGGCCTTCGCAAGGAATGGCGAAGTGTGAGTATGATGATTGAGAATCAACAGAGTTTTGATACAACCAGCTTGAATGATATCTACAATCAGCTGAAAACACACGAAAGTGAAGTTACAGAAATGTATGAAGAATCAAAACAAAGTATAGGAGGATCTTTGGCTCTTGTTTCAAAGGTATCAGAAGTTGAAATTAATGAAACAGATGGTTCAGACAATGAAGGTTTCTTAATGAACTCTGATGATGAAGCTGTGGCATTCTACTCAAACAACAGAGTTAAAAAAAATTTCAAAAAGCCTTTTAATCCAAAAGGAAAGGGAAATGATGCGAAAAGTGGAGTCGCAAAAGCTGGAGGAGAGGAGAAAATGAAAATGGAAAAAGTTGATGAAAAGCAAAAAGATGCGAAGGAGGTGAAGAAACTGAAAGGTGATTCGGGAATCTATTGTCACTACTACAATGGAGCAAATCACTTTGCAGCTGACTGCATGTTGCGAAAGAAAGAGGAAAAGAAAGAAAAAAGTAAAGGATGAAGCTTACTATTCGGAAAAGATAGAAGAGTTGCGTGCAAAGACAAAAGGAATGTCACTAGTTGCGAAGGGTGAGTCTGATGAGGAAGAGAGTGGAACATATCAGATCTGGTCGATCTGATGACGAAGAAATGAGGCATCCAACTCATGGAGCTATGTTCGCAAGCTTTGAAGAAAATTACGAAGAGGATGTTTCAGGTCGGTGCTTTGTATCCAAATCAACAGACAAATCACCAATGACCACCAAGGTACGTGCTATTCTTGAATCTTTTAATATTCCTTTATCTGCTTATGATGTTGAAATTACTTCTTTTGATGATACTGTTGCTTATTTTGATTCTGTTATTGTGTCTGCTAGTACTGAAGCTCAAAATTTAAATATGCAACTAGTTGATACACGAAGAGCGTTAGAAATAAAACGAAGCAGAGTAGACAAACTTGAACTACAAATCAAAAATGTAAATTTGGAAATGAAGTTAGGTTGTAACTAGAACAAAGAAATATATACTGTAACTCTGCTAAGCATTTGTATGCAAAATTAACTGCTTTACATCATTCTTCTGACATTAGCAAAGAAAAACACAATTGCTCAATTTGATGTTGTGTCTTATGATCGTGAAAAAGTTGATGTTGTGTCTTATGATTGCGAAAACACAATTGCTCAATTTGACAAAATACCTGATGATAGATTCGCATATGGTATTGTCAAAATTGATGAATTTTTGAATGCTGATGAGTTGGTTAGTATTGTCAATGAAAGTTTGACAAAGAATGAACAAGTGAAAATCTTAAAGAGAACCGAAACATCAACTCTTGATTCTCAACTCAATTATGCTGATGTTGATGACAATTCAGATAATGTGAGTGAAATCAGTGAGATTGAAGAGGAAGAAGAGGTTGATTGTTCTGAATTGTTAATCATTAATATCACATCTAAGATCAAAGGTAAAGAAATTGTAGTTGATTCGATAGTCAAAGATGAAATTGAAAAACCCTCTACTTCGCAACATTGTAATTTTGATAATGTGGAAGTTGAAAGTTGGAAGTTTGATGACACTGATGAAAACAAAGAAGATGTGAAGGATTCACATGAAATACCTCCACGAGTTATGGTTGATCAAGTGTTTGGAGATACAAAAGAATTCGACAAAATTCTAAGTGACAAAGGTGCACATTATTTGGAAACTAACACTGTGGTTTATCCAAATTTTATATGCACTGATAACACCATTTTTTCAAATCAATTTTTTGTCACTACTGGGAATACTAAGAAAATTAACCCTGGATTCAATAAAATGGTTGAAAAAGATAATCAAAGGTCAACTACTGAAGGTTTCTTCGCAAATCAAAGCACAGTAGAAAACAATTTAACTCAAAATTCTTATATTTTTCAAAGACAAAAATCATCACAAAAATGGATGGTTAAAGGTGAAAAAGCAAACAATGTTTTTGAAAAAGTTGAAAAACCAAAGGTTGAAGTGAAATTAAATTCTCATGAATTCAAATTAATGGTTGGAAATTATTCAACAGAAAATAATGTTTCAAAAAGAAAAGAAAGAAAAACAATCTTTTGGCAAGTTGTGTCCAGTAATAAATCAAAAGTTGAAAAAGAACAAATTTCAAAGTCAAAATCATCAAAATTTCAAAGCATAAATAAACAAAAGGATACAAGTTTTCATAAACCAATAAATTCTGTTGACAAAATTCCAATGATAAATAATGATAAACTTGTTCGCAAATATGAAAACAATCGAAAATTTGAGACTTCGCAAAAATTTGTGAAGAATCAAAAGTTTCATAATGTTGACAAATTCACGAATAATTCATCATCGTTGAATGTCACAACTCAAACAAAAATGAAGTTTTCACCTAAACAACCAAATTTTCCAAATCCTTCAGTCTCAAAACCGACCAAAGTTTCGTATACAAAAGGAAAATCTGATGTATGTATGATAAATCGTTGGCTTGAAGGAAAAGGAAGACAATATCAAAATGGGAAGTTTTCAGAGCAACAAATAAAGAATGCATTTGACAAGTTCGCAAATAACTCTTCCACTGGTAGTTCATCATCTTATAATTCGCAAGTTCCGGTACAAAAATGGAAACCAGTTATGGAAGTTGCGAATGTTGTGAAAGATGAGATGAAACTCAATGAAAATCCAAAACTGTTGAACGACTATATTTCAATATCTCGATCTGATGATGTTGATATAATTGATAGTGTCACAAACAAAGTGAAAACATGGTTTTTAAATTCAAAACATTTGTTCAAAAATACTAATGGAGGACCCAATAAGTCTTGGGTTCATAATTTTTTTTCAATAAATGCAGGTGATGTGTGACGAGCAATATGATGTGAAATGGTATATTGATAGTGGTTGCTCTCGTCACATGACTGGAAGAAAGGAAAACTTGCGAGATTATCGAAGCTTGGAAAATGCAGGAGTAGTCAAATTCGGAAATAATCACAAATGTCAAGTGAAAGGCTATAGGAAAGTCACAAATGGACAATTCACTGTTAACAAGGTTGCTTATGTTGAAGGTCTTCAACATAACTTGATTAGTGTTTCGCAACTTTTTGTGGGTACTAGAAATCAAGTTATGTTTAATGAAGAAGCAAGTATAATTTCAAATGCGAAGACAAATGAAGTACTTTTCAAATCCAAAAGATATGGTGACATGTTTACACTAGACATCAAACCAATCGTGGGCAAACCTGCAGTGTGTTTACTATCAAAAGCTTCTAATGATGTTAGCTGGCTTTGGCATCGAAGATTGTCGCAACATTAACAAAATTGTCACTGAAGATTTAGTTCAAGGTTTACCTGTACTAAAATTTGACAATGATACTTTGTGTGCAGCTTGCGAACAAGGAAAACAACATAGAAAAGGTCATCCAATTGTGATAGATTCAAAAATCGTGGAACCAATGGAACTTCTTCACATTGACTTATGTGGACTGTCGACTGTTGCTACAATCAATAAAAAGTGGTACATTTTAGTTATTGTTGATGATTTTTCTCGATTCACATGGGTATTTTTTCTCAGGTTAAAATCTGAATTTGCTCAGACGATGATTGATTTTATCAAACAGATTGAGATTAGTCTTAAAAATAGTGTTCGCAAAATTAAAAGTGATAATGGTTGTGAGTTTAAAAATCAAACACTTGATTCATTTCTCACAGGCAAAGGAATTTTGCATAATTTCTCATCACCATATACTCCACAACAAAATGGAGTTGTAGAAAGAAGAAATCGATCTCTATGCGAAGCAGCCAGAACCATGTTAACATATGCGAATCTACCTCAATATCTTTGGGCTGAAGCAGTTTCTACTGCATGCTTTACTCAGAATCGATCATTCATTCATCGAAGATTCAATGTTACTCCATATGAAATACTCAACAATAGAATACCTAATGTCAAATTCTTTCATGTTTTTGGTTGCAGGTGTTTCATAATGAATCTTAAAGATAATTTGACAAAGTTCCAAGCTAATGCTGATGAAGGCATATTCTTAGGATATTCACAAAATTCAGTTGCATACAGGGTGCTAAACAAGCGAACAAGAAAAGTTGAAGAAACTTTCAACTTAACTTTCGATGATTGCTATCTTAAACAAACAGATAGTAAATTTGAAAATAAATCAATTCTTGTTGATTCAGCTACTCAAATTGATAATTCTTAAATAAATAATTTTGATTATGACTTAATTTTCGGAATTCCTAACAGGGCAATTGATGCGAAAACTAATGCTCCTGACAATCAAACATTAGAATCCTCAAAACATACTGATGATTCAACAATCACTACAAGTTCAATATCTTGCGAAAGTGTGCCTAAAGTTCGTATGGAGGGGGAGCATACGATTAACAATGAACATAGGCAGCAAACTTTCGAGGGGGAGAATCAAAATATGAATCATCAAGTTGAGGGGGAGCATTCGCAATCTCAAAAAAATCATCAAGTTGAGGGGGAGCATTCGCAAATTCAACAGGATCATCATTTTGAGGGGGAGCATCAAGATGAACATTATGTTGAGGAGAAGGATGATGCAATAGAGACAATTAATCGTGATGAGAATGATGAATTTCATGAATTAAATGATAATTTTTTTGTTGCAGGATCTGAGAATGAAGATGTGTACGAAGATGCACCATTGGAATTTAATCCTGATTTTCCACCACTTGAGAAGTGGACAAAGAATCATCCCAAAGAACAGGTAATTGGGAATCCACAAGATGGTGTGTTGACAACAGCTCAAATTTGTGCGAAAAATGAGGTACTGAATGCGAACCAAGAATTGTGTATGTTTAATGTCTTTATTTCGAAAATAGAGCCAAAGACAGTAAAACATGCTATGGAACACTCAGATTGGGTTGTTGCTACGCTATCTGAACTGGCTGAATTTGAACGAAACAAGGTTTGGAGATTAATTCCTAAGCCTTCTGATGTTTCAATTGTTGGATTAAAATGGATTTTTAAAAATAAAACCGACAAATATGGCAATATTATTCACAATAAAGCTAGATTAGTTGTTAAAGGTTATTGGCAACAAGAAGGAATAGACTATCAAGAAACATTTGCTCCTGTTGCAAGACTCGAAGTAGTTCGCATATTTTTAGCTTATGCAACTCACAAAGACTTTGATGTTTTTCAAATGGATGTTAAGTGTGCATTCTTAAATGGAGAACATGAAGAAACAGTCTATGTTGAACAACCACCAGGATTTGTAAATGAGGAACATCCTGATCATGTCTACATTCTAGACAAAGCAGTGTATGGGTTAAAACAAGCACCAAGAGCCTGGTACGCAACACTTACAAATTTCTTGAAACAATCTAAATTTAAACAAGGATCAGCTGACCCCACTTTGTTTCACAAGAAAGTTGGGGATCATCTTATGATTGTTCAAATTTATGTTGATGATATTATTTTTGGCTCAACTGACCCAACATTGTCAATTGAATTTGAAAATCTAATGAAGAGTCAATTTGAAATGAGTATGATGGGAAAAATTAATAATTTTCTTGGATTGAATATAAGATAGAACAGGGATAGAATTTTAATCAATCAAGAAAAATACACGAAGAACTTGCTTGAAAAGTTTGGAATGACCAACAACACGAAACTGAGAGTACCAATGGCAGTGGGAACAAGACTAACTCCTTTGTTAGATGCTCCTGCTGTTGATTTGACACTTTATCGAAGCATGATAGGGTCTTTATTGTACTTAACTGCAAGTAGACATGATATTATGTTTTCGGTATGTAATTGTGCTAGATATCAAGCTAATCCCAGAGAACCTCATTTGACTACAGTGAAAAATATTTTTCGCTATCTTAAGGGGACAGTTTCGTTAAGACTTTGGTATCCTTCGAAGTCAGGATTCTTCATTCAAGCTTTTTCAGATTCTGATCTAGGAGGATGTACATTGGATAGGAAAAGTTCAAGTGGTGGATTTCAACTGTTGGATGGGAAGTTGGTGAGTTGGCAATCGAAGAAGCAAACTTGTGTTGCTATATCAACTGCTGAGGCTGAATACATTGCAGTTGTTGCTTGCACTTCTCAAATCATTTGGATTCAGAGTCAACTTCGTGATTATGCTATCAATACGAAAAAGATTCATTTGTATTGTGATTCTCAAAGTGCAATTCGTATTTTTCATAATCCACTACAACACTCAAAGACAAAACACATAGCTCTTCGATATCAATTTATCAAAGATCACGTGGAAGATGGGAATATTGAAATTCATTTTGTTAAAACCACTGAACAACTTGTTGATATTTTTACTAAAACTCTTGATGAAAAATCATTTGTAAGAATTTTAGCAGGTTTGGGGATGATTGATGTGAATTCAGTTTCAAAATCAATAATTCAAGGATGAAAGGTCCGTTCAGAAGCTCTAAGTCGAAATTGTTCAGAACTTACAGTTCATTCAGAGGCTTCACATGGCTTCGCATCCACATTTCTTCTCATTCGCATACATGATAACTAAGGTAAGTTTAACGTTCATTTTGTGTTTTAAATTTTTTTTTAATAAACTTGAAAAATCAAAAATATTTTCTTTTGATTCATTTTCATTTTCGAAAAATCAAAAATCCAAAATGATTTTATTTTGTTATGTTTTTATTTTTGAAAAAATTTAAAAATCACAAAAATATTTTTTTGTTCCTTAAGTATTGTGTGTTTTGAGTTTAGTCCAGGGCTTAATGCGAAGAGGTCATGCATATATGTCTCTATGGGAAGGTATCAATTCTTTCAAAATTGTACTAGTTAGGATATCCCTAGAAACATGTTGCAGCATGTTGACTCAAGCCTCATATGACTCTATGTGTGAGAAAAGAAAGCCTTAATGAAATATCACATGAAAATTTCTTCCCAACAAGGCTTGTATTCGCATTAGTCAAAAGAGCTACCTTACTCTTCTGATATGAGTTAAGAGTTTTCTGTTTGGTCCACCAATAACAGAGGTACATTCGATCTTATAACCAATATTTTTCATCACAAAATTCTTCACACAAATCACACACAAAGACGTATGTCCGAGAGGTCTCTGATCAAACCCATCGAGACTTAGATATACAAAAATTATGTGTTTATGATCTGACATCATGAATCCGTGATGAAAGTGAAACCCAAACATCCGACACTTTAAAGAATTGACGGGGAACATTGTTCCAGAAATTGACGAAACTTTTGTTTCTGTACCATAATTCGAATCTCAAAATCATATTCATTTTGCATGCGTGGTCTTGATCAAATATTTGCAACCCATGATGTTTGTTAGCCAACAAGATTCAGTACAACAATTTTTTTTATGAATATGATTTCAGTTTGAATTTCATTCACATATCCTTGTCATGATAAATATTTTCAAAAGCAGACTTGTCACTGAGTACACTGGTCATACAAGTAATTTCATTTACAATTTCTCACCTTATGTTTAGGCTGATATGTAATGAAATTTAAACCAACCCAACATTTTCTTTTAAAAGATGCCCTTTGATACTTATCAAAAAGTATTCGATTGTAATTCACGGGCACATACACAAGTTGTTGATCATCTCTTTTGATGATTAACGAAGCAACCTTTGCCTCGGGTTTAACTGCTTTCGTGTCAAATTGAATTTTTGACATCACATAATTCCAAATTTTTGTTTATCTCTTGTTTCTTATCTCATTTCTTTGGAACACAACACTCATGAAATCCTTGAGGTTCTGAGTAATACCAACTCAGGCTGATGATTTCGCAAGTCTGGCATATGACTTTGCTTCTCATCCCAAAAGCGAAAGAGCCTAGCCTCCATGCGAAGGGTTCTAACGGTTATAATTCAATTAAGGGGGATAATGACAGGATGTGTATACGTGACGTATGGAATTCTGCCCGATTTTCTTAGAGACGTGACTATTGCTTTTTGACGCATGGTTACCTTTTGCAGTAAAAGTCCGATTTTCAAGGTGCCACGTCGGATCTCATTAAATGCATCCCACTTCCAATTCAAATCGATTCGGGTTACCTATAAAAGGGGGTTCAAGATCATTGTATACGGTTATGCGAACAAAATCTCACAATCCTAAATTTCTTCAAACTTCTTCATCTTCATCCGTTTTCAAACCCTAAAAATGGCTGGTACTCAATTCAACACTGATGAAGTTCTCTCACAATCACTCATGAAGATCCAAAGCACCAACTATCAGGTCGATCCTAATGTCTCATCCTACCCAGAAGGATTGAAGATGTTAATAGTTGCACTGAAAAGATCTCCACTGTCCACCGCCATCTTCAGTTCTTTCTCAGTTCCAATGACATGGTTGTCAATGGCAGCATCATCGGCTTCCTACAACTATGCCACTGACGTCATTACATTCAACCTGATTAACAACAAAAGGGTTCGACTTACAAAGAAACTGTTCATTGAGTTCTTGAACATTCCCAAAAACCCTCCATTCTTCAAACCCATCAATTCCCAAATCATATTTATGTTCAATGAGATGGGTCATCAGCCAGCACTTGAAAAGATCAGTGATTTCCGAAAATCTGGTTTACCCTGTATGTGGAATTTTCTGTTTGGCATTTTTCTCAGGTGTTTGACAGGACGAACAGTTGGTCTTGACAGGGGGTGTATGGAAGTTTATGCTATGATGATGGGATTATATTACAATATCAGTGTGGATTACGGAACTCAGTTGTGGAAGGAGTTCGTAAAAAGATTGGAAAACACGAACTCTGAGAAAGGTATCTCCTATGCAAGATATTGGAGCCTTATTCTTGAAAAGGCATATGAAAAAGAAGGAATTCAAGTCCCAGAGGGTGCTGAGGTTGCAGAATTCACGTTGTATCAATTTCCGAAGGTGGTGGAAGATGATGAAAATATCTTTACACACGTTGCTCGCATTCCGGATGCGATGCTTCGTAAGGTATCATCCACACACAAAGTGTTGGTAAGATACATGAAAACATTTGATCCAGCTGTGCAGACTGGAATGTCACACCCCGAAAACCGAAGGCGGAAACATTTCCGGGGTTGACTCCACGTTGAGTATCAAATCCAATGTACATAGTAAGTAAAGTGAAACAAACATTACATTACATATTAAAAGTTTTAAAATTTGTTTCAAAAGACCCAGTTTATACAGTTGTGATACATAATATAGATATAAACAAAACGAACGAGCCTTGCACACACACGATCCTGAACCAAGTAAGTCTTCGGGTACCTGTACTATCGTTGACCTGAGAACACAAGTAGTTTGAAAATCAGCATAACGCTGGTGAGTTCATAAGTAGTTTTGTTTTGTGAAAATGTTTATGTTTCCTTTCTGTTTCTGAAAAATGTAACACACGCCAAGAAAATCCCATATTTTCTTAAAAGTTGATTGTTGTTTCACAAAAGTAAAGTATGGTTTGGTTATCCAATTCATTGTTCTATTTCTTTTATGTATCAGTGTATTCCCAGGAAAGTCCCATACTTTCCTGAATGTTAGTTATTGTAAAAGATGTAATGTTATTCAGTTGGTTACACTTTTTTGGTTATATATATGCTACCCAGGAATGCCCCATGCTTTCCTGTATGTTGGTTTTTAATGTGAAAGATGAATTCTGCTAAACCTGGTTATGTACAAAGTTTCCCCAGGAAGGTCCCATACCTTCCTAAATGTTAGTTATCTTATGTAAAAGATGTAAAAGATGTAAACCGAAACCTCGTTATCTGTAAAATGTAGTAAATCGTTCATTATTACTATAAGTAAATCTCTGTTATCCTAGTTGCGAGTTCCATAACCATACTAAAGACTGAACCTGTGGCAATAAGTAGTCCACAACCTTGTGGCAATAAGTAGTCCACAATCCTTATGACTTTCGTCACCCTTGAACCATTTCGGTTCGGCTGTAGCTAGCAGCCAGGTGTGGGGTAGTCAGCCCCGTATAGATCTATACACTCAAGTCACGCTCTCTAAATTCCAGAGATTCTGGTTACGGGTGTAGTCCTCCACTCGCGTATCTCTGTGGTGTGTTCACCGAGGACGTGTCTCCAATCATACAGAATAATAAATTTACTAGTAATAATAGGATAATCCTCCATTCGCGTATCTCTGTGGAATGTTACCGAGGACAAGACTGTGTACGGATTATATTGTTCATGTGTTATAATGTCATGCTTTTAACTGATAAAATGTGGAAACCATTTGTGAAATATATAAAACATAACAGTTTATAAAACCCATTTCACAAATAAATGTTTAAATGATCTGTGTATTCTACTAGTTATCAGTTGTGTATATTGTAACAACCCGAAATTTCATATCACTTTTTGTACCACAACTTGTAATCCAATCCGATCAACCAAACGTCATTTTCAAATTCGTTTCTAATTTCGCCATTTTATTAAGTCATTAGTTTATATCGACCTAAAATGACTTAATGGGTGTCTTAATACATTTAGAAATCATTTTAATTCCCCACTTTAGTAATCAGAATAAGTATAGAATCGACCGTATCGAGTCACGACAATTTGGTCGGGTATGACCAAAAGCCCCACGTAACGTCGGTATCGGGTAAAACTCCGTCGTGTCCAATTCCCGAACACTATATAAAGTGTTTTAAGACTTCATTTGAAGCCTTTGGCCAATTTCTCATTAAACTCTCACAACCTCTCTCCTCAAGCTAGAATTAAGGTCCAAATCTCAAATCTAAGGCTTCAAATCTGTAAGGTACTTTCCCTAGCTTGTATTGTAACCTTCTTAGCCTTCAAATTTGAGTTCAAAACATGGATTAAGACCATATTCATGAGTTTACGGCCATGGAGCCTTCATGGGCCGTAAACTCATATAGCATGGGTTTTTAAGCCCCAAATCCCTTCCTAAGCAATGTTGGACATTAGATATGGCTTAGTGACTTAAGGGAAAGGACTTATAACATTTGAAACATTAATTTTAAGCCATTTGAAGGAGTTTACGGCCAAGGCATATTCTTGGGCCGTAAACTCATATTCATGGGGTTTTTGAGCCAAATAACCCTTCCAAATCATAGTTGGGACTTAGGTATGACCTTAAGGCTTGCTAAACTAGGCTTGGAACACCTTAAACATGATTTTTGGGGGACAAAAGTGAGTTTACGGCCAAGTCATATTCTTGGGCCATAAACTCCACTTAAAAGGGGATTTAATGCCTTAAAACATGTCCAAATGCCTTAAAACTCAACCAATGGCCTTGTGGTAAAATCTAGATGCATCTAAAATAGTTTAAGGCTTTGAAACATATCAAAAGTGTCATTTATAGGAGTTTACGGCCTAGGAACATACCCTTGGCCGTAAACTCATAAAACCATGTTAATGATGCAACAAATACACTCAAATGGCTTGTATAAATTTCTAGAATCACATGTGATTGTTTTAAGCATCAAAAACTATCTTTTTCATGGGTAAAGGAGAGTTTACGGCCTTAGAACATACCTCTAGGCCGTAAACTCCAATAAGTGTGTTAAATGATGTTCTAAATTTATAACAAGGCTTGGAAAATTAGTTAGAATCACATGTGATTGTCCTATATAGTTCAAATTAACCATTCTTGGCCATGGGTGAGTTTACGGCCGTAAACTCTAAGAGTGTGGCCGTAAACTCATGTTTAAATGTTGTTAAATTCATTCCAAGTGTTCCAAGGCATTTTTAGATATCTATTCTAGCAATCCCCATGTCCATTTAAGCCCTTAAACCTTCAAAATCACACCAACATGAGTTTACGACCGTAAAATCATGTGTGGGTGTGTTTTGTGATTGCAAACTCTTTAAAATGTTTACTCTTAGGGAGTAAACTCAAGTCCCAAGTCCCTAGTTCCATTACACGTCCGAAGATGTCACCCGGGTCACTCCAAACGCTCGTTTTGAGGTGTTTAACCTCGTTGGAATGTAATGTTCCATATAATTAGTGAATATATCCCTAATTGTATATATATGGACATTATTTCATTTTACATAGGGACATCGCGAGTAAACAATCCCCAAACCAACGTCTAGTATCCAAAACCGACGCATTTCCGAGTCCGGTGAGTTCATACCCCTACCTTTTTCACTGTTTTTCAGTGTTTTCAGGGGGGAACACAAGCAAAGTACAAGGGTTTTCTTGTACTCAAAACTTATTTTCATGTGTGTACTTCACATTTCATATGCTTTTAATACTGATTACATGACTGATAACGAGTTGAATACACAGATTACCTAAACATTTAATTGTGAAATGGGTTTTATAAACTGTTATGTTTTATATATTTCACAAATGGTTTCCACATTTTATCAGTTAAAAGCATGACATTATAACACGTGAACAATATATTTCGTACACTGTTTTGTCCTCGGTAACATTCCACAGAGATACGTGAATGGAGGATTATCTTATTATTACTAGTAAATTTGTTATTCCGTATGATTGGAGACACGTCCTCGGCGAACACTCCACAGAGATACGCGAGTGGAGGACTACACCCGTAACCAGAATCTCTGGAATTTAGAGAGCGTGACTTGAGTGTATAGATCTATACGGGGCTGACTACCCCACACCTGGCTGTTAGCTACAGCCGAACCGAAATGGTTCAAGGGTGACGAAAGTCATAAGGATTGTGGACTACTTATTGCCACAAGGCTGTGGACTACTTATTTCCACAGGTTCAGTTTTTAGTATGGTTATGGAACTCGCAACTAGGAATACAGAGATTTACTTATAGTAATAATGAACCACATACTACATTTTACAGATAACCAGGATTCAGTTTACATCTTTTACATCTTTTACATCTTTTACAAATGATAAGCAACATTCAGGAAGGTATGGGACCTTCCTGGGGAAACTTTGTACATAACCAAGTTTAATAGAATACATCTTTCACATTGAAAACCAAAATACAGGAAAGCATGGGGCATTCCTGGGTAACATACATATAACCAGAAAAGTGTAACCAACTGAATAACATTACATCTTTTACAATAACTACCCTTCAGGAAAGTATGGGACTTTCCTGGGAATGCACTGATACATTAAAGAAATAAAATAATAATTTGGATAACCAAACTATGCTTTAGTTTTGTGATACAACAACCAAGTTTTAAGAAAATATGGGATTTTCTTGGCGTGTGTTACATTTTCAGAAACAGAAAGGAAACATAAACATTTTCACAAAACAAAACTACTTATGAACTCACCAGCGTTATGCTGATTTTCAAACTGCTTGTGTTCTCAGGTCAAAGATAGTACAGGTACTCGAAGACTTGCTTAATTCAGGATCGTGTGCGTGCAAGGCTCGTTCGTTTTGTTTATATCTATATTATGTATCACAACAGTATAAACTGTGTCTTTTGAAACAAATTGTAAAACTTTTAATATGTAATGTAATGTTTGTTTCACTTTACTTACTATGTACATTGGATTTGATACTCAACGTGGAGTCAACCCCGGAAATGTTTCTGCCTTCGGTTTTCGGGGTGTGACATATATCAATATTAAAAGCATATGAAATGTGAAACACACACATGAAAATAAGTTTTGAGTACAAGAAAACCCTTGTACTTTACTTGTGTTCCCCCCTGAAAATAGTGAAAAACAGTGAAAAAGGTAGGGGTATGAACTCACCGGACTCGGAAATGTGTCGGTTTTGGATACTAGACATTGGTTCGGGGATTGTTTACTCGCGATGTCCCTATGTAAAATGTAATAATGTCCATATAATACTAATTAGATTTACATTCACTGATTATTTAGGACATTACACTCCAATGAGGTTAATCACCTCAAAACGAGCGTTTGGAGTGACCCGGGTCACATCTACGGACGTGATATGGCATTAGGGACTTGGGACTTGAGTTTACTCTCCATAAGTAAACATTTAAATGAGTTTACAACCACAAAACACACCCACACATGATTTTACGGCCGTAAAATCATGTTGGTGTGATTTTGAGGGTTTAAGGGCTTAAATGGACATGGGGATTGCTAGAATGGATATCTAAAATGCCTTGGAACACTTGGAATGAATTAACATAATTTAAAAGGGAGTTTATGGCCACACTCTTGGAGTTTACGGCCGTAAACTCACCCATGGCCAAGAATGATTAATTTGAACTACAAAGGACAATCACATGTGATTCTAACTAATTTTCTAAGCATTGTTATGAATTTAGGTTACCATTTAACAAACTTTTAGGAGTTTACGGCCTAGAGGCATGGTCTATGGCCGTAAACTCTCCTTATGCTCTTGCAAAATTAGTTTTTGATGCTTAAAACACTCATAAGTAATTCTAGAAATTTTTCCAAGCCTTTAGGGTGGTTTAAGACATCATTTGACACACTTATAGGAGTTTACGGCCTAGGAGGAGTTCTTTGGCCGTAAACTCACTTATTTAGGGCATTTGGTGTGTTTAAGGTCTCCAAATCATTTTTAGATGAATCTAGGATTTACCACAAGGCCATTGGTTGAGTTTCAAAGCATTTGGACATGTTTCAAGGCACTAAATCCCCATTAAAGAGGAGTTTACGGCCCAAGAACATACCTTGGCCGTAAACTCTTTTTTGTCCCTTATAATTCATGTTTTAATTGATTTAAGTCTAGATTTGCAAGCCTTATAGTCATATCTAAGTCCCAACTTTGATTTGGAAGGGTAATATGGCTTAAAAACCCCATTTAATGGAGTTTACGGCCCAAGCTTGCTCCTTGGCCATAAACTCATGTTCTTGGTCCCAAAGTTCAAATAATTCATCAAATTGAAGGCTAAAGATGTTGAATAACATGCTAGGGAGGTTACCTCAAGGATTTGAAGCCTTAAACTTGAGATTTGGACCTTAATTCTAGCTTGAGGAGAGAGGTTGTGAGAGTTTAATGGGAAATTGGCCAAAGGCTTCAAATGAAGTCTTAAAACACTTTATATAGTGCTCGGGAATTGGACACGACGGAATTCTACCCGATACCGACGTTAAGTGGGGCTTTTGGTCACACCCGACCAAATTGTCGTGACTCAATATGGTCGATTCTATAATTATTCCGATTACTAAAGTGGGGTGTTAAAAAGATTTCTAAATGTATTAAGACACCCATTAAGTCATTTTAGGTTGATAAAAGCTAATGACTTAATAAAATGGCAAAATCGGAAACGAATTTGAAAACGACGTTTGGTTGATCAAATTGGATTACAAGTTGAGTTATAAGAAGTGATATGAAATTTCGGGTTGTTACATTATCCCCCCGTTAGAGGGAATTTCGTCCCGAAATTCAAGACAAGAAATAAGATAAAATACAAATCATGGATCTAAAAAGAGTTGTGGATACTTCTGTTTCATCGAGTCTTCTCGCTCCCAAGTGAACTACGGTCCCCGCTTGGCATTCCAGCGAACCTTCACCAACGGGATGCGACTTTGTTTCGTACGTTTGACTTCTCGATCCATGATTTTGATCGGTTCCTCCACGAAGTTGAGGTTTTCATCGATCTCAATCTCGTCTAACGGAATCACTAGGGTTTCATTGGATAGGCACTTCTTGAGGTTTGAAACATGAAAGACGGGATGGATGTTACTGAGTTCGTGAGGTAGATGAAGCTTATAGGCTACCAGACCAACTCTGGCAATGATTTCAAAAGGTCCAATGTACCTCGGATTAAGTTTCCCATGCTTACCGAAGCGTATAGTGCCTTTCCAGGGCGAGACCTTCAACAGAACACGGTCTCCAACCTGGAATTCTAGTGGTTTCCGACGATTATCAGCGTAACTCTTCTGGCGATCGCGCGAGGCCTTTAGTCGTTCACGGATTTGGATAATCTTCTCAGTGGTTTCACGGATGATCTCAGGACCAGTGAGTGCACTGTCGGGGACTCGACTCTTGGCTAGCTATGTATCTCCCACCTCAGCCCAGCACAGAGGGGATCTGCACTTGCGACCGTATAGGGCTTCGAACGGGGCAGCCCTAATGCTGGTGTGGTAACTGTTGTTGTACGAGAATTCGATCAAAGGTAGATGTGCGTCCCACGACTTTCCAAAGTCAATGACACATGCCCTAAGCATGTCCTCCAGGGTTTGGATTGTTCTCTCACTTTGTCCGTCGATCTGAGGATGATATGCCGTGCTCATGTCTAGTTGGGTTCCAAGGGCTTTCTGAAGAGACTACCAAAATCGGGAAGTAAACCTGCTATCTCGATCAGAGATAGTGGATGCAGGTACACCGTGTAGTCGGACTACCTCCTGAATATAAATCCGCGCCAGTCTTTCCATCTTGAATGATTCTTTGATTGGAGCGAAGTGAGCTGACTTTGTCAAACGATCGACAATCACCCAAATGGTATCATACCCATTCGAGCACTTGGGTAGTTTGGTGATGAAATCCATGGTGATCATCTCCCATTTCCCTTCAGGTATCTCAGGTTGCTGGAGTAGACCCGAGGGTTTCTGATGTTCAACTTTTACCTTGGCGCAAGTTAGACACTTGCCCACAAATGAAGCTATCTCAGCCTTCATATTTGGCCACCAATATTGTTTCTTGAGATCTAAGTACATCTTGTTAGAGCCCGGCTGAACAGAGTATCTGGTTCTGTGTGCTTCCTCCATGACTAACTCTCTGAATCCACCAGACTTGGGAATCTAGATCCGATCCATGAAACAATGGACTCCGTCACCTCTGATCTCAAGTTTCTTTTCCATTCCTCTCAAAACTTCAGTTGACATGTTCTCGGGTATAAGGGCTTCTAACTTCAGTTGACTATCAAAAACCGATATCCTCTTCCACGAATAGATGACCTTTTCGATCAACTCCAGGGAGCCAGTAACTTCTCTAAAATAGACCTTCGGTCGGGGTACCATCAGTTGCGAGTTCATGAAAGTGATGTGCCCAAAACGGCTTTCAAGACTCGATATGGACACTACGAGTTCGTAGTGATGCCCTTTGGTTTAACCAATGCACCAGCAGTGTTCATGGATCTGATGAACCGGGTGTGTCGTCCTTATTTGGATAAGTTTGTCATAGTATTCATCGATGACATACTCGTCTATTCTCGAAGTGAAGAAGACCACAAACAACACTTAAGGCTAGTGTTGGAGACCCTGCAATCTGAGAAGTTATACGCGAGGTTTTCAAAATGCGAGTTCTGGATACGGAAGGTAACTTTCCTTGGTCACGTGGTAAGTGAGGAGGGTATTCATGTCGATCCTTCCAAGATTAAGGCAATAGAGAATTGGTCAGCACCGACCATAAGAGCCTGCAACATATCTTCGACCAAAAAGACCTGAACATGAGACAAAGGCGATGGATAGAATTACTCAGTGATTATGAGTGTGAAATCCGTTACCATCCCGGCAAGGCCAATGTGGTAGCAGATGCCCTTAGCCGAAAGGAGAGTACCAGCAACAAGGTGAAGAGCCAGTCGATAACCATCCATTCCAACCTACCCATGCAAATCAGAGAAGCTCAGTTAGAAGCCCTGAAACCCGAGAACATGACAACTGAAGCTTTGAGAGGAATGGAAAAGAAACTTGAGATCAGAAGTGATGGAGCCCATTGTTTTATGGATCGGATCTGGATTCCCAAGTCCGGAGGATTTAGAGAGTCAGTCATGGAGGAAGCACACAGAACCATATACTCTATCCACCCAGGCTCTGACAAGATGTACTTAGATCTCAAGAAACAATATTGGTGGCCAAATATGAAGGCTGAGATAGCTTCATTTGTGGGCAAGTGTCTGACTTGCGCCAAGGTAAAAGTTGAACATCAGAAACCCTCGGGTCTGCTTTAGCAACCTGAGATACCTGAATGGAAATGGGAGATGATCACCATGGATTTCATCACCAAACTACCCAAGTGCTCGAGTGGGTATGATACCATTTGGGTAATTGTCGATCGTTTGACAAAATCAGCTCACTTCGTTCCAATCAAAGAATCATATAAAATGGAAAGACTCACACGGATATATATTCAAGAGGTAGTCCGACTGCACGGCGTACCTGCATCCATTATCTCTGATCGAGATAGTAGGTTTACTTCCCGATTTTGGCAGTCTCTCCAGAAAGCCCTTGGAACCCAACTAGACATGAGCACGACATACCATCCTCAGACTGACGGTCAAAGTGAGAGAACAATCCAAACCCTGGAGGACATGTTTAGGGCATGTGTCATTGACTTTGGAAAATCATGGGACGCACATCTACCTTTAATCGAATTCTCATACAACAACAGTTACCACACCAGCATTAGGGCTGCCCCGTTCGAAGCCCTATATGGTCGAAAGTGCAGATCCCCTCTGTGCTGGGCTGAAGTGGGAGATACACAGTTAGCCAAGAGTCGAGTCCCCGACAGTGCACTTACCGGTCCTGAAATCATCCGTGAAACCACTGAGAAGATTATCCAAATCCGTGAACGACTAAAGGCCTCGCGCGATCGTCAGAAGAGTTACGCTGATAATCGTCGGAAACCACTAGAGTTCCAGGTTGGAGACCGTGTTCTGTTGAAGGTCTCGCCCCGGAAAGGCATTGTACGCTTCGGTAAACGTGGGAAACTTAATCCGAGGTACATTGGACCGTTTGAAATCATCACTAGAGTTGGTCCAGTAGCCTATAAACTTCATCTACCTCACGAACTTGGTAACATCCATCCTGTCTTTCACGTTTCAAACCTCAAGAAGTACCTATCCGATGAAACCCTAGTGATTCCGTTAGACGAGATTGAGATCGATGAAAACCTCAACTTCGTGGAGGAACCGATCGAAATTATGGATCGAGAAGTCAAACGAACGAAACAGAGTCGCATCCCGTTGGTGAAGGTTCGCTGGAATGCCAAGCGGGGACCGGAGTTCACGTGGGAGCGAGAAGACTCAATGAAACAGAAGTATCCGCAACTCTTTCTAGATCCATGATTTGTATTTTCTTTTATTTCTTGTCTTGAATTTCGGGACGAAATTCCCTCTAACGGGGGAATAATGTAACAACCCGAAATTTCATATCACTTTTTGTACCACAACTTGTAATCCAATCCGATCAACCAAACGTCATTTTCAAATTCGTTTCTAATTTTGCCATTTTATTAAGTCATTAGTTTATATCGACCTAAAATGACTTAATGGGTGTCTTAATACATTTAGAAATCATTTTAATTCCCCACTTTAGTAATCGGAATAAGTATAGAATCGACCGTATCGAGTCACGACAATTTGGTCGGCTATGACCAAAAGCCCCACGTAACGTCGGTATCGGGTAAAATTCTGTCGTGTCCAATTCCCGAACACTATATAAAGTGTTTTAAGACTTCATTTGAAGCCTTTGGCCAATTTCTCATTAAACTCTCACAACCTCTCTCCTCAAGCTAGAATTAAGGTCCAAATCTCAAATCTAAGGCTTCAAATCTCTAAGGTACTTTCCCTAGCTTGTATTGTAACCTTCTTAGCCTTCAAATTTGAGTTCAAAACATGGATTAAGACCATATTCATGAGTTTACGGCCATGGAGCCTTCATGGGCCGTAAACTCATATAGCATGGGTTTTTAAGCCCCAAATCCCTTCCTAAGCAATGTTGGACATTAGATATGGCTTAATGACTTAAGGGAAAGGACTTATAACATTTGAAACATTAATTTTAAGCCATTTGAAGGAGTTTACGGCCAAGGCATATTCTTGGGCCGTAAACTCATATTCATGGGGTTTTTGAGCCAAATAACCCTTCCAAATCATAGTTGGGACTTAGGTATGACCTTAAGGCTTGCTAAACTAGGCTTAGAACACCTTAAACATGATTTTTGGGGGACAAAAGTGAGTTTACGGCCAAGTCATATTCTTGGGCCGTAAACTCCACTT
Source organism: Lactuca serriola (assembly GCF_051521515.1). Lineage (NCBI taxonomy): Eukaryota > Viridiplantae > Streptophyta > Magnoliopsida > Asterales > Asteraceae > Lactuca > Lactuca serriola. The sequence goes on from NC_136412.1 coordinate 167,798,711, forward strand.
AAAAGGGGATTTAATGCCTTAAAACATGTCCAAATGCCTTAAAACTCAACCAATGGCCTTGTGGTAAAATCTAGATGCATCTAAAAATAGTTTAAGGCTTTGAAACATATCAAAAGTGTCATTTATAGGAGTTTACGGCCTAGGAACATACCCTTAGCCGTAAACTCATAAAACCATGTTAATGATGCAACAAATACACTCAAATGGCTTGTATAAATTTCTAGAATCACATGTGATTGTTTTAAGCATCAAAAACTATCTTTTTCATGGGTAAAGGAGAGTTTACGGCCTTAGAACATACCTCTAGGCCGTAAACTCCAATAAGTGTGTTAAATGATGTTCTAAATTTATAACAAGGCTTGGAAAATTAGTTAGAATCACATGTGATTGTCCTATATAGTTCAAATTAACCATTCTTGGCCATGGGTGAGTTTACGGCCGTAAACTCTAAGAGTGTGGCCATAAACTCATGTTTAAATGTTGTTAAATTCATTCCAAGTGTTCCAAGGCATTTTTAGATATCTATTCTAGCAATCCCCATGTCCATTTAAGCCCTTAAACCTTCAAAATCACACCAACATGAGTTTACGACCGTAAAATCATGTGTGGGTGTGTTTTGTGATTGCAAACTCTTTAAAATGTTTACTCTTAGGTAGTAAACTCAAGTCCCAAGTCCCTAGCTAGTTCCATTACACGTCCGAAGATGTCACCCGGGTCACTCCAAACGCTCGTTTTGAGGTGTTTAACCTCGTTGGAATGTAATGTTCCATATAATAAGTGAATATATCCCTAATTGTATATATATGGACATTATTTCATTTTACATAGGGACATCACGAGTAAACAATCCCCGAACCAACGTCTAGTATCCAAAACCGACGCATTTCCGAGTCCGGTGAGTTCATACCCCTACCTTTTTCACTGTTTTTCACTGTTTTCAGGGGGGAACACAAGCAAAGTACAAGGGTTTTCTTGTACTCAAAACTTATTTTCATGTGTGTACTTCACATTTCATATGCTTTTAATACTGATTACATGACTGATAACGAGTTGAATACACAGATTACCTAAACATTTAATTGTGAAATGGGTTTTATAAACTGTTATGTTTTATATATTTCACAAATGGTTTCCACATTTTATCAGTTAAAAGCATGACATTATAACACATGAACAATATATTTCGTACACTGTTTTGTCCTCGGTAACATTCCACAGAGATACGCAAATGGAGGATTATCCTATTATTACTAGTAAATTTGTTATTCCGTATGATTGGAGACACGTCCTCGGCGAACACTCCACAGAGATACGCGAGTGGAGGACTACACCCGTAACCAGAATCTCTGGAATTTAGAGAGCGTGACTTGAGTGTATAGATCTATACGGGGCTGACTACCCCACACCTGGCTGTTAGCTACAGCCGAACCGAAATGGTTCAAGGGTGACGAAAGTCATAAGGATTGTGGACTACTTATTGCCACAAGGCTGTGGACTACTTATTGCCACAGGTTCAGTTTTTAGTATGGTTATGGAACTCGCAACTAGGAATACAGAGATTTACTTATAGTAATAATGAACCACATACTACATTTTACAGATAACCAGGATTCAGTTTACATCTTTTACATCTTTTACATCTTTTACAAATGATAAGCAACATTCAGGAAGGTATGGGACCTTCCTGGGGAAACTTTGTACATAACCAAGTTTAATAGAATACATCTTTCACATTGAAAACCAAAATACAGGAAAGCATGGGGCATTCCTGGGTAACATACATATAACCAGAAAAGTGTAACCAACTGAATAACATTACATCTTTTACAATAACTACCCTTCAGGAAAGTATGGGACTTTCCTGGGAATGCACTGATACATTAAAGAAATAAAATAATAATTTGGATAACCAAACTATGCTTTAGTTTTGTGATACAACAACCAACTTTTAAGAAAATATGGGATTTTCTTGGCGTGTGTTACATTTTCAGAAACAAAAAGGAAACATAAACATTTTCACAAAACAAAACTACTTATGAACTCACCAGCGTTATGCTGATTTTCAAACTGCTTGTGTTCTCAGGTCAAAGATAGTACAGGTACTCGAAGACTTGCTTAATTCAGGATCGTGTGCGTGCAAGGCTCGTTCATTTTGTTTATATCTATATTATGTATCACAACAGTATACACTGTGTCTTTTGAAACAAATTGTAAAACTTTTAATATGTAATGTAATGTTTGTTTCACTTTACTTACTATGTACATTGGATTTGATACTCAACGTGGAGTCAACCCCGGAAATGTTTCCGCCTTCGGTTTTCGGGGTGTGACATATATCAATATTAAAAGCATATGAAATGTGAAACACACACATGAAAATAAGTTTTGAGTACAAGAAAACCCTTGTACTTTGCTTGTGTTCCCCCCTGAAAACAGTGAAAAACAGTGAAAAAGGTAGGGGTATGAACTCACCGGACTCGGAAATGTGTCGGTTTTAGATACTAGACGTTGGTTCGGGGATTGTTTACTCGCGATGTCCCTATGTAAAATGTAATAATGTCCATATAATACTAATTAGATTTACAATCACTGATTATTTAGGACATTACACTCCAACGAGGTTAATCACCTCAAAACGAGCGTTTGGAGTGACCCGGGTCACATCTACGGACGTGATATGGCATTAGGGACTTGGGACTTGAGTTTACTCTCCATAAGTAAACATTTAAATGAGTTTACAACCACAAAACACACCCACACATGATTTTACGGCCATAAACTCATGTTGGTGTGATTTTGAGGGTTTAAGGGCTTAAATGGACAAGGGGATTGCTAGAATGGATATCTAAAATGCCTTGGAACACTTGGAATGAATTAACATCATTTAAAAGGGAGTTTACGGCCACACTCTTGGAGTTTACGGCCATAAACTCACCCATGGCCAAGAATGATTAATTTGAACTACAAAGGACAATCACATGTGATTCTAACTAATTTTCTAAGCATTGTTATGAATTTAGGTTACCATTTAACAAACTTTTAGGATTTTACGGCCTAGAGGCATGTTCTATGGCCGTAAACTCTCCTTATGTTCTTGAAAAATTAGTTTTTGATGCTTAAAACACTCATATGTAATTCTAGAAAGAGTTGTGGATACTTCTATTTCATCGAGTCTTCTCGCTCCCAAGTGAACTCCGGTCCCCGCTTGGCATTCCAGCGAACCTTCACCAACGGGATGCGACTTTGTTTCATACGTTTCACTTCTCGATCCATGATTTCGATCGGTTCCTCCACGAAGTTGAGGTTTTCATCGATCTCAATCTCGTCTAACGGAATCACTAGGGTTTCATCGGATAGGCACTTCTTGAGGTTTGAAACATGAAAGACGCGATGGATGTTACTGAGTTCGTGAGGTAGATGAAGCTTATAGGCTACCGGACCAACTCTGGCGATGATTTCAAAAGGTCCAATGTACCTCAGATTAAGTTTCCCACGCTTACCGAAGCGTACAGTGCCTTTCCAGGGCGAGACCGTCAACAGAACACGGTCTCCAACCTGGAATTCTAGTGGTTTCCGACGATTATCAGCGTAACTCTTCTGGCGATCGCGCGAGGCCTTTAGCCGTTCACGGATGTGGATAATCTTCTCAGTGGTTTCACGGATGATCTCAGGACCAGTGAGTGCACTATCGGGGACTCGACTCTTGGCTAGCTGTGTATCTCCCACCTCGGCCCATCACAGAGGGGATCTGCACTTGCGACCGTATAGGGCTTCGAACGGGGCAGCCCTAATGCTGGTGTGGTAACTGTTGTTGTACGAGAATTCGATCAAAGGTAGATGTGCGTCCCACGACTTTCCAAAGTCAATGACACATGCCCTAAGCATGTCCTCCAGGGTTTGGATTGTTCTCTCACTTTGTCCGTCGGTCTGAGGATGATATGCCGTGCTCATGTCTAGTTGGGTTCCAAGGGCTTTCTGAAGAGACTGCCAAAATCGGGATGTAAACCTGCTATCTCGATCAGAGATAATGGATGCAGGTACACTGTGTAGTCGGACTACCTCCTGAATATAAATCCACGCCAGTCTTTCCATCTTGAATGATTCTTTGATTGGAGCGAAGTGAGCTGACTTTGTCAAATGATCGACAATCACCCAAATGGTATCATACCCATTCGAGCACTTGGGTAGTTTGGTGATGAAATCCATGGTGATCATCTCCCATTTCCCTTCAGGTATCTCAGGTTACTGGAGCAGACCCGAGGGTTTCTGATGTTCAACTTTTACCTTGGCGCAAGTCAGACACTTGCTCACAAATGAAGCTATCTCAGCCTTCATATTTGGCCACCAATATTGTTTCTTGAGATCTAAGTACATCTTGTTAGAGCCCGGGTGAACAGAGTATCTGGTTCTGTGTGCTTCCTCCATGACTAACTCTATGAATCCACCAGACTTGGGAATCCAGATCCGATCCATGAAACAATGGACTCCGTCACCTCTGATCTCAAGTTTCTTTTCCATTCCTCTCAAAACTTCAGTTGACATGTTCTCGGGTATAAGGGCTTCTAACTGAGCTTCTCGGATTTGCATGGGTAGGTTGGAATGGATGGTTATCCACTGGCTCTTCACCTTGTGGCTTGTACTCTCCTTTCGGCTAAGGGCATCTGCTACCACATTGGCCTTGCCGGGATGGTAACGGATTTCACACTCATAATCACTGAGTAGTTCTACCCGTCGCCGTTGTCTCATATTCAAGTCTTTTTGGTCAAAGATGTGTTGGAGGCTCTTATGGTCAGTGAAGACCGTGCACTTGGTTCCGTAGAGGTAATGCCTCCAAATCTTCAATGCAAAGACTACGGCTCCTAGTTCCAAGTCGTGTGTGGTATAGTTGACCTCGTGTGCTTTCAACTGTCTAGAGGCATAAGCAATTACTTTTCCTCTCTGCATAAGCACACAGCCTAAACCTTGAGTAGATGCATCGCAGTAGACAACAAAGTCCTTTGTCCCTTCGGGTAGGGACAGGACAGGCGCGCTGCACAAAGCTTTCTTCAGTGTCTGAAATGCGGTTTCTTGAATATCACTCCAACAAAAAGGTACACTTTTCTGTGTTAGAGTGGTTAGAGGTTTGGCGATTCTTGAAAAGTTTTGGATGAACCTTCGATAATAGCCAGCGAGACCCAAAAATTTCCGGATTTCTGTGGGTGTCTTCGGTGCTGACCAATTCTCTATTGCCTTAATCTTGGAAGGATCGACATGAATACCCTCCTCACTCACCATGTGACCAAGGAAAGTTACCTTCCGTATCCAGAACTCACATTTTGAAAACTTCGCGTATAACTTCTCGGATCGCAGGGTGTCCAACACTAGCCTCAAGTGTTGTTTGTGGTCTTCTTCACTTCAGGAATAGACGAGTATGTCATCGATGAACACTATGAAAAACTTATCCAAATAAGGACGACACACCCGGTTCATTTGGTCCATGAACACTGCCGGTGCGTTGGTTAGACCAAAGGGCATTACTACGAACTCGTAGTGTCCATATCGAGTCCTGAAAGCTGTTTTGGACACATCACTTTCATGAACTCGTACCTGATGGTACCCTGACCGAAGGTCTGTCTTAGAGAAGTAACTGGCTCCCTGGAGTTGATCGAAAAGGTCATCTATTCGCGGAAGAGGATATCGGTTTTTGACAGTCAACTTGTTCAGCTCGCGATAATCGATACACATACGAAAGGCTCCATCCTTCTTCTTGACAAACAAAACCGGAGCTCCCCAGGGTGAGGAACTCAGTCTAATGAATCCTTTGCTAAGCAACTCGTTAAGTTGACTGGATAAGTCCTGCATCTCTGCTGGAGCTAAGCGATATGGAGACTTCGCTACGGGAGTAGCCCCAGGAATTAGGTCAATACGGAACTCGACCTGACGCTCGGGAGGGATTCCTGGAAGCTCTTCGGAAAACACATCAGGAAAATTACAGACCTCGGGGATGCTCGCGAGGTCTTTAACTTCTTGTTTCTCGTTGATTACATGGGTCAAGAATGCAACACACTCCTTTCGCAGGAGTTTCTGAGCTTTGATGCAGGAAATGATACGAAGGTTGGAACCGAGTTTATCGCCATAGATCACTAGGGTTTGACCCGAAGGAAGGTTGAGACGGATGGCTTTTTCGAAGCAAAGGATATCTGCATGATTGGGACTCAACCAATCCATGCCAATGATGACATCAAAAATCTTTATGGATACTGCATAAGATCGATAGGAAATGAATGGTCGTTCAGGGTGAGAGTGCAATCTACGAATACCTCACTCGCATTTTCTTTCTCACCGTTCGCCATCTCGACGGTAAACGTTTCGGTTAAAGGTTGGGAATCATGTTTTAGGTTATGTTTGAATGCATGACTAATAAAACTTCTTTCAGCACCCGAATCGAAGAGAATATTAGCATACGAGTTGTCGAGAAGGAACGTACCCGAGACAATAGTGGGATCGGCGACTGCTTCTTCCCGTCCCATAGCAAGGACGCTTCCGGTGTTGTCAGCAGTAGTCTTCTTGGGGCAGTTCCTTTTAAAGTGCCCGGCTTCACCACAGTTATAACAGGCTTGACCGACGCCTGTTCCAGAGGATTGATTTACTGATTGGGTCGGAGCTTTGTAGTATCGAACGGTGTGCCCCTTCTTACCACAATTGGTACAGGATAGTTCTCGACAGGGACCAGGGTTGTGGTGATACTTGCACTTTTCTCAAAGAGGGAGATTACCAACATACCGGTTGGTAGGAGTTGGAGCTGTGGATCCCACAACAGAGGCAGCAGCAACGGGGGTAGTAGCAGCATGGACTGCTACTGTTTGTTGTCTTTTGGAGGAGCCTTGGGAAGATTGACCCTTCTTCTTCCAGAATTTCCTTTTCTCACCACTGCTTTTAGTCGACTCAGGGGTAGCAGTGGTGGCTTCCTCATTATAATCACTGTGTTGAATTATGGCTTGGGCTAAAGTCTTAGCACTATCATAAGTATCGGGGCGAGCAGCTAAGACATGACCTTTTGTCGGATTTGTTAGTCCCCAAATAAACCTCTCAATCTTTTTGCTTTCAGGGGTGACTAGACTAGGGCAAAGAAGGGCAAGATCATCAAATCGGGAAGTGTAGGCAGCAATGTTGGAACCTTTCATCTTTAGGTTCCAAAGCTCGTGCTCTAGCTTTTGCATTTCATGTCGGGGACAATATTCAACAAGGAGGAGTTCTTTCATAGCTTCCCAGCTCATGGCATTGGCTACAGGGAGGGTTAAGGGTTTGACTCGGCCATTCCACCAAGTCAATGCTTTATCAAGGAAGGTACAAGCTGCGAACTTGACCTTATCAGACTCAGCACAAGCACAGATTTCGAAGATGGATTCGATTCTCTCGAACCATCGGGATAAGGAAATGACACCACCAGTGCCATTGAAGAAAGAAGGCTTCGCATTCATGAAGTCCTTGTAGGAACCCTCCTTACGGCGTTCCTGGTTACCATCTTGATTCTGATTACTGCCTCCTGAACCACCGGTATTTAGCTGGGACATGGCAGCTGCCACCGCGGTGGTAACAACTGTTTGAAATAACACGGGATCGATTTCAGGAGGAGGTGGCGGAGGGTTGTTGGAGTTGGATCTACTTCTGGGTGGCATCTTGATCTAATAAGATCAAGAAAGAGAGAGAATGATAAGTCCTCTGAATTGAATCGAGAGATATGACAGATATTAAATCCAAATAAGCGATAAAGCAGAAAAGAGTTATTGAAGTAGGTAAACTATCGCTAACAGAACGATCGGGGGTCTATACATGTACGATGATTCGAGAAATACTCCCATAGTATTTCATGGTTTGCTAGGATACTGGCTCGATGTTTGTGGTATTAAGGTAAGTTTTAGGCATGCCGCATACCATAATCACTCCCAAGCACATGTTGGCCGTGTCTCGAATGAATATAGTTAGCCAGGCTATATTGACCCTAGACACGACTACATAACTGCCCAGGTTTAACTGCAATACGCAACACCCGTTTACTTATGTTTTGTTCTACTTATAGTTATGGATCTCGACGGTTCGGTATACTTGTATATTTTGAAAATACTTGTAGTTTGAAAATACTTTTAATTCAGAGCACTGAGGCCCTTTAGTGTTTATAGCTTTATACCATGTAAGGTTTGGTATACTTTATTCACTATAAACAAGGGCTCTGATACCAATCTGTCACACCCCGAAAACCGAAGGCGGAAACATTTCCGGGGTTGACTCCACGTTGAGTATCAAATCCAATGTAGATAGTAAGTAAAGTGAAACAAACATTACATTACATATTAAAAGTTTTACAATTTGTTTCAAAAGACAAATTTTATACAGTTGTGATACATAATATAGATATAAACAAAACGAACGAGCCTTGCACGCACACGATCCTGAACCAAGTAAGTCTTCGGGTACCTGTACTATCGTTGACCTGAGAACACAAGCAGTTTGAAAATCAGCATAACACTGGTGAGTTCATAAGTAGTTTTATTTTGTGAAAATGTTTATGTTTCCTTTCTGTTTCTGAAAATGTAACACACGCCAAGAAAATCCCATATTTTCTTAAAAGTTGATTGTTGTTTCACAAAAGTAAAGTATGGTTTGGTTATCCAATTCATTGTTCTATTTCTTTTATGTATCAGTGTATTCCCAGGAAAGTCCCATACTTTCCTGAATGTTAGTTATTGTAAAAGATGTAATCTTATTCAGTTGGTTACACTTTTCTGGTTATATATATGTTACCCAGGAATGCCCCATGCTTTCCTGTATGTTGGTTTTTAATGTGAAAGATGAATTCTGCTAAACCTGGTTATGTACAAAGTTTCCCCAGGAAGGTCCCATACCTTCCTGAATGTTGGTTATCTTATGTAAATGATGTAAAAGATGTAAAAGATGTAAACCGAAACCTCGTTATCTATAAAATGTAGTAAATCGTTCATTATTACTATATGTAAATCTCTGTTATCCTAGTTGCGAGTTCCATAACCATACTAAAGACTGAACCTGTGGCAATAAGTAGTCCACAACCTTGTGGCAATAAGTAGTCCACAATCCTTATGACTTTCGTCACCCTTGAACCATTTCGGTTCGGCTGTAGCTAGCAGCTAGGTGTGGGGTAGTCAGCCCCGTATAGATCTATACACTCAAGTCACGCTCTCTAAATTCCAGAGATTCTGGTTACGGGTGTAGTCCTCCACTCGCGTATCTCTGTGGAGTGTTCGCCGAGGACGTGTCTCCAATCATACGGAATAACAAATTTACTAGTAATAATAGGATAATCCACCATTCGCGTATCTCTGTGGAATGTTACCGAGGACAAGACTGTGTACGGATTATACTGTTCATGCGTTATAATGTCATGCTTTTAACTGATAAAATGTGGAAACCATTTGTGAAATATACAAAACATAAAAGTTTATAAAACCCATTTCACAAATAAATGTTTAAATGATCTGTGTATTCTACTAGTTATCAGTTGTGTCTATCAATATTAAAAGCATATGAAATGTGAAACACACACATGAAAATAAGTTTTGATTACAAGAAAACCCTTGTACATTGCTTGTGTTCCCCCCTGAAAACAGTGAAAAACAGTGAAAAAGGTAGGGGTATGAACTCACCGGACTCGGAAATGTGTCGGTTTTGGATACTAGACGTTGGTTCGGGGATTGTTTACTCACGATGTCCCTATGTAAAATGTAATAATGTCAATATAATACTAATTAGATTTACAATCACTGATTATTTAGGACATTACACTCTAACGAGGTTAAACACCTCAAAACGAGCGTTTGGAGTGACCCGGGTGACATCTACGGACGTGATATGGCATTAGGGACTTGGGACTTGAGTTTACTCTCCATAAGTAAACATTTAAATGAGTTTACAACCACAAAACACACCCACACATGAGTTTATGGCCGTAAACTCGTGTTGGTGTGATTTTCAGGGTTTAAGGGCTTAAATGGACATGGGGATTGCCAGAATGGATATCTAAAATGCCTTGGAACACTTGGAATGAATTAACATCATTTAAAAGGGAGTTTACGGCCACACTCTTGGAGTTTACGGCCGTAAACTCACCCATGGCCAAGAATGATTAATTTGAACTACAAAGGACAATCACATGTGATTCTAACTAATTTTCTAAGCATTGTTATGAATTTAGGTTACCATTTAACAAAACTTTTAGGAGTTTATGGCCTAGAGGCATGTTCTATGGCCGTAAACTCTCCTTATGCTCTTGAAAAATTAGTTTTTGATGCTTAAAACACTCATATGTAATTCTAGAAATTTTTCCAAGCCTTTAGGTTGGTTTAAGACATCATTTGACACACTTATAGGAGTTTACGGCCTAGGAGGAGTTCTTTGGCCGTAAACTCACTTATGTGGGGCATTTAGTGTGTTTAAGGTCTCCAAATCATTTTTAGATGAATCTAGGATTTACCACAAGGCCATTGGTTGAGTTTCAAAGCATTTGGACATGTTTAAAGGCACTAAATCCCCATTAAAGAGGAGTTTACGGCCCAAGAACTTACCTTGGCCGTAAACTCTCTTTTGTCCCTTATAATTCATGTTTTAATTGATTTAAGTCTAGATTTGCAAGCCTTATAGTCATATCTAAGTCCCAACTTTGATTTGGAAGGGTAATATGGCTTAAAAACCCCATTTAATGGAGTTTACGGCCCAAGCTTGCTCCTTGGCCATAAACTCATGTTCTTGGTCCCAAAATTCAAATAATTCATCAAATTGATGGCTAAAGATGTTGAATAACATGCTAGGGAGGTTACCTCAAGGATTTGAAGCCTTAAACTTGAGATTTGGACCTTAATTCTAGCTTGAGGAGAGAGGTTGTGAGAGTTTAATGGGAAATTGGCCAAAGGCTTCAAATGAAGTCTTAAAACACTTTATATAGTGCTCGAGAATTGGACATGATGGAATTCTACCCGATACCGACGTTAAGTGGGGCTTTTGGTTACACCCGACCAAATTGTCGTGACTCAATATGGTCGATTCTATAATTATTCCGATTACTAAAGTGGGGTGTTAAAATGATTTCTAAATGTATTTAGACACCCATTAAGTCATTTTAGGTTGATAAAAGCTAATGACTTAATAAAATGGCGAAATCGGAAACGAATTTGAAAACGACGTTTGGTTGATCAAATTGGATTACAAGTTGAGTTATAAGAAGTGATATGAAATTTCGGGTTGTTACATTATCCCCCCGTTAGAGGGAATTACGTCCCGAAATTCAAGACAAGAAATAAGATAAAATACAAATCATGGATCTAGAAAGAGTTGTGGATACTTCTGTTTCATCGAGTCTTCTCGCTCCCAAGTGAACTCCAGTCCCCGCTTGGCATTCCAGCGAACCTTCACCAACGGGATGCGACTTTGTTTCGTACGTTTCACTTCTCGATCCATGATTTCGATCGGTTCCTCCACGAAGTTGAGGTTTTCATCGATCTCAATCTCGTCTAACGGAATCACTAGGGTTTCATCGGATAGGCACTTCTTGAGGTTTGAAACATGAAAGACACGATGGATGTTACTGAGTTCGTGAGGTAGATGAAGCTTATAGGCTACCGGACCAACTCTGGCGATGATTTCAAAAGGTCCAATGTACCTCAGATTAAGTTTCCCACGCTTACCGAAGCGTACAGTGCCTTTCCAGGGCGAGACCGTCAACAGAACACGGTCTCCAACCTGGAATTCTAGTGGTTTCCGACGATTGTCAGCGTAACTCTTCTGGCGATCGCGCGAGGCCTTTAGCCGTTCACGGATGTGGATAATCTTCTCAGTGGTTTCACGGATGATCTCAGGACCAGTGAGTGCACTATCGGGGACTCGACTCTTGGCTAGCTGTGTATCTCCCACCTCGGCCCAGCACAGAGGGGATCTGCACTTGCGACCGTATAGGGCTTCGAACGGGGCAGCCCTAATGCTGGTGTGGTAACTGTTGTTGTACGAGAATTCGATCAAAGGTAGATGTGCATCCCACGACTTTCCAAAGTCAATGACACATGCCCTAAGCATGTCCTCCAGGGTTTGGATTGTTCTCTCACTTTGTCCGTCGGTCTGAGGATGATATGTCGTGCTCATGTCTAGTTGGGTTCCAAGGGCTTTCTGAAGAGACTGCCAAAATCGGGAAGTAAACCTGCTATCTCGATCAGAGATAATGGATGCAGGTACACCGTGTAGTCGGACTACCTCCTGAATATAAATCCACGCCAGTCTTTCCATCTTGAATGATTCTTTGATTGGAGCGAAGTGAGCTGACTTTGTCAAACGATCGACAATCACCCAAATGGTATCATACCCATTCGAGCACTTGGGTAGTTTGGTGATGAAATCCATGGTGATCATCTCCCATTTCCCTTCAGGTATCTCAGGTTGCTGGAGCAGACCCGAGGGTTTCTGATGTTCAACTTTTACCTTGGCGCAAGTCAGACACTTGCTCACAAATGAAGCTATCTCAGCCTTCATATTTGGCCACCAATATTGTTTCTTGAGATCTAAGTACATCTTGTCAGAGCCCGGGTGAACAGAGTATCTGGTTCTGTGTGCTTCCTCCATGACTAACTCTACGAATCCACCAGACTTGGGAATCCAGATCCGATCCATGAAACAATGGACTCCGTCACCTCTGATCTCAAGTTTCTTTTCCATTCCTCTCAAAACTTCAGTTGACATGTTCTCGGGTATAAGGGCTTCTAACTGAGCTTCTCGGATTTGCATGGGTAGGTTGGAATGGATGGTTATCGACTGGCTCTTCACCTTGTGGCTTGTACTCTCCTTTCGGCTAAGGGCATCTGCTACCACATTGGCCTTGCCGGGATGGTAACGGATTTCACACTCATAATCACTGAGTAGTTCTACCCATCGCCGTTGTCTCATATTCAAGTCTTTTTGGTCAAAGATGTGTTGCAGGCTCTTATGGTCAGTGAAGATCGTGCACTTGGTTCCGTAGAGGTAATGCCTCCAAATCTTCAATGCAAAGACTACGACTCCTAGTTCCAAGTCGTGTGTGGTATAGTTGACCTCGTGTGCTTTCAACTGTCTAGAGGCATAAGCAATTACTTTTCCTCTCTGCATAAGCACACAGCCTAAACCTTGAGTAGATGCATCGCAGTAGACAACAAAGTCCTCTGTCCCTTCGGGTAGGGACAGGACAGGCGCGCTGCACAAAGCTTTCTTCAGTGTCTGAAATGCGGTTTCTTGTTTATCACCCCAACAAAAAGGTACACTTTTCTGTGTTAGAGTGGTTAGAGGTTTGGCGATTCTGGAAAAGTTTTGGATGAACCTTCGATAATAGCCAGCGAGACCCAAAAATTGCTGGATTTATGTGGGTGTCTTCGGTGCTGACCAATTCTCTATTGCCTTAATCTTGGAAGGATCGACATGAATACCCTCCTCACTCACCACGTGACCAAGGAAAGTTACCTTCTGTATCCATAACTCACATTTTGAAAACTTCGCGTATAACTTCTCGGATCGCAGGGTCTCCAACACTAGCCTCAAGTGTTGTTTGTGGTCTTCTTCACTTCGAGAATAGACGAGTATGTCATTGATGAACACTATGACAAACTTATCCAAATAAGGACGACACACCCGGTTCATCAAGTCCATGAACACTGCCGGTGCGTTGGTTAGACCATATGGAATTACTACGAACTCGTAGTGTCCATATCGAGTCCTGAATGCTGTTTTGGACACATCACTTTCATGAACTCGTAACTGATGGTACCCTGACCGAAGGTCTATCTTAGAGAAGTAACTGGCTCCCTGGAGTTGATCGAAAAGGTCATCTATTCGCGGAAGAGGATATCGGTTTTTGACAGTCAACTTGTTCAGCTCGCGATAATCGATACACATACGAAAGGCTCCATCCTTCTTCTTGACAAACAAAACCGGAGCTCCCCAGGGTGAGGAACTCGGTCTAATGAATCCTTTGCTAAGAAACTCGTTAAGTTGACTGGATAACTCCTGCATCTCTGCTGGAGCTAAGCGATATGGAGACTTCGCTACGGGAGTAGCCCCAGGAATTAGGTCAATACGGAACTCGACCTGACGCTCGGGATGGATTCCTCGAAGCTCTTCGGGAAACACATCAGGAAAATTACAGACCTGGGGGATGCTCGCGAGGTCTTTAACTTCTTGTTTCTCGTTGATTACATGGGCCAAGAATGCAACACACTCCTTTCGCAGGAGTTTCTGAGCTTTGATGCAGGAAATGATACGAAGGTTGGAACCGAGTTTATCGCCATAGATCACTAGGGTTTGACCCGAAGGAAGGTTGAGACGGATGGCTTTTTCGAAGCAAAGGATATTTGCATGATTGGGACTCAACCAATCCATGCCAATGATGACATCAAAACTCTTTATGGATACTGGCATAAGATTGATAGGAAAAGAATGGTCGTTCAGGGTAAGAGTGCAATCTACGAATACCTCACTCGCACTTTCTTTCTCACCGTTCGCCATCTCGACGGTAAACGTTTCAGTTAAAGGTTGGGAATCATGTTTTAGGTTATGTTTGAATGCATGATTAATAAAACTTCTTTCAGCACCCGAATCGAAAAGAATATTAGCATACGAGTTGTCGAGAAGGAACGTACCCGAGACAACAGTGGGATCGGCGACCGCTTCTTCCCGTCCCATAGCAAGGACCCTTCCGGTGTTGTCAGCAGTAGTCTTCTTGGGGCAGTTCCTTTTAAAGTGCCCGTCTTCACCACAGTTATAACAGGCTTGACGGACGCCTGTTCCAGAGGATTGATTTGCTGATTGGGTCGGAGCTTTGCAGTATCGAACGGTGTGCCCCTTCTTACCACAATTGGTACAGGATAGTTCTCGACAGGGACCAGGGTTGTGGTGATACTTGCACTTTTCACAAAGAGGGAGATTACCAACATACCGGTTGGTAGGAGTTGGAGCTGTGGATCCCACAACAGAGGCAGCAGCAACGGGGGTAGTAGCAACATGGACTGCTACTGTTTGTTGTCTTTTGGAGGAGCCTTGGGAAGATTGACCCTTCTTCTTCCAGAATTTCCTTTTCTCACCACTGCTTTTAGTCGACTCAGGGGTAGCAGTGGTGGCTTCCTCAACATCATCACTGTGGTGAATTATGGCTTGGGCTAAAGTCTTAGCACTATCATAAGTATCGGGGCGAGCAGCTAAGACATGACCTTTTGTCAGATTGGTTAGTCCCCAAATAAACCTCTCGATCTTTTTGCTTTCAGGGGTGACTAGACTAGGGCAAAGAAGGGCAAGATCATCAAATCGGGAAGTGTAGGCAGCAATGTTGGAACCTTTCATCTTCAGGTTCCAGAGCTCGTGCTCTAGCTTTTGCATTTCACCTCGGGGACAATATTCAGCAAGGAGGAGTTCTTTCATAGCTTCTCAGCTCATGGCATTGGCTATAGGGAGGGTTAAGGATTTGACTCGGCCATTCCACCAAGTCAATGCTTTATCAAGGAAGGTACAAGCTGCGAACTTGACCTTATCGGACTCAGCACAAGCACAGATTTCGAAGATGGATTCGATTCTCTCGAACCATCGGGATAAGGAAATGACACCACCAGTGCCATTGAAGAAAGAAGGCTTCGTATTCATGAAGTCCTTATAGGAACCCTCCTTACGGCGTTCCTGGTTACCATCTTGATTCTGATTACTGCCTCCTGAACCACCGGTGTTTAGCTGGGACATGGCAGCTGCCACCGCGGCGGTAACAGCTGTTTGAAATAACACGGGATCGATTTCAAGAGGAGGTGGCAGAGGGTTGTTGGAGTTGGATCTTATTCTGGGAGGCATCTTGATCTAATAAGATCAAGAAAGAGAGAGGATGATAAGTCCTCTGAATTGAATCAAGAGATATGACAGATATTAAATCCAAATAAGCGATAAAGCAGAAAAGAGTTATTGAAGTAGGTAAACTATCGCTAACAGAACGATTGGGGGTCTATACGTGTACGATGATTTGAGAAATACTCCCATAGTATTTCATGGTTTGCTACGATACTGGCTCGATGTTTGTGGTATTAAGGTAAGTTTTAGGCATGCCGCATACCACAATCACTCCCAAGCACATGTTGGCCGTGTCTCGAATGAATATAGTTGGCCAGGCTATATTGACCCTAGACACGACTACATAATTGCCCAGGTTTAACTGCAATACACAACACCCGTTTACTTATGTTTTGTTCTACTTATAGTTACGGATCTCGACGGTTTGGTATACTTGTATATTTTGAAAATACTTGTAGTTTGAAAATACTTTTAATTCAGAGCACTGAGGCCCTTTAGTGTTTATAGCTTTATACCATGTAAGGTTTGGTATACTTTATTCACTATAAACAAGGGCTCTGATACCAATCTGTCACACCCCGAAAACCGAAGGCGGAAACATTTCCGGGGTTGACTCCACGTTGAGTATCAAATCCAATGTACATAGTAAGTAAAGTGAAACAAACATTACATTACATATTAAAAGTTTTACAATTTGTTTCAAAAGGCACAGTTTATACAGTTGTGATACATAATATAGATATAAACAAAACGAACGAGCCTTGCACGCACACGATCCTGAATAGTGAAACCTACAAAAATTCGTCAATTTCTAGCTCTCGCTGGCTACTATCGCAGGTTCATTTAGAACTTCTCCAGCATAGTGAAACCTCTGACAACGCTGACCCAGAAAGGCGTGGCCTTTTACTGGGAAGAGAAGCAGGAAAGAGCGTTCCAAACGCTCAAACGATCCTTGTGCACCGCACCGATACTATCCCTCCCCCAAGTGATAGAAGACTTCATTGTCTATTGTGATGCATCCAATCAAGGACTCGGATGTGTTCTGATGCAGCGATGTAAGTTCATAGCCTATCCCTCGAGACAGCTAAAGACACATGAGGTTAACTATATCACCCACGATCTGGAACTAGGAGCAGTTGTGTTTGCTCTGAAGATCTGGCGACATTACCTATATGGTACAAAAAGCACGATCTTTACAGACCATAAGAGTCTACAACACATTTTCGACCAGAAAGAGCTCAACATGAGACAACGACGGTGGGTCGAGCTACTCAGTGATTACGAGTGTGAAATTCGTTATCATCTGGGTATAACTAATGTAGTAGCCGACGCCCTAAGTCGGAAAGAATATATTGGTCGTAGAGTCAAATCTTTGACTCTAACTATCCATTCACACTTGTCCATGCAAATTAAGGAGGCTCAGCTCGATGCTTTGAAACCTGAAAACGTGGCTGGTGAATCCCTTAGAGGGATGGATAAGAACTTAGAAGTCAAGGGTGGCGGAGCCTTATACCTCATGGATCGGATCTGGACACCGATACACGATGGCTTCAGAGACTTGGTCATGACGGAAGCTCACAACACTCGTTATTCCGTTCACCCGGTTCAGATAAGATGTATCTGGATCTTAAAATGTTATACTGGTGGCCTAACATAAAAGCAGATATTGCTACCTTCGTGAGTAAATGCCTTACTTGCGCAAAGGTTAAGGTCGAGTACCAGAAACCCTCCGGTCTTCTACAACAACCGGAGATACCAGAATGGAAGTGGGAACGGATCACTATGGACTTCATAACCAAGTTGCCCAAGACAACGGGTGGACTTGATTCCATATGGGTCACAGTCGATAGACTGACTAAGTCTGCACACTTCCTACCGATCAAAGAAACAGACAAGATAGAGAAACTTACAAGGACTTACATTAGGGAAATTGTAAGGCTGCACGGTGTTCCTTTATCTATCATCTCGGACAGAGATAGTTGATTCACTTCGAGGTTCTGGCAGTCATTACAAAGTTCCCTAGGAACTAGGCTGGACATGAGTACAACCTACCATCCACAGACCGACGGGCAAAGTGAGAGAACTATCCAAAACTTAGAAGATATGTTGCATGTCTATGTGATTGTCTTTGGAAAAGCTTGGGATACCCATTTACCCCTCGTTGAATTTTCCTGCAACAACAGTTATCACACGAGCATAAAGGCAGCTCCAATCGAGGCCCTCTATGGCCGAAAGTGCAGATCCCCTCTGTGTTGGGCTGAGGTGGGTGATACCCAGTTAGCTAAGGGACGAGTTCCCGAAAGCACTCTCACGGGTCCGGAGATCCTTCAGGAAACGACAGAGAAGATCGTTCAAATTCGTGAACGATTGAAAGCCTCTAGAGACCGACAGAAAAGCTACGCTGACAAGCGGAGGAAACCATTGGAATTCCAGGTGGGCGACCGAGTCCTACCGAAGGTCTCACCCTGGAAGGGCTTGATACGCTTTGGAAAGCGTGGGAAGCTCCATCCAAGATACATAGGGCCTTTGGAGATTCTCCCGAGAATCGGCCCTGTAGCTTACAAACTCAATCTACCGCACGAACTCAGTAACGTACATCCTACCTTCCACATCTCGAACTTGAAAAAGTGTCTATCCGACGAGACTCTTGTTATCCCACTTGACGAGATCGATATCAACGAGAGCCTCAACTCCGTGTAGGAACCAGTAGAGATTATGGACCGAGAGGTCAAGCAAACAAAGCAGAGTCGTATCCCGATAGTGAAGGTGCGCTGGAGCGCAAAGCGTGGACCTGAATTCACTTAGGAACGAGAGGATCAGATGAAACTGAAATACCCTAACCTTTTCGCTTAGTTATTTGTAACTTCTTAATTGCTTAAATTCTAATTTCAGGACGAAATTCCTTCTAACGAGGGGATGATGTGACAACCCGAAATTTCCATTCTGTACAAACTATATCACTTCAATAGAAGTTATAGCAGTCACAATTAATTTTCAGACTTTTTCGTGTAAGTTTGAGTAATTCAGGGTTACACTTCAGGAAATATCAGGAGAGTAGGTGCACTAGGGTTTTGTGCAACACTGTTATTCCAACACTCTATTATATTAGAGATCATTTCAGGAATAAAAATATTTTCTGTCAAAAATATCTCAGGACTATAAATAGAATTCTGAACCAAATTCATTCATTATTCGCATTTCCAACTAGAGAAAAGCCATTTTCTCTCTCACGGATCTTCGGGTTTTTATCCCAAAACGTGAGTACCTCTTTCTAGTAGTGTTAGAAAGTTTAATATGTGTTTATAACATGATTTAGATGGCTAAATCACTAGATTTAGGAGTTTACTCCTCAAGGTGTTCTTGGGCGGTAAACTCCTGAAACAAAGCCTAGACTTTCCCTTATGATATGCTACTACCTTGGACACATATAAAAGTGTATTAAGGACAAGAAAACAACCAAGAAACTCAAACACATGGGAGTTCACGGCCCAAGATGATCTTGGACCGTGAACTCCAATAAATTGGATCAAAGGGTGCTTTTAAGGCACCTAAAGCCCTAGACATTTACATAGAATTGTTCCCACTCAATTGAAGGACCAAAACATATCAAAATCACCCCTTTAAGTGAGTTCATGGCCCTAATGAAGTTCTTGGGCCGTGAACATCAAACAAAGGCACCAAAGTGTGCCTAAGGCCTTCATATGCTTGGAATAAAAGTTTAGAACCTATACCACTTGTGCAAGAGACTTGAAAGCATCAAAAACACCCATCCTCAAAGGATTGTTTCTATGCCTTAAACCCTTCCAAGGACTTAACCACCAAGTTGGAATAAATCTAGGGATTATTTAACACCTTAAAACAACCAAAGACATTGAGTCTTGGAGTTTACGGCCGTAAACTCAAGAGTTTACAACCGTAAACTCCATGTGTGATGGTATATGGAGAGTAAACTCATATATGGGGTCCTTTGGAACCCTAAACCTAAGTACCTTGTCCCACAATAGCTTAGATGCAATCCTTAGGGCTTAAAACACTTATATAAAGTGTTTATTATGTTCTAGGATGTCTTAACATTATCAATTAGTAACTTAAGACTAATTGAGTGCATATATGTGTGATTATATGTTCATTAGGATCCTAGTGTGTGTACAAGTCCTCACTTGATGCCTAACAATCCTACACCGTCCAGTTCATCCAAATCACCATCTACAGGTGAGTTCATACCCCTAATCAATGTTTAAATGATTTTAAATGCTTTAATGGGGGGGGGGGGGGAATACAAGTAGAAAACAGCTTGTTATTAAATCATCTATATGTATTTTATAATTGTGTTTTCATTTAACAGATTTCACATACTACAAAATGTGATGCATGAAATTGTTTTCTACCTTTAAAATACTTTGTCATCAAATGTATTACTTTTGAAATGTTTATCAAAATGACATCAAGTCACTTTTATATTTGTTCAAAACCCTTAGATGTTTTACAAAACCATTTTTCATTTTTGAACTAAACTATGCATATACATTTATATTCTTATATATGTATTGATGTTATAGTTTATAGCTTTCATTTACTTTCTCACACCCTTGAGTAGTAAGAGTGTATAAACTTACTTGAACAACCAATTACCTTTCAGTAAATTATCATAGGGATAATTTGGAGATATCAAACATTATTCCTATTACAAGGAATCACAAAAGAGTCAGTTCATTCATGAGTCTACACCAGTACATTACCTGATTCATGAATATGTTTACATATAATTACCTGATACATGAACACACTTACAGGAATACCATACATGAACACTGTTACATAAGTGCATTATCCTGTATTCACTTACCTGGATACTTGTACTTAGAACTATGAGGAAGATTTATTCGTACCTTATGTGTAAATTTTCCTACCTATCCCTGTTCGATGGGATGTCTAGACGGGACTAGCCATTCCGGAACCCAGCGGTTAGCAACACTGGGTGATCAACATCTACAGATGTCTAAGGTTATCTCTTATAATAGATAGATTGATATCGGAACTAACCATTCCTCCATCCTGCTGTTGCAACAGAGGATGAGATGAAAATCTTCGGATGATCATTAGGTTACCACTTGTATTAGGAGTCGGCTATGGGACTAACCCTTCCTCCAACATGCTACTGCTACAGAGGACATTTGGACCATCTTCGGAGGTTCATTAGGTTATTCAAATCGCTTATTGTGATGGCGTGTTAGTCCTGGTATCCAGGGATAACACTTACATGGTTATATTTTTCCTATTTACTTTATTTTGTGATGTATTCACATAAACGATGACTTTAGACTAATTAGTGTTAGTAGTAGTCAAAAAGAAGGAAAAACTATTATTTTACTTACAAAACATTCAGGTCTTGGTAGAAGACTACATTGTCATAACAAAGCATTCGGGTCTTGGTAAAAGACTACATTGTCATAACAAAACATTCGGGTCTTAGTAGAAGACTACATTGACATAACAAAACATTCGAGTCTTGGTAGAAGACTACATCTCAAACTAATAGAAAATAAGGGATTTTCTAGGGCTTTTCATACTTACAACAACATTTTCATTTAAAGGTTTACATGACTTTTAAAATAGCTTTTAGTAAGCAAGACAATGACACTTAAATACTTACGGATTCACCAGCTTTAAAGCAGATACTCTCTTTCAAAATAACTTGTATTCTCAGGTCATCAGTAGACAGGTACGGTGGCTAGTTTTTGAGAAGACGGAGCAGACAAGTCTTGTCTTTTATTTTGATTGTATATTTTTGGTGTTTTATTACAATGGAAGAACACACATGTATTAAAACTTTACTTATAATGCAATGGATGATGTTGTTGCTTGTTTACTATTTTACACTGTTGTGATACTGTACATGCCGTCCTCCACCCCGGAGCGTTTCCGCCGTTCTTGGTTTTGGGGTGTGACATGCAGTGACATTACAAAAGGATCGTTGCATAAAATGTTAGAATCTAACATATTCCATAAGTGGCAAGAATTTGATATTCTTTCACTTGTGAAAAGGATTGGGAGTTGTGAAATGAGTATGATTGGAAATGTGTTCATTTGATCTATTTCACAAAGTAAGAACCATAGGTAAACATTGTGTGCATGCTAAGAGCATGGTACAAGTGTAATAATTCAAGTAAGAAGTTGATTACCTGAAACAACAAATAATGAGTAATCGATATGGTGATAAATAAAAGGTGTTTTATTTATACTCAAAGGTTTGAGGCCATATGGGATTAGTATTATCCTTGTGTTTCACTTTGCATGTTTTGACTTCCTGAACAATTTAATTGGCTTAGAACAGTCAAATTATTCGAACGGGCCACAGTCGTTCCTATGTTGGAAGTAGGTATGAATGAAGACTGTCGTGAATTGGTGTGTGGATTGTATAAAGAGCATTAGACATAAGCAAATGTTTGCTGCAATGTTCATGAATGCTTATGAATATGATTTGAGCATTGGATTAAACCCACGCTCACTTGGATCACTTCATGGATTGTTATCACGAGTGATTGGTGAGACGATAACATCTTATATTCTTGAAACCGAGATGTGTGAGTTGTATCTTGCAAATCGGTTTCACATTGATAATATGTAAACACACCAGTAACTTGGTGTCATAAAACATATTGTTGTGTGTGATTCGGTGAGTAAGTACAAGCGAGCATTGAATCAAAGTTTATCCGTTCCTTTTATCCATAGTAAGATAAAAGCGATATCTTTGGGCCCCTCGATGATTTAGTGATGACAAACGTAAATGCTCGGACAGGCTAGGGCTAATTTGATTTGTTCAATTAGTCAGTCGTCATAAATCGGAAGTCGAAAAAAAGTGCAGAGAGAATGATTAGAAATCATGTCTCATATGATATCTAGAATGGAGGAATATATGATCCCTTATCTAAAGGACACGCGTATCTGATAGGATCAGAGTTGACAGCGGCTTTGGAAAGCTACGATTGCAGATCAGGATCTGAAGTCATACACATAATATTTATTAGACTTATCCAAGTGGGAGACTGTTGGATTAGTGTCTAAGTCCATAACTATTTTGGTATGTACTTGACCCGATGGTGCATGGTCCTTTTGGGTTGCCATCACCAAAGGAACTTGATAGGATGATTAATGGAGAGATAGGATTAAATATGATTTATTAATATATTATGAGAATAATATATTAAAGGAGAAATCATATTGTTTAATTAATATTAGTCAAGAATTAATAAGAATTAAGTTTGTGACTAAAAGAGATTAATTAAACTTAAGGGACTAGAATTGTAATTATAAGATAATTGCAATGGATTGTCTTATATTATAAGGTTGGATGAATTTTATGGTGAAACCCATTAGAATTCGACCAAGGCCTTTAAGGAAAGGAGTCCATGGGTTGCTTAGGGCTTAAGCATCCAAATTAGGGTTTCCTTGTTAGATAACCCTAATAGCCTCACTATATATAGAACCCTTATGGCCCAAAAACGTGGACAAGCTTCCTTCTAGGGTTTCCACAAGTTTTGGGCAGCCTGCTGCTCTTCTCTTCTTCATCCTCTTGCTCTTGGTGTTTGTGAACCATTAGAGGAGTGACATTTGTGACTCTAAGCTTTCTAAAGTCAATATAAGAAGGATTTGGGATTGTT
The DNA here is from genome assembly GCF_051521515.1 of Lactuca serriola. NCBI lineage: Eukaryota > Viridiplantae > Streptophyta > Magnoliopsida > Asterales > Asteraceae > Lactuca > Lactuca serriola. The sequence goes on from NC_136412.1 coordinate 167,822,218, forward strand.
ATTGCTATATAACAATCAAGGTAATATCTTAAACCCATTCTTATGTTAATATGATTACTTTTATGCTAGAATTAGGGTTTATAGTCTTGGATAACTTGCATATACAATAGAGAAACCTAGATCCAAGCATTAGGGTTTGTATGAGCATATAGGATGTTCTTATGACCAAAACCCATCACAAACAAAAATAGTTATTTTTTGTCTGTGTCTTTTTTGTTGTTGTGTCATATTGTTTTAATCTATGTTTGTCTTATCAATGCTATTTAGGGGATATTCGACATTTATTGTAAATATTCGGCTTCTATTGTCTCTAATTATATCAAATGGCATTAATGACAATTACAAAAACTCAAAACACACCTACAAATTGCAATTATCGCATATTAGATTAAACGTAAAGTACATTTATATTAACCAACTATGTCCATAAGCAAATACAAAGTACATTGCCATAGCAATTCAATTTCTTACTATTAGGACATATTAAAATGAAGGAAAAACTGGTATTAAATTAACCAAAATGGAAAAAAAGGAAAAATAGTAATTGTGCCTAAAATAGTAAAAACTTATAGTTTATTCAACAATACTTAAAATTTACTACTAATGAGTAGTAGGTTGCTATTAGACGAAAAAAATGAAAAATATAATGCTATAATAAAGGCATTGTAGTATAGAAAGTTTAAGAAGATAAACACAATTAATTTTCAATAAAATGATAATTATGTAATTTCAGTACAATAGAACACTATAATTACAAAATATTTCTTAATTTTGCAATTATACTTTTTTGCACATTATAAACTTTCATGTACAATAGAACACTATAGAAATTTTTAGATAAATGAAAAATATGGTGCTATTAAATGAAAAGCAGGCTACTAGTATACGACATAAATGGAACGATGATATAACATTATAGTAAAAGAAAGTAGGATGCAATTAAACAAAAGTAGGTTGCTATAAATGAGAAGTAAGCTGCCATTTAAGTCATATTAGGAAGTAAATAACCAATTAGGTTAAATTTGAAATTAAAAGAGCCATTCATGAAAATTAGATATAATAAGGATATATTTGATAATTCATTTACCTTGTATCAGTACTTTAATTCTGGTTCTTTTCTCTTATTTAGTTTATTAATAATAATGTTTTTTCTGTTCAAAAAAGATTTATTATCAAGGCTACAAATTTATTCTCGGTTTACAATAAAACATAAAGCATAATGAATAAAAAAAAGGATCATATAGATTTTTCCCAACTTCTTAACTTAAATCAAACTAATAAAAATTTATATCAACTTATAATTCAAAAGTTAATTATTTTAACCAGTATTACTCTTTTAGCTTTAAATACTTCTAATGAGGATTACAACTTTGATAGCAACATAATCAAAAGAAGTGCTTTAATGGAATGATGTTATAACTTTAAATTAAAGGAAAGTAGGCTGCTACTAAATGAAAATAGGTTCCTCTAATCTAGTTTATTGTTAATAGAACGGTAATTATTTAAATTTATATAATATGCTACTGTGACTTTGAAAATTAGTAAATTAATAGCAACCTACTTTCTATTTACAGCAAACTTACAATAATATGACATAATTAAGAAGAAGGATGCTAAACTATACATATAAATATAATAAAATGGTAGTTATGTAAATTTCACTTTTGATTCTGGAAGCATCAAAATAATGGCAATGATATAAGAAAGTAGGTTGCTATTAAACGAAAGTAGGTTGCTATAAATGCAATTTATTTTTAATAAAAAGGTAATTAGATAGTATGTCACTTGATTTAAAAAATTAATCAAGGTACATTTTCCTTTCGTGTACAAAATCATACCAGGTGACATGAAACACTAAAAAAAGTACATTGCTCTCACGAAAAAAGACAATACAAGTGAAAGAAAACCAAACTAAAAATAATATATTAACATAAATGACCCTTGTTTAAAAAAATTAACAAAAATGTTCCTTGTATAAAAAAACAAAAAATGGTATGTGTTCAAAAAAAATTAAAATACTTAAATTGAAACTAACCTTGTTTACTTTGATGGTAAAAAGTACAACATTTACATCAAATCATTCAGTAAATTTACTAAAACATTGGATTTAACCCTATTCTTCATGTTTTTTTTACTAATAAAAGTGTAAATCATCCATTAGTGGCTTCCTAAGATACCTATACATGATCTTCACTTATTTTCCTATCAAACGTATATTCGATCACCCATATCAAAACACAAGTATAAAGATGATGAGCAAATATCAAGGGCAAAATAGTCCTAAAACAAACTCAAGTTATTTCGTAATGATCCTTAACCAAACTAAAAAAGATAACTTTGTTGGAAATGAGTTACTGGAATACATGTTGAATACAGGTAGTTAGATTAACATATGTGAAATCAATTTTGTTTTATAAAAATCTAAAATAAAACAAACCTCCTCACACTTTTAGTTCCATCTAATAACATCTTACTTTTGGGCAATGAAAACCAATATAAGGCTGCATAGGTATGAGAAAATAACTAAACAGATATGAGTAAATATCACTGGAAAAATGTTCTGAATATGGTTAAACCTAAACAGACTATGTTTTTATTAACGAAATACAAAATACAACAGCAGGAAATAAAACAGTTTACAAATTGTATAATGAGCTAATATAGACGAATATCAAATTAATATTAATGGTCGATAGTGTTTAATAAGATGCTAATTTTGAAAGTTAAATGCACAAATATAAAAGATATATTGAATAAAGGAACTTTTTCAACTGCAAAATATCAATTTCTATGTTTAACTGGTCAAGAGACTGTTACACTAATTTCCCTCATTTGTATTCAAATTATAATAACAGTGATTGTATTTTTTTTAATCACAAATATTGAAGAGTTCAAACAACTTGAGATATGAACTAAAATACCATTCAGATTCTAGGTAATAAGGGAACCAACCTTTATCATCTCCATATACAAATGACAAACAATAGAAGTGGTAGATCTAATAGAGTAATAGGGGAATTTAATACATAATATAGACTAATATCAAATTAATATTAGTGGTCCCCAAAGTTTAATTAGATGTTAATTTTAAAAGTGAAATGTAAAAATAACATAATAAAAAAGCAATGTTCTTCGAAAGTAGTTTTGTATACACTAAACTGATGTATTGAAATTTTGTGAATCGAGAAGCTATGTTTCTACAGTTGTAGTAACCTCTACACATTCCAAGTATATTCCTGCATTTGGAATGTCGAGTAACACAAAAAAAAACTTTTCCAATTATAGATGAGCACAATAACTAAATAATTTAATCAATGAACAAAATAAAGAACAATGGTCAAACAAAAATAGAACCAAACTAAATAATTAAAATGTCAGTGACAATATTTCCTTGAGAAATTCTATCGAACATCGTATATGCATTCCAACATACAAAAACATTCAAATAATAAAGTTACATCACCAAGGACAAATTCAGTAAAAAGATAAAAAAAAATACATAAACTTTGCATTGATTCAACAATAAACTGCTTTGCAAAAGAAGGTCATCATTAAACCAAAATGATTTGCTAACCTTATGAAGATTGTAGTGTAGTCGATTTTGATAATGCAAGAGTAAATGTTTGAAGAAAAACCATATGAATTCGACTACCGAAAGTAATACTAACATACGAAGAAGAAAATCGCACACAACGAAAATAGAGTGATTGATATCAGGGTATATTGAATTCCTTTTATTCAAAACTGCATAATTTTGGAATTGTTATGAAAGATTAGCTGTGAGATCGAGGAATAGGTGAATGATATGAAGGATTTAAAAAGGAATGAAAGATAGGTTTTTATAGCAAGTATTATGATATTTTAATTTAATCAATACGTTTCCTATATTAAGATTCAATCAACTGTGGTTTTTAATATTAAGAAAAATGAAAAAATAGCCAAGTGGAAAATGATAAAATGATAAAATGATAATAACCAGAAAAAGTCATGTGGCATATTGAATAAGAAGAGGACAAATGGAAAATTATTCTCATTTATTATGGTAGATGTGATTAGATACATATAAATCACATGTGATTAAATAAGAAAATAAAAACAAAAATGAATATTGTCCACATAAATCATATGTGATTTAACACATAAGAATAACAAAAATGAATATTGTCCATATAAATCATATGTTACTATATTCATATAATCATATGTGATTAAACACACGAGAATAATGAAAATGAATCTTGTACACATAAATCATATGTGATTATATGTTTTAATCACATATGATTTATGTGGACAATATTCATTTCACATTTTTGATTCGTTAGTTAGTCCCGTGTATTTAATCACATGTGATCTTATATATCTAATCAAATATGATTTATATAAAAAACTTTAATTTTAGCGTTCTCGATTTCATAGATGTTCCCATGTATTTAATCACATATTATTTATGTGGACTAGATTTGTTTTTGCATTGTTGATTCAATAGTTGTTCTCGTGTATTTAATCACATGTGACTATATGTATTTAATCACATATGATTTATGTGGATAAGATTATTTTTCACGTTCTAGATTCAATAGTTGGTGTTGAGTATTTAATCCCATGTGATTTATATGTATTTAATCACATACGATTTATTAGATTTTTAAAATATCTGTAATATTCACATGTGACTATATCATGTAACATTCACATATGTATCTATTCACATATAACTCATATGTGATTAGATACATATAATCATATGTGATTATATGTGAATAGTTGGTCTCGAGTATTTAATCATATGTGATTTGTATGTATCTTATCACATATGACTTATATGTTAATAGATACATATGTGAATGTTACATGATATAGTCACATGTGACTATTACATGATATATTAAAAACCTGATAAATCATACATGATTAAATACATATACATCATATGTGATTAAATACTTGAGACCAAATCTAGAACGTGAAAAATAATCTTGTCCACATAAATTATATGTGATTAAATACATATAATCACATGTGATTAAATACACGAAAACAGCTATTAAATCTATACCATAAAACAAATCTTGTCCACATAAATCATATGTGATGAAATATGGATCTTAGCCTTAACCAAGAATTCATTTTGGGTTACAAATTATTAGAATGATGAAATTAAAATAACTAAACTTTCATTTTGTAGATGTCGAACGAAAAAAAACAACCTTCCTTTTCCTCCTCCTCCTCCGCCACCTCACTCCAACTTCTCACTCCTTAAAATAAGAAGTGGTTTCTTATAATAAGCATTACGATGAATCAATAAAAGTTGTTTGCCTGATGTTGGCGATCATGTCTTCTAAACTCCAAAAGAGTTTCGAAAGCCTTGGGCTTACAACATAATTGAGCATCTCAATAAAATGTTCCAAGAGCAGGCATGGCAAGAACAGTTCGAGATCGTGAAATCCTTAATGGCTTGTATAAATCAAGATGTGACTCATGTATGTACGAACATTCAAAAAATGAAGTCGTATATGGACAGATTGGAGAACTTGGGTATCGGTGTTCAAAAGGAGTTGATCATTGACATGGTCTTCAATTCACTTTTTGGTTAGTATCATTGGTTCATTATGAAACATAATATGAAAAATCTTGACAAGATGTTAATGGAACTTCGTGGCTTGTTGAAATCTGCTGAAGAATATGCCTAAGACTAAAATTTGGACTACTCCTGCTCTTGTCTTGGCTACTGGTCATGGTGGTCCTAACAAGAAAAATAATATTTTCCCAAAGGTAAACAAAAAGCCTAAAGTTAGAAATTTCAACCAAGGTCTTAAGAGAAAGGCCGATTATAAGATAGCTCCCACCACTAACCCTAAAGAGGCAATTTGTTTCCATTTCCAAGAAAAGGGTCATGGAGACATTACTCCCCTATGTCACTAGAGGAACTAAATAAGAACAAGTCCAATAGGATTGGCACTTCAAATATTTTTATGATGGAACTCTATAATGTATCAACTTCTAGTTATTGGGTTCTTAACACTAGTACTCATACTTGCTAAGATATACATGAACTAAAGGAAAACAGAAGACTAAAGCATACATAGTTGAACTTGATCATGGGGAATGGACATACTACACTTGTTACAAGGATTGAAGAATAAAAGCTAATTCTTAATAATGTTGTTTCATTTAGTTTATTGAATTGTTTCTTCTAGCCTTATATGTCTCAAAAAGTTATTTCTTTTCATGCATGTGCAATGATGATTTTCATTTTTTCGTTTCATAATGATAATGATTATATTTTTGTTTATGAAAATGGTACATTTATTTTCAAAGCTAGTCCTTTCAATGTCATATATGAAAGAGTTGTTTGTATTGGAAAATTTAATAATATAATATTAAATGTTGGTTCTTTAAATGATGTATTCAATAACTAATGATTATGACATTGTCGTCTTGGCCATATAAACAAGAAGCTCATTGTCAAGCTCCAAAATGATGGGATCTTGGAATCATTTGACCTAGATTCTAATGATGCATGCAAGTGTTGCTTGCTTGGAAATATGAAAAACATGCCTTTCACAAGAAACTATGAAAGAGGCAAAGATATGTTGGACCTAATCTAAATTGATGTATGTCGACCGTTCGGATCTCCATGTTATCTATTTTTTTCACTTTTAATATCCATACAATATCTTTTTGTTATGACTTTTTTTCATTGTCATGCATAAAAGGACTATATTGTATTTATCATTTTTTTAGTTTCTTTATAATTTATAAATTTTAAAGGGGAAAATATCATAAAAGTCTTAACTTTTACATGCATAGTTGGAAAAATCACTTACTTTTGTTTTGGTTGGTTAAAACCACAACTAATCGGATGACCTTCCCTTTTTTACCTTATTATCCACTAATCAACAAGATCAAACGGTTTTTTAAATAGACGGTTTTCAAAAAATTTAAGATTTTTACCTACAAAAAATGTTATGGTTTTTTCCAATCAAATGTGTACAACTTTAGACTTTTTTGTTATTTATCATTCCTTTCGTCGAACAGATTTCTATACACAAATGGTATTTGTATGTTTGTGTATATATATATATATATATATATATATATATATATATATATAAACTTATTTAATGTTTAAACATATAAATATTGTAATATAAGTATAAAATGACTATAGTACATACTTTATATGGATAAAATAAGTTTTTTGTTATTTATTTTATATGTAGAAAACGTTTTGTTTTTATGTATAAAAAATGTATGTCTAATGCATTTATGTATGTATAAGAACCATATTATACATGAAAATCTTATTCGTATGCCTATATTTTAGGATATATAAAATACATACAAAAGATGATATATATATATATATCAAATTTGATTTGTATACCTGCACAAATACATAAAAATAAAATTTTTATGTATAAATATGTTTTTTACATATAAAAATAAGTGAAATACATATTTTATACATATAAAATACATGCAATATGTATTTTATACTTATATTATGATATTCATATGTTTAAACATTAATATGTTTTTTTATAGATATATACAATTCATGTATATAAATCCGTTTGATAAAAGGAATGACAAACACCAAAAAAGCCATACGTTTTACATACTCAGTTGGAAAAAGCCTAACTTTTCTTTAAGGTAGAAATCATATGTTTTCAAAACCTTTCATTTAAATGAAAAAATAGGGACAAAAAAATAATATGTTAAAAATGGAAGGTCATCCGCAAAGTTATGGTTTTAACAATAACAAAAAACAAAGTTGAGACTATTCTCAACTATGTAAGACTTGGGATTTTTATGATATTTATCTATTAAAAAACTTTATCTGCTAAAGATGGAAATTGGGTCGGGGAATAGCAGGGAACTCAATCTCCATCCCCATCCCCGAATCACCATTCCATCGTTATGTCATCCCCAACAGAAAACATAAATGAATCATCATCCCTAACTTCAACGGAGACCGTGTTTGATTTACTTTTTTTCCTTATCATTAGAAAGATTGAAATAAGCATATGATATTCAAAATAAGACAACTTGTTTCTCAAAATTATCAATTTTCAAGTGATCAAAATATCAACTTTATGGTGGTATTTGTTGCTCTAATTGTGACATCCCCAAAATCACGGCCAAAAAAGACAGATTTCATTTATGCTTTTTTAAAATAATTTCAGAGTAAATCCTTTGATTTAAAAGTGTTGCGGAATTTGTTCCCAAAACAAAACGTGCTAAAATAATATTTATCAAAGCATTTCATCAAGAGATTCCTTTTTAGTATATAATCAAAACTCGGGATGTCATGTTCCGATACAGACCATAAAGCATAAACATAACATTACAAGTCATTCAACAAATATATACATATACAGACTTGTAAACAAAACAACTTGATGATTCAACCATCTTATGCCCTCGCGCCACTACCTGTAATACAATTAAAACTGAGTGGGTCAGGCTTGGGAGCCTGGTGAGCATATAGGGTTTTAAACCCACAATAAATAAATTATATTTAATTTCACCAACCAATCACTATCCCGATTACCCATTCCCGTTATCCTTACTTTACGTCCCTAAAACAACATCTATCTCAAGGGACCTAATCTAGGATTTTCATCGGGACGGACATTACTGCAAAGAGGTTTCCTCAACAATAGATATCCTAAAGGCAACCATGAGGGGCATAGAGTAAACCAGTGAACACATCGTTCACAACACCTACAGGTTATGAACCTGCTAGCATTCCACTGGACTGTCTAGAAAGAGTCCATGGTCGTTATCCATACTCCGCTGTATAACTAGATCAACAACAACAACAACATCGAGGCCTCTCATCTGTTTATTTCACACCAACTATCTACCCATGTTCTACCCAACATATTAGTAGATAAAAATATATATTTTATACATAGTTTAAAACCTGTATAGCATTTTCATTCAATATATATTCCACATAACAGATGAGGCACACCCACATAACACGTATTTCATAGAAAGCAATTCAGATCTATGAGATGGAAGAGAGTGAATATACATTCACACACATAACAACAAAATTATACACATAACACGTATTTCGTATAAAATACTTCATAATCATGCGTTAGAAGAAAGTAGCTACGCACTCAAACATATAAACAACAATATACTTAATACACTCAAACCATACTTGTATTATTATCGTATTTATGAAAGGTAGTATACACTCACTTGATCAGAAGATGATCAGACAACACTACAGCTTGCAGAAGTACTAATCCTTAGCAGATCTGGAAGATCTCTACAAAAATCAAACTTCTCGCGGGCAGAGCTTCGGCTCGGGAATCGCACTTCTCGGGATCTCGGGACTTGCTTCGGGGCTTCAGAATGATACCGGGGCTTCGGGGTATTTCTGGCACGCAAATCGAGGTAAAACGGGAGAGAGAAGAGAGAAAAGAGCAAAAGAACTCGGCTGCCCTCGCATCCTATTTATAGGAGGCTGGAGCCTCGGAGTACGCGGGGCGTACTGCCTCAGAATCGTCATTGCTTACGTATCCGAAGAACTCGAGTGCGAGGCATGTCATGCTTCACTGTACGCGGGGCATACGCTAGTACGCTGGGCGTACTTCGTATGAGTCCGATGACTCCTCTTCGGATAATGTCGGATTTAATAATTAAATTTAATTATTAATTATTTAATAAACTTCGAAAATTAATATCTTCTTCATACGAACTCCGTTTTTGACGTTCATTATATCCACGCGTAGGTGAGACTCCGATCTATAACTTTCGTTTAGACTTCGTCGGCTAATTTTGACTTTATTTTTATTATTTATTTTTAATAGGCCGGGACAGATAAACTTCGTTATAAATTCATAACTTCTTCGTTTGACGTCCGTTCTCGCCTAACTTTTTATCGCTTCGATACCAACAACGAGACCTTCGATCCTCGTTTAGATTGCTTCGGCTAAAACCCGCTCGATCTCAAATCGAGTATTTCAGGCTGCGTACTACTAAGTCGAAACTTCGATAAATCATAACTTCCTCATACAAAGTCAGATTTGGGCGTTCTATATATATTCGGAAACCTCGTTTCAACTACTACAACATTATCCAAAGATATCAAGTTTATTTTACACTTTAATTTTGACGCTTATTTTTGTATTCTTAATTAATCAAACCACATAATTAAGCAATTAAGCACAAAACACATAATACTGAAATAATACACTTCTATTATTTCAAAACGGGTTACAAAGGTTAACCTAGACTATTATATCAATATTCATGACAAGCCCAGAAACACAGGCGTTACAATTCTCTCCACCTTAGAATGATTCCGTTCCCGGAATCACACATCAACAAACAAATGCGGATAGCGACCCATCATGTCACTCTCCGTCTCCCAGGTGAGATGCGGCCCATTCGTGTGTTTCCATCGGACAAGCACTAACTCGACCATCTTGCATCGGAACTTCTTAGTCTTTCGGTCAACAATTGCCTCTGGTTCTTCAATCAACCTTTTGTTCTCATCGATTCTCAACTCCGAAATTGGAATCATGTCGGGAACTTCTCCCGTGAACTTCCTCAAATAACACACATGAAAAGTGTTATGAATTCCATTCAGTTCTTCTGGTAGTTCGAGCTTGTAAGCTTGGTTCCTAATCCTCTGAAGAACTTTAAACGATCCAATAAACCTTGGACTCACCTTTCCCCTTTTACCAAATGTTATAAGTCCCTTCCACGGTGAGAATTTAAGCAAAACCGAATCTCCAACCTCAAAAGTCATCGGTCTTTGCTTTTTGTCAGCATAGCTCTTTTGACGATCTTGAGTTGCTAACATTCTTTCCCTAATTATTTTCAACTTTTCAGCAGTTTGATGAACCATCTCCGGTCCCATAAACTGCTTTTCCCTAGCCTCAAGCCAACAAGACGGCGTACAACACTTCTGTCCATACAAAGCTTGGTAAGGTGCCATCTTAATGCTCGTGTGGAAACTATTATTGTAGGAAAATTCTACCAAAGGTAAATGTTCATCCCAATTACCTAGGAATTCCAGAGTACACGCTCTCAGCATATCTTCAAGCGTTTGTGTTGTTCGTTCGCTCTGACCATCAGTCTGCGGATGGTAAGCTTTAGTTAAACACAACTTGGTACCCAGTTCCTCTTGTAGACTTTTCCAAAACCTCGAGGTAAAACGGCTATCACGATCTGACACAATAGTTAATGGAACACCATGAAGCCTCACAATTTCCTTCGCGTAAGAATTCTCAAGCTTTTCCATAGACCATTTCTCCTTGGCTGCTATGAAATGCGCACTCTTAGTGAATCGATCATCGACCAGCCAAATCATGTCGTGACCATTCTTTGTTATGGGCAGTTTAGTGACAAAATCCATAACAATGTCTTCCCACTTACCCATAGGCACAGGCAATGGTTCTAAACTCTCGTACGGTTTCTAATGTTGTGTCTTTACTCTCGCACAAGTCACACATTCAGCCACACACTTTGCAACATCAAGCTTCATCATCGGCCACCAGTAGTAGGGTTTTACGTCCCTATACATTTTAGTGCTACCAGGATGAATCGAGTACATGGTTTTGTGAGCTTCTTCCATCAGAAGATCTCTGACTCCTCCTGTCTTAGGTATCCAAATCCGATCTTGGAACACCTTCAGTCCATGACTGTTTACACCGAACACCAACGTTTTTCCCAAACGTTCCTCCTTTCGGTCATTCTTCTCAGAAGCTTCACTTTGAGCTTTCTTTATACTTTCCAAAATGGTCGAGACAACTTCAATTCTCAAAGCTCTTGGCCTTTTCCTTTCAAGATTGACCTTCCGACTGAGAGCATCAGCAACAACATTAGCTTTACCGGGGTGGTAAAGTATCTCACAGTCGTAGTCTTTAAATAATTCTAGCCAGCGTCGTTGCCTCATATTCAATTCCTTCTGATTAAAGAGATATTGGAGACTCTTATGATCAGTGAAAAGCTTGCACTTCGTGCCATAGAGGTAATGCCTCCATATTTTCAGAGCGAAAACTACCGCTGCCAACTCCAAATCATGAGTTGGGTAATTCTTTTCATGCTCTTTCAGCTGTCGAGATTTATATGCTATCACCTTTTCTCTTTGGGTCAGAACACAACCCAATCCAACCCCAGACCCATCGGGTAGAGAATGTATCGGTGCCTCGCATAGCTTCATCTTTAGCTTCTCGAATGCTTCGTTATGCTTATCACTCCAAGCATAAGTAGCTCCTTTGTGGGTCAAAGCTGTTAATGGAGTAGCAATCAAAGAAAAGCCTTGGATAAACCTTCGGTAATATCCGGCTAATCCCAAAAAGCTTCGAATCTCCGTGGGACTTTTCGGTTGTTCCCACTTCATTACAGCTTCAATCTTTGCTGGATCAACCATTATCCCTTCTTGGTTGACCACGTGACCCAAGAATTGGACTTCACGAATCCAAAAATCACACTTGGAGAACTTTGCATACAGCTTCTCTTTCTTCAAAACTTCCAACACTTCTCGCAAGTGTCTGCCATGCTCCTCCTGGCTTTTCGAGTAAATCAGAATGTCGTCTATGAACACTATCACGGATTTATCAAGGAAAGGATTACAAACCCTATTCATTAGATCCATGAATGCTTCCGGAGCATTGGTTAGTCCAAACGACATAACCAAGAACTCGTAGTGTCCATATCTAGTTCTGAATGCAGTCTTCACGATATCTTGCTCTCTTACTTTTAGCTGATGATATCCTGACCTTAGATCGATCTTCGAGAAATAGCTCAAACCTTGCAATTGATCAAACAGGTCATCAATCCTTGGCAACGGATATCTATTCTTTATTGTTGCCTTATTCAGCTCTCTATAATCGATGCACATTCTCATACTTCCATCTTTCTTCTTCACAAATAACACCGGAGCTCCCCAGGGTGATGAACTAGGTCTAATGAAACCCTTGTTCAATAACTCCTAAAGTTGCATCATCAGCTCCTTCATCTTCGTCGGTGCTAATCGATAAGGTGCTTTTGCAATTGGTGTTATTCCTGGCAACAAGTCAATACGGAATTCCACTTGTCTATCAGGTGGCAATCCAAGAAGATCTTCGGGAAATACTTCCGGATAATCACACACCACTGGAATACTCTGCATTACCTTCTTTTCCTTCTTAGCATCAATCACGGATGCTAAATATGATGTACACCCCTTGGTCAAACACTTTCTGGCTTTCATTAGGGAAATAATCCCAGAACTTACTCTGCGTTTGTCCCCGTACACCATAAATGTCTCTTTCCCTGGCGGGTTTACTTTGACTATCTTCTTTCTGCATAATATCTCGGCGTCATTGGCGCTAAGCCAATCTATTCCAAGCACGATGTCGAAACCATTAAGTTTGATAGGCAATAATTGCTCGTGGAACTTATTCCCATTCAGATCAATTAAGATGTTTTTCATACGATGGCTAACAGGTACAAACTTGCCACTAGCAACTTCGACTAATAAGGCATTATCTAGTCTAACAACAGGCAAAGCTAGTTTTCTACCAAATTCATGCGATATAAAGGAGTAGTTGGCTCCAGAATCAAATAAAATTTGGGCAGGCAATGTGTTTACGAGAAAGGTACCTGAAGCGACATCAGCTTCATCATTAGCAACTTCCAGTGTCATCTGGAATGCTCTCGCCTTTGGCTTTAGCGGAATGTTGGGTCTAGCTGCCTCCTTCTTCTTCGGGCAGTCCCTTGATAGGTGTCCCTCCTCACCACAACCATAGCAAACTTTCTTAGTGAGGGTACATTCATTGGCATAGTGCGCTGGCTTTCCACAATTGTAGCATGTGTTCGCTACCTCACATTTTCCATGATGCTTCTTCTTACATTTGTCGCACCATTTCGCTTCGCCTCCACTTCCCCTCGAACCAGACTTCGAGAACTTGTTTTTCTTGTTGGACCCTGAATTTCCATCGAACTTCCTCTTTTCACCAACATCTATCCTTTTCAGACCCTTTTCCTTCTGCTGGGCCTCCACATTCTTAGCTGCACGAACAACCGTTTTCAGAGTAGTTGCCATCTTGACTGTCGGACCAAATTCGGCAGGCAGTCCATTAGCAAACTCTCAATCTTGGAGAGTTCCGTTGGAACTAGGTACGGAAATAACTTCATTTTCTCAGTGAATGCAGTAGCATAGTCATCTATGCTCATCCTCCCCTTCTTCATGTTTTGGAACTCATTGTTCAGATCAATCAGATCTATCTCTAAACAATACTGCACCCTTAGTTGTTCCAAGAACTCCTCCCATGACATTTTCAGGGCTTCTCCTCGTGGCATTGTATCTGCCAACAACTTCCACCAACTCAATGCTCCAGTTTTCAGTTGTCTAACTGCAAAGACGGTCTTTTGTTTGTTGCTACAGTCGCAACTTTCAAATACCATCTCCATTTCGGAGATCCAATTCGTTATCTCAACAGGCTTTGGGCTTCCGGAAAGACTTGGCGGCTTGGCGCCCAAGAAGTTCTTGTACATTCGCCCATCCTTGTTGTTTCTCCTTTCCGGGTCGTTCCTTCGTTCTCCTTGAGTCCCAACATGACTCATAATGCGACTATTGTTCCCTTCCTCCGATTGCTCGGGAATCAATTCGGGTTCCTCAATAGGTAGGATAGGTTCATCCCTATTATCATGCAACATTTGTCGCATCTCATCCCTTTGTTCGGCTAACATAGCCCGAATCATGGCTTGCACCGCAGCCATTGTTATTGGTTCTGGTGCTGCTGCTACAACAGGTATTTGCTCAATAACTGGCGGTTGATTCCTGTTTTTATCCGCATTTCCAACGCCACTCCTTGTTCTCACCATTTTTTATCTACACACCGAATAAGGTGAAATTAGATCCTCAATCACGATAGATATTCAAATCATCCTTATTACTCCGAAACGTTTACATGCTAGTTCTAATAACGTATGCATACGCTTAGAATCCTACACACATAAGGTTTCCAGATCCGGCCGGTAACAGACCGTAGATCCGAACAATTAATATCATATATGGCAACATATAACATTTAGCACAGAAAAGCATTTTAGGCAACTTTCCTATAATAAACTAGTGCTCGTGTCTAAAATCCAACAGACACACATCTCAAAATTCCACTTAGCATTCTAATGCTCTGATACCAACTATGACATCCCCAAAATCACGGCTAGAAAAGACCGATTTCATTTATGCTTTTTAAAATAATTTCAGAGTAAATCCTTTTGATTTAAAAGTGTTGCGGAATTTGTTCCCAAAACAAAACGTGATAAAATGATATTTATCAAAGCATTTCATCAAGAGATGCATTTTCATTATATAATCAAACTCGGGATGTCATGTTCCGATACAGACCATAAAGCATAAACGATAACATTACAAGTCATTCAACAAATATAAACATATACAGACTTGTAAACAAAACAACTTGATGATTCAACCATCTTATGCCCTCGCGCCACTACCTGTAATACAATTAAAACTGAGTGGGTCAGGCTTGGGAGCCTGGTGAACTTATAGGGTTTTCAACTCACAATAAATAAATTATATTTAATTTCACCAACCAATCACTATCCCAATTACCCATTCCCGTTATCCTCACTTTACGTCCCTAAAACAACATCTATCTCAAGGGACCTAATCTAGGATTTTCATCGGGACGGACATTACTGCAAAGAGGTTTCCTCAACAATAGATATCCTAAAGGCAACCATGAGGGGGATAGAGTACACCGGTGAACACATCGTTCACAACACCTACAGGTTATAAACCTGCTAGCGTTCCACTGGACTGTTTAGAAAGAGTCTGTGGTCGTTATCCATACTCCGCTGAATAACTAGATCAACAACAACAACAACATCGAGGCCTCTCATCTGTTTATTTCACACCAACTATCTACCCATGTTCTACCCAACATATTAGTAGATAAAAATATATATTTTTATACATAGTTTAAAACCTGTATAGCATTTTCATTCAATATATATTCCACATAACAGATGAGGCACACCCACATAACACGTATTTCATAGAAAGCAATTCAGATCTATGAGATGGAAGAGAGTGAATATACATTCACACACATAACAACAAAATTATACACATAACACGTATTTCGTATAAAATACTTCATAATCACGCGTTAGAAGAAAGTAACTACGCAATCACACATATAAACAACAATATACTTAATACACTCGAACCATACTTGGATTATTATCGTGTTTATGAAAGGTAGTATACACTCACTTGATCAGAAGATGATTAGACAACACTACAGCTTGCAGTAGTAGTAATCCTCAGCAGATCTGGAAGATCTCTACAAAAATCGAACTTCTCGAGGGAAGAGCTTCGACTCGGGAATCGCACTTCTCGGGATCTCGGGACTTGCTACGGGGCTTGAGAATGATACCGAGGCTACGGGGTATTTTTGGGACGCAAATCGAGGTAAAACGGGAGAGAGAAGAGAGAAAAGAGCAAAAGAACTCGGCTGCCCTCGCATCATATTTATAGGAGGCTGGAGCCTCGGAGTACGCGGGGCATACTGCCTCAGAATCGTCATTGCTTACGTATCCGAAGAACTCGAGTGCGAGGCGTGTCATGCTTCGCTGTACGCGGGGCGTACGCTAGTACGCTGGGCGTACTTCGTATGAGTCCGATGACTCCTCTTCGGATAATGTCGGATTTAATAATTAAATTTAATTATTAATTATTTAATAAACTTCGAAAATTCATATCTTCTTCATACGAACTCCGTTTTCGACGTTCTTTATATCCACGCGTAGGTGAGACTACGCTCTACAGCTTTCGTTTAGAATTTGTTGGCTAATTTTGACTTTATTTTTATTATTTATTTTTAATAGGCTGGGACAGAAAAACTTCGTTATAAATTCATAACTTTTTCGTTTGACGTCCGTTATTGCCTAACTTTTTATCGCTTCGATACCAACAACGAGACCTTCGATCCTCGTTTAGATTGCTTCAGCTAAAACCCGCTCGATCTCACATCGAGTATTTCAGGCTGCATACCACTAAGCCGAAACTTCGATAAATCATAACTTCCTCATACAAAGTCAGATTTGGGCATTCTATATATATTAGGAAACCTCGTTTCAACTACTACAACATTATCCAAAGATATCAAGTTTATTTTACACTTTAATTTTGACGCTTATTTTTTTATTCTTAATTAATCAAACCACATAATTAAGCAATTAAGCACAAAACACATAATACTCAAATAATACACTTCTATTATTTCAAACGGGTTACAAAGGTGAACCTAGACTATTATATCAACATTAATGACAAGCCCAGAAACACAGACGTTCCAATAATTAACTTTGTTTATTGTGTAATAAACTTACTAATTCTATACACTATAGGATTGCTATAAATACTTTCATTTATTGTGTAATATATTCTTATTGATTCTATATATTCTTCCATTTTTATATAGGATTTTGAAAGATAATATCTCCGTAATTTCAATCTAAAATATTTCTTTCCAAGGTGATTTTATTTTTCATTAATGAGCAATTATATCAATTCACCTAAAAGTATAAATTAAAGTATCCAAATGTATGTATGATATTATAATAAATGGAAACTAAATAAATAAATAAATAAATATATATGATAATAATAAATGCAAAATCACATTCAATAGAAACTGTTGAATAGTAGACTATATAATACCTTGTCAAATTTACATTTTTAACTCATTTCTAAAGCAAACATGAATTCCATGCTAAAAATTTGGTTTCTTATTATCATATGTATACTTTTTACCATTTCACCAAAATACGCTTGTTTCATAAAGCGAAAATCGAGGATTTTCATTACCAATAATATCGAGGATAATATTGTGGTTCATATCCAATCAAAAGATGATGATTTTGGAAATCGCACCATTCCATTTAATGCTAACTTCAATTGGGGTTTTTGCCCAAGAGTTGTATTCGGACACACGCTTTACTTTGCATCCTTTTGGTGGGGTTCTTTATCCCAACATTTAGACTTGTATAATCCAGATATCGCTCGATATTGCAAGAATCCTAATGTATGTTATTGGCTGGTACGGACTGACGGATTCTGGATATCTCATCAAAATTTAACATTTCCAGAAAGTTGGAACATAATGCGAACATGGACTGATTAAGAGATAACTTGTTTTTAGTGGATTAAAGGGATAATTATGAATAAAAAAATATAGTTCACTTTTTTGTTGCAAATTTTTTGGTATGTCGTCTTATATGTTCTAAATATATTCGGATGTGTTCTTCATTTCCTTTCATAGGCTTTCATAGGTATGTAGGTAGGAATTCACAAATAATTTCCCAAGTCCAACACGAACATGATTTTTGTTGATCTGGAAACAATGTGAGTTATCACTTCCGTGTTCGCAACAAGCAAGGCCGTTCCATTGGTTTTTAATACCCGAGACAAGATCAAAATATTTTGCCCTTATATATGTACCATATGATGCAATAGACAAAAAGTATATATGAAAAAATTATAAAAACAAAAATACAGCAAATTTTATAATAAAAAATATATACAAACAAAACCCTACAAATTCACCTAAAATGATATGTTTGTGGATTTTTTTTATGTAAAAACATCTTATTTAACAATAATCAATACTTAAAATTTCTTATCTAATAAGTATTCCTATAGTCATTGTCCTTTGGAGATACGATTTGAAGATCTTTAATTTTGAAAACATTCTTTCTTTGGAAGCAACCGTAATCATCGCCTTCAAAAAATTCTTATATGAAACCAACACATTAGGGAACATGTTCATTCTTCGTCATACTGCGTTATTTGAATAGATGTCTAATGACTTTTACTTTTGTATGCTTCATCCGAAAATATTTTCTACAAAATTTGTAACTTCACAAATAACTTTATTCCATCAATATCATATTCTTCACCATTTGTCAATTTGGACCCAAGATTTTAACAAAAAAAAATTAATTCACCATCATCTAAGAAAACAAACTTGAAACCATTAAAGAAAAATCCAAATATAGTTTGAATTTGTTAAATTCTACTTTCCATTTGAACAAGATTCATATCTACAAGAATAATAATAATATAATCTTTTCTAAATGCTTCTTGAGAATATTGATGTTCTCTTTAGGTATTTGGAATTTCGTCAAATGTGTTTTTTTTAATAAGAAACACGTTTGTTAGGAAATTCAGGTTCAACTCTAATATTATTTGCTATTTCTTTAGCTTCACAAATAGCTGAATCAAACCCACTTTTCCTATATTCTTCATAATAATTAATCAAAATCTCTAAGTACTGTAACATCCAGAGGCATTTATTTGGATTGTAATTTTTTAGTTACCAAATTAATTTTATATAATATTTCTTTCCATATAACTAAACTTAAAATAAATTCAAAACTAGAAAATTCACTATTTATGTAACATCCAGAGTTTCGGGTATGATTTAATTTTATTTATTTATTCAAGAAAAAAGAGGGACTCGACGAGTTGGTGCCACGACTCGTCGAGTAGGTGAGGAAGTTTCCACGAATCTTCGCGACCAGACTCGACGAGTCGGGCATATGACTCGCCGAGTCTACGCTGGCAATTGAAACCCTAATTCCCAGGGTTTGGAGCCTATCTAAGGGCACTCATAGCCTCCCATTGCGGCTACCAGTCCCTTGAGAGAAACCCTAAGTGAGCTAAATCGTTAGTGAGGAAGGAAAGGCCATATTTGATCTTCTATCATTGGTTTAGCAAGAAGAAGGTGATCAAGATCAAGAGGAGGCTGAAGTAGGTCCTATTTGGGGGAATTCTGAGCTTAGGAGTGTTTATTTGAGGTATAATCTCGATCCATCTTCTGTTTTGGTCATTGTTTATAGAGTTAGGGTTTTCTAGACCCTTTGGTAGATGGTTTTGTTGAGTATATGGTTCCTTTTCGTATTATGATCTTGGATCTGGATCCATAGAGGTCCAGCAACCTTACTCCTTTGAGCTTTATGAGGATTGTTGGTGAATATGAACTTAGGATGCCATATTAGAGGTCATTTCTTCAATTAGAACCTTGGAGCCTTTGCATGGGCATCAAGCTTCGAACTTTACGTGATTATTGGGACTAGAAACAATAGATTTATTGAGTAGAGCATCAGATCTGATCTCAGGAAGCCATTTGAAGTTGAGCATGGATTGGACTTGCCGAGTCCATGAACAGACTCGACGAGTCGGGTCGAGTTGTCCCGAGACTGTGAGTCTAGAGAGTGACCCGCCGAGTAAGTGAGTGACTCGATAAGTCAAAAGAGAATTAGAGGAGTACAGTTCACGACTGGACTCGCCAAGTCGTTGAGACAACTTGACGAGTCTGGTTAAGGTTGGCCGTTGACTTCGTTGACATTTAGGGTTTTGGTCAACAATTGTACTCTGGGATCAGGAAGGGGTAAAATGGTCTTTTACCCTTCTGTGGGATTGTAGAAAGGAGTGTAGTCTAGCCTTGAGAGCCGTTAATGATTGAAATAATTACTTTATGTGATTAGGCAGGGCTAGGTCGTTGTTTCGAGGTTCAGAGATACCGAGTTGTGATTTTCTGAGACATCTGAGGTGAGTCTTCTCACTATACGTTACCTAGAGTGGTATTATGAGTTGATTGGAGGGTCTTATGTGCTATGTATGAGATTATGTGCTATGAAAGATTTTATGTGCTATGTGATATACGTATGTTATATGATTGTATAGACCGGGACGGAGGGTCCAACGATACAGACCGGACCGAAGGGTCCAACGATACATACCGGACCAAATGGTCCAACGATTCAGACCGGGCCAGAGGGCCCAACGCGCTATAACCGGACCAGAGGGTCCAACGAGCTACAAGACTGAAGGGTCCCGCTGAGACACATCGACCAGAGGGTCGTGCAATAGCCTCGAGTGGCATATGTGTTGTATGCTGTATTTTGGGGAACTCACTAAGCATTTATGCTTACAGTTGTTGTGTTATGTGTTTCAGGTACTAGCGAGGACCGTGGGAAGGCGCCGGCGTGAACCGTACACACAGAGTGGATATTTGTCTATAATCTTGGTAATATGTTTTTAGTAATAACAATTGTGAAATACTCTTTTGAGAATGTTTTTAAATGTAATTTGGTTGTTGAAAAATGAAAACTTTGTTTTGAAAATTACGTTGTTACAAGTTGGTATCAGAGCCTTGGTTTGAGCGACTCGGATGCACCTTTGGCAGTATTTGAACTCAAACTGAGGATTTGAAAAAATTTCAACAATAAGAACTAAATTTTCTAAAAGAGCAAGAAGTTTTGAGACAACCAGAGCAGAGCAGTGTGTACGGTCTGCCAGCGCCCGAATGGTGAATCCCCAAAATACCCTTACATTATGTGTTATGAGATATGATATATTATGTTATACATGCTAGAGTAGGCTAGGTATTCATATTAGGACTAGAGTAGCCTTATTTGTGATGCCTTAGCGTAGGAGATTACTGCTGCTATGAGATGCCTTGAGAGTGAGTAGGTAGCAGTGAGCAGCTCAAGAGAGGTCTACCAAAGGGTAGCCAATGCATAGCGAGAGTAGAGTACTTGCGATCCAGAATCCAAGGAGGAGGACTTGGGGTGAATGTGGATGCAGTGTGGTCGGTAGTATAGGGCCCGTACTACCGAAGACACCGGGTCGGTGAGCAGTCCAAGTAAGAATCCTTAGGATGCTGGAGGACGAGTATGGTTGCGTTATTGAGTGCGAGCATGCTCGATCAAGTCTCTGGTATCTTTTTGTTATATTTTAGAGACATCTTGGTGAGTGCACGTCACACTCCAGAGAGCGGCGGAGTTAGCGATGACGAGATTCGCAGGATGATTCGTGATGAGGTAGTTGCGACCATATGTGAGGTTATATACGAGATGTTTGGGTCTATCGAGACCACGTTGATTGAGAAGTGATGTCATGGTTCGAGTACCATGATAAGTAGCAGATTGAGAATTGATGTCATGGTTCGAGTACCATGATAAGTAGCAGATTGAGAATTGATGTCATGGTTCGAGTACCATGATAAGTAGCAGATTGAGAAGTGATGTCATGGTTCGAGTACCGTGATAAGTAGCGGATTCAGAAGCGACGTCATGGTTCGAGTACCATAAGTTGTTGCAGATCGAGAGGTGGTCACCCGGTCTGAGAGTCATGACTGGTGATGGTTAGTGTTTCTGGTTTTAATTGGTTATTTCGTGGGAATTGTCTATACGGAGATCATAGGTGAATGAGTATGGGGTCAGAAGACCATGATGAACAAGTTTAGTGGAGCATCCCTTGAAATGGGAAATCGAGTGAGCTCCTAGGGATTGTGGGTGATATGCCAGTTAGAGTCACAAGACTCAGGGATGATTAGGGATGGTGCGTTATGGAAGAATACTGCCTGGGCTAGGTGACCGCCCGATAGTAGAGAGGTCACTTTCTATGACCCGAGCGGTGCGATTTCCGTTTCCTGTGGGGGGACATAAGAGGTGTTGAGAATTCGGTTTTGAGTTTTGGGGGTGAGTCCTATGAGATTGCACGGATGGTAATCTGCAACCAGAGTATATGGCAATAGGTCTATCGCGAGGTAAAGATACATCCTGAACAGGTGGTCAGCATGGGACGATCAAGAGGAGTATATCAGGGCGGTGACCCTTATGGTCTTTGATGGGTATATATGGTGGTCATGTGGGTTCTGCTCTTCTGATGAGGGACGTAACGGAGCGTGGGTTGAGGAGTCGAGTATGATGAGGAATAATAGTTCGTTATTTCCAAGACTAATTGACAGAGTTGTACGTGAGAGAGGTGGTATCGCAGCATGGAATACCGGTCTCGATTGTCTCCAACCGAGAGGTGCGTTGCACTTCCAGATTTTGGAAGAAATTTTATGAGGAATTGGGTTCGACGCTGCATTTTAGTACCGCATACCACCCATAGACTGACGAACAGAGCGAGCTGACGATTCAACGCTTGAGGACCTGCTTCGGGCATGTGTACTGGATTTCGGCGGGAGTTGGGACCCGTATTAGCCTTGGCTGAGTTTTACTTTAACAACAGCCATCACTCGAGCATTAATATGCCACCCTTTGAGCTATTGTATGGGAGGAGGTGTCTGTGACAACCCTATATTTTTCCAAAAGCATTGTAACGCTCGAAAGCTAAGTACAACGAAATTAACCTCGAAAATAAAGTGTTCAAGTATCTAAGTTGGGATGCATCGAATATTAGATATCATGCCAAGGTTTCCAAAAACATAAAGAACGCTCAAAACCGGGTTATATTGAAGAAATTATAACCACTCGTATATTTATGACGCGACGTTAAAACATTATTTGACGTAAAAAGTAGAATCTCAATAAAATGCATTTTAAGCGTTAAGTATCTAAACAAAAGTCGTAGATCTCGTTGAAAGGTGAACGTGCATAAAAAGATCGCCCAAATTGGACCTCGTATGAAGAAGTTACGAATTTTCAAAGTTTCGTAACGGTAGTAGAGGGCTAAAAACTCGGATTGAAGATCGAGTGTTATTTAGCTAACGCAACCTAAACGAAAGTTGAAGATCTCCTCAGTAGTAATAACACAATAAAAAGACAAACGAAAATCGACGTCGAATAAAGAACCTATGAATTTTTAACGAACTTTAGGTGGCCCGGCCTATTAAAAATATATCACTAAAAATAAAGTCAAAACTAGCCGACGAAGTCTAAATGAAAGTTGTAGAGCATAATCTCACCTACGCGGGGATATAAAGAACGCGAAAAACAGAGCTCGTACGCGAAAGTTACGGAATTTAGAAGTCGGAAGAAGGGATTATGCCCCGCGTACTCTGGGAGTACGCCCCGCGTACTAGACCCAGCGTCGAGTCCCATCGGCCCGCCCAAGCTATGTTTAGCTAGACCCGAGTCGTAAGCCATGACGCCATTCTACGCCCCGCGTAACCAAGAACGCCCTGCGTACCGAGTACGCCCAGCGTACTCCGGAAGTACGCGCCGCGTACGAGGGTTTCCAGTCCTATAAATAGAAGCCATGAGCTCGAGTCTTTGCACACTTTTCTCAATTCTTCAGTCACTCTCACACCCTTCCAAGCACCAGAGACCATTCCCTGAACCCTAGTCTCTCTCTTCGAAACGAGTGAGTTTATACCCCTACTTTTCAATTCTTTTCATGTTTTAGGGGGGAAATACAAGTACATTATGAGTCGAAGTATCGTTTTTATAAACATCTTTATGCTTAGAAGGCTATTATATCACCAAGTTATTCTTTCTAAATGAAAACATACTTTTGAGAAGCTATAACGAACATAGCTAACAAGTTATTCATACATTTTACGTATACATCTTGACAAATGAAATACTTTCAAATGAAGTAAAGTCTTTTATCATCGTAAATCTGTTTATATCTAGTAATGTGAGACAGCTTCACGTACGTTCGAGTATGCATTATTAAGTCCTGTATTATATACCATAATCCCTTGTAGGGGGAGCATGATACTTGTCTATAGATCTATACGGGATTGACAATCCCACACCTAAGCTGTTAGCTACAGCTAGGCCGGCAGGCCTGGGGTGACAAATGTCATAACAGTTCCAACGCCTGAAGAACGTTGTTACAGGCCAACAATGTCATTAGCATGGTTATAAAACTCACATAAAAGTATAAAAACAAGTTAGATTTACGAGATTCATATATGCATTTCAGTTTTCCATTTTACCGTTAATACAAATTTTATCACTATTATTCAAGTATGGAAAACACAAACGCACTCCAACACGGGAAACTTTTCAAATCATTTATAGAAAATATTGGATTTTCTGAAAACCTCGTTCATCGGTTTACTATCAAAAAGGACATACTTTTTCAATACAAAATGCTTATGAACTCACCAACTTAATTGTTGACACTTCTTCGAAACCACTTGTATTTCTCAGGGAATCAGTAGTACAGGTAACCACCAGCTTTTGGAGAAAGGAACACTAAGGATGTTTTATTATGGAACATTTATCATCTCATTGTAATATTCTTTTGCCATTATGTATAACGCAACAACATACGTTTTCATTATATATGTGATGGTTGTGTTACTTTCTTTACAATATTCAATGGTTGTGATACTACGTGAAGTCATCCACCCCCGAATGTTTCCGCCATTCTGGTTTGGGGGTGTGACAGATTGGTATCAGAGCATTGTTTATAGTGAACTAAGTATATCGAACCACATACGATATACAAACTATAAATACAAAGGGGACCAAAAACCCTCTGATGAAACATTTTCATGAACAAAATACATTCTTTTAAAGATATACATTTTTACAAGCATGCATAAATCTCGTATCATAACAAGTTTTACTAAAAAGTATTACGGCAAGTTGCGACACTACTATTGAGCCTCGGGGTATGTAATCATGTCGAGAATAAATATAGCCTGATCAACTATATTTATCCTGGATTTAACCAACGTACGTCGAGGAATGGTCGTAGTGGACAACAGGCCGAAAACTTACCAAATACAAAATTGTTCTAGTTTCGCCAAGTTGAAATAGTATAGAAGTATTATTAAAAATAGTTGTACAATAAAAATTATAGTTAAAAATAATAAGTCGCTAAATAGAAATTTCTTTTCTTATAACGTTCTCATACATCTATCCTAGTACAGACAAATGGCCGGATTCCATTTACCAGGAGATCCCTACTACCCAAACCAAGGCAACGGCGGTTGGATAGAAGAAGACCCGGAGGAAGACCCAGAGGAAATCGAAGAAGAGGTCGAGGAAGAATCCGAAGTCGAAGTTGGAGAGGAGTTCGAAGTCGACGAAGAGATCGTGGAGATTTCTAGCGGGACAGACTCCGAGCCAGAAGTGTACGACCCTCCCATCCCTCATCCTCCCATAATCAGACCAGATCAACCGGGACCCATCCCCATCTGGGGAAGCCACCTCTACTACTGGAGCCGCCGGCAAGGTGTACGCCCTCCATTCGGCATGTGTCGGGATTTTTACAACGTCAGTGGGGGAGGCTCAGCAGATCGAGCACTTCCTGTCGTCGTGAATGCTATAGCTAACCAGAACTACCAGGCGGACCAACAAGCAGCCATAGTTCGTGAAATCAATGCTGCTACCCAAGGTAACGCAGCTGACATCCGCCGTTTGGAAGGACTACATGAGAATACCCAAATCTACACGGGAACACTTCAGAACCAAATGATAGTGGCTCTGGCAGAAATAAGAGGGATGAAGGAACAACAAGCAGATCTCGAGAGGCGACTGATGGGAGTCAAACGGTCAGATGCCGAGTCTAGCTCCAAACGCCGCAAGTAGAGCTTGTTCGATGCCCAACAATTTTGTTATAGATTAGGATCTCGGATAAAATTTTTTCCTTATTTCCCTTTAGTATCTGCAATCGGAGACCTCTAGGAGGGTCAAATTTTTCCCGAACAAGATATGTAATGTAACACACCTCAAGTGTGACCTATATGAATGAATATGAAGTATTTCTTATTATATACCTCTCAAAAATTACGAGTTTTAAATTTCTATGCCTACCTTGAAACCATAAACTAAAGTCAAAACAAATTACAACTAACACATGATTGTCAAAACATTAGAAACTTATAGTATTCATTCTTATTTTTCTCTACCAGAACATGCCTCCTCGTAGATCAACACGCAGAAACTCAACTTCAACACCACCTCCACCACCTCCTCCAATTATGGACACCGTTATGTTCCAGACTGCTGTAACCACTGCTGTAACTGCAGCAATGGCTCAAATGAGCAACAACGGATCGGGGGGAGGAACAAACAGTTTTACAAATGGCCAAGGTCAAATCCGTTCAGGGGTATGCACTTACAAAGACTTCACCAACGGAAAACCTATTCCCTTTTACGGGACTGGGGGAGTATTGGCTCTATCTCAATGGATAGAGAAAACAGAAGTTGTATTCGAAATCTGTGCATGTCCTGAAGAAAGCAAAGTAAAGTTCGCCGCTTTTACTTTCTCTGAACGCGCCCTGACATGGTGGAACGGCCACGTCCAGACACTAACCCTGGTGGTGGCAAACTCCATGGGTTGGGAAAACCTGAAAAGAATGCTCCTTCGAGAATACTGCCCAAGAGGCGAGATTCAGAAGCTTGAACAGGAACTGTGGAACCTCTCGATGGTAGGATCGGACATAGCCGGTTACACCAACAGGTTCAGTGACTTAATAACACTTTGCCCAGGAATGTTAACCCTGGAGAGCCAAAAGGTTGAGAGATACATTTAGGGACTATCACCCCAACTTCGAGGAAGTGTGCTAGCTTCCAGACCCTTGACTTTCGCCAGCGCCAAGGAACTAGCGCAATCTCTTGTTGATCATGGTGTCTGTCAAGGAGTCGCGGCGATTATGGCTGAACCAACCAAAGGGAACAGCAACAATGAAATCAATGCCAACAACAACAACAACAACAACAAAGTTTGGAACAAAAGGAAGGGGCTAACTTCACAAGAACCTTCAAAGAAACAAATGGTTGCAGTTCATGCTACTACTACCCCCACCACAACTCCTGCTACCTCTGCACCAACAAAACCATACGCAGGGAATCTGCCCAAGTGCAGTAAGTGCAACTACCATCACCATGGTATTTGTCGCGAGATGCACTGCAAGAACTGTGACAGGAAAGGGCACACAACCCGTTTCTGTAAAGCACCGGCACGACCAATCACTCAAGTTTATGGAACTGGAGTAAGCCGGGCGTGTTATGGGTGCGGAGAGACTGGACACTTCAGGAGGGATTGTCCCAAGGAAAGGAATATTGGCGGTGTAGGGAGAGTGTTGGCAGTAGGACATAATGAAGCAATAGCAGACCCGACGGTGGTTACGGGTACGTTCCTACTCAACAACACTTATGCATGCATACTTTTTGACTGCGGTGCGGAGAGAAGTTTTGTGAGTCATAAATTCAAACACCTACTTAATCAAAAACCCCAACCACTCAGTAAAATATTCACTGTAGAAATGGCAAACGGTAAAACAGAACACGCAAACGATTTATACATAGGGTGCACACTAAATTTAAACGAGCGTTTGTTTCAAGTCGATCTTATGCCCATTTCCATAAGAAGTTTTGATGTCATCATCGGTATGGACTGGTTGAGCCTTCACCATGCCGATATCCTTTGCCACGAACGAGCTGTTCGCTTAAATCTGCCAAACAGCGAAACTCTTGTCATTTATGGCGACAAACCTAGTTCAAGTTTACAAATCATTTCCTGTATTAAAGCACAAAAGTATCTTCGTAAGGAATATCATGCCTTTCTTGCCCACGTAGTAGAAAAGAAACGAGAATCGAAAAACATTAAAGATATTCCGGAAGTCTGCAACTTCCCGGATATTTTCCCAGAAGATCTTCCAGGAATCCCACCCGAACGTCAAGTTGAGTTCAGAATTGACTTAATCCCCGGAGCTACCCCTGTAGCAAAGTCACCATACCGTTTAGCCCCAGCCGAGATGCAGGAACTATCTAGTCAATTAAACGAGCTGCTAAGCAAGGGATTCATCAGACCGAGCTTCTCACCATGGGGAGCACCAGTCCTGTTCGTGAAAAAGAAGGACGGATCCTTTCGCATGTGCATCGATTATCGGGAACTAAACAAACTCACGATCAAGAACCGATATCCCTTACCGCGCATAGACGATCTATTCGACCAACTGCAGGGAGCAAGCTACTTCTCAAAGATCGATCTAAGGTCTGGTTATCACCAACTGCGAGTACTGGAAGGAGACATCCCCAAAACGGCTTTCCGAACACGTTATGGTCACTACGAATTTGTGGTAATGCCCTTCGGATTGACGAATGCTCCAGCAGTGTTCATGGACTTGATGAACCGAGTATGTCGTCCCTTCCTGGACAAGTTCGTGATCGTGTTCATAGATGATATACTCATCTATTCAAGAAGCCAGGAAGAACACAGCAAACACCTCCGCCAAGTACTGGAAACATTAAGGGCAGAGAAACTTTACGCAAAATTTTCCGAATGTGAATTTTGGATTCGGGAAGTGGATTTCCTAGGACATGTTGTAAGCAAAGAAGGAATACACGTGGACCCCTCCAAGATAAAGGCAATAGATAGTTGGACTACTCCAAGAACCCCTACAGAAATCCGGCAATTTTTGGGACTCGCCGGTTATTACCGAAGATTCATACCGAACTTTTCAAAGATTGCCAAGCCACTTACCACCCTAACCCAGAAGAATGTGACCTTCGATTGGGGAGAAAAACAAGACAGTGCATTTCAGACACTAAAGCGAGCCTTATGTAGTGCGCCCATCCTAACCTTGCCAGAGGGAACGGAGGACTTCGTGGTCTATTGTGATGCATCAAACCAAGGACTTGGGTGTGTCTTAATGCAAAGAGGGAAGGTCATCGCCTACGCCTCAAGGCAACTAAAGACGCACGAAGTAAACTACACAACGCACGATCTTGAGCTAGGAGCAGTCGTCTTTGCTCTGAAGATATGGAGACACTATCTCTACGGCACAAAATGTACCATCTTCACCGATCATAAAAGCCTCCAACATATCCTCAATCAGAAGGAACTCAACATGAGACAGAGACGATGGGTAGAACTACTAAGTGATTACGAGTGCGAAATATCACCCCGGAAAGGCTAATGTAGTGGCTGATGCACTCAGTCGGAAGGAATACTCAGGCCGCCAGGTGAAGTCCCTAACTATGACTATCCAATCACACCTGTTCACACAAATCAAGGAAGCCCAAATAGAAGCCTTGAAATCGGAAAATGTGACAGGAGAAGCCCTAAGGGGAATGGATAAAAACCTTGAGACTAAGAGCAACGGGATTCGTTATTTCATGGATCGAATTTGGATACCGAAGTTTGGTGGATTCAGAGAAATCGTTATGGACAAAGCCCATAAAACACGATACTCCATACATCCCGGCTCCGATAAGATGTATCTCGACCTCAAGAAGTTGTACTGGTGGCAAAACATGAAAGCCGAAATTGCTACCTACGTGAGCAAATGCCTGACATGTGCCAAAGTCAAGGTGGAATACCAGAAGCCCTCGGGTTTATTACAACAACCAGAAATACCCGAATGGAAGTGGGAGCAGATAACCATGGATTTCATAACAAAATTACCCAAAACAACAAGCGGACTCGACACCATTTGGGTAATTGTCGACAGATTAACAAAGTCAGCGCATTTCCTACCAATCAAAGAGACGGATAAATTGGAGAAGTTAACAAGGACATACCTCAGAGAAATTGTACGACTGCATGGTGTGCCCATATCCATTATCTCGGACCGAGATAGTAGATTCACCTCAAGGTTTTGGCAGTCGCTACAAAAAGCTTTAGGGACAAGACTAGACATGAGTACCGCTTATCACCCACAAACCGACGGTCAGAGCGAGAGAACTATACAAACCCTGGAAGACATGCTGAGAGCTTGCGTAATCGATTTTGGCAAAGCATGGGACACACATCTACCCTTGGTCGAGTTCTCGTACAACAATAGCTACCACACCAGTATCAAAGCTGCCCCGTTCGAAGCCCTCTATGGCCGTAAATGCAGGTCACCTTTGTGCTGGGCCGAAGTGGGGGACACGCAACTAGCAAAAGGACAAGCAACTGACAACACGCTCACTGGACCAGAAATCATAAGGGAGACTACGGAGAAGATTGTTCAAATCCGAGAACGTCTAAAAGCATCAAGGGATAGACAAAAGAGTTACGCAGATAAAAGACGAAAACCCTTGGAATTCCAAGTTGGAGACCATGTCCTACTCAAAGTCTCACCTTGGAAAGGTTTAATACGCTTCGGAAAACGTGGGAAACTGAACCCTAGATACATCGGACCATTCGAGATCCTTGCCAGGATCGGTCCAGTAGCCTACAAACTTAGACTACCTCAGGAGCTCCACAACGTACACCCTACCTTTCACGTATCGAATCTGAAGAAGTGCTTATCCGACAAGACCCTTGTCGTCCCTCTAGACGAAATTGCAATAAATGAAAACCTCCAGTTTGTGGAGGAACCAGTAGAGATCATGGATCGGGAAATCAAAAGGACTAAACAAAGCCGAATACCCATTGTAAAGGTCCACTGGAACGCCAAGCGAGGACATGAATACACTTGGGAACGCGAGGATCAGATGAAACAAAAGTACCCGCATCTTTTTCCAAAGCTGTAAACGCTATCTTAGAGTAAATTTCGGGACGAAATTCCCTTAACAGGGGGATGATGTGACAACCCTATATTTTTCCAAAAGCATTGTAACGCTCGAAAGCTAAGTACAACGAAATTAACCTCGAAAATAAAGTGTTCAAGTATCTAAGTTGGGATGCATCGAATATTAGATATCATGCCAAGGTTTCCAAAAACATAAAGAACGCTCAAAACCGGGTTATATTGAAGAAATTATAACCACTCGTATATTTATGACGCGACGTTAAAACATTATTTGACGTAAAAAGTAGAATCTCAATAAAATGCATTTTAAGCCTTAAGTATCTAAACAAAAGTCGTAGATCTCGTTGAAAGGTGAACGTGCATAAAAAGATCGCCCAAATTGGACCTCGTATGAAGAAGTTACGAATTTTCAAAGTTTCGTAACGGTAGTAGAGGGCTAAAAACTCGGATTGAAGATCGAGTGTTATTTAGCTAATGCAACCTAAACGAAAGTTGAAGATCTCCTCAGTAGTAATAACACAATAAAATGACAAATGAAAACCGACGTCGAATAAAGAACCTATGAATTTTTAACGAACTTTAGGTGGCCCGGCCTATTAAAAATATATCATTAAAAATAAAGTCAAAACTAGCCGACGAAGTCTAAATGAAAGTTGTAGAGCATAATCTCACCTACGCGGGGATATAAAGAACGCGAAAAACGGAGCTCGTACGCGAAAGTTACGGAATTTAGAAGTCGGAAGCAGGGATTACCCCCCGCGTACTCTGGGAGTACGCCCCGCGTACTAGACCCAGCGTCGAGTCCCATCGGCCCGCCCAAGCTACGTTTAGCTAGACCCGAGTCGTAAGCCATGACGCCATTCTACGCCCTGCGTAACCAAGAACGCCCCGCGTACCGAGTACGCCCAGCGTACTCCGGAAGTATGCGCCGCGTACGAGGGTTTCCAGTCCTATAAATAGAAGGCATGAGCTCGAGTCTTTGCACACTTTTCTCAATTCTTCAGTCACTCTCACACCCTTCCAAGCACCAGAGACCATTCCCTCACCTCGGTTTCCGCACTCGAGCCCCGACGAAAGATTTACGCTGCAGAGCCCGACGACGCAACCATCCGCGGACGAAGTTCTGCTCAACCCTAGCCTCTCTCTTCGAAACGAGTGAGTTCATACCCCTACTTTTCAATTCTTTTCATGTTTTAGGGGGGAAATACAAGTACATTATGAGTCGAAGTATCGTTTTTATAAACATCTTTATGCTTAGAAGGCTATTATATCACCAAGTTATTCTTACTAAATGAAAACATACTTTTGAGAAGCTATAACGAACATAGCTAACAAGTTATTCATACATTTTACGTATACATCTTGACAAATGAAATACTTTCAAATGAAGTAAAGTCTTTTATCATCGTAAATCTGTTTATATCTAGTAATGTGAGACAGCTTCACGTACGTTCGAGTATGCATTATTAAGTCCTGTATTATATACCATAATCCCTTGTAGGGGGAGCGTGATACTTGTGTATAGATCTATACGGGATTGACAATCCCACACCTAAGCTGTTAGCTACAGCTAGGCCGGCAGGCCTGGGGTGACAAATGTCATAACAGTTCCAACGCCTGAAGAACGTTGTTACAGGCCAACAATGTTATTAGCATGGTTATAAAACTCACATAAAAGTATAAAAACAAGTTAGATTTACGAGATTCATATATGCATTTCAGTTTTCCATTTTACCGTTAATACAAATTTTATCACTATTATTCAAGTATGGAAAACACAAACGCACTCCAACACGGGAAACTTTTCAAATCATTTATAGAAAATATTGGATTTTCTGAAAACCTCGTTCATCGGTTTACTATCAAAAAGGACATACTTTTTCAATACAAAATGCTTATGAACTCACCAACTTAATTGTTGACACTTCTTCGAAACCACTTGTATTTCTCAGGGAATCAGTAGTACATGTAACCACCAGCTTTTGGAGAAAGGAACACTAAGGATGTTTTATTATGGAACATTTATCATCTCATTGTAATATTCTTTTGCCATTATGTATAACGCAACAACATACGTTTTCATTATATATGTGATGGTTGTGTTACTTTCTTTACAATATTCAATGGTTGTGATACTACGTGAAGTCATCCACCCCCGAATGTTTCCGCCATTCTGGTTTGGGGGTGTGACAGTGTCGAACCCCCATTTTCTGGGGTGAGGTAGGGCAACGTGTGATGGGTAGTACAGAGATAGTGCTTCAGACGACAGAGCAGTTGTTGACCACTCAGAGTCACCAGAAGATTTATGTGGACAGGCGACGATCCGAGCTCGAGTTCCAGGTCAGTGATTTCATGCTTCTGAAGGTATCTCCTTGGAAAGGAGTGATCCGAATTAGGAAGAGGGTCAAGTTGGGGTCTCAGTATTTTGGGCCGCTTAGAGTGATCGCGAGGGTGGGCAGGGTAGCGTATCGCTTGGAGCTACCTACGGAGTTGGACCAGATTCATGATACATTCCACATGTCGCGACTGAGGAAGTGTATAGCCGATGAGTTGGTAGTGGTACCACCGGAGGATATCTAGGTAGGCGCGAGTCTGAATTATGTCGAGAGGGTGTTGTGATGCTACGGGGATCCGTAGTACTCACTAGTCAGCAAGAGGGTGTTGTGATGCTACGAGGAACCGTAGTACTCACTAGTCAGCGAGAGGGTGTTGTGATGCTACGGGGAGCCGTAGTACTCACTAGTCAGCGACAGGGTGTTGTGATGCTACGGGGAACCATAGTACTCACTAGTCAGCGAGAGGGTGTTGTGATGCTACGGGGATCCATAGTACTCACTAGTCAGCGAGAGGGTGTTGTGACGCTACGGGGAGCCATAGTACTCACTAGTCAGCGAGAGGGTGTTGTCATGCTACGGGGAGCCGTAGTACTCACTATTCAGCGAGAGGGTGTTATGATGCTACGGGGAGCTGTATTACTCACTAGTCAGCGAGAGGGTGTTGTGATGCTACAGGGAGCCGTAGTACTCACTAGTCAGCGAGAGGGTGTTGTGATGCTACGGGGAGCCGTAGTACTCACTAGTCAGCAAGAGGGTGTTGTGATGCTATGGGGAGCCGTAGTACTCACTAGTCAGCGAGAGGGTGTTGTGATGCTACGGGGAGTCGTAGTACTCACTAGTCAGGAAGAGGGTGTTGTGATGCTACTGGGAGCCGTAGTACTCACTAGTCAGCGAGAGGGTGTTGTGATGCTATGGGGAGCTGTAGTACTCATTAGTCAGCGAGAGGGTGTTACGATGCTACGGGGAGCCATAGTACTCACTAGTCAGCGAGAGGGTGTTGCGATACTACGGGGAGCCGTAGTATTTGCTAATCAGAGTGTGGCGCAAAGGAGTACTTAGGCTTCGATAGCCTTGTTGTTTGAGTCTTCGGGAGCCTGGTTGTCGAACCTGGGGCGAGACAGAGG
This sequence comes from Lactuca serriola, assembly GCF_051521515.1. NCBI lineage: Eukaryota > Viridiplantae > Streptophyta > Magnoliopsida > Asterales > Asteraceae > Lactuca > Lactuca serriola. The sequence goes on from NC_136412.1 coordinate 167,856,898, forward strand.
TCTCCGTGTCAGATGGGAACTGATATACCCCAGGTTGGGTGGGGATTGATGTAATCAGAAGGAATTAGGAGAAGGTGTGTGCTTAAATTCGCGAATCTTGGTTCATGAGTTTGGTGCCAGGTTGGGATTGAGTAGTTCCAAGCCTGCTGTTGAATCAGCCTCTTGAGTTTGAGTCTGGATTCGTTCGCCTATTGTGTAGGCAAGATCAGGCTTCATCCTTACGGGTTTTAGTTTGAGGAATATTTATCTTCATTTGATTACACTGTCCGGAGTGGGTCAGTATTGTTGGTATGAGGATTCTCGCAAGGCGCACGAAACCGGTGGGTGAATGATGACCAAAGGTCAGACGCGAGACGATTTCAGATGACTTGCAGCACTTGCTTGGGATAAAGCGAACTTTGTGGTTGTGTTTCACAATGAGTCGAGATATTCATTGTGAGAAGGGAGTCGGTGAGACGTGATGGTTTGCAACAAGTAACTTTGGAGGTTCATCTTTTAGGTCGGGAGTTGACCTGGTGCTCAGTATTGGAAGGGAAATCTGAGAGGAAGTTGGGGCTTACGTTTATGGAAGTCAGAGGACACTGCCAAGGGAGCGTGGTCTATCCTGTGTTGGAGGTTAATTTTTGAGATGCATTCGTTCTGATAAGTGCTTGTGGTCGTTCAGGTGGTGGATCATGGATAGGTTATGATCTTTCAATTGAGTTCGACCGGGATTAATTGGAGAATCAGAGTTGATAGAGAGTTCTTAGAATCTATTAATCGATGAGAGATTAATATGATGTTTTTTCGAGGGTGGTCTGGCAAGGAGATAGACCGTTAGGGTCCCAGTTCTGATGAGTCAGATCGAGTACCGCAGCGGCAGTTGGGTCTGCCCCTTCTCGAATGAGAGTCCCTGGTGGGGACGAGTGTTGTTAAAAAGTGGTTACTGTATGGTATGAGGACCTTCGGTAGAGTGTATCGAGGTTTGTTGGTTTCATTCTACGTGTTGATAAGGAGCGATTTCGAGGGTGAAATCTAATTCAATTGGGGGAGAATTGTAACATTCAGAGTTTCGGGTATGATTTAATTTTAGTTATTTATTCAAGAAAAAAGAGGGACTCGACGAGTTGGTGCCACGACTCGTTGAGTAAGTGAGGAAGTTTTCGCAAATCTTCGCGACCAGACTCGACGAGTCGGGCATATGACTCGCCGAGTCTGCTCTGGCAATTGAAACCCTAATTCCCGGGTTTTGGAGCCTATTTAAGGGCACTCATAGCCTCCAACTGCGTCTACCAGTCCCTTGAGAGAAACCCTAAGTGAGCTAAATCGTTTGTGAGGAAGGAGAGGCCATATTTGATCTTCTATCATTGGTTTAGCAAGAAGAAGGTGATCAAGATCAAGAGGAGGCTGAAGGAGGTGCTATTTGGGGGAATTCTGAGCTTAAGAGTGCTTATTTGAGGTATAATCTCGATCCATCTTCTGTTTTGGTGATTGTTTATAAAGTTTGGGTTTTCTAGACCCTTCGGTAGATGGTTTTGTTGAGTATATGGTTCCTTTTCGTATTATGGTCTTGGATCTGGATCCATAGAGGTCCAGCGACCTTACACCTTTAAGCTTTATGAGGATGGTTGGTGAATATGAACTTAGGATGCCATATTAGAGGTCATTTCTTCAAATAGAACCTTGGAGCCTTTACATGGGCATCAAGCTTCGAACTTTACGTGATTATTGGGACTAGAATGGATAGATCTATTGAGTAGAGTATCAGATCTGACCTCTGGAAGCCATTTGAAGTTGAGCATGGATTGGACTCACCGAGTCCATGAACAAACTCGACGAGTCGAGTCGAGTTGTCCCGAGACTGTGAGTCTAGAGAGTGACCCGCCGAGTAAGTGAGTGACTCGATGAGTCAAAACAGAATCAGAGGAGTAGAGTTCACAACTGGACTCGCCGAGTCGTTGAGACAACTCGACGAGTCTGGTCAAGGTTGACCGTTGACTTCGTTAACTTTTAGGGTTTTGGTCAACAATTGTACTATGGGATCAAGAAGGGGTAAAATGGTCTTTTACCCTTCTGTGGGATTGTAGAAAGGAGTGTAGTGTAGCCTTGAGAGTCGTTAATGATTGAAATAATTACTTTATGTGATTAGGCAGGGCTATCTTGTTGTTTTGAGGTTCAGAGATACCGAGTTGTGATTTTCTGAGACATCCGAGGTGAGTCTTCTCACTATACGTTACCTAGAGTGGTATTGTGAGTTGACCGGAGGGTCTTATGTGCTATGTATGAGATTATGTGCTATGAAAGAGTTTATGTGCTATGTGATATATGTATGGTATATGATTATATAGACCAGGCCGGAGGGTCCAACGACACAGACCGGACCGGAGGGTCCAACGATTCAGACCTGGCCAGAGGGCCCAACGAGTTATGACCGGACCAGAGGGTCCAACGAGCTACAGGACTGGAGGGTCCAACGAGCTACAGGACCGGAGGGTTCCGCAGAGACACATCGACCAGAGGGTCGTGTTATAGCCTCGAGTGGCGTATGTGTTGTATGCGGTATTTTGGGGAGCTCACTAAGCATTTATGCTTATAGTTGTTGTGTTATGTGTTTCAGGTACTAGCGAGGACCGTGGGAACACGCCGACGTGAACCGTACACACAGAGTGGATATTTGTCTATGATCTTGGGAATATGTTTTGAGAAATAACAATTGTGAAATACTCTTTTGAGAATGTTTTTAAATGTAATTTTGGTTGTTGAAAAATGAAAATTTTGTTTTGAAAATTACGTTGTTACAATTTACTAGTGATTCAACATATCTATACACTTTTCCATGAACACTTATTTTAGATAATTCTATTAAATCTTTTCTTATTTGGAAAAATTGTTTTTATTGCTTTAATGTTTTCAATATGACATTTCCAACAAGTAGCAAATAATGATTTAAGTGTTGGTTCATCTATAAAATCAAGTAAGACCCTTCATCTTTTTGTAAAACTAGAAAAAACATTATAAATCATTTGACATGTACTAAACAAAGTTTTTTCCTTGTGGAAAAAAATTTCCATATCACACAAAAATAAATATAAACTATGACTTCAACAAGGCATATAAAAACATCTACAATTTATATCAAACAATCATTTTAGAACACCTTGGTGTTTTCCTTTCATATTTTCTCCATTATTGAATATAATTAATATTGAATTTGTTATGGATAGAATTTTTATCTTACCACTTTTAATATCTTTAACATATGATAACATCTCAGGTAGCCTAAGGTCTTCGATTTAGTCAATATCTTAAGATTGCCTTCGTTCTTCATGTAATTTCTTATGTAGGGCCTAAAGACTTGACTAAAAAAGAATAGACTAGGTAAAAAAAACACGTGGTCAAAGCTTTATGAATGTTGAAGTCATTTGAGAATACTAATTCAAGCATGGATCAAGGAAAATCCCTGTAATATAGGAATATTTGTTGTTATGCATATGTAAAAAATCATGACCGATCCATTACTCACAAACATGTTATCTCTTCTACTCGCACCTTCGCTCTCTCAAGAATTGAGAAATGTGACAATCCAAGTTGTCCCGTTACATTTCCCCGTTACCGTTAACGGAATATTCCACTGTATAAAAGTTCCGTTAAATAGAGGGCATCAATTTAATAAACATTCCATTTGATTACCTTTAACATGTCATTAAGTCGTGATAAAAGGAAATAAAAACACAGGACACACATTTTCATTCATTTGGAAAATGACAAGTTTTATTATTACGACCACTAAATCGGGTGCGACCAAAAGCCCCGTTTAACGGCAGTATCGGGTAAAATTCCACTGAGCCCCGACTGTGAAACCTATATATGGGTGAGTGGAGTCAAATGGGAGACTTTTTACACTCTCTCTATACTCTCTCTCTAGACCCGTTTTCGCCCCGAATTCGCAACCAAACGCTTCCAAATTGTAAGTCCGCTTATTGTAGCTTATTCTAAGCATATTGATTTATGTTTAAAGCCCAAAAACCATCCAAGAAGGCATATGATAAGGAGTTTACAGCCCAGGAACATTCTAGGGCCGTAAACCCCTAAAAAGGTGCTAAATATGCCTTTAAACTTGACCATAAGCTTAGAAACTATTAGGGGATATAGCCTAGGGGTGTTTAAACACTAAAATGCATGGATTTAGGACTCAAAGAAGAGTTTACGGCCCAAGCACATGCTTAGGCCGTAAACTCCACAAGTCATGGTCCCAAATGTGCACCAAACTCATCCTAGGGCTTATTACATAATTTAGGGACTTATTCCTTTGAGTTTAGAACACTTCAACACTCCAAAATAAATTAAAGAAAGGAGTTTACGGCCCAGACTTGGTCAAGGCCGTAAACTCCCTAAATCATGCCCAAAATTGTAGTTTTTGCCCCCCAAATGACCATAGGCTATTTCTATAAAATGCTAGAAAGGAATTAAGGGCTTAAACACAAGGAAAATGAGGGATTTCTTGGAGTTTATGGCCCAAGCATTATCTAGGCCGTAAACTCCCCAAAAACCCCTCAAATGTTGGTTTTAATCACCCATAATAGCATCAAACTTCATAAGAAAATTCTAGAAAGGCATTAGAGGCTTGAAACTTCACAAATCACTAAGGGTGAGAGTTTATGGCCGTAAACTCCCTTGGGAGAGTTCTTAGGCCGTAAACTCCTATAAAATACCCTTAGAGGCCTCAATTTCACTCATGCCTTTTGGGAAAAGTGCTTAGAATAAATCAAGGAACAAGCTAGAAGCATCAAACACCAAGGATTATGACCTTGGGAGTTTACGGCCGTAAACTCCCTTAGGTTGGGCCGTAAACTCCTTGTTTGGTCCATATTAATGCTTTAAACCCCTTTACACACTTGATACTTGAGTATAGCAAAGTCCCACAGCTGATAAGAGACCCTTAGCACCCTTAAACGCTACCCGGGACCCCAAACACTCAACCAAAAGAGTTTTCCACTCCTTTGAGTGTGTATAATTGTTTAATTAGTATATTATATGCTAATTGTATGTGAAAATATGTTATCATATGTTAAAATAGGTCCTTGTGTGTGTTCAAGTCCTTACGTGACCCCGAACGCCCAAACGGCACTACCGTCGGACCTACTTACACCAGGTGAGTTCATACCCCTGAATGAACCTTTTAAATGCTTTTAAATGTTTTTATAGGGGGGATTACAAGTTAAACATGCCAGTTATCATATCAATCACATGTGATTGATAACCCGCATGCACAAGATTTTACCACTGTACACTGTTTTACTGAGTAGGACACTATAAATGGCTTTCAAAAAGGGTTTTTAAATTGTTCAAGTTCTTACTTTCATAGCTTCTCAAAGATTCATTTTCAAACTGGTTTATAAAGATTCCCCAAAGATTTCTAAAGGTTTTCACACCTATTTTATCAAAGAATACAAATGCGATTTTCCTGAGTAGTAAAGTCTCCAAAGGTTTTCGTGAATACTTTTAATTGTTAGTTACCGCTGCTTCGCTTATACTTATTTTATACTCCTACTCTATAATGCTTTCGCTTATACCTGATAACGCTTATACTTATTCACCCTCTTACTTAGTGATACGAGTCTACTTCGCTTATACTTGAGATTGACCTTACTTCACTTATACTTGATATGCTCTTACTTCACTTGTGGTCATCTCCACTTCGCGATGCACTTATAGTTATTCAACACTTATACTTCACTTACGACCGCTCCTACTTCACTTGTTAGACACTTCTACTTCACGAGAATCACTTTTACTTGATACCCACTCGAGCATAGTTAGATGTATGTCTGTGCTTGTGTAGACGCATATAAATAATGGTTGAAGGACTTAGGAAGGTTGTTCGCCCTATTTCCTTTTCTTCGTTGAGATGTGGTCTGGTGGGATCGGATGTCCATCCGAAGGTCGTTTGATTCATTAGTTATATACTATGTATACAAGCTTAGACATATGGGTCACTTCAGTCGTTTTAGTTAAGAGTCTCTACCTCTATTTTACACTTTCATCAGAAACACACTATTGGGAAGTCTCTACCATTAGTTCAGCACTTTCATTTGAAACCCACTATTTGGGATGCATCTTCAGGACACGGCCTTCTCCGTCGTCTAGTTGGTAACCAGAGTCTCCTGTCGGGAGAGCGGACATTGTGTGTATAGATCTATACGGGATTGACAACCCTGCACCCTGACTGCTAGCTACAGTCCACGGCCCACCAAGCCAAGGGGTGACAAATGTCACATTCTATAGATGCTTGTAGGGCGTCTGGAACTCTAGTCAGTATGGTTACGAGTATCCTGGGTTGCCTTATAATTCATGGCTTTAAGGTAACGGTATTTTGTCAGCAATTTGCACTGTATGTTGACGTCACTTTTCAGAGTCGTACTGTTTTGACCTTGCTAGCTGTATCTTTCATTTGATACTGTTTGGGGTCTATAGTCTCTGTTTTGACCTTGCTAGCTATATCTTTCATTTGATACTGTCTGGGGTCTATAGTCTATGTTTTAACCTTGCTAGCTGTATCTTTCATTTGATACTGTATAGGGTCTATAGTCTCTGTTTTAACCTTGCTAGTTGTATCTTTCATTTGATACTGTCTGGGGTCTATAGTCTCTGTTTTGACCTTGCTAGCTGTATCTTTCATTTGATACTGTCTGGGGTCTATAGTCTCTGTTTTGACCTTGCTAGCTGTATCTTTCATTTGATACTGTCTGGGGTCTATAGTCTCTGTTTTTACCTTGCTAGCTGTATCTTTCATTTGATACTGTCTGGGGTCTATAGTCTTTGTTTTAACCTTGCTAGTTGTATCTTTCATTTGATACTGTCTGGGGTCTATAGTCTCTGTTTTGACCTTGCTAGCTGTATCTTTCATTTGATACTGTCTGGGGTCTATAGTCTCTGTTTTGACCTTGCTAGCTGTATCTTTCATTTGATACTGTCTGGGGTCTATAGTCTCTGTTTTCACTTTGCTAGCTGTATCTTTCATTTGATACTGTCTGGGGTCTATAGTCTCTGTTTTAACCTTGCTAGTTGTATCTTTCATTTGATACTGTCTGGGGTCTATAGTCTCTGTTTTGACCTTGCTAGCTGTATCTTTCATTTGATACTGTCTGGGGTCTATAGTCTCTGTTTTGACCTTGCTAGCTGTATCTTTCATTTGATACTGTCTGGGGTCTATAGTCTCTGTTTTAACCTTACTAGCTGTATCTTTCATTTGATATTGTCTGGGGTCTATAGTCTCTGTTTTAACCTTGCTAGCTGTATCTTTCATTTGATACTGTCTGGGGTCTATAGTCTCTGTTTTGACCTTGCTAGCTGTATCTTTCATTTGATATTGTCTGGGGTCTATAGTCTCTGTTTTGACCTTGCTAGCTGTATCTTTCATTTGATACTGTCTGGGGTCTATAGTCTCTGTTTTAACCTTTCTAGCTGTATCTTTAATTTGATACTGTCTGGGGTCTGTAGTCTCTATTTTGACCTTGCTAGCTGTATCTTTCATTTGATACTGTCTGGGGTCTATAGTCTCTGTTTCGACCTTGCGAGATGTACTTTTTATTTGGTATCGTCTTCAGTTTATATTCACTGTTTTAGACCTTACTAGCTGTGCCTTTCACTTAGTACCTTTTGGGGTCTGTGTCTCCCCTTTGTTAGACTGAACCAGGCGTATCATTTGATTGATACCTTCCTGGAGTCTATGGTTCTTGCCTTAGTCAGCAGTCCTCACTGCTGAGGCGTATGATATTCCCTGATGTCGTTTGCTTTCCTCAATATTCAAATTTAGTATTTTAATAATGATAAGCATTTTAGGGAAAACTACTTTTTACCACTCATCACTGACCAGTCTTGGTAGAAGGCTGCTTTATTTAAAGAAAATATAGGATTTTCTGGAAAAGACTCTAATGCACTGAAACCTCTTAAACTATTTCTTTATTAAGTTATTTGAATGAAATGTCACTAAATGCTTATGAACTCACCAGCATTTGTAAAGATGCTGATACTCGCTTTTCAAATAACTTGTAATCTCAGGTCAGCAATTAGACAGGTACATCACCGGAGCTGCTGATGAAGATGGCTTAGTACCTTGCCGCACTTTATATATTATGTTTGTATTACTTTGATACTATGTATTGAAACCCTGTAAAATTATTCTATTAATGCAGTGTTTTGTTGTACTTTGATTACTATATGCATGTGTTGTGATACTTGACATGACGTCATCCACCCCAAAACGTTTCCGCCGTTCCGGTTTTGGGGTGTGACAGATTGGTATTAGAGCATTGTTTATAGTGAGCTAAGTATATCAATTCATAAAAGATATACAGCCTATAAATACAATAGGATAAAACACTCTGACCAAGAATTATACTTTAAAATATAACCATATTTTACCAAAGTATAATAACATTCAGAATCTAAACACTCGAACAAAAGTATCACAAGAAGAACAATAATAAAAGTCTTCGGATGTTGAGCACTACAGTCAAACTTGGGCAGTTATGTAATCGTAAGCTGGGATAAATGTAACCTGATCAACTACATTTATCCGAGATGCGATGAACGTGTGCTCGGGAGTGATAGTGGTGTGCAGCAGGTCTGAAACTTACCAACTAGGAATGCTAGAGCCAAACATAAAGTTAAAATACTATAGGAGTATTTTAGAACGCTAAAAGATCCACACTAATCCTAGAATCATAATCAGAAGATAAGACTCAATCAAGAATTAAAATACCATGGGGGTATTTTAGAATCTATAAACAACCTTGCGTGAATAACTAAAAGATCCTTGTTGATATATCTACAACTACAGAGGGTATACTTCCAAGATTTTATATAATAAGGATCCCATAGGCTAAGAATGTGTGGTTTCACTCTGTTTCCTTTTCCTCGTTGGGATGTGGTCCTAGAGTAGTATCACATATTCGAAGGCCTATCGGATCTAAGCTATATAGGATTTGTATATCCTGTGTAATCGTAGCAGGACTCGATATGGATCATACATTGAAATGTTAATAATCCCTTAGGATTCTTTAGACATTTCCATTCACGCACGAACCCTATAGAAAACCCTACCCACTTCAGTGCTTGACAGAAGAGTTGATTCCGACCCCGAGGAGATTCATTGAGAAGATTTCCTGTTCGGAAATAAATGAATTGGGTCGAGACTATTGAATGCACCAAGTGCCCATATTCTCTTAGGGACAGTGGTGACAGATTCGCCTAAACTTCGGAGATTCCCAGTCATCCATCCTGAAGTGATGACACCCACAGTTGGAATCAGAAGGAAGGCGGAATAGAAATTCGATATGTCCATATGAGAAGAGAACCCTATGAAACTACCCCAGAGGAAGCCAACGCCGATTCTAGTCAAAGATACGAGGCAGACCGAGGGAGATAGTACATGGAACCTGGGAATTGTCTTTTCCTCGTATTCGTCACGACAATTCACCCTTAAAATGATGTAGTTTAGTGAGTTAGTGGTTACACTACTCACGCTATGTGTTAGGTAAATCGTCGTTTCCCGTTGCCAGATACACGATTAGGGCGGATCCCCGCATCTCTATTGAGAAAATTTTAGCTATCTGCCCTTGTGAACCTCTCTTTCCATGGTTTCGTTCCGAACCGTTCTCAAATCTCTCCAGGCCGGAGAGTGAAACCTTTCCCCGGTATACAGGTAACTTAGTAGGAACGACTCGCATCTTATGGCCTTTTTCCGATACTCATACTCCTACTTCGATTACCAGGACTACATCATAGGGATGTAGGTCAACGTTCAAACAACCAGTACCCGAGGCACGGGAAAAATTTATGCCTAATACGTTCAGGACAAAAATGTCCAGGGTTAACCATCGTCTCTCATTACCTTCTATTCCTTTCCGTGTAGGAAAAACCATGCCACCAAAGAAGCATAACCAATCCGCAAGCAAGAAACCTGCCCTCTTATTCGATGAAGCTACGTTCCAAGCTGCAGTCTCAGCAGCCGTAGCAGCTGTCATGGCTCACCTGAATGCTAACAACGCCAATGTTAGCAAGGGCCCTGTCGGGATTTCCAATCCTGGCAATGGACGGCAGCAACCCACTCTTCCACGCTCAGCCACCCAAGAACCTCCACTGAACCCACTAAAGAGAAAACTCAAGATGGAGGAGGGAAGTACCTCGGCTCCAGGACCTTCCGAAGGGCAACGAGTTGAGGTAGTCTATACCCCTGTTAATCCTTCCCTCTCGACCTCAAGAAGACCATACCTACGAGACCTTCCCCACTGCAGCAAGTGCAGCTACCATCATCATGGTGCCTGTCGGGAACTCTATTGTGCTAGGTGCCACATGTTGGGGCATACTACTCGCGTCTGCAGAACCCCGGTTGAGTTCATTACATCAACCACCAATGTGGCAACCCGTGCAGTTTGCCACCTATGTGGTAAAATGGGGCACTTTAAGAGGGACTGCCCAATCGAAGGGAAAGACAAAGACATAGAAGGAGCCTGACACTACTGCTTAGGGAGAAGCAGCAAGGAACTCGTTGGATTTTTGGTACGACACTCAATCTCGGATAACTAAGCTAAGAACAATAAGAGACTAATGCAAATGTAAATTCTTTCCAGTAAGGCGAAAGTCGCAGCACTGTTATAAAATTTAAATTCATTAGGTAAAACTAAAATGGCTAAACATATACGTTACCGCCATGTATATTTAAGATGGACAGACCTAGAGTGAGCGAATGCCGCCTCATTTCCTGTTCCTCGTTTGGTTGTGGATTTAGGGCGGGGTCGCTCAGTCAACAGTCCTCCCCACCTTAAATATACATGACTAGTATATGTGAGGCGATTATAGAAATGCCTCGTGAGAATCCATTCAAGAAAAGACACTCTATTCGGAAGCACTTAGAACTCTCTATAGTTCCGCGTCGACTCTATCGGTCCAAGTACCCGCGGTAGCGATACATAGGACGAAACCCGAGACGCCTAGAACTTGTGTGCCTATTCGGCACATGACTCTATCGATCTTCACTTTATATCATGTCGAAGTGTGCCAACTTCGACGACTCTATTGATCATGGTTTGACTTCGTGCAACCATGTCTACATTCTAAGTGCTGTGAGCTTTCTCCATAGCCATATCGACAAATGAAGGTTCTCCCGAACCTAAACCTAACACAAAGAATCAAACCTAATGCGATCCGTCCACCGTCTCTCTTATTTCAAACCTCCCGAAGTACCCAAGTGAGGGTACCCCGCGCTGTCGACCGACCCCTCGTAGTCAGATGAACACCAAAGCGAAGGACACTGCAGATACTCTAGAAGACGACAACCAACCGGAGCATACTCCGTAGATTCCCCCGGGAAACCCTTCTCACCTCGCACATCAGGTTCGTGAACCCAGAGAATAGAATTCATGAGGCTGGCCACTATGACCAGGTATACTGCTGGCATCCATCAAGTATTGGCAGTTAAGCCAAGCATGAGTTCTACCATGAAGCTCTTCGCAGAACACTTTCACCCCATTCGATAACATAGGAACAAAAATCAAGAGAACTACTACGGATTGAGCTAGTAAAGTTCCGAGTGAAGAGACCCTATGCCCATTAGATTTGCCTTAGACCGAGAAAACTTAGAACCTTCGGAAGAGTAGTTGCAATTGATGCTCTGACTACTCAGGCACCTCGCCCACCCAGTTATAGGCAGGTAGTGCTTATCATCCTCCACCCTCTCACAAGGAGGAAAATCGTCGTCGCCCTGTAGACGATGAATTATATTTTCCGAGGTAAACACTAGGATACCGAGAACCACAGGGAAACCTTCGCAGCCAAGAATACTTGGTCAAGTGCGAAGGTAGTTGCGTTAAATCTCATGACCCGGATCCCAAAAAGATCATGGACTCGACACCAGCTTTGGTGTTAGTCGAGGGATTATGCAGGAGCACGCACTTTCCACGCTAGAATAAACCACAATCTTAGAGATTCCTTGGACTAATAGGTGTTCCCCGAATACTATCTCAAGCAGAGATAGTAGAACCACCTCCCGAGATAGTCCAACACTCGTCTGGTGAAACCCTATCTCCCCGATCCTCAGGGTTTCCGTATCTCAAGCGTCGTTAGTGCAGGTCCATTTTGCACAAGCTTGGGATAGACACTCTATAGCAAACCGATAACCATAGTCGCGCAACCCACTTGACGATCTAGGAAGCCTCTATCAGCCAGTTGGAAGAAAACATGAAACTGAAGACCACTTGAGATTCCTAAGAACCAACCCGAAGGACTACACTACCAGTACGAGAGAGAACGTTAGGAACTTCGGAATGGCGATCACGCCAGTGATGATCTTGCCATAGAAGTACACTATGTTCTAAGTACTGAAAGGCTCTACCCTTCCGAGAGCGTAGGACCATCCGAGAATACTCATGGAGACTTGGTCCAACCCTTTCCAGGCTGCCACTACCTTCGGATATGCCACCAGATTCACACCCGATCGATCCACTTCTTAGACTTGATATGTGATTTCCCAACAACACTCTTCGTGCCTCACTCATCTTGATAGAATCCATCGAGAACCCTGACTTCATAGATACACCAGTCGGAACCCGCTAGCTACACTAGACGAAATGCGCATCCCGTATGTGAAGATCTGTGAGAATGACAAACACAGACTAGAAATCACTTGGGAATGCGAGGGCAACCGTATAGGAAGTACCCTCTTACCTCTACTTGGCCATTCATACCTACTTCCTTGCCTAGACTTGAATTTCGGGACGAAATTCCCTCTAACGGGGGGATGATGTGACAATCCAAGTTGTCCCGTTACATTTCCCCGTTACCGTTAATGGAATATTCCACTGTATAAAAGTTCCGTTAATTAGAGGGCATCAATTTAATAAACATTCCATTTGATTACCTTTAACATGTCGTTAAGTCGTGATAAAAGGAAATAAAAACACAGGACACACATTTTCATTCATTTGGAAAATGTCAAGTTTTATTATTACGACCACTAAATCGGGTGCGACCAAAAGCCCCATTTAACGGCAGTATCGGGTAAAATTCCACTGAGCCCCGACTGTGAAACCTATATATGGGTGAGTGGAGTCAAATGGGAGACTTTTTACACTCTCTCTCTATACTCTCTCTCTAGACCCGTTTTCGCCCCGAATTCGCAACCAAACGCTTCCAAATTGTAAGTCCGCTTACCCTAGCTTATTCGAAGCGTATTGATTTATGTTTAAAGCCCAAAAACCATCCAAGAAGGCATAGGATAAGTAGTTTACGGCCCAGGAACATTCTAGGGCCGTAAACCCCTAAAAAGGTGCTAAATATGCCTTTAAACTTGACCATAAGCTTAGAAACTATTAGGGGATATAGCCTAGGGGTGTTTAAACACTAAAATGCATGGATTTAGGACTCAAAGAAGAGTTTACGGCCCAAGCACATGCTTAGGCCGTAAACTCCACAAGTCATGGTCCCAAATGTGCACCAAACTCATCCTAGGGCATATTACATAATTTAGGGACTTATTCCTTTGAGTTTAGAACACTTGAACACTCCAAAATGATTTAAAGAAAGGAGTTTACGGCCCAGACTTGGTCAAGGCCGTAAACTCCCTAAATCATGCCCAAAATTGTAGTTTTTGCCCCCCAAATGACCATAGGCTATTTCTATAAAATGCTAGAAAGGAATTAAGGGCTTAAACACAAGGAAAATGAGGGATTTCTTGGAGTTTACGGCCCAAGCATTATCTAGGCCGTAAACTCCCCAAAACCCCCTCAAATGTTGGTTTTAATCACCCATAATAGCATCAAACTTCATAAGAAAATTCTAGAAAGGCATTAGAGGCTTGAAACTTCACAAATCACTAAGGGTGAGAGTTTACGGCCGTAAACTCCCTTGGGAGAGTTCTTAGGCCGTAAACTCCTATAAAATACCCTTAGAGGCCTCAATTCCACTCATGCCTTTTGGGAAAAGTGCTTAGAATAAATCAAGGAACAAGCTAGAAGCATCAAACACCAAGGATTATGACCTTGGGAGTTTACGGCCATAAACTCCCTTAGGTTGGGCCGTAAACTCCTTGTTTGGTCCATATTGATGCTTTATACCCCTTTACACACTTGATACTTGAGTATAGCAAAGTCCCACAGCTGATAAGAGACCCTTAGCACCCTTAAACGCTACCCGGGACCCCAAACACTCAACCAAAAGTGTTTTCCACTCCTTTGAGTGTGTATAATTGTTTAATTAGTATATTATATGCTAATTGTATGTGAACATATGTTATCATATGTTAAAATAGGTCCTTGTGTGTGTTCAAGTCCTTGCGTGACCCCGAACGCCCAAACGGCACTACCGTCGGACCTACTTACACCAGGTGAGTTCATACCCCTGAATGAACCTTTTAAATGCTTTTAAATGTTTTTATAGGGGGGGGATTACATGTTTAACATGCCAGTTATCATATCAATCACATGTGATTAATAACCCACATGCACAAGATTTTACCACTGTACACTGTTTTACTGAGTAGGACACTGTAAATGGCTTTCAAAAAGGGTTTTTAAATTGTTCAAGTTCTTACTTTCATAGCTTATCAAAGATTCATTTTCAAACTGGTTTATAAAGATTCCCCGAAGATTTCTAAAGGTTTTCACACCTATTTTATCAAAGAATACAAATGCGATTTTCCTGAGTAATAAAGTCTCTAAAGGTTTTCGTGAATACTTTTAATTGTTAGTTACCGCTGCTTCGCTTATACTTATTTTATACTCCTAATCTGTAATGCTTTCGCTTATACCTGAAGTCACTTATACCTGATAACGCTTATACTTATTTGTGACAACCCGATATTTAAACTCTTTGTAACGACCAAAATGGGTCAAGTATTGTAACCACTTCTGAGTAATAAAATTTACTTTCATAATAAAATGTACAAATAAGTTCTATTTAATTTCCTTCTATGATTAAATGTCTTTGAACCATGATCGTACGTGAAAAGAACGCCCAAATCTGACTTCATATAGCTAAGTTATCATTTTTCCAAGTTCGGCTTAGCAACAGACAGCTAAAAACTCGAATCGGAAATCGAGCGAATTTTGGCCGGAATGACCTAAACGAGAATCGAAGGTCTCGACAATGGTATTCCAGCGGTAAAAAGTCTGGCAAAAACCGACATCAGATAAAGAAGTTATGAATTTTCAAAGAAATTCCTTAAACACGATGGGTTTTTAATAAATAATAAAAAAATAATTTCGGAATTTGCCGACGGAGTCTAAACGGAAGTTGTAGAGCGTAGTCTCACCTACGCGTGGATATAAAGACCATCGAAAACGGAGTTCGTATGAAGAAGATATGAAATTTTGAAGTTTATTAAATAAATTAATTATTTATTTTAATCAAAATTCGGATATTATCCGAAGGGGAGTCAGCGTCCTCATCCGAGGTACGCGCTGCGTACTCCTGTATGCCCTGCGTAACCGAGAGGATTGGCCTCTGATCGTCTACGTCGCGCTATCCGAAGAACCCGACCCGCCGTCCCGTCCGACCCGCCGTCCCATCCGACCCGCGTACCCAGCAACCCGTCCCATCCGAAGCCGAGGCAGTCGAGGCTTCGGTCATGCATGACGTACACGTACGCGCTGCGTACGAGCGTACGCCCCGCGTACCGAGGCAGACCAACCTTACTATAAATAGGATGCGAGGGTTTCCAAAGAAAGGGCTCATTTCTCTCCTCTCTCTCTCAACTTTGCCTCGTTTTCCGTGTCCGTTCAAACCCGAAGCTCTGGTCTTTTTGGCTCAAGTCCCGAAGGTCGATTTTACTCTCGAGATTCCTGAGAATCCCGAGGAAAATCCGTTTCCCGAGACGAAACTCTGCCCGGTTTTCCATCTCGCTATCTCCAAAACTTTCAAATGAGTTTCATACCCCTTAATCAACCGTTTTAATTACTCTAAATACGTTTATATGCTTTCAAGGGGGGGATTACAAGTAAAACACACGAGTATTATCGTGTGTTACATAATGAAACTCTTTTATATGTTGTTATAATTTCAAATCACATGCGATTTATAAACCTTTAAGGAACTTTTATATATATATATAACATATGTTACAATAGCATTCTATCTTTTAAAATATAAAGTTGTTGTAATGCATGTATAAACCAAACTGTTCTTAGATTATTCTTGTCTATCTTAGACTCTACACCAAAAATCTATGCTTTCATAAACAAGTGATTCTTTTTCTAAGTATTTCTAAACAAACAAGACACACTTTTTGAAAACTGTAATAGGTATAGTTTTACGAACAGATTTCTAACTCTTATATACTGGAAACATACATTTCAAGAAGTTTACTTTCGTATACAAGAACAAACGTAACATTTTAACAAGTAGATCTGTTTTTTTTATACCACGGATTTGTGAGACACTAACTTCATGTACGTTCGAGTACACATTTCAAGTCCTGTATTATATACCAGAATCCCTTGGAGGGGGAGCATGGTGTTTGTGTATTGATCTATACGGGCTTGACAACCCGCGCCCTGACTGTTAGCTGCAGTCCACCGTTTGGGGTGACAAACGTCATAACATTCCAACGCCTGAAGAACATTGTGTATAGGCATTCCGAGTCAATAGTATGGTTATAAAACTCACAAGGGGTATTAAAAACACATTGATTTACGAGGTTTTCAAACATATTGGTTATTTTACACTTACATACATTTTGGAAACAAACATTGGTCTTGAGTGAAGGCTACTTTTATACTAGTAGAAAATATAGGATTTTCTAAACACAAACAAACAAGGATAAAACATTTCATTTCATTCAAACATTGTCACTTAAATACTTATGAAATTCACCAGCTTAAATGCTGATCTACTCTTTCAAAATTACTTGTATGTCCCAGGAAATCAGTAATTTTAGGTATTCATTTCGCTTTTGATGAAGGGATGCTGCGGCGCCAATTTAATCTCGTATTTTGACATCATATTGTAATTGAGTTTTGAACATGTAACTTTTGACAAATGTAAACTTTCAATTATATATATGATGGTTGTATTGCTTTCTTTTCTATGTATTCATTTGTTACGTTACCACATGAAGCCATCCGTCCCCGAACGTTTCCGCTGTTCAGGTTTGGGGGTGTGACAGATTGGTATCAGAGCAATGTTTATAGTGAACTAAGTATATCGAACCACATAAGATATACAAACTATAAATGCTTAAGGGACTAATACTCTCTGACAAAACAAGTTTTCTTTTTACACTTAAACAGCATTTCGTTCAACTTAAATTGATAGTTCATTTAAGTACAATTACATGCATACCACAAACTATTTTCATGTTATGCAACTATACAAGTATTTAGACAAGTTGACACTACGATTGAGACTCGATATATGTAATCAGATTTTGGACAAATATAGCGTGATCAACTATATTTGCCCAAGATTGGACCAACGTATATCGAGGAATGATCGTAGTAAGCAAGAAGTCAAAATTTACCAAACCATTACAAGAATCAAACACAAGAATTTAAATACTATAGGAGTATTTTCCATCTAAACTAGTTTAACTTACATGTTTTACATGTTCGGACTTTATTCAATTCTTATAACCCTATTTCTCGTACAGTCAAATGGCTGGATTTCACCACCCTGGCGACCCCTACTTTCCCAACCAAGGCAACGGAGGATGGATCGAAGATGATCCCGAAGAGGACGAGGAACCCATAGAAGTGGGTGATGACTCCGGTACCGACTCAGAGCCGGAAGTTATCGATCCACCACCCATTCAACCTCCCGTCTTCGTAAGGAACTTTCAAGGACCGACTCCCGTCTGGGGAAGTCACCTCCACCATTGGAGCCAACAGCAAAACCTACGCCCTCCCTACGGCATGTGCCGGGACTTCTATGATGTCCGCGGCGGAGGTTCGGCTGATCGAGCACTCCCGGTAATGGTGGGTAAGTTAGCCAATCAGTCCTATCAGTTTGGAGTACAAGCTAGTCGACTCCGGGATATCAACGTGGAAGTGCAGGTTCACACTTCTGACATCCGTAGGCTGGACAAGATGCAAGACAACGCTCAGTTCCAATCCGAAACGTTTCAAGCGCAAATGATTGCAGCCCTCGCCGAACTAAGGGAACAACAAGCCGCTTTCGATAGGCGTCTAATGGAGTCAAAGCAATCAGATGCGGAGTCAAGCTCCAAGCGCAACCTTCGACGCAAGTAGTGCTTGTCAAGGACTCAAATTTTGTTATAGCTTAGGACCTCGGCTAAAAGTCTTTAAATTTCTCGAACTTTGTAATCGGAGACCCTTATAGGGGTCAAATTTTCATGGTCGTATTAACAACTTTTATATTAATATAAGTGGCACTATTACTACTATGTTGAGTATTTCGTTCGAACCTTGAATGGTCTTTGTGAATCCAAATACTTGTTTCATACCTTCAGTCTTACAAATAACTTTCATTCTTCTATTTTAAGACTCATACTATCCTCTGTTGTTGAACTATAGCGATTTAGTTCATGAGACACATACATTTTCCATTCTATGAAATTCTTATCCTTGTCTTTTCAATCTATAGTTGAAAGATGCCTCCGCGTAGGAATCCAAGGCGAAACAACGGTGAGGAAGCACCTATACCACCACCACCTCCACCACCCCAATTTGATGTTGTAATGTTTCAAGCAGCAGTCACCGCAGCGGTGGCAGCTGCCATGTCACAGATCAATAACTCGAGTGCTAATGGCTCCGGATCTGGCACACACCCATCCAACCATGGCGAGAGTCATGGACCACCTTGAGAATGCACATATAAGGACTTCACTAATGCCAAGCCCCGGATGTTTTATGGTACTGGTGGTGTGATGGCCCTGAGGCAGTGGATTGAAAGGACGGAGGCAGTCTTTGAAATCTGCTCCTGCCCCGAGCACAGCAAGGTCAAATTTGCAACTTTCACCCTTCTCGATAAAGCTTTAACTTGGTGGAATGGCCACGTTAAAGTACTCACCCTAATCGTGGCAAACTCCATAAGCTGGGAGAGCTTGAAGGCCATGATGATGAGAGAATACTGCCCACGGGGAGAAATACAAAAGCTTGAACACGAGCTATGGACTCTCGGAATGATGGGTACCGACATCGCTACTTATACCAACAGATTCTGCGAACTGGCAATCCTTTGTCCAGATATGATTGCTCCCGAGAGCAAGAAAATAGAAAGGTACATCTGGGGACTGACGCCCCAAATGCGGTCAAGCGTGTTAGCTTCTAAACCTGACACCTTTGAAAGTGCTAAGGAACTGGCACAATCTCTGATCGACTACGGAGGTCATCAGAACTCAACCACTTCTGCACCAGCACCACAGAAAGGAAACAACCACAACAACAACTACAACAACGACAACAACAACAACAACAACCACGGCAGGAAGAGAGCGTGGATTAAAGGGAAGGGTGGGTCTTCCCAAGAATCCGCAAAGAAGTAACTGGTGTCAGTAAATGCTTCCATTGTACCTGCTACAGCCCCTACAAATACTTACCCAACAAAGCCTTATATAGGTAACCTCCCAAAATGCACCAAATGCAATTACCACCACCATGGACCTTGTCGAGATATGCAGTGCGCCAACTGCAGCAAGAAAGGTCACACAGCCCGTTTCTGCAAGGAACCCGCAAAGCCGATCACTCAAGTTCCCGGTGCGGGTGTAGGGCAGGCTTGCTACGGTTGTGGCGAGGTGGGCCACTACAAGAGAAACTGTCCTAAGGCAGCAGGCACCGGAGGTGTGGGACGAGTGTTGGCAATAGGCCACGACGAAGCTGTAGCTGACCCAACTATAGTTGCTGGTACGTTCCTTCTCGATAATTCATACGCATGCATATTATTCGATAGTGGAGCGGAGAGAAGCTTCGTGAGTCAAAACTTTATTCATTTACTTAAACCTAAACCTAGCAAGTTAGAAAAATCATTCACTGTAGAGATGGCCAATGGAAAAACCGAAAACACAAATTGCATATACATGGGCTGTACGTTAACATTAGACGGCCATTCTTTCCCAATCAATCTCATGCCGGTTCAAATTAAAAGTTTCGACGTCATAGTCGGCATGGATTGGTTGAGTCTTCTTCGCGCCGACATCATGTGCTTTGAGAAAGCAATCCGTCTTAACCTCCCTAACAACGAAACATTAGTTATCTACGGCGACAAATCTAGTTCAACCCTTCGCATCATTTCGTGCATCCAAGCTCGAAAGTGCTTGCGGAAGGATTGTCGAGCATTCCTAGCGCACATCGTCGATACAAGTCAAGAACTGAAGGACATCAAGAGCATCTCGGTAGTACGCGACTTTCTCGATATCTTTCCAGAAGAATTACCAGGATTACCACCGCAACGCCAAGTCGAGTTCAGAATCGACTTAATTCCAAGAGCTACCCCAGTAGCGAAGTCGCCTTATCGTCTTGCACCAGCAGAGATGCAGGAACTTTCCAGTCAACTTAATGAACTCCTCCACAAAGGATTCATAAAACCAAGTTTCTCACCTTGGGGAGCACCGGTCTTGTTTTTAAAGAAGAAAGACGGATCGTTCCGTATGTGCATCGACTACAGAGAGCTGAACAAACTTACTGTCAAGAACCGCTATCCTCTACCCCGTATTGACGACCTATTCGATCAACTTCAAGGGGCGAACTACTTCTCCAAAATAGACTTACGATCCGGATATCACCAATTACGAGTTCTAGAGGGGGACATTCCAAAGACAGCCTTCCGAACTCGTTATGGACACTACGAATTCGTGGTGATGCCGTTCGGATTAACCAATGCACCAGCAGTATTTATGGACCTAATGAATAGGGTATGCCGCCCTTACTTGGATCAGTTCGTCATCATCTTTATCGATGATATACTTATCTACTCTCGAAGTGAGGAAGAGCATAGGCAACACCTACGAAAAGTCCTAGAAACACTGCGAATGGAGAAACTCTATGCGAAGTTCTCTAAATGCGAATTTTGGATTCGAAGAGTCGAATTTTTAGGTCACGTTGTTAGCGAAAAAGGTATACACGTGGACCCCTCCAAAATCAAGGCTATTGAGAACTGGTCGGCACCAAAGTCACCTACAGAAATTCGTCAATTTCTAGGTCTAGCTGGCTACTATCGCAGATTCATAAAGAACTTTTCGAGCATTACGAAACCTCTTACTTCATTAACCCAGAAAGGTGTGGCCTTTGACTGGGAAGCGAAACAAGAGAAGGCATTCCAGACACTAAAGCAGGCCTTGTGCACCGCACCGATACTATCCCTCCCCGAAGGGATAGAAGACTTCGTAGTGTATTGCGATGCGTCAAATCAAGGACTTGGTTGTGTTCTTATGCAGAGAGGGAAGGTTATCGCTTATGCCTCCCGTCAGCTTAAGACACACAAAGTGAACTATACAACACACGACCTCGAGTTAGGAGCAGTGGTATTTGCTCTGAAGATCTGGAGGCACTACTTATACGGAACAAAGAGTACTATTTTTACCGATCACAAGAGCCTTCAACACATTTTCGATCAGAAGGAACTCAACATGCGACAACGACGATGGGTCGAGTTACTGAATGACTACGAATGCGAAATTCGTTATCATCCTGGCAAGGCCAACGTAGTAGCCGACGCCCTCAGTCGAAAGGAATACACTGGTCGGAGGGTCAAATCTCTGACCATGACTAACCATTCCCACCTATCCACACAAATTAAGGAAGCACAAATGGAAGCTTTACAACCTGAAAATGTGGCGGGTGAATCCCTGCGAGGAATGGAGAAGAATCTAGAAGTCAAGGGTGGCGGAGCCTACTATCTCATGGACCGAATCTGGACCCCAAAACATGGTGGTTTCAGAAACGTAGTCATGACTGAGGCTCACAACTCAAGATATTCCGTTCACCCGGGTTCAGATAAAATGTATCTCGATCTTAAGAAACTGTACTGGTGGCCTAACATGAAAGCAGAAATTGCTACCTTCGTGAGTAAATGTCTTACTTGCGCTAAGGTTAAGGTCGAGTATCAGAAACCGTCAGGACTACTACAACAACCAGAGATACCGGAATGGAAATGGGAGCGGATTACTATGGACTTCATAACCAAGTTACCCAAGACGACAAGTGGACTCGATACCATATGGGTCATTGTCGACAGATTGACCAAATCCGCACATTTCCTACCCATCAAGGAGACTGACAAAATGGAGAAGCTTACAAGAACTTACTTAAGGGAAGTAGTGCGACTGCATGGTGTTCCGATATCCATTATCTCCGATCGAGATAGTAGATTCACTTCAAGATTCTGGCAGTCACTACAAAGTTCCCTGGGAACTAGGCTAGACATGAGTACAGCCTACCATCCACAAACAGACGGACAAAGTGAGAGAACAATACAAACTTTAGAAGACATGCTGAGAGCCTGCGTGATTGACTTTGGAAAGGCATGGGATATTCACTTACCCCTTGTCGAATTTTCATACAACAATAGTTATCATACAAGCATAAAGGTTGCTCCGTTTGAAGCCCTCTATGGTCGAAAGTGCCGATCCCCTCTGTGCTGGACTGAAGTTGGCGATACCCAGTTAGCTAGAGGAAGAGTTCCTGAAAGCACTCTCACCGGTCCGGAGATCATATGTGAAACAACAGAGAAGATCGTTCAGATTCGTGAACGATTGAAAGCCTCAAGAGACCGACAGAAAAGCTACGCTAACCAAAGGAGGAAACCTTTGGAATTCCAGGTAGGAGACCACGTCTTGTTAAGGGTCTCACCGTGGAAGGGTTTAATACGATTTGGAAAGCGTGGGAAACTAAATCCAAGATACATAGGGCCTTTCGAGATTCTTGCCAGAATCGGCCCTGTGGCTTACAAGCTTAACCTACCGCGCGAACTTAGTAACATCCATCCAACCTTCCACGTCTCAAACTTGAAAAAGTGTCTGTCCGACGAGACTCTTGTTATTCCACTCGACGAGATCGAGATCAACGAGAGCCTCAACTTTGTGGAAGAACCAGTAGAAATCATGGACCGAGAGGTCAAACAAACAAAACAAAGTCGCATACCCATCGTGAAGGTTCGCTGGAACGCCAAGCGGGGACCCGAATTCACATGGGAACGCGAAGATCAGATGAAACAAAAGTACCCTCATCTCTTTCATGTTCACTAGTATCTTTACTACTTTAAATTTCGGGACGAAATTCTCTCTAACGGGGGGATGATGTGACAACCCGATATTTCAACTCTTTGTAACGACCAAAATGGGTCAAGTATTGTAACCACTTCTGAGTAATAAAATTTACTTTCATAATAAAATGTACAAATAAGTTCTATTTAATTTCCTTCTATGATTAAATGTCTTTGAACCATGATCGTACGTGAAAAGAACGCCCAAATCTGACTTCATATAGCTAAGTTATCATTTTTCCAAGTTCGGCTTAGCAATAGACAGCTAAAAACTCGAATCGGAAATCGAGCGACTTTTGGCCGGAATGACCTAAACGAGAATCGAAGGTCTCGACAATGGTATTCCAGCGGTAAAAAGTCTGGCAAAAACCGACATCAGATAAAGAAGTTATGAATTTTCAAAGAAATTCCTTAAACACGATGGGTTTTTAATAAATAATAAAAAAATAATTTCGGAATTTGCCAACGGAGTCTAAACGGAAGTTGTAGAGCGTAGTCTCACCTACGCGTGGACATAAAGACCATCGAAAACGGAGTTCGTATGAAGAAGATATGAAATTTTGAAGTTTATTAAATAAATTAATTATTTATTTTAATCAAAATTCGGATATTATCCGAAGGGGAGTCAGCGTCCTCATCCGAGGTACGCGCTGCGTACTCCTGTATGCGCTGCGTAACCGAGAGGATTGGCCTCTGATCGTCCACGTCGCGCTATCCGAAGAACCCGACCCGTCCGACCCGCCGTCCCATCCGACCCGCCGTCCCATCAGACCCGCGTACCCAGTAACCCGTCCCATCCGAAGCCGAGGCAGTCGAGGCTTCGGTCATGCATGACGTATGCGTACGCGCTGCGTACGAGCGTACGCCCCGCGTACCGAGGCAGACCAGCCTTACTATAAATAGGATGCGAGGGTTTCCAAAGAAAGGGCTCATTTCTCTCCTATCTCTCTCAACTTTGCCTCGTTTTCCGTGTCCATTCAAACCCGAAGCTCTGGTCTTTTTGGCTCAAATCCCGAAGGTCGATTTTACTCCCGAGATTCCCGAGAATCCCGAGGAAAATCCGTTTCCCGAGACGAAACTCTGCCCGGTTTTCCATCTCGATATCTCCAAAACTTTCAAGTGAGTTTCATACCCCTTAATCAACCGTTTTAATTACTCTAAATACTTTTATATGCTTTCAAGGGGGGGATTACAAGTAAAACACACGAGTATTATCGTGTGTTACATAATGAAACTCTTTTATATGCTGTTATAATTTCAAATCACATGCGATTTATAAACCTTTAAGGAACTTTTATATATATATAACATATGTTACAATAGCATTCTATCTTTTAAAATATAAAGTTGTTGTAATGCATGTACAAACTAAACTGTTCTTAGATTATTCTTGTCTATCTTAGACTCTACACCAAAAATCTATGCTTTCATAAACAAGTGATTCTTTTTCTAAGTATTTCTAAACAAACAAGACACACTTTTTGAAAACTGTAATAGGTATAGTTTTACGAACAGATTTCTAACTCTTATATACTGGAAACATACATTTCAAGAAGTTTACTTTCGTATACAAGAACAAACGTAACATTTTAACAAGTAGATCTGTTTTTTTTATACCACGGATTTGTGAGACACTAACTTCATGTACGTTCGAGTACACATTTCAAGTCCTGTATTATATACCAGAATCCCTTGGAGGGGAAGCATGGTGTTTGTGTATAGATCTATACGGGCTTGACAACCCGCGCCCTGACTGTTAGCTGCAGTCCACCGTTTGGGGTGACAAACGTCATAACATTCCAACGCCTGAAGAACGTTGTGTATAGGCATTCCGAGTCAATAGTATGGTTATAAAACTCACAAGGGGTATTAAAAACACATTGATTTACGAGGTTTTCAAACATATTGGTTATTTTACACTTACATACATTTTGGAAACAAACATTGGTCTTGAGTGAAGGCTACTTTTATACTAGTAGAAAATATAGGATTTTCTAAACACAAACAAACAGGGATAAAACATTTCATCTCATTCAAACATTGTCACTTAAATACTTATGAAATTCACCAGCTTAAATGCTGATCTACTCTTTCAAAATTACTTGTATGTCCCAGGAAATCAGTAATTTTAGGTATTCATTTCGCTTTTGATGAAGGGATGCTGCGGCGCCAATTTAATCTCGTATTTTGACATCATATTGTAATTGAGTTTTGAACATGTAACTTTTGACAAATGTAAACTTTCAATTATATATATGATGGTTGTATTGCTTTCTTTACTATGTATTCATTTGTTACGTTACCACATGAAGTCATCCGCCCCCGAACGTTTCCGCCGTTCAGGTTTGGGGGTGTGACATTATTCACCCTCTTACTTAGTGATACGAGTCTACTTCGCTTATACTTGAGATTGACCTTATCACTTATACTTGATATGCTCTTACTTCACTTGTGGTCATCTCCACTTCGCGATGCGCTTATACTTATTCAACACTTATACTTCACTTACGACCACTCCTACTTCACTTGTTAGACACTTCTACTTCACGAGAATCACTTTTACTTGATACCCACTCGAGCATAGTTAGATGTATGTATGTGCTTGTGTAGACGCATATAAATAATGGTTGAAGGACTTAGGAAGGTTGTTCGCCCTATTTTCTTTTCTTCGTTGAGATGTGGTCTGGTGGGATCGGATGTCCATCCGAAGGTCGTTTGATTCATTAGTTATATACTATGTATACAAGCTTAGACATATGGGTCACTTCAGTCGTTTTAGTTAAGAGTCTCTACCTCTATTTTACACTTTCATCAGAAACACACTATTGGGAAGTCTCTACCATTAGTTCAGCACTTTCATTTGAAACCCACTATTTGGGATGCATCTTCAGGACACGGCCTTCTCCGTCGTCTAGTTGGTAACCAGAGTCTCCTGTAGGGAGAGCGGACATTGTGTGTATAGATCTATACGAGATTGACAACCCCCCACCCTGACTGGTAGCTACAGTCCACGGCCCACCAAGCCAAGGGGTGACAAATGTCACATTCTATAGATGCTTGTAGGGCGTCTGGAACTCTAGTCAGTATGGTTACGAGTATCCTGGGTTGCCTTATAATTCATGGCTTTAAGGTAACGGTATTTCGTCAGCAATTTGCACTGTATGCTGACGTCACTTTTCAGAGTCGTACTGTTTTGACCTTGCTAGCTGTATCTTTCATTTGATACTGTCTGGGGTCTATAGTCTCTGTTTTGACCTTGCTAGTTGTATCCTTCATTTGATACTGTCTGGGGTCTATAGTCTCTGTTTTAACCTTGCTAGCTGTATCTTTCATTTGATACTGTCTGGGGTCTATAGTCTCTGTTTTAACCTTGCTAGCTATATCTTTCATTTGATACTGTCTGGGGTCTATAGTCTCTGTTTTAACCTTGCTAGCTGTATCTTTCATTTGATACTGTCTGGGGTCTATAGTCTCTGTTTTGACCTTGCTTGCTGTATCTTTCATTTGATACTGTCTGGGGTCTATAGTCTCTGTTTTGACCTTGCTAGCTGTATATTTCATTTGATACTGTCTGGGGTCTATAGTCTCTGTTTTAACCTTACTAGCTGTATCTTTCATTTGATACTGTCACACCCCGAAAACCAAAGGCGGAAACGTTCCCGGGGTTGACTCCATGTTGTGTATCAAATCCAATGTACATAGTAATCACAGTAAACAACCATTACATTACATATATATGAAAGTTTACATTTGGTTCAAAAGTAAATTGTACAAAGTTATACATATATCATATGAACAAAAGAGACGAGTCTTCAGAGCACTCCGTCTTCACCAAAAGATATCGCCGGTTACCTGTCTAACTTGGAACTGAGAATACAAGCGGTTTGAAAATCAGCATAAAGCTGGTGAGTTCATAAGCGGTTTTGTTTTGTGAAAATGTATCGATTTCCTTTAGTTTTCTGAAAAGATTTGATATTCAAGAAAATCCCATATTTTCTTATGTAAGGTAGTTAAGTTATCTTTCGTTACAGTTCTGTTATCAGATATAAGTTAACCCTAGGAAAATCCCATATTTTCCTAAATGCAAGATTGATAGAATAACACATAGTATAGTTTAATAAACAAAACTATAATTTAGATGAACTGTAAATAGAAAGCATTTTGAAAACCTTGGGACTACATCCCGAACCAGTTATAAGATAATTCGATAAAAACCATGGGATTACTATCCCGAAAGTAGATATAAGATAGTTCGATAGACCATGGGATCACTATCCCGAAACTAGATATATGATAGATTGATAAAATCATGGGATTATCATCCCGTATAAGATTTAGTTTCAAAACCATGGGATTGCCATCCCGAACGAAATATAGACACAAGATCATGGGATTATCATCCCGAACGAGATATAGATTACAAGACCATGGGATTACCATCCCGAACGAGATATAGATTCTAAACAGATCCTAGCTGTGAATAATTTTATATTAATACGTATTGTGAGTCGGGTAACCATACTGATACGACAACGAGACCTCCTTGACGTTAGTCAGACGTCGAATGATATACAGAATTTGTCACCCTAGGCGTGCCTGCCTAACTGTAGCTAGCAGTTAAGGTGTGGGATTGTCAGTCCCGAATAGATCTATTCACAAACTCTTCGCTCTCCCTCCAGGAGACTCTGGTTACACTTCCGGAGAGGATTTACTTGATCATCCATAAAGGGTAGTGACTATCTCACAAGCTAGTATTAAACTATTCACAGGATTTTCATACGATAACAAACATACAAAGATTTTTAAGACATGATACAATGAAAATAGATACATACAACGAAACTATCTGGTAAAACATTTGAATTATACGAAGATAAACTAAATCGGACATAGTTTATCTAATAACTTAATACAAATATCAGTAAGTGATATAATGATGAAACATAGAACCCCAAATTATTCCCATAATAATTTGATTAGTTTGATTATTTTCTTAACTAAAATCCATTTAGTTGTAATTGGTAAATCATTCCTTATGCTCAACATAATACATAAGGAGTATAAGAATTTATAAGTTTGCCAGATATTATTTGAAACACATAAATGTTATGATTTGAAAACAGTTTTGGTTTGCTTGTATTCCCCCCCTGAAAACAGTTAAAAACAGTGAAAAAGGCGTAGGGGTATGAACTCACCGGACGAGATATGAGACGGTTTGGATGCTAAGAGTTGATCCGGGGCTTGTAAATACACGAGGTTCCTAATTATAATGCAAAGATACACATTTGTATCTAATTAGGACTTAGATTGATTGTTGGATAGGGACAATCGCTTCTAGTCGCGAAAACACTCCGATACGAGTGTTTGGAGGGACCCGGGTGGCGTTTAAGGATGTGAAATGACACTAGGGACTTGGGACTTGAGTTTACTCCCCATGAGTAAACTTTTAAATGAGTTTACAACCAAAAAACACACACATACATGAGTTTACGGCCGTAAACTCATGTGGGTGTGGTTTTGGGTGTTTAAATGGCTTAAATGACTTACATGGACATGGGAAATGATTCTAGGCTTTGATCTAAATGCATGGAATGGATTAAAATCACCAAAATGATTAATTTATGGGAGTTTACGGCCTAGCATAGGCTCCTAGCCGTAAACTCCTTAATCCTTATGAAAAATGATGCTAAATGGTGCTAGAACAAATCACATGTGATTGGTAAAATTAATCCAAGGCCTAACATGAGTTTGTATGGGATTTTTGGGGGATTTATGGAGTTTACGGCCCATGAAACCCCCTTCATGGCCGTAAACTCTTGTGTGTGGTGTTCCAAGGTGTTTCAAGGTCTAGAACATGCATGAAAGGACTTCTAAAATTCATCTAAGGGCCTTAGGGGTGTGTAGTTTGCATTCTAACACCAAAAATTTTGGAGTTTACGGCCCAAGAACAGGTCTTGGCCGTAAACTCTTAGAAATCCCATAAAAGATGTGTTTTAGGCCCTTAAAGTATTTTTGGTTGGTCCCTTGATTTATTCCAAGGCTTTTGGTGGTGTTGGATGGCTTTCTAACACCTTAGAATGAGATTTATGCCAAGTTTTGTGGAGTTTACGGCCCAAGAACTCTCCTTGGCCGTAAACTCATCTAAGTCCCTCAAAATTAATGTTTCAAGTGTCCAAATGCAAGAATCAAAGTCCTATAATTCATATCTAAGCTGTAGGGGTGATTTGGAAGGGTTTAAAGACATGAAAAACACCATTTTCATGAGTTTACGGCCCAAGCTTATGCCTTGGCCGTAAACTCCTTCAAAGTCCACAAAATTATAGTTTTAGGTGTTCTAAGTCCATATCTTGAAGTCCCTTAGCCATATCTAAAGTCCAATTGAGTCTAGGAAGGAGTTTAAGGGCTAAAAACCCTTCAAAATGGTGTTTACGGCCTAGGCTGCCTCCTGGGCCGTAAACTCACATATATTGTCCAATTTCATGATTAAGTGTCTAATTTGGAAGCTAAACATGCTATAGATTAAGGCTAGGAAGGTACCTTAAGGATTTGAGGCCTTAAATTTGAGTTTTGGACACTTAATCCTTGGATTTAGGAGAGAGGTTAGAGAGAGTAGAGAGAGAAGGAAAAAGCTTCAAATGAGTGCTTAAACATGTTTATATAGTTCCTAAAACTTGGACACGGTGGAATTCTACCCGATACCGGCTTTAAACGATGCTTTGGGTCGCACCCGATTGAGTTTCCGTCACCCGACGAGGATATTTCTAAAACTTATGAAATAAATGTTTTGGGCTAAATTCATGAGTTCCTAAATGATTTGGACCCTCATTGAACGAAAATAAAAATAAAATTTTAGTTAACTAAGCCCAAAAACGATAATGGGACATTTCGATTTCCGACGAGTTATTCGGGTAGAACGGGTTTTCGGCGATGAACAACTTCGGGTTGTTACAGATACTGTCTGGGGTCTATAGTCTCTGTTTTAACCTTGCTAATTGTATCTTTCATTTGATACTGTCTGGGACCTATAGTCTCTTTTTTGACCTTTCTAGCTGTATCTTGCATTTGATACTGTCTGGGGTCTATAGTCTCTGTTTTGACCTTTCTAGCTGTATCTTTCATTTGATACTGTCTGGGGTCTATAGTCTCTGTTTTAACCTTACTAGCTGTATCTTTCATTTGATACTGTTTGGGGTCTGTAGTCTTTGTTTTGACCTTGCTAGTTGTATCTTTCATTTGATACTGTCTGGGGTCTATAGTCTCTGTTTCGACCTTGCGAGATGTACATTTTATTTGGTATCGTCTTCAGTCTATATTCACTGTTTTAGACCTTACTAGCTGTGCCTTTCACTTAGTACCTTTTGGGGTCTGTGTCTCCCCTTTGTTAGACTGAACCAGGCGCATCATTTGATTGATACCTTCCTGGAGTCTATGGTTCTTGCCTTAGTCAGTAGTCCTCACTGCTGAGGCGTATGATATTCCCTGATGTCGTTTGCTTTCCTCAATATTCAAATTTAGTATTTATATAATGATAAGCAACTTAGGGAAAACTACTTTTTACCACTCATCACTGACCAGTCTTGGTAGAAGGCTGCTTTATTTAAAGAAAATATAGGATTTTCTGGAAAAGACTCTAATACACTGAAACCTCTTAAACTATTTCTTTATTAAGTTATTTGAATGAAATGTCACTAAATGCTTATGAACTCACCAGCATTTGTAAAAATGCTGATACTCGCTTTTCAAATAACTTGTAATCTCAGGTCAGCAATTAGACAGGTACATCACCGGAGCTGCTGATGAAGATGGCTTAGTACCTTGCCGCACTTTATATATTATGTTTGTATTACTTTGATACTATGTATTGAAACCCTGTAAAATTATTCTATTAATGCAATGTTTTGTTGTACTTTGATTACTATATGCATGTGTTGTGATACTTGACATGACGTCATCCACCCCAGAACGTTTCCGCTGTTCCGGTTTTGGGGTGTGACAAGAAATTTTACAATTACTACATAATCAGCTAGAACTTGTAACCTTATTTTATTAATTTAAGTTCTTAGATAGAGGTTTTATGTTGAAGATCCAAAAGGATTAAGGGTTTTCCTCATATATCTTTATGTTCATGCATTGGTTTTTATTTAATTACTATCATTTAATCGATTACAACATTTCCTCATACTTATTTGACTGTTTTATTTGATCTCATTGTTAAAGAAAATAAGATATTTTGTGGTATCTTGGTATCTTTTTACTATCTTAAGATTTATTGTCTAAATTCACTCATTTCATGACTTTAACACTATTTTTTTTTCCAGTTATTTCAAATACAAACATTTCGAAACAAATTAACATTATCAAACAATTATCTGAATATCATTGTTTTCTTCCAAGGATCTTTAGCACGTCCAAGATGTTTGACATATTTTGAGATCTTAAGCACTTTAAATTTAAACATCTTATTCTAAACATCACACCACACTTACTAATTTGGTTACAAATTTGTTTTTTCAATTTTTGACCAAAACAATTTGGCGTCATTCGTGAGACAAGTGGTGTTATTACGTTTTTTCTTAAGGTTTTTTAAAAAAAAATAATTGAGTTTTTCAATCATTTACACCTTTTTGCACAAATAATGACTTCTCTACCAAAATCCACTTCTAGTACTATCCCATCCATTTCTGGTGGTAAGGTCCGACTCCCACCTCCTTCTATTGACCCACGCAGAATGAGTGTTGAAGTTCCTAGAAGGATTGTATCAACATCTTCACTAATCCAATATGTAGGAGGGATAACACATGAAATACTAATTATGGCTTCCAAAAATAAAATCATATCAATGCTGACTACGGTCGATCAATATATCATCGAGCAAAGTGAAACCAACAAGATGATGTTCGAAAGAATGGAGGGATTGAGTTCGGTCTTAAGAAGTCCTATGGAAACCACACAAACTCCATTTTCATTATTGCAGCCAGGAGACTTCTTATCAAGACAGGCTCCTATCTTCACATTTAATGTGACACCTAGCACGAAAGGTCCTGTCTCCCAAGATCTCACAAGGAAATTGTAACAATTTGCAAAATCAGTTCAAGGTTCTCCGGTCAACCACCGTGAACCCTACTATATTAGGGCCTATTAAACATTTACCTATATTATTATAAGCATTTGAAGCCATTTTATTTTTAGTTTGTTGTCGTTTAATCCATTTTGTGCTTTGGTTTAGACCTAATATTTGATTTCTAGTTTTATAATAATTTGAACATAAAGCTAAATCGAACAAATGGAAGCTTTTGAATCAAAACTCGATTAACGCGAAACTTTTAATGATATTTCACGAAGTTCCATGTGTAGGATATTTTCGGTTACATTCCTGCAATCACCATGATCAACGAACACGTATAATATATTCCAAAAAATTAAATTCATTTGTTATTTAATTTGAAGAGACAGAAATAACAATATTTATTATAAAAATCATGTGTATGTCTATATGTGTGTATAAGTCATGTATTTTATATATGATTAATATATATATATATATATATATATATATATATATATATATATATATATATATATATATATATATATATATGTCATGTAATTGTACAAATACCCAAGTATTTATACAATTTGTATTTTTCTAAATACTCAAGTATTTATATGCATTATATTTTTATAAATGTCCAAATATACATATATCTTATGTATATTTTTATAAAATAATCCAAGTCGATATCACACACACACATACACACACACACACACACACACATATATATATATATATATATATATATATATATATATATATATATATATATATATATATATGTCCATGTGTTTCTTATATTAATTGTGTGCCAGAATGTACCAATAGATATTTAGTAAAATTAAATAATTATTTAATTAAACAAATTTAGATATTAAATGATTTCCCTACTTGTATTAGACGTTTTAAGGCTATAAAGCGTATGCAAGCTTGGTTTGTTATTTCTTTGCTTATTAT
Source organism: Lactuca serriola (assembly GCF_051521515.1). Taxonomy (NCBI): domain Eukaryota; kingdom Viridiplantae; phylum Streptophyta; class Magnoliopsida; order Asterales; family Asteraceae; genus Lactuca; species Lactuca serriola. The sequence goes on from NC_136412.1 coordinate 167,890,100, forward strand.
TTCGTATTGTGTGGTTGTTATTTGCTTTTGATCATTCGTTAGATCCGATTTTGGACTTTACAATTGGTATCAGAGCCAAGTTGTATCAGTCAATTTTATCAGATTTGGGGCATTATTTGATCTTATTGTCGAAATATTTTTGCGTTTTTGGATAGATCTCGCAAAAATAAGGGGGTTTGGTCTTCGTGTTTTTCATAAAAAAGGGTTTTTGATCGAGTTTTGGAGCTTCAAAGTCGAAAAATCGGTGTTTTTGGTTGGAGTTTGCAGCCGGCGGCTAGGGTTTCAGTGTTCGTGGTCGGAGTTTACGACCGGAAACAGTTCACGGCCGGAGGTTTGCGGCCTCGGCTCGGCTCGGATCACGGCTAAGCAGCATTAGCGCTTTAATAAAAAAAAGGGGGGGGGGGGGGGGGGGGGCGCCATTTTGAGGGTGCTGGGTTTCGAACCCACAACCTCAAAATTTTCAAGCTTGCGCCTTAACCAACTCAAATAGCCGATTCCTTGTTCCTTTCCTCCGAAGTTTAAAATATAACCCGTCTTTTTCGCTTCAAGTTTCGCATTTTTTACACTTTCAGCCCAAAATTCAATTCCTTTTAATTTTAAATTCTTTTTTCATCCAAAATTAAAAATAATAATAATAATAATAATAATAATAATAATAATAATAATAATAATTAAATATAATAATAATAAATAAATAAATTAAAATTAATAAATTAAATTAAAACTAATAAATAAAATTATATTTTAATTTTTGACTTTTATTTTTAACTTTTGACCTTAAATTTTGACTTTGACTTCCAAGTCTGACCTTTGACTTTAAACTTTGACTTTTTCGTTTAATTTTTAAATTTTCAAATTTAACTTTTCGGTTTGACTTTTTCAAGGTTGACTTTTTGATGTTTGACTTTTGAGTTTGATTTTTTTTTAAAAAATTTGACTTTTAAGTTTTATTTTAGCTTCTAGTTGTGCTTTTTAATTGATTTTAAGGTCTACGAGGGAGTTGAAACATGAAAGAGAGCCGTCAGGATATGTTAAGACAAAATTTCAACATTTTCAATTATATCCCTGGAGAAACCCTCGAAACTCAGTTGCAGCGATTTACTACACTTATTACCGAGATGAATATAGCTGGGATCTTCTTGTCTAAATCTGAGATAAACAAAAAGCTATTGAATTCACTTCCAAAATCGTGGGATATGGACGTGGCTATCATCAAGAAGACAAAAGATCTCAATCGTCTTAGTCTTATTGATGTAATTGAAGAACTTGATGCTTTGAAGTGTGGAAATACAATGAGTTCTGCAAACATCTCGGTCAATGAAGTTTCAGGTTCTCAATCATGTGAAGTTTCATGTACACTATCTATTGAAGATACGATTAAATTTCTTTGGGAACAAATTGATTTATTTAAAAGAGAAGTTAAGGACCTGAGATATGAAGGATATCAACTCAGGAAAGGACAGAAACCCCTGAAGGCTGAATTAGAAGCAAAAACCAAGGATTTTAGGAAGCTTCAGGAAGAGTATAGCAACAAGTATGAAAATTATGATTATGTTAAGAGACAACTTGCTGCTGTAATTGAAGAACTTGACACATTGAAAATTAAGTGTGGAAAAACAGATGTCAGTTTCAAAAATTAGACTGTGTCAAGTCAGACAGTCGAGTCCTTATATGAAACCCAATTAAAATTCATAGAAAATCAAAACAAGGGTCTAGGGTATGATAGTGTATATCCTCGTTATAATCATAACTAAACATCCATCCCTATGACATAGGACGAAAATGACAGGGAGCCACATCTTCGTTCTGGCAAATGAGCTGGATTTGTGTCAGGATGGGTTATTAATATTAAAGATACTAATGTTGCTACTTCATGTGCAGGTAAAATAGCAGAAGATGAGAACAAGGAGAAAACCATTGAACAAGCCAACATCTCCTTGAACTCTGAATCTGTTGCTTCGAACTCAATTGCTTCTGATCAACTTGCTGTTGAGAAATACAGACCACCAATTCCAACGCAACAGAGTTCTTGTGGCAAGTGTGCATGTGGGAACAACAAGAGACAAGGCAAGGATACGCCATCAGGGGCAGGAAGAAACAATTTCCTAGTGAAGAAAAATACTTGTTTTCACTATGGAACACCTGGTCACATTGCCCGAAATTGTCCAAATCACGCATACGTTCCCTACTATGCATAAGGCTGGCAGAACGCGCCAAGAGGGAGATACTTCAAAAGAAACCCCTCGAGATCACGATCAGACATTGACGGCTGGAATGCCAAGAAGGCCAAGAATTCAACTCCCAAGGCCAAGAATCAAACTCCAAAGGTCAAGCATCCAACTCCCAAGAAAAAGAAGGGAATGTCGGCTAAGAAGTCCAATCCAAGAGATGCTCCCGTGAAGCCAAAGTCAAAGTCATCTCGGAAGCCGGCTTCAAGTTCCAAAGCAAGTGCCGAGGCACCCATCGGATCGAACAAGAAACGGATTAAACCCGAATATAGATGGTTACCAAAGGTGAAAACTCCAAAATTGTCACACCCCGAAAACCAAAGGCAGAAACATTTCCGGGGTTGACTCCACGTTGAGTATCAAATCCAATGTACATAGTAAGTAAAGTAAACAACCATTACATTACATATAGAAAAGTTTTACATTTGTTTCAAAAGCAAAAGTTATACATATGATACATAGTATATATAAACAACACGAAGTGAGTCTTCTGAGAACTCCGTCTTCGCACAAAAGGATCTTCGGGTACCTGTCTAACATGGACCTGAGAATACAAGCGGTTTGAAAATCAGCATAAAGCTGGTGAGTTCATAAGCGGTTTGTTTTTCTGAAAATGTACGAGTTCCTTTGTTTTCCTGAAAAAGTGGTTATCCAAGAAAATCCCATATTTTCTTATGTAAAGTTAGTTTCCAAATCCGAAAGTAAAGTAAACGATGTACAATGAAAACATGATTGTTCTTGTGAATTATAGTTTAGTTGTTTAACTTGTTACACTTTTCTAGTTACGTACTACTATTACTCAGGAAGAACCCCATGTTCTCCTGACTGTGTGTGTATGAACTATTACCAATTCTAATTATGTTCAGTGTCCTCCCCAGGAAAACCCCATGTTTTCCTGACTGTGTGTATCTTTACCGATTCTGGTTATGTTCAGTGTCCTCCCCAGGAAAACCCCATGTCTTCCTGACTGTGTGTGTATGTGTATCATTACCGATTCTGGTTATGTTCAGTGTTCTCCCAAGGAAAACCCCATGTTTTCCTGAATGCGTGTGTAGGTGTGCCTATCATCCTTGAACGTACATTAGTTTTATTACGTACATAAAACTAATAAATACTCGTAAAGTGTTAATAATCTTGATTGCGAGTCCTTAACCATACTCAAACTAGATACGACTCGGACCAGGGCCAATATCCTTTTTATGACTTTCGTCACCCTTGAACCTTTCGGTTCGGCTGTAGCTAGCAGCCAGGTGTGGGATTGTCAGTCCCATATAGATCTATACACTCAAGCCACGCTCTCCTACGTTCGGAGATTCTGGTTACAGGGTTAGTCCTCCACTATCTCATGCCAAGGAAGTGTTACGAGGACATGTCTCCAATCTTTAAGATTCCTCTTTACTTTTCGACTAGGAAAGTAGTATTTACGACTAGTTCAGTTCTAACATACCTGTCCTTTACACTCGAGTCTAGGTGTTTTATTAAGGGCATTACACTCGAGCCTAGGTGTTATCTAACGATGACTGTCCTCTACACTCGATCCTAGGTGTATTATTAAGGACGTTACAAATGATATATGTGTTATCTTATGATGATTGTCCTTTACACTCGATCATAGGTGTATTATTAAGGACGTTACATTTGTTTTGTGTATTATGATGGTATTTATCTATCACACTCGAGCCTAGGTATATTGTTAAGAACATATAGATGTTTTATGTTTTCTGATGGTGTCTGTCTTTTACACTCGAACCTTAGTGTTTTATTACAGAAATTACAATGGTTTATGTGTTCTATCAGTTTAAATGTGAGCAATCAAATATAAAGTATACAATACATCAATGTATAATAAGAATTGAAAATCGGGTTAAAACAAATAACTCTGCAAGTTAAAACAGTTTGTTAAGAGGTTTTCAATTCTTAAAAATGTACAATTATGAAACCATTTAACTGAAATCATGTGATTGAGTACAAGATATTCTTGTACTTTTGCTTGTATTCTCCCCCTGAAAACATTGAAAAACCATTGAAAAAGGGTAGGGGTATGAACTCACCGGACGCGGAAATTTGTCGATTTCGGATGCTAAACGTCGAATCGAGGCCTGATAACACGCAAGGTTCCTATGTAACAGGAAATGGCATACAAATATATCTAATTAGATTCAGAAACTCTAATTAGATATGAAGTTACACTCCAACGAACGAAAACACCTCAAAACGGGTGTTTAGAGTGACCCAGGTGACATCTACGGACGGGAATTGAAGCGAGGGACTTGGGATTTGAGTTTACTCCCCAAGAGTAAACTTCCTAATGAGTTTACGGCCTAAACACTACCCACACATGAGTTCACGGCCATGAATTCATGTTGGCAAGGGTTATGGAGCTTAATGGGTCACAAATGGCTAATATCACTTGGAAATGCTTGGAATAATTTTTCCTATGGCTTGGAATTAATTTAAAACATCAAATAATACACTTAAGGGAGTTTACGGCCTTGGAATGGAGCCTGTGGCCGTAAACTCTCATATCCCGTTGAATAAGTGTTTTTAAGGTCCCAAAGTTAATCACATGTGATTCTAGAAATTCCTACAAGTCTTGAATTGATTTTTGGGCACAATTTGGCATACTTTTAGGAGTTTACAGCCTTGGAGCATGTTCTATGGCCGTAAACTCTCATATGTGAGGTTTTGTTATGTTTAAATCCCTTAAACTATTTTTGGTTGGTTCTATGATTTATTCCAAGGCTTTTGGTGGTGTTGGATGGCTTTCTAACACCTTAAAAATGAGTTCATACCCATATTTGAGGAGTTTATGGCCCAAGCACATGCCTTGGCCGTAAAATCATACAAACCCCTCAAAATTCATGTCTAAGGTGTTCTAGGTCAATTACCAATATTCTAAAAGTCATATCTAAGTCTTGATTGTGTCTTGGAAGGGTTTAAGGGCTTAAAACCCCTTTAAATATGGGTTTACGGCCTAAGCACCGTCCTGGGCTGTAAACTCATATACAAGTCTCTAATTCATGAATAAATCTTGAATTTGAAGGTCCAATATGAAGCAAAATGAGTATAGGAAGGTACCTTGAAGATTTGAGACATTAAACTTTAGATTTGGACCTTTAAATCTAGTTTGAGGAGAGAGTTTGGAGTGATAGGTGTAAAATGGACCAAAAGTTTCAAAATGAAGACTTGGATCACTTTAAATAGTGTCCAAGTTCGGGAGACGGTAGAATTCTACCCGATACCGGCGTTAGACGGGGCTTTTGGTCACACCCGGCCAATTTGCCGTAACCGGATATGGTTGACTCTAGAAATGTTCTGATCATTAATATGAGGCGTTAGAATGAGTTCTAAGGGTATTAAGACACTTATTAAGTCATAAAATAAAACCCACATTAACGAAGTAATAAAATGTTGGAATCGGAAACGAAATCGGAAACGGCGATTGGATGATCAGAACGAGTCGTGAGAAGGGTTTCAATTAGGGATATGAATTTCGAGTTGTTACAAAAATCTCCTAATGCTTCTAACGTTTCTACATCTTCTGTTTGTGATAAGCAGGATATGTCATGGGAGAGAGTATCATGCGTTGATGAAAAAGGTCGACCCAGTTTCAAAATAGACTGGGTTCCAAAGACTAACTGATCCCGCTCTGTGTCGGAGCAGCTATGGAGGCATATCATCAGACTTCGGTTTGTTGGTAGTGGCTGCTCTTGGCATATGATTGGGGACATTTCTCAACTATACAACATTCAGACCTTTGTTGAGAGTATGTGTCCTTTTGCGGGAAAGGAAGAAAGGAATAGATCACAAATGGGGTTAGTGCTTAATGATATGAAGAATTTTCAGATCTGTTATGTGATTATGCTTGCTGTTCTCAGACCTTCTGAATACAGCTTCAATCGGTGAATTGCGGTTTGCGTTTTCTTCTCTATACTACGGAGTTTTTCTTAAGCTGATTCACTTTAAAGACTAATTTTTGTTTTAGGATAGTTTGAATTTGCGCATTTACTTTCGTTCCTATGTACAAATTTAGGGGGAGAAATAAAAACAAAACAAAAATTAGAAAATTTAAAAAAACATCCAAAAACATTAGAAAATCAGAAAATCCAAAAATATGGTGTTAATGGAATGTGCTTGCAGGAGATGTGTTGGGAAATGAAATTAGCAAGTGATAACGGGCAATCAGAATCGGCGTAATATACCTAAGTTGAATTGTCTACGCTCTGTGTTCGATGCACTGGTAGGCACGAAAGATTTTAAATGGACTTGACTAGGGAGAGTTGAACCTAATGAATTTAAGGACTTGACAAATTTTGACTTAGTTAGATCCGTTTAACCTGATTTCACGGTGCTCGGATAGGTTGAGCAGGGAGATATACATGGGAATCTACCGGTCACATTAAATAACCCGTATCTAGAACTGTGGGTTCACTTTTCCTTGATGTGCGGATTCTGTCCTTAATTCTGGTTGGATGGGGCGACTGGTAAATTATGATAAATTAGGTTTGTAGAATATCATTTTCTTTCTTTCCGTCTGTTAGCTATATGTTGTCTCCTTTGCACGACTTCTAATCCGACCTGGTACACAATATATGCAACTCTATTTCTCTGCAGGCTATATATGTGAAACTCCTCTTATATGTTAGCCATATGTTGTCTCCTTTGCGTGACTTCTAATCCGACCTGGTACATAGCATATGCAACCTTCTACTTCTCAACCCCTCTGAAACAATAAGTAATAGAATTTTAAATCTATCCTCTCTCTGAATGATTGTTTTCTCACCCGGTGTAAGGAGTACCTTGGAAGTTCTTGATGGCTGGGGCATATCAGGAAGCAGGAAACATGTTCTAGTACACTTAAAATTAAACATATACAGATTGTCTGTAGATCTCGCTGCTCGATTTGGGTGGACAACAATATCACTGGTTGTAGTCAGTTAAATGGTCATAAGAAAATTTTATTAAAGAATTAGGGCCAATTATGATAATAAAGATACAATTAGATATATGCATGTATCATGTCATTGGTAAATTGTCCAAATCTTTTCACAAATGTTTCGTGTTTAAGTTGACCACAATATTGGCGATCGATCAGACGAAGATGTGAAGATAAGGGTACCGACAAGTGGAATAAGGTTGTCCAACAACTTTGATCCCAAATCACTCTTAAAGTTAGCTATTATTTTTGTTTTTGTTAAGTTTGTTCATAGTGTTCTTCTTATTTAAATATAAGGGGGAGAACTAAAAATAAAATAAAATAAAAAAATAAAACAGAAAAAAAATCAAAATTAGAAAAATAGTGTTATTTCTGTTTTATTTCTTGTTCTGAAAAATCAAAAATCCAAAAATATTGTTGTTTCTGTTTTAATTTGTGTGCTAAGTTTTCTTTTAGTTTTGTTTTGTCTTGAAAAGTGATTTCAGGTATAGATAAGACTCATGGAGTTTGTGTCGAAGATTTCTAAGCCGTCCATGAGCATCGAAGAATTCTCATTTGAAGGAGCAGAAAATGAAGATTATTCTTTCAAATTCAATCTTTCAACCCCAAAAGCAAGGTGAAGCTGAAATTGAAGATTATATGACGGATTGCATTGAAGCCTCCTCAATCAGTCTGTTGCTATCTTTGTACCTGTTGAAGTGATCCAGAAGATTTGTTCTCTCTGAAGATTCTCAAGCTGAAAGCACTATCTTTCAAGAATCAGTTCGTCAAGCCTCCTCACCCAACGTGCATTCAATGCCAAATTCTGAACAAAAGCCCAACTGCTCAAGATGAAGTAATTCATTAAAGATTCATCAAGTTCATCTTGAAGTCGCGAAGAATTTGAAGATTAATGTTGAAGCCAAATTTCTCATTGAAGATTAACAAGAAAAGTCAGCTACTTTTTAGGGGGAGCTTGTTTGGTCATTAAGAAAAGAAAGCTATAAAACAAGGGGGAGATTGTTGGGTCAAAATATGGTTTATACTTCACTTTTCTAGGCAGTTGTATTTTTCTGTAATATTTGTGAATTTATGGTCTAGTTTACGGCTGAGTTTACGGCCGTAAACACCTTACGACCGTAAACTCATTTACGGCCCATGTGTTATCTGGCCCATATTCCAAGTAGAAATAGAGGTGTTAGGGTGAGGAGTAGAGATTGATGAACCCTAAGGAGTTTACGCCCAGAGAGAAAGGAACGTTTGTGTGGGTGAATCTTGTGTAAGGAACTTAATTCATATTATCTACATCATATTGGCTTGTATTTGAAGGTAAAATGTCCTTACCTTGACCTTCCATTCGTTAGATCTCTTCTTATCTGAGAATATGGGCATTTTGGAACAAAATGTGGTCACTTTCGGATTTTAGCTTGTTACAAGTGCATGGTTTCAGATTTGGACTCCTCTAGGACCTTATAGACATAGAGCCTCAAGATTTATGAAGCTTTGGCCCTCTTTCATGTCCAAAACCTTCTTCTAAGGCTAGTATGAGTGTTTTATTTTCATCGAGTCTTGCATGCACATAAAGTTAGCATCTTTACATGACAACAACACCCTAGGAGCCTAGATCTACAGTTTGGAGCTTTAGTTTCACGTAAAAGCATCTGAATGAGAAATTGACTGAAGTAACTCGACAAGTTGGATACTCAACTCGACGAGTTGAGACGGGTTTTCTCGTTTCCTAGATTTTCATGAAATCGACGAGTTGATTGGCAACTCGGCGAGTAGACTCGGGTTTTCACGATTACTATGTTTGACTAGCAGTTGACTGGTTTGACTTCTGAGGGTATTTTGGTAATTTGGGTATTTATGGAAGTGGATCGTTGGTCGTTGTAGGTGTTGGTATTTAGATTCGTGCTTTGGGATTTTGATATTTCAGTTCCGATCGACATTGTGAGGTGAGTCTCCCTCACTATACTCAAGGTTCGAAGGCACCAAGTTCGGCCCTTTGGATTGTTATCCTACTTTATTGCTAGTGTTATCTGTTAGATCGATATCCTGGTAGATAGGATGGTTCTATTTGGTTATGATCATTTAGATTAGTATCCTGGTAGATAGGATGTTGTTATGCTTAGTGATATGTAGATCGGTTTGTCTGTTTGTAGACTGTTATATGATTATTTGATATATGTGCACATGATTGATTGGTGGTTGAGGCTTATCTGCTTTGCGCGAGAGCCAACAGACTAGGGCATTCCAACCTGATGGTTGTGGGTTGAGAGTATTCCATCATGAGGATGATAGGACTCATAGTATGTGGGCATTCCAACCCGATGGTTGTGGGCCGAGGGTATACCATCCCGAGGATGAGTGGACCCATAATATGTTGGCATTCCAACCCGATGGTTGAGGGTCTGGGATATTCCAACCTGATGGTTGATTGGACCCATAGTATGTTGTTGTTATTATACGTGTGTTATTTGTTGTGCGAGTATTTTGGGGGAACTCACTAAGCTTTGGGCTTAAAGTTTTGGATTTGTTTCAGGGACTTCGGATGACCACTGAAAGGCAAAGGCATGACCGTACACTTCCTCGTTTTATGATTGTGGTTTATGGGAAAACTCTAATATTGATTTATTTTGAAAACTATTTGTAAACATTACTGGTTTGGATAATTTTGCAAACAATTTTATGAACATGGGTTGATTTTGAAAAGTTTAAATTTTTGTGAATTTTATGGATGTTACAACCACCCACCACCACCACTACCACCTAACACGACCCATCACAACCACCCACCATCACTACCCCACCCATCACCTGCTAAAACCACCATACACCACCACCACCACTACCACCACCACCACTACCACCACCTATCACCACCATTCATCTTTACCACCCATCTCCACCACGCATCACCACTACCTATACCACTATCCACCACCCTACATGTCACCCCCACTGCCACCACCACCAAACATCACCACATGCTATCACCAACCCATCAACACCGCGACCACTGACACACCCACCACCCACTATAACCACCATCCCCCACCACGACCCACCATGCCATATGTCACCCCCACCACCCTACTACAGCACCACTACCTACAACCAAAACAAACCAACTATCACCCATGACTACGACCACTTACCAACTACCACCACCACCTACCACCCTCCCTAACCTATATTGTAACACCCCGATTCACAGGTATTAATTAAAATGAAAATGTATTTTGTTTTAAGACCTACTCGTCGAGTATCAGCGGGTTGGATCGCGTATTTAGTGGCCTACTCGCCATGTCCATGAAGGAAATTGACGAGTAGGAGCTGGCAGATGAAACCCTAAATCTCATGGTTTTGCACCCTATTTAAAGAAGCATAAGCCTCATTAGGCCTCCTTACAGTCCTTTGAGAGCTTAGAAAACCCTAATTTGTGTGGTGCTTCACTCTTGTGTGTCTTATGTGACAACCCGAAATTTCCATTCTGAACAAACCATATCAAGTCAATAGAAGTTAGAACAATTACAGTGAAATTCCAGACTTTTGTGTATAAGTCTGAATATTTCAGGATTTACACTTAAGGAGATATCAGGAGAGTGGATGCACTAGGGTTTTGTGCAACACTGTTATTCCAAAACTCTATGATATTAGAGTTCATTTCGGGAATAAAATATTTTCTGCCAAAAATCCCAGGACTATATATAGAAATCTGAAACATATTCATTCATTAGTTACATTTCAAACTAGAGAAAAGCCATTTTCTCTCTCACGGATCTTCGGGTTTTTACCCCAAATCATGAGTACTTCTATCTAGTTGTTTTATATAGCTTATATTGTGCCTAATAACATCAAAATCGGATCAAAACCCCAAGATTTGAGAGTTTACCGCCCAAGAACACTTGGAGAGTAAACTCTTTTGTAAGTGCCAAATGGTGCGTATTCCTTCCTTAAGCCATGAAACTAGTTTGGACTTGTACACTAATGAGTTTAGGGATAGAAAACAACCTCAAAACACCAAGGAAATGGTGTTCATGGCCCAAGATCTTCTTGGACCGTGAACACTAAATTTAGGGCCAAAAGTGTGCCTAATGTCCCTCCAAACTTTGGAACTGAACCTAGAGACTACCCATGGCTTGTTTAGACATCCCAAACACTAAGAATCAAGGGTTGCAAGTGAGTTCACGGCCAAGGATGTTCTTGGGTCGTGAACTCCATATTAGGGTGCCAAAATGCCCTAAATACCTTCATTAACCCAAGAGACAAACATAGCACTTTACCTTCATGTGTCTAGGACCCAAAACAATGAAAATACCAACACCCATGAGTGTTTACGGCCGCAAACACATGACCAAATGGTCCATGGGATGTAAACTTAAGTTAGGGGTGTTTTGATGCCACAAACACTTCCAAAGGCTTAGGCTTGAAGTTAGAATGCTTCCTTATGACCTTTAGGACCCTCATAAACATAAATGGCCATGAGTTTACGGTAGTAAACTCATTAGGGACATGAACTCCTTAGAACTTCAAAGAAAGTGGGTTTTTCTTCATCGTAGGTTAGAGCTAATGTCCCTAAATCATTCCCTAGCCTTCAAACTTGCATTCCCACATGAGTAGCCATGAGTTTACGGCCGTAATCTCCCTTGGGTCGTGAACTCGTGGTAGTAAGCTCGTGTGAGTGCCTTTATACCTTCCTATGTTGAATCACATGTGATTCCAACGCTTGGTCAGGGTGTTACCTAGTCCCGGAAGGTGTTTCCTTTCATATAGATGTTATAAACACTATATTCATGTCAATATGTATCCTTATATGTCATTTAGGACTTATTGTGTCTCGGGACTTCATTCGTGGAACTTCTCATCCCTACACGCATACCCCCTAGAACCACTCAAAACAGGTGAGTTCATACCCCTTAATCAATGTTTTAAATGATTTAATGGGGGGGATACAGGTAGAAAACAACATGTTATTAAATCAATCATATGTATTTATAACTGTGTTTTCATTCAGCAGATTTCACATACTACAAAATGTGATGCATGAAATGGTTTTATATCTTAAAAATACCTTGATAGCAAAAGTATTACGTTTGAAATGTTTATTAAAATGACATCAAGTCATTGTTAATTATTGTTCAAAATTCATAGATGTTTTACAAAATCATTTTTACCCACTTGAACAAAACTATATCTATACACTTATGTTCTTTTATATGTATTGATACTATAGTTTTCATCCTTCATTCAGTTTCCCACACTCTTGTGTAGCAAGGGTGTATAAACCTGTTTGGACAATCAATTACCTTCCAGTTAAATATTATGGGGATAGTCAGGAGATACATAACATTATTCCTATTACAAGGAATTACATCAGAGTCAGTTCATTCATGAGTCTATACTATACATTACATGAGTACCTTACATGAATACATTACATGAGTACCTTACATGAATACATTACATGAGTACCTTACATGAATACATTACATGAGTACCTTACATGAGTACCTTTACGTAAATACATCTTCCTGTATACATTTACATGGATACTTGAACCTCGATTCATTAGGATGATTTATTAGTACCTTCTGTGTAAATTGTCCTGCCTATCCCAGTTCAATGGGATATCTAGACGGGACTAACCATTCCGAAGCCCAGCTAATTAGAAACAATGGTTGATGAACATCTACGGATGCATATGGTTATTACTTGTATTAGAATACAGTTACGGGACTAACCATTCCTCGGGCCTACTGTTCGCTACAGAGGTTGATGAACATCTACGGATGCCTACGGTTAATACTTATATTAGGGAATCGATTAGGGGACTAACCCTTCCTCCCCCGTACTATAGCTACATAGGACAATTAAACAATCTACGGATGTTCATTAGGTTATACATTTCTCTTACCGCGATGTCGTGTTAGTCCTAGTACCAAAGGATAACAATTAAATTTGTACATTTTCCTATTTTACTTTATTTTGTGATACATTTACATAAACGATGAGTTAGACTAAGTACTGTTTGTAATAGTCAAAAAGAAGGAAAAGCTATCATTATCATAGCAAAACATTCGAGTCTTGGTAGAAGACTACATTTCATACTAATAGGAAATAAGGGATTTTCTAGGGTTTTCATACTTATATCAATTGTTTCATTTAAAGATTTACAAGGCATTCATAATATCTTTCCAAAACAAGACAATGACACTTAAATACTTATGAATTCACCAGCTTTAGGCTGATACTCGCTTTCAAAATAACTTGTATTATCAGGTCACCAGTTAGACAGGTACGATGGCCAGGATTTGAGAAGATGGAGCATAGACAAGAGTCGTCTTATTTTGATTATCCATTTTATTGTAGTACATTATGAAAGAACACACATGTATTAAAACTTTACTTTAATCCAATGGATGATGTTGTTGCTTGTTTACTACTTTACACTGTTATGATACTTCACATGACGTCCTCCACCCTGGAACGTTTCCGCCGTTCTTGGTTTTGGGGTGTGATAGATTGGTATCAGAGCACTGTTTATAGTGAATTAAGTACATCAACCCATAAAAGATATACTAACTATAAATACATTAGGATTAAAACACTCTGTCTAAGAGTTTATACTGCTAAAATAATAAAATATTTGAGTAAGTATACGTGTCTGCATTCATACTAAAATCTATGTCACAATGACAAGAACAAAAGTATTGCGATTGTTGAATATCATAGGTAAGCTCGGGGATGTATGGTCAGTGTTGGGAGTGGCATAGCCTGATCAACTATGTTGTTCCGAGGAGTGATTAGCACACTCCCAACAATGGTTGTGATATGGCAACAAGTCTAAAAACTTACCAACATTACCACAATGAGAACATTATAATAGAACCTAAGTCTAAAGTACCATAGGGGTGTTTTGTGTTACCATAATTACTTACTTGAGAACTAAAAAGGAACTTCATTACTAAGTTGATAGTTGTTAAGTGGATACACAAAGGCTATATGTAACTAGGATGTTATAGACTTAGAATCGGTGAAATTTTGCTTTACCCCTATTCCTTGTGAATTTGGAGTTGAGGTCACTTATTCGAAGGCCTATCCTGTGTTGATTACATATAACTGGTATGCACTTTACAAATAGCGATATAACTAATAAAGATTTTTCTAATAATTATCTAGATGGTACATCTAATAATTATTTTCTTACCCCAATTCTCGCATAGACAACATGGCCGGATTCCATCCCCACGGCAACCAGTACCTTCCGTATGAGGTCATTGCTGGATGGTTTGAAGAAGAACCAGAGAATGATCATCCTATCCTTTTGGATAATCACCATGACAGAGACCTTTCGGATGGTGCTAACTCCGAACCCGAGGTTGAGAACCTACCCCAGACAGCTCCCTTTCCAATTCCTAACCCTCGTCCGGCTTTTCAAGGCCCGACGCCTGAGTGGGTGGAATGTTTGGAAACATGGAGCCAAGGACAAGATCAGCCCATGCCATTTAATGGTGACCGAAGCTTCTATGACCTGAGCAATGGGGGTTCAGCAGACAGAATCTTGCCAATCTTGGTCCGCAGAGTGGCCCGAAATAAGATTCAAGGCAGGACAACCCTACATCAGATCATTGAAGTTGTCGCTGATGCGAGAACGCATACCCTCTGCACCATTCGTCTAGAAGATGCTCGTGAGAGATCTGAGAGAAACCATGAAACCCTGCTGCAAGCACTGGCTGAATCACGAGCCGAAGTCATAGAACTTCGACTACGCCAGAGGGTGTATGAAAGACATCTACTTGATGTGGAACGCGAACTGGTTGAACTGAGAGTTCACCAGAAGGATGATCATCGCTAGTAGTAGATACTTTACTTTATATTCCTTGTTAGAAAGGAATTGTGTTTCTGTCTATGCCCGATGTGGCATTTTCTATGAAATTATCTTGTACTGTAAGTACTTTTGGTTAGGTCTTTATGCTGTCAAGAACTATCTTCTCTGGATATGATGTAAGACCTTTTTACAAGGTCATTTTCCTGAACTTGTACATCATGAATATCAAAGATATTGATAGTCGGCTAACTTCTGTGTCGTTCTTTATTCAAATACTCTTATCATACTTTCATTAGAGCCTATTTGAAACATGCTCTAGTCAAGTCATTGGGCTATTGCAATTTGACTCCGGAGACATCTCCAAGTCTCTTTTAATGGTTGGATCATATTATTCACCAACCAACGATACCTCGGCTAGAACGACAAACATCGTGAGACCATTGTACGAACTTACTTCCGATCTTTGCTAGAACTACATCATAGGAATGTAGGTCAAACCTTCGTGAACATACTTCCATTTTGTACAAGGACTGCATCATAGGGATGTAGGTCGAACCTTAGAGAACATACTTATATTCCTTACATGAGCGATCGAACTACGTCTAGGTTCAACCATTCTCGCTCACAAATTCATTTTCTTTCCATGTGACAGAATCATGTCGCCAAGGAAAGACAATCAGCCTCTCAAACAAACACCAAATCTTCAGATTGATGCAGCTACCTTTCAAGCTGCAGTCTCGGCTACCGTGTCAGCTATTCTGACCCACCTTAACGCTAACAACGCAAATGTTAGCGGGATTGTTAACAATGATTCCAATCCGAGTAACAATCAAGCACCTCAACAAACAACAAACTATCATGACACCCCAGGTCCCAAGACCAAGTGTAACAAACGGAAGTCTTGGGCTAAATCTAAGGACAAATCGCTTCGAAGGGCGAACAGGAAACAACCACCAGTAACAACTTTCACAGCCACGACATATGTACCTCAAACTACCTTTTCTTCTAGTATCCCAATTGTCCCTAAACCAGCCAAACTTTATGTTGGAAATCTCCCAAAATGCATCCAATGCAGTTATCACCACCATGGACCTTGTAGGGAGATGCAGTGCTCAAACTGCAACAGAAAGGGGCACACCAGACGTTACTGCAATAGCCTAACAAGGCCGATCAATGAAGTGCCCAGCACCGGTGTGAACCAGGCTTGCTACGGTTGTGGCAAGGTAGGTCACTACAAAAGGAACTGCCCTGAGGCAGCAAATACTGGTACAGACGAAAGTCTACTACCAACCACCACCACAGGAGAGACTACTCCGGACCCACGTTAATGTAATTTAGGCATTTCGTTGTAACAGACTTATGAGCCATCCCAAAACTAGTGCGACCAGAGTCTTATCTTTTGCGAGATCCCCTCCGTTTAGGGTTGCTCGTGCTGTGTATACTTGTCTTTTGTAGTATACCTTGTTCGCAGCAACAGTCTTGTAGTAAATCTTAAGTACAGTAACTCTGTTAAAGGTTGCATTGTTGTGTTTTGTCTGTAACGCCTTATGTTCAAATCTAATGTCTTTAGTTTCCATATGATTCCGACTTTATCATATGACTCGATTAAACTCGATCCTCGCAATACCAGCTTCATAAGTACATCTTTTTCTCAGTAAACGTCTTTTAGCGAAGCCGTCATATCAGAACACCGAGGTACTCATGCATGGAGTACCTTATAGTTCTTTTCCTTTCCGAAGGAATCCCCGTAGTATCACTCATGCAGTACGTCAAGTTCAATTCAAGGATTCATAAGGTTGATCTATCACTAAAGAATGTGTACATGAGAGTGATATATAATCAATGTTCTACAGGTTTAGAATTGATGATTCCACTTTAAATTCTTTTCCCTCGATGGGATGTGAGATTAAGGAAGAATCAGTTATTCGACTACCTTTTCAATCTTAATTATATACGACTCGTATAAACGAGATTGTGATCATTGAACCATGTATGAATTCTAATATGAACTTCAGGACGGAGACTGCCCAAGACTTCGAGTAATTGCATTGGCATGTGAACAAACCTAGAACCCAGTATGACTCTTATAACCATATCGCTTCACAGTCTAAACACCTACAAAGATACAAGAACAGCTCGGACAACACAGCGAACTACTCAACAATAGAGTTGGAAGACTAGGCTTGTCACCCCTGAGAGCTCTGGTCTTATTCTTACCAGAAGTCGACGGAGTGCATCATATGCACCTCGACGATCGAGGACTTTGTTAAGATTTCCTTTAGAAATCGTTGTCTCTGCCTCGCATAGATGAGTTGATTGAGCAAACGCAGGGAAAGAATTACTTTCAGAAATGGACCTGAGATCCAAATATCACCAGTTCGAGTGATAGGGAAGGATGTCATGAAGACTACCCTCCGAACTCGATGCGGACACTTCGAGTCCGTAGTGATACCCCTCGGATAGGACCAATACGCCCATAGTATTCATGAGCTAAATGAGTAGGGTACGTCTTTCTTATTGGGATCAGTTCGTCATTTCTCCATGTAATGACTTACTTATCTACCCTCGTAGTAAGAAGGAACCCATGGAAACATTACCCTCGGAGATACTTTTCGCAAAGTTCTCTAATCGCGAGTTTTGGATTTAAAGAGTCAAATTTCCTGAGACACACAATTAGTGATGTGGAAATTCTTGAGTACTCTGGCAAATTATCCAAAACCGTTGGGAATTTGTCGGCACCGTATTCACCGACGGAAAATTCGCCAAATTCTAGGTCTAACAGACCTACCATCATAGTCCATTCAGAACTCGTCACAAATTACAGAAACCCTTTCGACTTTGACCAGCAAGGGGTGGACCTTGATTGGGAAGTTAAGCAATAGAAAGTACCTTTGGAATTCCAAGTGAGAGACCAAATTCGTTAGGAAACCTCACTCTGGGAATGGCTTAATACGATTCGTAAAGCGTGGAAAGCTAAATCCAATATAGTTAGGACCTCCGAGATTCTTACCAGAATCAGTCCTGCATCTCGCAGACTAGACCTACTCCGCGAACTCAGCAACGTACATGTTACCCTTCGTGTCTCGATCTTTAAACCGTACCTTTGCGATAGGACTCTCGTAGGCCCTCTCGATGAGATCAAGATTTATGAGATCCTCACCTTCGTATTAGAACCGTAGTGAACCTCGACCGAGTGGTCAAGCGGACGAAGCAACGCCGTTGCCCGTTAGTGAAGGTTCGTTGGAATACCAATCAAGGACCTGCATTCACTTATGAGTGCGAGAACCAATCGATTAGGAAGTTTCCACCTCACAACTCGATCACTTCTACCTACTTCCTTACATAGATTCTAATTTCGGGAAGAAATTCCCTCTAATAGGGGGATGATGTGACAACCCAAAATTTCCATTCTGAACAAACCATATCAAGTCAATAGAAGTTAGAACAGTTACAGTGAAATTCCAAACTTTTGGGTATAAGTTTGAATATTTCAGGATTTACACTTAAGGAGATATCAGGAGAGTGGATGCACTAGGGTTTTGTGCAACACTGTTATTCCAAAACTCTATGATATCAGAGTTCATTTTGGGAATAAAATATTTTCTGCCAAAAATCACAGGACTATATATAGAAATCTGAACCATATTCATTCATTAGTTACATTTCCAACTAGAGAAAAGCCATTTTCTCTCTCACGGATCCTCGGGTTTTTATCCCAAATCGTGAGTACTTCTATCTAGTTGTTTTATATGGCTTAGATTGTGCCTAATAACCTCAAAATCGGATCAAAACCCCAAGATTTGAGAGTTTACCGACCAAGAACTTGGAGAGTGAACTCTTTTATAAGGACCAAATGGTGCCTAGTCCTTCCTTAAGCCATGAAACTAGTTTGGACTAGTACACTAATGAGTTTAGCGATAGAAAACAACCTCAAAACACCAAGGAAATGGTGTTCACGGCCCAAGATCTTCTTGGACCATGAACACTAAATTTAGGGCAAAAAGTGTGCCCAATGTCCCTCCAAACTTTGGAACTGAACCTAGAGACTACCCATGGCTTGTTTAGACATCCAAAACACTAAGAATCAAGGGTTGCAAGTGAGTTCACGGCCAAGGATGTTCTTGGGCCGTGAACTCCATATTAGGGTGCCAAAATGCCCTAAATACCTTCATTAAGCCAAGAGACAAACATAGCACTTTACCTTGATGTATCTAGGACCCAAAATAGTGAAAATACCAAAACCCATGAGTGTTTACGGCCGCAAGCACATGACCAAATCGTCCATGGGCCGTAAACTTAAGTTAGGGGTGTTTTGATACCACAAACACTTCCAAAGGCTTAGGCTTGAAGTTAGAATGCTTCCTTATGACCTTTAGGACCCTCATAAACATAAATGGCCATGAGTTTACGGTAGTAAACTCATTAGGGCTGTGAACTCCTTAGAACTTCAAAGAAAGTGGGTTTTTCTTCATCCTAGGTTAGAGATAATGTCCCTAAATCATTCCATAGCCTTCAAACTTGCATTCCCACATGAGTAGCCATGAGTTTACGGCCGTAAACTCCCTTGGGCCATGAACTCATGGTAGTAAACTCATATGAGTGCCTTTATACCTTCCTATGTTGAATCACATGTGATTCCAACACTTGGTCAAGGTGTTACCTAGTCCCGGAATGTGTTTCCTTTCATATAGATGTTACAAATTGTAACAACGCAAATTTTCAAACAAAATTTTCATTTTTAAAATATAATTATTTCCATTCAAAACAAGGCATAAATAGTTTAAGTATTCTGTCAAATACAAATATTCAAAATCCCATGATCATAAAAGCATTCTTCAGTGTGTATCGATCACGCCGGCGCCTTCCCACGGTCCTCGCTAGTACCTGAAACACATACACAACAACTGTAAGCATAAATGCTTAGTGAGTTCCCCAATATACAACTTACGCACATACGCCTTTCCAGGCCCTGACCTTCCGGTCATCGACACCACGCCTTCCGGCCCATAACATATTCGCCTTCCGGCCCATAACATATTGCCTTCCGGCCCACATAACATACATAGCACATATAACAAATATCTTACCACATATAGCATACATATCACATATCGTATCTGACCTTCCGGTCACACAGTCAAACCCTTCCGGGTACGGTATAGTGAGAAGACTCACCTCGTGAATGCTGAAAGCTAGCAAATCCTGAAATCACGCGTGCACAATCCGACGAGCTACAACCTTCCTATAACATCACATATCTCATTAACACATATATCTTCTAAGTGTGACTATCCCTAAGAAGTCAGACTTAGGTCAACTCTGGTCAACGGTCAACGGTCAGCTCGACCGGACTCGGCGAGTACCATGGCGACTCGGCGAGTCTAGACGTCCTCCAACTCTCTGGGATTCCCTATCTACTCGTCGAGTATCCCCCCTTGACTCGACGAGATCCACGTGGAAGAATCGCGGGGCCACCCCGACTCCACTCGCCGAGTCTGAAGAACAACTCGACGAGTCCCAGTGAATCTTCAAGCTACTCGCCGAGTCTGAAGAACAACTCGGCGAGTCCCAGTAAATCTTCAAGCTACTCGCCGAGTCTGATCATTGGACTCGGCGAGTCCATGCCATGCAGACGAGCAACTGCTTCCTGAAATACGTATGGTCCCGAGATATACAATCATGGGGCTATCTGGACTTCTAAACATCTTATTACTGGGGTATAAACGTCTGGGTAATAACATAATAACCCATCTAATCACTAAATGGGTTTCATAAACCCTAGATTCGTATACACATCAAAATAACAGAAATGGTCCGAGTATTACCTGAAAACGCACTCTCTGTGTCCCCAAACCTCAGGACTCGATCTTCCTTGATATTCCTTTGGCCAAACTCTTCTTCTTCTTGCCTAACAAGTTCCTCCAAGTTCCAATAGCTTTCTCTCCTGCTCTAGACGTCCACAACGATTAGGGTTCTTCTCAATCGACCAAAAGACGGACAATGACGGCCTAAGAGGCGTTATATACGATCCAAAACCAAACGGCTAGGGTTTCTGCTGAACAGCGTCGACTCGCCGAGTCCATATCTGGACTCGTCGAGTCCAGTCGCGAACCCGCGACCAAGTCTGCGGTCCTACTCGGCGAGTCTGGCTCCAACTCGCCGAGTCCCTTCCTAAAATGCCCCCAAAAATAGTTTTAAAGCAATACCTGAAATTCCGGGCTGTTACAACTCTCCCCCACTAGAACTAGACTTCGCCCTCGAAGTCTCACTCTGCGAATAACTCCGGATGTTGCTCCCGCATCTCACGTTCCGGCTCCCAAGTCATCTCCGATCCCTTCCGGTGTTGCCACTGAACCAACACCAGAGGTACCTCCTTGTTTCGCAGAACCTTGATCTTCCGATCCCTGATAGCTACTGGTCTCTCGGCGTAATTCAGACTCGCATCCACCTGAATATCCTCTAACGGAACCACTGCCGATTCATCGGCTATACACTTCCTCAACTGTGATACGTGAAAGGTATTGTGAATCTGTCCCAACTCTGCTGGCAACTCTAGCCGATAAGCTACCCGACCTACTCTTGCAATTACCCGAAATGGACCTATGAACCGGGGTCCCAACTTGCCCCTCTTTCTGAATCGGATCACTCCTTTCCAAGGAGAAACCTTCAGGAGAACGAAGTCGCCAACCTGGAATTCAAGCTCGGACCGGCGTCTGTCCGCATAACTCTTCTGTCGGCTCTGGGCGGTCAATAACCTCTGCCTAACCTGTTGAATCTGCTCTGTCGTCTGGAGTACGATCTCTGTACTGCCCATCACTCTCTGTCCCACCTCTCCCCAGCAAATGGGAGTCCGACACCTCCTACCATACAACAACTCAAAAGGTGGCATACCAATGCTCGAATGATGGCCGTTGTTGTAGGAAAACTCAGCCAAGGGTAAATGCGCATCCCAGCTACCCCCGAAGTCTAACACACATGCTCTAAGCATGTCTTCCAATGTCTGAATCGTCCGCTCGCTCTGACCGTCTGTCTGGGGATGGTATGCGGTACTAAAATGCAATTTGGTACCCAGCTCCTCATGAAATTTCTTCCAGAACCTGGAAGTGAAACGCACATCACGGTCTGAAACAATCGAGATCGGTACCCCATGCCGAGATACCACCTCTCTCACATATATCTCCGCCAACTTCTCCGCTGAAGAACTCTCACTGATGGCAAGGAAGTGTGCACTCTTCGTCAACCTATCCACAATCACCCAAATTGCATCAACTCCCGTGACAGTCCTCGGCAATTTGGTGATGAAATCCATAGTGATCTGTTCCCACTTCCACTCGGGAATCTCCAATGGCTGTAACATGCCATGCGGTCTCTGGTGCTCGGCCTTAACCCTACGGCAGGTCAAGCACCTCTCAACGAACCATGCCACGTCCCTCTTCATACAGGGCCACCAATACTCTTTCCTCAAATCCAAATACATCTTTGTAGCACCGGGGTGGATCGAGAATTTCGATCTATGAGCCTCTTCCATCAAGGTAGTACGCATACCGCCCACGAATGGTACCCAAATCCGACCTTGAAACGTCAGAAGCCCTCGTCCATCCTTAACGAACTCTGAAATTAACCCAACGACCCGCTCTTTCTTCTGCATCTCGGATCTCACAACCTCGGCCTGCGCCCCACGAATAGCATCCAATACCGGAGTCATCACCGTCAGTCTCAGACATACATCTCGCAATGGAGTGCTCTCCGCCCTACGACTCAATGCATCGGCTACCACATTAGCCTTGCCTGGGTGGTATAGGATCTCACAGTCATAATCCTTAACCACGTCCAACCATCTCCTCTGACGCATATTTAGGTTCGGTTGATCCATCAAATACTTCAAACTCTTATGGTCCGTGTATATAGTACAACGAACCCCATACAGGTAGTGACGCCAAATCTTGAGAGCGAACACTACTGCCCCCAACTCCAAGTCATGCGTGGGATATCTCGCCTCGTGAGGCTTTAATTGCCTCGATGCATAAGCTATCACATGGCCCCTCTGCATCAACACTGCACCCAGTCCCGAAATCGATGCGTCGCAATATACAACAAAATCTTCCATCCCTTCTGGGAGGGCTAATACCGGGGCTTCGCACAGTCTCTGGCGTAGTGTCTCGAAGGAAGTCTGTTGCTCGGGTCCCCATGAGAATGTAACACCCTTCCGGGTCAATCTGGTGAGCAGCACTGCGATCTTGGAGAAATCCTTAATGAATCTTCGATAATACCCTGCCAACCCAAGGAAACTCCTGATCTCGGAAGGTGACTTCGGCACCTCCCAACTCATCACCGCCTCAACCTTCGCCGGATCGACCAATATCCCTTTCTGATTGACAACATGTCCTAGAAATTGGACCTCCCACAGCCAGAAGTCACATTTGGAGAACTTTGCATAAAGCTTCTCCGACCTCAATACCTCGAGGACCTCCCTCAAATGCTCCTCATGCTGCTCTCTAGATCTAGAATACACCAGAATGTCGTCGATAAATACAATCACTGACCGATCCAACATCGGTCTGCATACCCTATTCATGAGATCCATGAACACAGCCGGGGCATTGGTGAGCCCGAAAGGCATCACCACAAACTCATAATGCCCATATCGCGTCCTAAATGTTGTCTTCTGGACATCCCCATCCCGCACTCTCACCTGATGGTACCCTGACCTCAGATCGATCTTGGAAAACCAAGATGCTCCCTGCAACTGATCAAATAAATCATCGATCCTCGGCAACGGGTAACGGTTCTTGACCGTTAACTTGTTCAACTCCCGGTAATCAATGCACATCCGGTGTGAACCATCCTTCTTCTTGACGAACAGAATAGGTGCCCCCCATGGCGAGCTGCTCGGCCGAATGAATCCCTTCCCCAGAAACTCCTGGAGCTGCGAGGACAACTCTTGCATCTCTGGAGGTGCAAGACGATAAGGCACCTTAGCAATAGGCGCGGCCCCCAGAATCAGATCGATACCAAACTCTACTTGCCTCACAGGAGGTACTCCCGGCAGCTCCTCGGGGAAAACATCTGGAAACTCACGCACCACAGGAACCTCCTCAACTGATTTCGGTCTCTCGGAAACCTCCCGCGTATCCATCACATACGCCACAAAACCCTTACAGCCCTGCTGTAGACACTACCTCGCCCTAGCGGCCGAACAAAAAGCTGATCCCGAACGGGTACCCTCGCCGTACACCGAAAGAACTCCCCCACTATGGTCTCGTATAGTCACCAACTAACGCTCACAGTCGATGACAGTGCCGAATCGGCTCAACCAGTCCATGCCCACGATGACACAGACATCACCCATCGCAATAGGAATCAGGTCAATCGGGAACCCCACCCCGAAAATCTCTAGCACACATCCCCGAAGAACCTCAGTGGCACAAATCACTTTCTCGTCAGCTATGGAAACTCTCAAAGGTCGACTCAACGACTCACGACTAACGCTGATATACTGACTAAAGGCTAAGGACACAAAGGACCTACTCGCACCCGAGTCAAATAACACTAAGGCAGGCACAGAGTTCACAAGGAAAGTACCTACGCATACAATAACATAAGCATAACATCTCGACATTAAAATAAATACATGAATTACAACATACCTGCCACGACATCGGGCGCAGCGCGGACCTCCTCCGCAGTCAGCTGATAGGCTCTCCCACGAGCCTTTGGGGCCTCGACCTTCACCGGTCGAATCTCAGTAGTCCTGGCAGTAGGTGCAGATCCCTAACGAAGCTGAGGGCACGGGCCCAATACTACCGACCACACCGCATCAGCATTCATCCCAAATCTTCCTCCCGAAACCCCGGATAGTGAGTACTCTACTTCTATTATGCACTATCTACCCGCACACTAGCAAAGCATCTCATATCGGCAAACTTCCCTAGACTAAGGCATCACAAATCAGGCCACTCTAGTCCTATCATGAATACCTAGTCTTCTAGCATGCATAACAATTCATATCATATAATATTGTAAGGTATTTTGGGGATCTTTACCGTTCGGGCGCTGACTGATCGTACACACTGCTTCTTTCTTGCTTACCACAAAACCATTTGCAAGAGTTTATGCCTTTATTTAAAAAGTTTTTCTCAAATCCTCGGTTTGAGTTCAGTTACTCCCGAAGGTGCACCCGAATCCCTCAAACCAAGGCTCTGATACCAATTGTAACAACGCAAATTTTCAAACAAATTTTTCATTTTTAAAATATAATTATTTCCATTCAAAACAAGGCATAAATAGTTTAAGTATTCTGTCAAATACAAATATTCAAAATCCCAAGATCATAAAAGCATTCTTCAGTGTGTATCGATCACGCCGGCGCCTTCCCACGGTCCTCGCTAGTACCTGAAACACATACACAACAACTGTAAGCATAAATGCTTAGTGAGTTCCCCAATATACAACTTACGCACATACGCCTTTCCAGGCCCTGACCTTCCGGTCATCGACACCACGCCTTCCGGCCCATAACATATTCGCCTTCCGGCCCATAACATATTGCCTTCCGGCCCACATAACATACATAGCACATATAACAAATATCTTACCACATATAGCATACATATCACATATCGTATCTGACCTTCCGGTCACACAGTCAAACCCTTCCGGGTACGGTATAGTGAGAAGACTCACCTCGTGAATGCTGAAAGCTAGCAAATCCTGAAATCACGCGTGCACAATCCGACGAGCTACAACCTTCCTATAACATCACATATCTCATTAACACATATATCTTCTAAGTGTGACTATCCCTAAGAAGTCAGACTTAGGTCAACTCTGGTCAACGGTCAACGGTCAGCTCGACCGGACTCGGCGAGTACCATGGCGACTCGGCGAGTCTAGACGTCCTCCAACTCTCTGGGATTCCCTATCTACTCGTCGAGTATCCCCCCTTGACTCGACGAGATCCACGTGGAAGAATCGCGGGGCCACCCCGACTCCACTCGCCGAGTCTGAAGAACAACTCGACGAGTCCCAGTGAATCTTCAAGCTACTCGCCGAGTCTGAAGAACAACTCGGCGAGTCCCAGTAAATCTTCAAGCTACTCGCCGAGTCTGATCATTGGACTCGGCGAGTCCATGCCATGCAGACGAGCAACTGCTTCCTGAAATACGTATGGTCCCGAGATATACAATCATGGGGCTATCTGGACTTCTAAACATCTTATTACTGGGGTATAAACGTCTGGGTAATAACATAATAACCCATCTAATCACTAAATGGGTTTCATAAACCCTAGATTCGTATACACATCAAAATAACAGAAATGGTCCGAGTATTACCTGAAAACGCACTCTCTGTGTCCCCAAACCTCAGGACTCAATCCTCCTTGATATTCCTTTGGCCAAACTCTTCTTCTTCTTGCCTAATAAGTTCCTCCAAGTTCCAATAGCTTTCTCTCCTGCTCTAGACGTCCACAACGATTAGGGTTCTTCTCAATCGACCAAAAGACGGACAATGACGGCCTAAGAGGCGTTATATACGATCCAAAACCAAACGGCTAGGGTTTCTGCTGAACAGCGTTGACTCGCCGAGTCCATATCTGGACTCGTCGAGTCCAGTCGCGAACCCGCGACCAAGTCTGCGGTCCTACTCGGCGAGTCTGGCTCCAACTCGCCGAGTCCCTTCCTAAAATGCCCCCAAAAATAGTTTTAAAGCAATACCTGAAATTCCGGGCTGTTACACAAACACTATATTCATGTCAATATGTATCCTTATATGTGATTTAGGACTTAATGTGTCTCGGGACTTCATTCATGGAACTTCTCATCCCTACACGCATACCTGAAAGAACCACTCACAACAGGTGAGTTCATACCCCTTAATCAATGTTTTAAATGATTTTAAATGCTCTAATGGGGGGATACAATTAGAAAACAACATGTTATTAAATCAATCATATGTACCTTACAAGAATACATTACATGAGTACCTTACATGAGTACATTACATGAGTACCTTACATGAATACATTACATGAGTATCTTACATGAATACATTACATGAGTACCTTTACGTAGATACATCTTCATGTATACATTTACATGGATACTTGTACCTCGATTCATTAGGATGATTTATTAGTACCTTCTGTGTAAATTGTCCTGCCTATCCCAGTTCAACGGGATATCTAGACGGGACTAACCATTCCGAAGCCCAGCTAATTAACACCAATGTTTGATGAACATCTACGGATGCCTATGGTTATTACTTGTATTAGAATATAGTTACGGGACTAACCATTCCTTGGGCCTACTGTTTGCTATAGAGGTTGATGAACATCTACGGATGCCTACGGTTAATACTTATATTAGAGAATCGATTAGGGGACTAACTGTTCCTCCCCCGTACTGTAGCTACAGAGGACAATTGAACAATCTACGGATGTTCATTAGGTTATACATTTCGCTTACCGCGATGTCATGTTAGTCCTAGTACCAAAGGATAAAAATTACATTAGTACATTTTCCTATTTTACTTTATTTTGTGATACATTCACATAAACGATGAGTTAGACTAAGTACTATATGTAATAGTCAAAAAGAAGGAAAAACTATCATTATCATAGCAAAACATTCGAGTCTTGGTAGAAGACTACATTTCATACTAGTAGGAAATAAGGGATTTTCTAGGGTTTTCATACTTATATAATTTGTTTCATTTAAATATTTACAAGGCATTCATAATATCTTTCCAAAACAAGACAATGACACTTAAATACTTATGAATTCAACAGCTTTAGGCTGATACTCGCTCTTTAGGCTGATAGTCGCTTTCAAAATAACTTGTATTCTCAGGTCACCAGTTAGACAGGTACGATGGCCAGGCTTTGAGAAGACGGAGCATAGACAAGACTCGTCTTAGTTTGATTATTCATTTTATTGTAGTACATTATGAAAGAACACACATGTATTAAAACTTTACTTTAATGCAATGGATGATGTTGTTGCTTGTTTACTACTTTACACTGTTATGATACTTCACATGACGTCCTCCACCCTGGAACGTTTCCGCCGTTCTTGGTTTTGGGGGGTGATATCTTACGCTTTAGAAAGGAGGTTATTGGAAAGGAAGAGCTTGGAGGGAAAGAGACTAGGAGCAAGGAAGGCATGGGAATCAGAAATCTACCTCAGTTAGCATCATTTGAAGGTATGAATTCGTCACCTTTACTTCATTTTCCTTCTAGACCTCATTTGGTTGAGATTCAGGGTTTTTATGGGTTGGTTGAGATGATAATGTGGGATATGAGCTAGATCTGAAGTTGTAACTTCAGATCTGGACCCTTCTTGGGTTCTAGAGTCATAAAGCTCCGAGCTTGGTAATGTATAAAGCCTCCTTGAGTATGAAACCCCATTGTGAGCTTGGATTTGACATTAAGAGCCTTTTTATCCATGCATGCACGTAAAGTTTGCAACTTTACGTGAAAAGCATGCCTTAGAAGCTTGGATCTGTACTTTGGAGCCACTGCATGGCTTAAAAGAGTATGTATGGCTTAAGGACTAAAGGGACTCGGTGAGTTGCAAGGTTGACTCTGCGAGTCATATGAAGATAGGCATGGACTTGACGAGTTGGATGAACAACTCGGCGAGTCTGATGAAGATTTTCTGTAGACTCGACGAGGGTTATGAAAAACTCGACGAGTCGGTTAAGGTTTCCCCAATTTATGTATGTGTGTGTAACCATCGAGTTGCAAGAAGGAAACTCAACGAATGGCCTTAGAGTTCGATTGTAAACCGAAGGAACTCGACGAGTCACTCTGGTAACTCGGCGAGTGGGCAAGTACTTCAAGGAACTCGGCGAGTAGTCGAGGGTACTCGGCGAGTTAGGGTCAACATGGACTTTTGACCTTGACTGATGACTTTGACTTTGACTAGGGTTTGATTAGTTGGATTATGGGGTACCTTGAAAGGTTGTGAACTTATGGGTATGATTATATTATGGTACTATTTGGTGGAGTTTTTGACAATGATCGGAGAGTTGGAGTTCATCTACCGAGTCGACATCTGCAAGATGAGTTATCCTCACTGTATCAATAGGGTCTAAGGCACCAAGCTCGGCCCTTTAGTTGTTATTGTTATGGTATTCTACATGTAATTATGATCTGTTAGATCGGAATCAGGATAGACAGTATGTTATGCTCTTATTATCCATAGGGATTGGTATGTTAGTAGCCTACTAGGTTGGTGCTCTAGTTATGAGAGATTGCTATGATTAATGATCAGTGAGATCGATATGTTTGATGTTTGTACATGCCAGTATATGTTAGTTAAGCGCACATGGTTATTTGCTTGCTGATTGGGTTGAGGTGGTCCTGCTTTGTGTTGAAGGCCAACACACCCTATGAGCAGTCCGGGGAGACTGTAGGCCCACGTGGTGGTCCAGTCATGCCGAAGGCTCAGGATAGATTCAGATAGACTGCAGGCCCAACAGGGCGCTCTTGTCAGGCCGATGGCCTAGTATGCATGTTATTGATTGTCTATTGCTGGTATGGTAGTATCAGTATGGTATTGATATTTTGGGGGTAGCTCACTAAGCCCTCGGGCTTACGGTTTTCAGTTTGTTGTTTTAGGTACTTTAGGAGATCATGGAAAGTCGAAGGCGTAACCATACCGCTCCTTATCCTTATGATCTGGTTATTGGGACACTCTGGTGAATAATGATTTGAAAACATTTTGTAAACAAATACTATTTGGTTTTATTCATGATTGAAAAAGTTTAAATTTGGCGTAAAATTTTTGGATGTTACAAGTTGGTATCAAAGCCTTGGTTTGAGTGAATTGGAGGAACACTCATGTGAATCCAGTTTCAAATCAAGGGAAATTTTGGAATAAATACAAAAATGGTTTCTAAAATAAAGGATAAAGGATGCAGTGGGTATGATCAGCTAGAGCCTGTAAGTAAACCCCAAAATACCATACAGTTATATGATATTTTGATATGATAGAACAACATGCTAGTGCTAGGCTAGGAATCTTCAAGAATCGCATGATAATACTTGCCTGATTATATGCTGCCTACTAGCCTAGGGTTTCTTGTATATGGAGTTGACATCATAACTGTAAATGTTTAGTGTATGCATCACGGCTGTGTATAATCAAGATCTTATAGCCTGAGAATGTCTGATTCGACCTTAGTGTAGGATTGGATATTCGAAATTCTATTGGGTCCAGCGTTATGTTGGCTAGCATACACTAGTGCTGCAGGGTTGGTGAAAGTTTCATGGATGGGTGAGTTGTGAGAAGCTGTGAGACCAGTTGCGAGATAGTCGATATTCCCCTAGGAGTGAGGGTTGAGCGCATATTATGTTGATGATAGTGTTAGGGCATTGTGGTAATATTTGAGACAAATATGGGTAGGTGTGGAAGATAGTATGCGCCCGTATTAATAAAAGCACAGGACCCATATGAATAGCAAGGAAGTCATAACCCCTAGGGTTGTGGGAATTGGTCTCCCAATATTAAGTCGTTTATCTGACGTCTTGGTTATATTTTTCGGTATGGTGGTGAAGAGACGTTTTTCTATTGGATCTGGATCAGGATCAGGATCAAGATCGGGAGACGGAAGGTCGGAGGTGCCGGTAGCACCTGAGCCCGTGGTACAAATAGGGA
Source organism: Lactuca serriola (assembly GCF_051521515.1). Lineage (NCBI taxonomy): Eukaryota > Viridiplantae > Streptophyta > Magnoliopsida > Asterales > Asteraceae > Lactuca > Lactuca serriola. The sequence goes on from NC_136412.1 coordinate 167,920,733, forward strand.
TAGAGGAGTTGGATGTCAGGATCCGGGAGATTTTGCACGACGAGATTGTTGCGGCATTCCGAGCGTGGCTGCCAAAGATGTTTGGGTCAATTAAGACTGCGATGGTTGAGTACTTTGATGAGCGATATGCAACTCTAGCAGAGACAGCTGCCGCTGCAGCTACATCGACTCTAACCGCGGTAGGGGTTGGGGGAGGAGTCGGCAAGTCTTTCCAGTACCGAGACTTCGATAACACGAAGCCCCCGACGTTTGATGGTACACAGGATATGATCAGGGCTATGAGGTGGTTATCTAACATGGAGGGTTGTTTCTTCACGTGTTCATGTCTTGCTGACCAGAAGGTCAGGTGTGCCCTGAACCTACTGAGGCTTGGGGTAAAGGACTGGTGGAGACTGACGACAGGGTCGTACACTGATGATCAGTGGGCTGCTGTTACTTAGTAGCAGTTCTGGTATATGTTCCGCACCCACTATGTTCCATGTGTTAAGAAGGAGCGGCTTGCTCAGGAGTTTTGGACATTGAGGCAGGATGGGGAGTCAGTGATGGAGATCACTCGTATGTTCACGGAGAGGGATATGTTTTTCTCGGAGTTTGCTTCAGAGCAGTCTCAAATGACTCGTTATCTGAGTATGCTCAAGACTGATATTCAACAGTTTGTTGCTACGTAATATTGTGAAACTCTCTTGGATCCTCAGGAAGCCGCAAGGCGGCGTGAGTTGGAGATAGACCTGCAGTTGAAGGAGCAGCGTTAGGTTCCGGCACAATCTAAGCCGGCACCTAAGCAGTCCAAGACCGCTGATACTCGAACCAGGGGTCAGCAGAGTCACACTTGTGGAAAGTGTGGCAGGGGTCATTCTAGGGTTGATCAAGCAGGAGGTGGTTGCCACAAATGTGGCAAGGAGGGGCACTATGCCAGGGACTATCGCCAGTTCGCCCCTCCAACAGATATAAGGATTTGTTACCATTGTCATCAGGTTGGTCACGTGAAGACCAACTGTTCGCAACTCGCCGCCAAGCTGACGCAGGGATCCACACTGGCTACTTTGAGGATTGGGGATGGGAGGCTAGTCAAGGGGGAGCCTCCGAAGGCTCAGGGGCGTGCCTTCCATCTCACGGCCGAGGAGGCCAAGGCAACACCGGATGTGGTTGTCGGTATGTTTTTATTTTCTGTTTCAGTTAATATATATATGTGTTATGCTTATCAGTTGTACCTGCTTTTAGGTAGTTTTTAGTAAACTCTTTGCTTACTTTGGTTTTATTCGACTCAGGGGCGAGAGTCGGTCGTTTTTATCTCAGATTTTCAGTAGAGAGTTCAGTGTGTCGGTAGATGAGCTTGAGTTTCCGTTGCGAGTTTTGATCGCCAACGAGCACGGGGATTCTACTTCTTCGGTCTACCGGGGATTCGAGTTGGAGATCTTTAGGGTATCCTTTCCGATAGATTTGATTCCTATTCCCATGGGGGAAGTATGCGTGATCGTAGGGATGGATTGGCTCAATCGATTTGGCGCCATGATCGACTGTGAAGGACAACGAGTGGTAGTTCGAACCCTAATTGGGGGAGAACTGGTAGTGTATGGTGAGGGCACCAGAGTGGGAGAAAGGTTTTGTTTAGCCGCTAGGGCTCGGCAATTCATTCAGCACGGGTGTGCCGGTTATCTAGCATATGTGGTAGATACGTAGATTGGGGATCATGCTTCAGTTTCAGAGCTTCCAGTGGTTAGAGAGTTTGTTGATGTGTTTCAGAGGAGTTACCTGGAGTGCCTCCAAAGAGGCAGGTAGAGTTCAGGATTGATCTAGTGCTGGGTCCGGCCCCTATCGCTAAGGCGCTGTAACGTCTGGCGCCGCCAGAGATGCAGGAGCTGTCATCTCAGTTGCAGGAGCTGCTGGGTAAGCGGTTTATTCATCCGAGTAGTTCACCCTGGGGAGCACTGATCCTCCTCATCAGGAAGAAGGACGGTTCACACAGGATGTGCATTGACTATAGGGAGTTGAACAAGTTAACAGTGAAGAACCGTTCCACTCCCGAGGATAGATGATCTTTTCGATCAGCTGTAGGGTGCATCTAGGTTTTCCAAGATCGATTTGAGATCCGGATATCACCAGGTCAGGGTGAGGGAGGAAGACGTGGAGAAGACCGCGTTCCAGACTCGTTATGGTCATTACGAGTTCGTGGTGATGCTGTTTGGGCTCACCAACGCGCCGATAGTGTTCATGGATTTGATGAACCGAGTCTTCAGACCGATGCTTGACCGCTCGGTCGTTGTGTTCATAGATGATATATTGGTGTATTCCAAGACCCGAGAGCAGCACGAGGAGCACCTCAAGGAGCTGCTAGAGGTTCTGTGGCGAGAACGGCTATATGCCAAGTTCTCGAAGTGTGGGTTTTGGTTACGAGAGGTCCAGTTCCTGGGACATCTTGTTAACCAGGAGGGGATTTTGGTCAACCCGGCCAAAGTCGACGTGGTTATGCAGTGGGAGATTCCGAAAACTCCCGCAGACATCAGGAGTTTCTTAGGATTAGGAGGGTACTACCGTAGATTCATTTGAGATTTCTCCATAATTACAGTACCCCTCACTCGTCTAACGAGGAAGGGGATGGATTTCTGGTGGGGCCCTAAGAAGCAGAGGGCACTTGAGACCCTCCGACGGTGTTTATGTTAGGCGCCGGTGTTGACGCTCCCCGAGGGAGTTGAGAATTTGTAGTATTTTGTGATGCATCCATCACAGGCTTGGGGCCAGTCCTTATGCAGATGGGACGAGTGATAGCATATGTATCACGACAACTGAAGTCACATGAGACGAGATACCCTACACACAATCTTGAGTTGGGAGCGGTGGTATTTTTTCTCAAGATTTAGAGGCATTACCTGTACGTGGTCCATTGCACTATATACACGGATCACAAGAGTTTAAGACACATCATGGATCAGTCGAACCTGAACATGAGGCAGCACAGGTGGCTGGATGTACAAGGACTATGATTGTGAGATCCTTTACCATCCTGGTAAAGCGAATGTGGTTGCGGACGCTTTGAGCCGCAAGTCAGCTATGTCTTCTACCCTAGCAAGGTGTATGAGGATAGTGGTGGATTCCCCGCTTTTGAGCTTGATTAGGGATGCTCAGGTTGAGGGCATGAGACCAAAGAGCAAGAAGTTGGAGAGGATTAAGGGCGAGAGTGCATGGTTTGTTCAGGATAACCGCAAATTATTGACCCAACACGGTCGGGTTTCGGTCCCGATGTCTGGAGGGGTCCGACAGACAGTGATGGAGGAGGCTCATAAGTGTCACTTTTCTATACACCTGGGGGCCACCAAGATGTACCGCTATCTGAGTTTGAGTTACCGGTGGCACGGTATGAAGCAAGAAATCGTGTGGTATGTTGAGAGGCGTCTAACATGTAGGATGGTCAAGGCCGAACATCAGAGGCCGCATGGTAAGTTGCATCCTCTGGAGATTCCCATGTGGAAATGGGAGCAGATCACGATGGACTTCATTACGAAGTTGCCGAGGATGGCAAAGGGGTTCGATGCTATATGGGTCATCGTCGATCGGTTGACCAAGAGTGCCCAATTGTTGGCCATACGAAAGAGTTCGTCGGCTGACAAATTGGCCGACATGTACGTCAGAGAGATTGTCTCTCACCATGGAGTTCCAGTCTCCATCGTTTCCGATCGGGATGTTAGGTTTACTTCCTATTTTTGGCTGAAGTTCCATGAGGAACTGGGTACGCGGCTGCACTTTAGTACAGTGTTCCATCCGCAGACCGATGGACAAAGTGAGAGAACCATCCATACCCTCGAAGATATGTTGAGGGCGTGCGTCATTGACTTCAGTGGGAGTTGGGATTCCCACCTACCGCTTGCAGAGTTCGCCTACAACAAGAACTATCATTCTAGTATTGGCGCCCTGCCTTTTGAGCTGTTGTATGCTCGGAGATGTAGAACCCCATTTTATTGGGGTGAGGTTGGACACAAAGTGATGGGTCGGACGGAGGTAGTCTTGCAGACTACCGAAAAGATCTAGCAAATCAGACAGCGACTGTAGACCGCTCAGAGTCGGCAAAAGAGTTACTCTGATAGATGCCGATTGGATTTGGAGTTTCAGGTCGGTAACATGGTGCTTCTGAAGGTCTCTCCCTGGAAGGGTGTGATCAGCTTCAGGAAGACGGGAAAATTGGGTCCCCGTTATATTGGGCCATTCAGGATCATTGCCAGGGTTAGCAAAGTGGCTTATAGGCTAGAGCTAGCAGAGGAGCTCAGCTAAATTCAGAGTACGTTCCATGTTTTGCAATTGTGAAAGTGCATTATGGACCAGGAGGCAGTAGTATCATTGGATAATATTTAGGTCGATGAGCGCCTAAATTACGTGGAGAGGCCTGTGGCCATCTTGGAGAAGAAGAAGAAGATTTTACAGAACAAAGAAATACCTTTGGTGAAGGTGCAATGGGAACATTGGAGGGGATCCGAGTGGACATAGGAGTCGGAGGCGGAGATGCGCGAGCATTACCCAGCATTGTTTATTCCGGCAGACTTTGAGGGCGAAGTCTATTTCAACTGGGGGAGAATTGTAACACCCCGATTCTCAGGTATTGATTTAAATGAAAATTTATTTGGTTTAAGACCTACTCAACGAGTTGGTTGCCCTACTCGTCGAGTAGTAGAGGGTTGGATCGCGTATTTAGTGGCCTACTCGACGAGTCCATGAAGGAACTCGACGAGTTGGAGCTGGCAGAAGAAACCTAAAATCCTAGGGTTTTGCACTCTATTTAAAGAAGCATAAGCCTCTTTTGGCCACCTTACAGCCCTTTGAGAGCTCAGAAAACCATAATTCGTGTGGTGCTTCACTCTTGTGTGTCTTAAGCTTTAGAAAGGAGGTTTTTCGTAAAGGAAGAGCTTGGAGGGCAAGAGACTAGGAGCAAGGAAGGCGCGGGAATCAAAAATCTACCTCAGTTAGCATCATATGAAGGCATCAAGTCGTCACCTTTACTTCATTTTCCTTCTAGATCTCATTTGGTTGAGATTTAGTGTAACGACCGAAAAATTCCAACCAATTTAAACTTTTCAAAAACAGCCCGATTTCATTAAATCATTACAAAAAGGTTTTCAATACAATTAAATTAAAGTATTCCCAGAATCACAACATAAACATGAGGAGCGGTACGATCACGCCTTCACCTTGCCACGGTCTCCTAAAGAACCTGAAAAACATAAACCACAACTGTAAGCCCGAAAGCTTAGTGAGATATCCCCAAAATACCAACCACATATACCATACACGCATAACATGTCAAATCATATCCGATCACAGAACAACCATGCACTTCGGGTCTACTGTGTGACTGGTCCGCCGTACCGGCAAACAGTCCAACTGGGCCACCCTCCGAGTCTAGCCATATACATCGAGTATGCAGTGTGATTGGTCCGCCCGCACTGGGCCTTCAATCCACCTGGTCCACTCTCTGAGTCTACAGTATGACTAGTCCGCCTGCACCAGGCCTTCAGTCGGCCTGGTCCACTCTCCGAGCTCGGCACATCTGGTCCGCCCTCTTGGGGCCTACAGCCTATCCGGACCGCTCGCTGGGCCTTCAGGACAACCAGTGCGCCCTAGGTATCTTGGCCTACAGCACAAAGCAGGACCCGCCTCAACCCAACTCCAGTCCAAACAACCATGTGCACATAAACATACAATCATATAACAATTCACAGTCAAGAAACCGATCAAACAGATCACATAACATATCCTCATCTTAACCAGGATACCGACCTAACTGGTCACTAGCATAGCATCACCCTATATCTTAGGATACCGACCTCAACCAGGTCTCTAACATATACCACCCTAGCTACCAGGATGCAACATATCAAAGCAATATCATAACAACAAATACCCGGATCTCAATCCGATAAAGGGTTGGCCTTGGTGCCTTAGACCCTGTTAATATAGTGAGAATAACTCACCTCGAAATTACTGACTGAACAGATAAACCCAGGCTACTCCAACCACTGATACGATCTCCAACACTGGCCAACACCAAGACACTGAACTCAAAACAATACTCAACAATTACCAAAATGCCTCTGGAAAATAACTGGTCAACCCTTGGCCAAAGCCAACCCCTGACTGATTCTACTCGCCGAGTCATCCCAATGACTCGCCGAGTCCACATACGCAGAATCTCCCCCATCCACGACTTAACTCGCCGAGTCACCCCAAGACTTGCCGAGTCCAGTAACTCTGAGTCCTTTCTCACTCGACTCACCGAGTCACCGCTCAACCAGAAGAAACTTGGACCTCACGACCAGACTCGCCGAGTCCAAGAACAGACTCGCCGAGTCTAAGGCTATCTTCAACCTACTCGCCGAGTTGTTCTTCCAACTCGCCGAGTTCCAGACCATCTTCAAGCAACTCGCCGAGTACACCTTTGTGACTCACCGAGTTCCTCTAGATCTCATCCCAAACAGAACCTTCCAGGCCATGCAATTTATCCAAAACGTAGATCTAGCCTCCTATAACCCATCCATCATGTAAAGTGGCAAACTTTACGTGAATCCAAAGAGATCTAGGCATTATACATTTTAGGGCTAGGGTTTGGGACATGATGGCTTCACTAATCACTCAAGAACAGGGACTTTAATGCACTTAAGACCTCCTCCACACCAGATTTGAGGTAGCAACCTAAGATCTACTCTTCAAACTCAAGATACCACAAGCCAAACCTCCCATACATTCCAAGAATCATGAATCTAGAAGAATAACAACCCAAGAACGAGATTATACCTCAAAAGGAAGCCCCAACATCAATGAAATCTGAATCTAAGCAAAGCCCCTTGCTCCAAGCCTCCTAACTCTCCAAGATCTTCCTCCAAATCTCTTTTCCAAGGTTCAATTGCACTCCAATCCTTCACAATCGCGTTTCTATGGTTTTCTGGACTTAAGGGAAGGTATGGAGGTTGGGGAGAGGATATAATGTCCTTTATATAGGGCTCATCCTCCGAAATTAGGGTTTTCTCCACTCAGCGCCTACTCGCTGAGTCTAGCCGCCGACTCGTCGAGTCGGCCACTTAACACACGACCAAAATCACGACCCTACTCGCCGAGTCCACTCGTGGACTCGCCGAGTTACCCTTTCCAATTTACTCTTTTAGCCCTTCAACTTTACTCTTGATATTCCGGGATGTTACATTTAGGGTTTCTATGGGTTGATTGAGATGATAATGTGGGATATGAGTTATATCTGAAGTTGTAACTTCAGATCTAGACCCTTCTTGGGTTCTAGAGTCATAAAGCTCCGAGCTTGATCATGTATGTAGCCTCCTTGATAATGAAACCCCATTGTGAGCTGGGAATTGACATTAAGAGACTTTTAGACATGAATGCACGTAAAGTTTGCAACTTTACGTGAAAAGCATGCCTTAGAAGCTTGGATATGTACTTTGGAGCCACTCCATGGCTTAAAAGAGTCTGTATGGCTTAATCAGTAAAGGGACTCGGCGAGTCACAAGGTTGACTCCGCGAGTCATATGAAGATAGGAATGGACCCGACAAGTTGAATAAAGAATTGGCGAGTCCAATAAAGATTTTTCGTAGACTCGACGAGTTGTATGCACAACTAGGCGAGTCGGTTGAGGTTTCCCCAATTTTTGTATGTGTGTGTAACTGTCGAGTTCCAAGAAGGAAACTCAACGAGTGGCCTTAGAGTTCGATCGTAAACCGAAGGAACTCGACGAGTCACTCTGGTGACTCGGCAAGTGGGCTAGTACTTCTAGGAATTCGGCGAGTAGCCGAGGGTACTCGGCGAGTTAGGGTCAACATGGTCTATTGACCTTGACTGATTACTTTGACTTTGACCAGGGTTTGATTAGTTGGCTTATGGGGTACCTTGAAAGGTTGGGAACTTATGGGTATGATTATATTATGGGAATAGGTGGTGGAGTTTTTGACAGTGATCGGAGAGTTGGAGTTCATTTACCGAGTCGACATCTGCAAGGTGAGTTATCCTCACTATATCAATAGGGTCTAAGGCACCAAGGTCGGCCCTTTAGTTGTTATTGTTATGGTATTCTACATGTGATTAGGATCTGTTAGATCGGAATCAGGATAGACAGTATGTTATGCTCTTATTATCCGTAGGGATTGGTATGTTAGTAGCTAGCTAGGTCGGTGCTCTAGTTACAATAGATTGCTATGATTAATGATCAGTGAGATTGATATGTTTGATGTTTGTACATGCCAGTATATGTTATTTAAGCGCACATGGTTATTTTCTTGTTGGTTGGGTTGAGGCGGTCCTGCTTGTGTTGAAGGCCAACACACCCTATGAGCAGTCCGTGGAGACTATAGGCGCACGTGGCGGTCCAGTCATGCTGAAGGCTCAGGATAGATTGAGATAGACTATAGGCCCAACAGGGCGGTCCAGTCAGGCCGATGGCCTAGTATGCATGTTATTGATTGTCTATTACTGATATGGTAGTATCAGTGTGGTATTGGTATTTTGGGGGTAGCTCACTAAGCCCTCGGGCTCACAGTTTTCGGTTTATTGTTTCAGGTACTTTAGGAAATCATGGCAAGGTGAAGGCGTGACCGTACCGCTCCTCATCCTTATGATCTGGTTATTGGGACACTCTGATGAATAATGATTTGAAAACATTTTGTAAACAAATACTATTTGGTTTTATTTATGATTCAAAAAGCTTAAATTAGGCGTAAATTTTTTGGATGTTACACATACCACAAACACCAACTATCACAACCTATCAACATGTCAGCCACCACTTACCACCACACATCACCACCACCCTTACCACCCATACCCACCACTCATTACCACCCATCCATCAACACCACCCATTAGCCACTGTAACCATGTATCTCCACCTACCCTAAATTTGTTTTCACGTTTTCAATTTAATAATTTTTCTCATATATATTCTCATGTATATAATCACATGTGTTTATATGCATTTAATCACTTATGTTTTATATGGACAAGATTCGTTTTTGTCCATATAAATTATATGTGATTAGATACATAAAATAACATGTGATCAAATATATGAGAACAACTATTTAATAGAGAAAGCGAAAATGAAGTTTGTACACATAAATAATATGAGATTAGATACATATAATTACATGTGATTATAGATATCTAATCACATATTATTTGTGAGGACAATATTTATTTTCAAAATTTTTATTCAATATTTGGTATCGTGTATTTAATCACATGAGATCATATGTATTTAATCACATGTCATTTATGTGGAAAAGATTTGTTTTTGCGTTCTTGATTCAAAAGTTATTCTCGTGTATATGATCGCATGTGATTATATGTATATAATCACAGGTGATTATAAGTATCTAATCACACATATTTTATATAGATTAAATACATGTGATTATATGTTTTAATTATATATGATTTATTTAGAAAATATTCATTTCTCATTTTCGATTCATTAGTTAGTCTCGTGTATTTAATCACATGTGATTATATGTATCTAATCTTCTATGATGTATGCGGAAAAAAAATTTTTTCTTGTTTTTTATTCAATAGTTGTTCTCATGTATATAATCACATATGATTATATGTATGATGCATCTAATCACATATGATTTATATGGACAAGTCTCGTTTTTGCGTTTTCTATTTAATAATTGTTATCTATTTATTTAATCACATTAGATTATATGTATTTAATCACCTATAATTAATGTGGATAAAGAACAGCTATTAAATTACGAACAAAAAACCAAATCTTGTGCACTTAAATCATATGTTATTAAATACATAAGGTCATATTTGATTAAATTCACGAGAACAAATATTTAATCGAGAATGCAAAAACAAATCTTGTACATATATATCATATTTGATTAGATTCATATAAATCACATGTGATAAAATACATAAGAACAACGAGAATGAATCTTGCCCATATAAATCATAACGGAAATGAATCTTGTCCACATAAATCATATGTGACTATATGTTTTAATCACATATGATTTATGTGGACAATATTCATTTCGCATTTTTGATTCATTAGTTAGTCTCATGTATTTAATCACATGAGATTATATGTATTTAATCGCATATGATTGTCACACCCCGAAAACCGAAGGCGGAAACATTTCCGGGGTTGACTCCACGTTGAGTATCAAATCCAATGTACATAGTAAGTAAATTAAACAACCATTACATTACATATAGAAAAGTTTTACATTTGTTTCAAAAGAAAAAGTTATACATGTGATACATAGTATACATGAACAACACAAAACGAGTCTTCTGAGAACTCCGTCTTCGCACAAAAGATCTTCGGGTACCTGTCTAACACGGACCTGAGAATACAAGCGGTTTGAAAATCAGCATAAAGCTGGTGAGTTCATAAGCGGTTAGTTTTTCTGAAAATGTACGAGTTCCATTGGTTTCTTGAAAAAGTGGTTATCCAAGAAAATCCCATATTTTCTTATGTAAAGTTAGTTTCCAAATCAGAAAGTAAAGTAAACGATGTACAATGAAAACATGATTGTTCTTGTGAATTGTAGATCCATTGTTTAACTTGTTACACTTTTCTAGTAACATACTACTATTACTCAGGAAGAACCCCATGTTCTCCTAACAGTGTGTGTGTGTGTGTGTGTGAACTATTACCAAATCTGATTATGTTCGGTGTCCTTCCTAGGAAAACCCCATGTTTCCCAGACTATGTGTGTGTATCTTTACCGGTTCTGGTTATGTTCAGTGTTCTCCCCAGGAAAACCCCATGTTTTCCTGACTGTGTGTAGGTGTGCCTGCCATCCCTGAACGTACATTAGCTTTAGTACATACATAAAGCTAGCAAATGAGTCTAAAATGTTAATAATCTAAATTGCGAGTCCTTAACCATACTCAGACTAGATATGACTCGAGCCATGGTCAATATCCTTTTTATGACTTTCATCACCCTTGAACATTTTGGTTCGGCTGTAGCTAGCAGCCAGGTGTGGGATTTTCAGTACTGTATAGATCTATACAGTCAAGCCACGCTCTCCTACGTTCGGAGATTCTGGTTACAGGGTTAGTCCTCCACTATCTCGTGCCATGGAAGTGTTACAAGGACGTGTCTCCAATCTTTAAGATTACTCTTTACTTTTCGACTAGGAAAGTAGTATTTACGACTAGCTATGTTCTACGTACCTGTCCTTTACACTCGAGCCTAGGTGTTATTTAATGATGACTGTCCTTTACACTTGATCCTAGGTGTATTATTAAGGACGTTACAAATGATATATATATATATATATATATATATATATATGTGTGTGTGTGTGTGTGTGTGTGTGTCTGTGTTATCTTATGGTGATTGTCCTTTACACTCGATCCTAGGTGTATTATTAAGGACATTACAATTGATTTGTGTGTCATGATGGTGTTTATCTATCACACTCGAGCCTAGGTGTATTGTTAAGGATATATAGATGTTTTATGTTTTCTGATGGTGTCTGTCTTTTACACTCGAACCTTAGGGTTTTAATACAGACATTACAATGGTTTATGTGTTCTATCAGTTTAAGTGTGAACAATCAAATGTAAAATACACAATATAACAGTGTATAATAAGAATTGAAAATCGGGTTAAAACAAACAACTCTGCAAGTTAAAACAGTTTGTTAAAAGGTTTTCAATTCTTAAAAATGTACAATTATGAAACCATTTAACTAAAATCATGTAATTGAGTACAACATATTCTTGTACTTTTGCTTGTATTCCCCCCTGAAAACATTGAAAAACCATTGAAAAAAAAGTAGGGGTATGAACTCACCGGACGCGGAAATGTGTCGATTTCGGATGCTACACGTCGAATCGTGGCCTGATAACACGCGAGGTTCCTATGTAATATGAAATGGCATACAAATATATCTAATTAAATTCATAAACTCCAATTAGATATCAAGTCACACTCCAACGAATGAAAACACCTCAAAACGGGTGTTTGGAGTGACCCGGGTGACATCTACGGACGGGAATTGAAGTGAGGGACTTGGGATTTGAGTTTACTCCCCAAGAGTAAACTTCCTAATTGAGTTTACAGCTTAAACACTACCCACACATGAGTTCACGGCCGTGAACTCATGTTGGTAGGATTTATGGTGCTTAAAGGGTCACAAATGGATATTAACACTTGGAAATGCTTGGAATAATTTTACCTAAGGCTTGGAATGGAGTAAAATCACCAAATACAACACTTAAGGGATTTTACGGCCTTGGCATGGGGCCTATGGCCGTAAACTCTCATATCTCCTTGAATAAGTGTTTTTAAGGTTCTAAAGTTAATCACATGTGATTCTAAAAATTCCTACAAGCCTAGAAATGAATTTGGGGCACCAATTGACACATTTTTAGGAGTTTACGGCCATGGAGCATGTTTTATGGCCGTAAACTCTCATATGTGAGGTTTTGTTATGTTTAAAGCCCTTAAACTATTTTTGGTTGGTTCTATGATTTATTCCAAGGCTTTTGGTGGTGTTGGATGGCTTTCTAACACCTTGAAAATGAGTTTACACCCTTGTTTAAGGAGTTTACGGCCCAAGCACAAGCCTTGGCCGTAAACTCACACAAACCCTTAAAAATTTATGTTTAAGGTGTTCTAGGTTCATTTCCAATTTTCTAAAAGTCATATCTAAGTTTTGTTTGTGTCTTGGAAGGGTTAAATGGCTTAAAAACCCTTTAAATATGTGTTTACGGCCTAGGCACCTTCCAGGGCCGTAAACTCATATATAAAGCTTTAAATCATGGTTTGAGGGATTCTAATTCCATTTCATAAAGTCATCTAGCCATATTCAAGGCCCAATTGAGGTTTGGAAGGGTTTTGTTGCTCCAAAAACCCCCTTTATATGAGTTTACGGCCTAGGACTGTTCTAGGGCCGTAAACTCATGGTAATGGTCCTAATCCATGGTTTAAACTTGAATTTGAAGGCTAGAGAGGTTGCATAACAATTTAAGGAAGGTACCTTGGAGATTTGAGACCTTAAACTTGAGATTTGGACCTTTAATTCTAGTTTGAGGAGAGAGGTTAGAGTGAAAGTTGTAGAATGGAGCAAAAGCTTCACAATGAAGACTTGGATCACTTTAAATAGTATCCAAGTTCGGGACACGGTAGAATTCTACCCGACACCGGCGTTAGACGGGGCTTTTGGTCGCACCCGGCCAATTTGTCGTAACCCGATATGGTTGATTCTAGAAATGTTCCGATCATTAATATGAGACGTTAGAATGAGTTCTAAGGGTATTAAGACACTTATTAAGTCATAAAATGAAACCCACAATAACGACTTAATTAAAGGTCGGAAACGGAAACGAAATCGGAAATGGCGATTGGATGATCGGAATGAGTCGCGAGAAGGGTTACATTTAGGGATATGAATTTCGGGTTGTTACAATGATGTATGTGGAATTTTTTTTTTTGATTGAATAGTTGTTTTGTGTATATAATCACATATGATTATACGTATGATGCATCTAATCACATATTATTTAGATTGACAAGATTCATTTTTGTTGTTTCTATTTAATAATTGTATTTCATTTATTTAATCACATGTGATTATATGTATTTAATCACATATGATTAATGTTGATAAAGAACAACTATTCAATTGAGAACGTAAATACAAATCGGGTGCACATAAATTCATATGTGATTAAATATTTATTGTCACACGTGATTAAATACACGAGAACAAATATTTAATCGAAAATGTAAAAACAAATCTTGTACATATATATCATACTATGTCACACCCCAAAACCAAGAATGGCGGAAACGTTCTGGGGCGGAGGACGTCATGTATAATATCACAACAATGTAAAGTAGTAAACAAGCAACAACATCATCGATTGCATTAATAATATAATTATTATACAAATGTGTTCTGTCAAATTTTGATAAACACTAAAGCATAAATCAAAATGAAAGATGAGTCTTGAACAAGCTCCATCTTCCTTTCTCCTTGCATCGGTACCTGTCTATGATGACCTAAGGATACAAGTCATTTTGAAAGCGAGTATCAGCTTTGAAGCTGGTGAGATCATAAGTATTTTAGTGTCTTAATTTGTATGTAAGAATTTGTAAGTATTGAAAATGTATGTAAATCATAAGTATTGAAAATGTATGAAAACAACTGTAAACGCTTGAAAAACTCTAGAAATCCCTATGATTTCCTACTATTATAACAGGGAGTCTTCTACCAAGACTTAACTGATCTTTATGTAGCCTTCTACTAAGGCATCTAGTGTTTGTGTGTGTGTCTTTAGTAAGAACGTGTATTTTCCCAAGTCTGACTATCATTAACCAAAAATATAGTTTCTACATTACCGTGCTTCGTGTGAATGTTCACGAAGCGAATATAATGGGAAAAGAAATAGTACTATGGTGTAGTGTCGAACTACAACCGTACCTATTACCTTAAATCTAGGGTAATACTTCCAAGTACTGTAGTATTTGATATAAATAACTACATCGGTACTCAACTGCCTTATTTGAGGGATAACGTATAATGTGATGTCTAGATCCCAGGCTATACGCTCCCCTATCAAAGGGATTTTGGGACCTACCCATGACCCTGCATGTATGCAAGCATGAGCATCCACATTACTATGATCATGTATACTCGATATAACGATCACAGTTGCATTGTGATTCATCAGTATAATTAGATCCTGCACTCGTTGCATGCTATAGCACTTAGTGACGTCTGTCCTATGTATATGTAAGTGTACTCATGTAAGTGTGATCATGTAATTGTACTTATGTAAGTGTGATCATGTAATAGTATAGTAATGTACTATAATGTTCCACGTGTGCTAGCTGTAATGTGTGTTCTCTCTATCTAGCAAGTATAATAATGTACTATAATGTTCTAGAAAGTATTGACTCATGAATGAACTGAATCATTGTATGATATCGTGCTCTAGTAATAGTTCTAGTATCTTCCTAAACTACCCATATGGTAGCTTACTAGTAATCTAACTGGTACGTATGGACATGGATGTATACCCTTGCTACCTAAGGGCATTGGATGAACTGGAAGGGCCTTTATGACTATATATGTACACATGATATATAACTAATATTTAAACAACCTTCGGACGAGCACCCGATATCCCACCAGACCACATCTTAAGCGCGAAAAGGAAATAGGGTGGATAGCCTTCCTAAGTCTTTTAAACATTTCTTATATAACTATACATATAAAGGCATGCAATTTATAATATGAAAGCATAAATAAGTTTTGTAAAACAGTTGAAACATAATTATTATCTTAAGAAAAGATCGACTTGATGTCAATCTATAAATCAATTTGAAGGCATGGGTTTGATAAAACGGTTTAGTATAAAGAAACATTTGTTTGAAACACAATTGTAAATAAGTTTGAAATGTAATATACAGAGTAAAATGTACAATGTAATAAAGATTTTAAAACATATAAAATATTTATAAAATCATTTGAAGGAAACTGTTTGGTAAAACGGCTAATGTGTAGTAAATCATTTGAATGCTGCATATTAATCACATGTGATTGATATAATAACTAGCATAATTCTACTTATTAATCACATGTGATTGATATAATAACTAGCAAGATTCTACTTGTATCCCCCCCCCCATAAAACATTTAAAAATAGTTTAAAACATTATTTAAGGGGTATGAACTCACCTGCAGTAAGTGACTGCAATTGAACAGACTATTATCGTAAGGAAGGACCGGACAAGTGCATGGTGTCAAGTGAAGACTTTAGACACACACAATGATCCTAATTACATATGAAGACATATGTATATATTTAATTAGTGATTAAAACACTAATTATACAAGTATAAACATTTTAACGCGAGGAAAACACTTTTGGTCAAGTGCTAGGAGGCTAATGGGTTGCAACAAAGGAGTGCAATGCCCCTAATGGGAGTTTATGGTCTAATGACCATATGTTTTGGAGTTTACGGCCCAGGGGAGTAAACCCCTGGCCGTAAACTCTCAACAAAGTCTCTAAATGAAGCTTAGAATTACTACAACTCTAGTGGTGAATTGTTTCAAGGCTAAATCAAGTGTTTGGGCTTCCTATTAACTCCTGTAAGGAGTTTACGGCCCTGGGACCATATTCCCTTGGATTTTATGGCTGTAAACTCCCTGGGGAGGGTGTTTGTGGTGTTTTCAAGTCTCAAACATTTCAAGGTTATGATCTATGTTGGGTTCTAGGCATAAGGAAGGAGTTAGGGTGTCATTTGACCCTTTTATAGGTGTTTACGGCCCATGAACTTGTCTTGGCCGTAAACTCCTTAATACTTGTGATTCCTTATGTTTTATAGGCTTTAAACACTTTAGGGTACTTGTCCTTATTTAAGCCTAAGCCTTAGGAAGTGTTTCAAAGCATTTTGGCACTTAAACATGGAGTTCACGGCCCAAGCAGCTCCTTGGCCGTGAACTCACTTTCATCATTGTTTCTAATTGATTTTGGTGTCCTAAATATGTAATGAAGGCTTCTAGTTTGAGTTCTAAGGCTTTGAGGGTCATTGGAACCCTTTAGGACCTTAAAATGGAGTTTACTCCCCAAGTGTTCTTGGGCGGTAAACTCCCAAATCTTGGGGTCTTAATTCGATTTTGATGTTTTCTAGTCATATACAAACTAGCATACAAGTCTAAGGTAGTTACAAACCACGGGGAAAGGACTAGGTAGCGTTTAAGCCACATATTGGAGTTTACTCTCCAAGAACGTTATTGGGCGGTAAACTCCTGAATCTAGTTGTTTTGTTATGAAATTGATGTTTCTAAACACAATCTAAGCTATATAACATAACTAGATCAAAGTACTCACAATTTGGGATAAAAACCCGAAGATCCGTGAGAGAGAATTTTGACTTTTCTCTAAATGGAATTCAACAAATGAACGAATTTGGTTCAGAATTCTATTTATAGTTCTGAGATATTTTTGGCAGAAAATATTTTTATTCCTGGAACAAACTCTAATGTCCTAGAGTATTGGAATAACAGTGTTGCACAAAACCCTAGTGCATCTATTCTCCTAATATCTCCTTAAGTGTAAAATCCTGAAAATTGTCAAACTTATAGTCGAAATTTGAGTTTTCACTGTAACTGTTCTAACTTCTATTGGATTGATATGGTTTGTTCAGAATGGAAATTTCGGGTTGTCACATCATCCCCCTGTTGAAGGGAATTTCGTCCCGAAATTAGAATTTAGGCAAGGAAGTATGTACGGATGATCGAGTCGTGAGGAGGAAACTTCCTAATCGATTGGTTCTAGCGCACCTAAGTGAAGTCGGGTTCTCGGTTGGCATACCAACGAACCTTCACTAACTGGCGACGACGTTGCTTCGTCCACTTGACCTCTCGGTCGAGGGTCACTACGGTTCTAATACGAAGGTGAGGATCTCGACGAGTGGACTTACAAGAGTCCTAACGGAAAGGTATGGTTTCACGATCGAGACGCGAAGAGTAGGATGTACGTTACTGAGTTCACAGAGTAGGTCTAGTTTGTGCGAGGCACAGGACTGATTCTGATAAGAATCTCGGAGGTCCTAACTATATTGGATTTAGCTTTCCACGCGATACGAAGCGTATTAAGCCATTCCCAGAGTGAGTTCTTCCAAAGAACTTGGTCACTCACTTGGAATTCCAAAGGTTCCTTTTCTTGCTTAAATTCTCAGTCAAAGGCCACCCCTTGCTGGGTCAAAGTCGTACAGGTTTCTATAATTTGAGAGGAGTTCTGAATAAACTATGACAGTAGGTCGGTAAGACCTAGAATTTGGTGAATTTTTGTCGGTGTCTCCGGTATCGAAATTTCTCAACAGTTTTGACAAATTGAAAGAGTACTCAAAATTTCTCACATTAAAAACAGTGTGTCATAGAAATTTGACTCTTCAATTTCAAAACTCGTGCCTAGAGAACTTCGCGAAAAGTTCCTCTGAAGGTAATGTTTCCATTGGTTCCTTTTTACTACAAGGGTAGATAAGTAAGCCATTACATGGAGAAATGACGAACTGATCCAAGTAAGAAAGACGTACCCTATTTGTTTAGCTCGCGAAAGCTATGGGCGTATTGGTCCTATCCGAAGGGTATCACTACGGACTCGAAGTGGCCGCATCGAGTTCGGAAGATAGTCTTCCGGACATCCTTCCCTAACACTCGAACTGGCGATATTCGGATCCCAGATCCATTTCTGGAAGTAGTTTCTTTCCTTGCGTTTGCTCAACCATTTCATCTATGCGAGGCAGAGATAACGATTTCTAATGAAAAATCTTGACGGAGTCCTCGATAACCGAGGTACATACAATGCGATCCGTCGATTTCTGGAAGAATATGACCGGGGTTCTCTAGGGTGAGAAACCTAGTCTTCTAATTCTATTTCTGTGTAGTTCGCTAAGTTGTCCGGACTGTTCTTGTATCTCCGTAGGTGTTTAAACTATAGGGTGATCTGTTTACGGGAGTCGTATTGGGTTCTAAGTTTGTTCACATGATGATGTGTTTACTCGTAGGCTTAAGCGGTTCTCCGTCCTGAAGTTTATATTAGAATTCATACATGGTTCACAATCACAATTTCGGGTATACGAGTCGCATATAATTAAGATTGAAAAGGTAGTCGAATAACTGATTCTTCTTTAAGCTCACATCCCATCGGGGAAAAAGAAGTTAAAGTGGAATCATCAATTCTAAACCTGTAGAAACTTGATTATATATCACTCTTATGTATACCTTCCTTAGTGATAGATCAATCGCATGAATCCTTGGATTGAACTTGATGTACTACAAGAGTGGTACTTCAGGGGTTTCTTCGGAAAAGAAAAGAACTATGAGGTACTCCATGCATGAGTACTTCGGTGTCCTGATATAACGGCTTCGTTGGAAAAGCGATCTAGAAGAAAGAGGTGTACATATGAGGCTGTTTTTGTGAGGATCAAATTAAATCGACTCGTATGATAATGTCGGAATCATACTGAAACTTAAAGATATTAGATTTGAACATAAGACGTTTACAGACAAAACACAACCGTGTAACCATGAACAGAGTTACAGTTCTTTACACTTACAGCAAGACCATTGCTGCGAATAAGGTATGCTACATAAGACAAGTATACGCAGCACGAGCATCCCTAAACCTACGGAATCTCGTAAAAGATAGGAATCTAGTTGCACTAGTTCGGGATAGTTTATAAGTCTGTTACAACGAAACACCTAAATTACATTTAACGTGGTTCCGGAGCAGGCTCTCCTGCAGCTGTGATCCTGAGAATTTTCCCGTCTGCGCTAGAGTTCTGCGTTATCGGGCAATCCTTCTTGAGGTGTCCAATTTCACCGCATTGGTGACATATCTGGATAGCACCCACATCAGTGGAGGAAGTGAAGTGTCGAGTAGGAGTTATGGGCACACGGTTGCTTTCGTTGATCTTCTCTTTTGGGCAATTTCTGTAATAGTGCCCTGCGTCACCACAACTATAGCAAACTAGGCTTGCTCCAGTGGTGGAGGTAGTTCTACAGAAACGAGCAATGTGTCCCATCTTGTTGCAATTTTTGCATTTCCAGGCTCGGCAAATTCCCTTGTGGTGGTGGTTGCACCGGTCGCACTTCAGGAGTGTTCCTTTATATGGTCTGCTCGGTACTGGGATGGCAGAGGTTTCTACTTGTGGTTGTTGCCTGGCAATTCTCTGAAATCGTTTATGTTCCACTTTGGCTTGACGTTTTCTTTTCTTGAACTCTGAGTTGTTGTTTTGGGTGGTGGCGATTATTACTATTTGTTGATTCCTCGGATCGTTAACATGATCGGGATTGTCAACTCCTTTTTCAGCCTTGTTTGCATTGGCAGTGCTGCGATTTGCTAGGACTGCTGTCACGGCAGCCATCACTGCAGCTATAATGGTGGTTTGAAAAGTAGCGGCGTCCATAGGAAAAGTAGAGGTCTCGTTGCTTGGCGGGTTGTTTCCGGATGACGACATGATTCTGTTACACGAAAGGTAAGGATTTTGTGAGCGATTCTGGTTGAACCTAGATGTACCTAGATTGTTCATGTAAAGGGTACGACTATGTTCTCGAAAGTTTGACCTACATCCCTATGATGCAGTCCTAGTACAGAATGGAAGTGAGTTTGTAGAATGGTCTCAAGACGTTTGTCGTTCAAGCCAAAGCATCGTGAGTTGGTGAATAACAAGATCCAACCACTAAAAGAGACTTGGAAATGTCTCCGGACCTAACTTGCTATAGTCCAATGACTTGACTAAATCAGGTTTCAGATAGACTCCTATGAGAGTATGATAAGAGTACTTGAATAAAGAATGACACAGAAGTTAGCCGGGTCTCAATATCTTTGATATTCACAACGTAAAGATTCAGGAAAATGACCTTGTAAAGGTCTTACATCATATCCAGAGAAGATAGTTCTTGGCAGCATAAAGACCTAACCATAGTACTTACGGTACAAGATAATTTCATAGAAAATGCCACATCGGGCATTGACAGAAGACGATCCCTTTTAATAAGTAAAAATAAAGTAAAGAATCTACTACTGACGACAGTCATCCCTCAGGTGAATTCTCAGTTCAGCCAGTGCTTGCAGCAGGGTTTCATGGTTTCTCTCTGATCTCTCGTGAGCATCTTCTAGACGAATGGTGCGGAGGGTATGCATTCTAGCATAGGCGACAACTTTGGTAATCTGATGTAGGGCTGTCCTGCCTTGAATCTCATTTTGGGCCACTCTACGGACCAAGATTGGCAAGACTCTATCTGCTGAGCCCCTATTGCTCAAGTCGTAAAAGCTTCGGTCACCATCAAATGGCATAGGCTGATCTTGTCCTTGGCTCCATGTTTCCAAGCATTCCACTCACTCAGGGTCGGGCCATGAAAAGCCGGACGGGGGTTAGGAATTCGGAAAGGGAGCTGCTCGGGGTAGGTTCTCAACCTCTGGTTCGGAGTTAGCATCATACGAAAGGTCTTCTTCATGGTGATCATTCAAGGGGATAGGATGATCATTCTTTGGTTCTTCTCCAAACCAACCAGCTATGACTTCGTTCGGAAGATACTGGTTGCTGAGGGGAAGGAGTCCGGCTATGTTTTCTATGCGAGAATTTAGGGTAAGAGAATAATTATTAGACGAACTATCTAGATAATTATTTAGAAAACCTTCATTAGTTACATCGCTATTTGTGAAGTGCATACCAGCTATGTGTAATCTAAACAGGATAGACCTTCGAATAAGTGACCTTAACTCTGTATTCACACAGAATAGGGGTGAAGTAAAATTTCCACAGATTCTAAGTCTATAACATCCTAATTACATATAGCCTTAGTGTATCCACTTAGCAACTATCAACATAGTAATGAAGATCCCGTTTTAGTTCTCAAGTATAAAGTACTTATAGTAACACCAAATACTCATATAGTATTTTAATTTTAATGTTATGTTCTATTGTTCTCATTGTGGTAGGGTTGGTAAGATTTTAGCATTGTTGCAACCACACAATTACACTTAGGCAAATGCTAGTCAACCCTCGGATAATATAGGTGATTAGGCTATATCTTCCCAGTTTTGACCATATGTCTCTAAGCCCACTTGTGTTTCCCAACAATCGTAGTTCTTTTGTACTGTCCTAGTGACACTGATTTTAGTATGAATGCAACACATATACTTACTTAAATATTTTATTATTTAAAGTATAAACTCTTGGTCAGAGTATTTTTTATCTCTTATGTATTTATAGTTAGTATATCTTTTATGGGTTGATATACTTAATTCACTATAAACAATGCACTGATACCAATCTATCACACCCCAAAACCAAGAACGGCGGAAACGTTCTGGGGCGGAGGACGTCATGTATAATATCACAACAATGTAAAGTAGTAAACAAGCAACAACATCATCCATTGCATTAATAATATAATTATTATACATATATGTTCTGTAAAATTTTGATAAACACTAAAGCATAAATCAAAATGAAAGATGAGTCTTGAACAAGCTCCATCTTCCTTTCTCCTTGCACCAGTACCTGTCTATGACGACCTGAGGATACAAGTAATTTTGAAAGCGAGTATCAGCTTTGAAGCTAGTGAGATCATAAGTATTTTAGTGTCTTAATTTGTATGTAAGAATTTGTAAGTATTGAAAATGTATGTAAATCGTAAGTATTGAAAATGTATGAAAAACAACTGTAAACGTTTGAAAAACTCTAGAAATCCCTATGATTTCCTACTATTATAACAGGGAGTCTTCTACCAAGACTTAACTGATCTTTAGGTAGCCTTCTACCAAGGCATCTAGTGTCTGTGTGTGTGTGTGTGTCTTTAGTAAGAACGTGTATTTTCCCATGTCTGACTATCATTAACCAAAAATATAGTTTCTACATTACCGTGCTTCGTGTGAATGTTCACGAAGCGAATATAATGGGAAAAGAAATAGTACTATGGTGTAGTGTCGAACTACAACCGTACCTATTACCTTAAATCTAGGTTAATACTTCCAAGTACTGTAGTATTTGATATAAATAACTACATCGGTACTCAACTGCCTTATTTGAGGGATAACGTATAATGTGATGTCTAGATCCCAGGCTATACGCTACCCTATCAAAGGGATTTTGGGACCTACCCATGACCCTGCATGTATGCAAGCATGAGCATCCACATTACTATGATCATGTATACTCGATATAACGATCACAGTTGCATTGTGATTCATCAGTATAATTAGATCCTGCACTCGTTCCATGCTATAGCACTTAGTGACGTTTGTCCTATGTATATGTAAGCGTACTCATGTAAGTGTGATCATGTAATTGTACTTATGTAAGTGTGATCATGTAATAGTATAGTAATGTACTATAATGTTCCACGTGTGCTAGCTGTAATGTGTGTTCTCTCTATCTAGCAAGTATAGTAATGTACTATAATGTTCTAGAAAGTATTGACTCATGAATGAACTGACTCATTGTATGATATTGTGCTCTAATAATAGTTCTAGTATCTTCCTAAACTACCCATATGGTAGCTTACTAGTAATCTAACTGGTACGTATGGACATGGATGTATACCCTTGCTACCCAAGGGCATTGGATGAACTGGAAGGGCCTTTATGACTATATATGTACACATGATATATAACTAATATTTAAACGACCTTCGGACGAGCACCCGATATCCCACAAGACCACATCTTAAGCGCGAAAAGGAAATAGGGTGGATAGCCTTCCTAAGTCTTTTAAACATTTCTTATATAACTATACATATAAAGGCATGCAATTTATAATATGAAAGCATAAATAAGTTTTGTAAAACAGTTGAAACATAATTATTATCTTAAGAAAACATCGACTTGATGTCAATCTATAAATCAATTTGAAGGCATGGGTTTGATAAAACGGTTTAGTATAAAGAAACATTTGTTTGAAACACAATTGTAAATAAGCTTGAAATGTAATATACAGAGTAAAATGTACAGTGTAATAAAGAGTTTAAAACATATAAAATGTTTATAAAATCATTTGAAGGAAACTGTTTGGTAAAACGGCTAATGTGTAGTAAATCATTTGAATGCTGCATATTAATCACATGTGATTGATATAATAACTAGCATAATTCTACTTATTAATCACATGTGATTGATATAATAACTAGCAAGATTCTACTTGTATCCCCCCCCCCCTAAAACATTTAAAAATAGTTTAAAACATTATTTAAGGGGTATGAACTCACCTGCAGTAAGTGACTGCAATTGAACAGACTATTATCGTAAGGAAGGACCGGACAAGTGCATGGTGTCAAGTGAAGACTTTAGACACACACAATGATCCTAATAACATATGAAGGCATATGTATATATTTAATTAGTGATTAAAACACTAATTATACAAGTATAAACATTTTAACGCGAGGAAATCACTTTTGGTCAAGTGCTAGGAGGCTAATAGGTTGCAACAAAGGAGTGCAATGCCCCTAATGGGAGTTTATGGTCTAATGACCATATGTTTTGGAGTTTACGGCCCAGGGGAGTAAACTCCTGGCCGTAAACTCTCAACAAAGTCTCTAAATGAAGCTTAGAATTACTACAACTCTAGTGGTGAATTGTTTCAAGGATAAATCAAGTGTTTGGGCTTCCTATTAACTCCTTTAAGGAGTTTACGGCCCTGGGACCATATTCCCTTGGAGTTTACGGCCATAAACTCCCTTGGGAGGGTGTTTATGGTTTTTTCAAGTCTCAAACATTTCAAGGTTATGATCTATGTTGGGTTCTAGGCATAAGGAAGGACTTAGGGTGTCATTTGACCCTTTTATAGGTGTTTACGGCCCAAGAACTTGTCTTGGCTGGAAACTCCTTAATTCTTGTGATTCCTTATGTTTTCTAGGCTTTAAAAACTTTAGGGTACTTGTCCTTATTTAAGCCTAAGCCTTAGGAAGTGTTTCAAAGCATTTTGGCACTTAAACATGGAGTTCACAGCCCAAGAAGCTCCTTGGCCGTGAACTCACTTTCATCATTGTTTCTAATTGATTTTGGTGTCCTAAATATGTAATGAAGGCTTCTAGTTTGAGTTCTAAGGCTTTGAGGGTCATTAGAACCCTTTAGGACCTTAAAATGGAGTTTACTCCCTAAGTGTTCTTGGGCGGTAAACTCCCAAATCTTGGGGTCTTAATTTGATTTTGGTGTTTTCTAGTCATATACACACTAGCATACGAGTCTAAGGTAGTTACAAATCATGGGGAAAGGACTAGGTAGCATTTAAGCCACATATTGGAGTTTACTCTCCAAGAACGTTCTTGGGCGGTAAACTCCCGAATCTAGTTGTTTTGTTATGAAATTGATGTTTCTAAACACAATCTAAGCTATATAACATAACTAGATCGAAGTACTCACAATTTGGGATAAAAACCCGAAGATCCGTGAGAGAGAATTTTGACTTTTCTCTAAATGGAATTCAACAAATGAACCAATTTGGTTTAGAATTCTATTTATAGTTTTGAGATAGTTTTGGCAGAAAATATTTTTATTCCTGGAACGAACTCTAATGTCCTAGAGTATTAGAATAACAGTGTTGCACAAAATCCTAGTGCATCCACTCTCCTAATATCTCCTTAAGTGTAAAATCCTGAAAACTGCCAAACTTATACTCGAAATCTGAGTTTTCACTGTAACTGTTCTAACTTCTATTGGATTGATATGGTTTGTTCAGAATGGAAATTTCGGGTTGTCACATACTAGGTGTGACACCTATATACTACACGAGTTTATTAAAAAAATTGCAATTTTTCCCTTTAGCAGCATACTTTCATTTGTATTACATAATAGCATTGGTCTTAGAAATTTTGATCAGATAATAATGTCATACTTTTATTCTTATCATATAATAACATCATGATTTCTTTTTTATACCATAATAGCATCATACTTGCATTTTCAACCAATCGTATCAACATAGTTTTTGTTTTTATGAGATAATTCCATTAAAAAACAATGTGAGTCCAATAACACTATTTAAATATGAGTTATGAAAATATATGTGACAAAGATTTCAAAATATTGAAAAATTGAATACAAAGTAAACAAAAATAAAAAACGAAATGTAGTTTTCACCAAAAACATCCTAATAACATTGTATAGATAGTTGAAGCCCAATAAAATAATGTCATATAGCTCCAACTATCAATGTAAATCAAATCCACAAACAAAAACTCAAAGTTAAAATAGTCTTAAACCAACAATGCACTTAAAGTATACAATTATATACAAACATACAATTATAATAGAATTAAAGAAAAAGTATGGAGTTTTGCTTTGTAATTTTCGATCAAAAGGAATGTATGTGATTGATATTTTAGCCGGCAACCAATATCAAATCTATTAAAAATATATCAGATGAACTAAAGGCAGCTCTAGGGTACCTTTTTAGAGAAGGGATGAACACTCATATGTCAAAAAGGAAGGGCCCGGATGCAATTTCGAAAAAGAGAAGAAGAAGGGAACATTTGTCGTTTTGTTTATCTTTTGTACCTCGAAGTATTGTGCAACAAAAAAAGGATGACCAAACTGTTGGATTAGTGTCTAAGTACATAACTATTTTGGTATGTACTTGACCCAATGGTGCATGGTCCTTTTGGGTTGCCTTCACCAAAGCAACCTGATAGGATGATTAATGGAGAGATAGGATTAAATATGATTTATTAATATATTATGAGAATAATATATTAAAGGAGAAGTCATATTGTTTAATTAATATTAGTCAAGAATTAATAAGAAATAAGTTTGTGACTAAAAGAGATTAATTAAACTTAAGGGGCTAGAATTGTAATTATAAGATAATTGCAATGGATTGCCTTATATTATAAGGTTGGACGAATTCTATGGGGAAACCCATTAGAAATTGTCCAAGGCCTTTAAGGAAAGTAGTCCATGGGTTGCTTAGGGCTTAAGCATCCAAATTAGGGTTTCCTTGTTAGATAACCCTAATAGCCTCACTATATATAGAACCCTTATGCCCCAAAAATGTGGACAAGCTTCCTTCTAGGGTTTCCACAAGTTTTGGGCAGCCTCCTCTTTTCTTCTTCATCCTCTTGCTCTTGGTGTTTGTGAACCATTAGAGGAGTGAAATTTGTGACTCTAAGCTTTCTAAAGTCAATTCAAGAAGGATTTGGGATTGTTATTGCTATATAAAAATCATGGTAATATCTTAAACCCATTCTTATGTTAATATGATTACTTGTATGCTAGAATTAGGGTTTATAGTCTTGGATAACTTGCATATACAATAGAGAAACCTAGATCCAAGCATTAGGGTTGTATGAGCACATAGAATGTTCTTATGACCAAAACACATCAGTGGTATCAGAGCCATGATTGGTTTCTATTGTATTGATGCATTATGTAGCTGAAAATTGTATTATGGCTTACTATTCGACCTGACCCGGCGAGTCACTACTTGGACTCGGCGAGTCAGCCCTACTCGGCGAGTTCCAAAGTGTGACTCGGCGAGTCGGAACGTCAGACGGAGGAATCTTCGGATTTTGTTGCTGTTTTGCTTAAGGATTATTACCATATTCGTTTTAAACCTATAAAATATGAATTTTATTGTTTCTTAATGAATATCCTTGCCAAAACACAAGATAATTACCAATTGATTAGATAATAACTTCCTTATATGATAAAGATTGGATTATTTGTATTAATTGGGTAACTTATTTTGCAAGAAATTGAAATTAGGTCAAATATAGATAATGATGAAATTAATTGTTTAATTTATATTATTTGTTATTTGATCCTTGTGTTATGAAAAGTTTCAATTTTTCCCTTTAGGTTTTATAGTTTAAATTTGAGCTCAAAAGTTTAGTTTTGAAATTTAAATAGTTGAAACCCTAATGTTTTTGAAAAAGGTTCAAAACTTGCCCTCAAGTTTTGGAATTTAAATTTTGATTAAAAGTTTAATTTTGATGTATATTTAAATTCTACACCTTAATGTTTTGAAATGTTTCAAAACTTGTCCTGAAGTTTTCGAATTTAAAAGTTGATTAGAGGTTTAATTAGGAATGTTCAATTCTAAAACCCTAGTATTGTTTTGAAAAGTTCAAATCACACCCTTATGGTTTTATTAATTAATTAAGGTGTGTAATTAAAAGAGGTTAATAAATCCATAAAAGTTTAGGTTTACAATTTAATTGAATTAAAAGTATAATTGTTAAATTTGACCTCCTAGTATTTTAAAAGTGTAAAATACACCCTATACTATATATAACATTAAAAGTCTAACATTATATATATGTATGAGTAAAAGTCAGTCTTACCGTTAGTAGGCCTCATTCACGAAGCTGGTCTATAAGGGTTTTTTAAGGAAATTGCCTATAAAATGGCGATTGAATGGGTATCCACTCATACCCACCGTACTCTTGACTAGTGAAGGGTCGTTAGCCAAATGGGTAGGATAGGACAAAACCTTCCATTATAAGTATAATGAAGTACAAAAGTAACTAAATGTTTTACAAATTCCCAATCTTAGTTATTTAGGCAAAAGTGAATTGATGCAATTCCATGAAATTACACTTTGTGCCCTTGCCAAGACGTTAGTGGAGTGTGTGTGGGTAACCGGCACACTAAATGGTTCTAAGAAAAGGTAGCAAAGGGTGACTCAATGTTTGTCATAGTTTGGTGGAGCGTGTGTGGTTTATCGGCACATCGAATAGGTCACTGTAACATGTGAGGGCACCATGTAAGTTCGCATGGTTATTCACACCCGCTTTGTGATCCTCGGCATCCCAGTCACAAACAAGAGGGGCATATCGAGATTTAAACATGCCATTGAAATGTTCAATGAATCTCAAAGGATCTAGGAGTTTTCATAGATTTAAAAATTAAATTTCTTTTTCCGTTTTTTTCATGGTGGAAATTAGTGAATCGTCATTCACTTACCTTCAAAAATTCTGCAACTAGATTACGGAATCCCTTTTCTAGGTTGTAGCATATTGTTTTGGGTCCTAGCCTTAGTATCTCATCTGGGTGATTTACTAAGAACTCAATCAATCAACTAACTTGAATTCATTTTCTCCCGTTTTGTAGATGTCAAAGTACGACAACTATGGTCTTCCCAAATCCCATGGAACAAGCATTTCGCATGAAGATGATATTCCACGATTTGATCGAGGAACAAGAGATCATGCTTCACTTCCTCCACCTCCTCCAATTATTCTCCCTAACCCACAAGTTCGAAGACTTGAAAAGTTCAAGCTTACTCAAGCCCTTTTGGCAAGTAAACATAAAGAAGGAAAGTCGGTGTGTGCACACGTCCTAGGGATGAAGTCACACATTGATAGGTTAAGAATGTTAGGATCCATTGTCTGTGAGGAGATGGCCGTTAATTGGGTTCTTCAGTCACTTCCTAACTCATACAGTGAGTTCGTAAGAGAGAGTATTATATAATGAACTGCGATGTGACCCTTATAGATCTCACCTATATGCTTATTGCCGCTGAATCAGCAATGGTTTGGCGCAATAGAAAAGCAAAGTTGATTGGTGAATCTGCCTTCAAGATCTCTATGGATATAGACAATGGCAACGAAAGACATGCTATGATCAAAAAGTTTGATCATAAGAGAAAGGCAATGTCTGAAGTAGTTCCATGTCCTGTTCCAAAAGAGTCAATTTGCTTTTATTGCCAAGAGAAGGGACATTGGAGATGAAGCTGCCCTATTTACCTAAGAGATCTAAGAGATGGGAGAGTCAAAACGTATGGCTCTGCTTTAGGTAAAATCCATTGACTAACTCTTTTAAGCTCCTATTCTAGGTTCTTAATACATAAAGTGATAAGATTACAATTGATGTTTTATAGGATCAAACAAAAGAGAGGAAGCTTAAAGGAAGAAGTGAGCAGAATCTAACCGTGAAGGAATGGATTTCGATCGCATAACTTGAAGATTAGATTCTTGAGCTGCTACTTAGAGTTAGAATTAGATTGCTAAGAAAGATGTATTAGCATAATTTTTCAATGAATTGCATTGTAAGGACAAATTTTTCCGCAATAAAATAAATTTTCATTTTATATTATTTATTTATCCTTGCAATGGCGTATATGAAAAATTGATGTTTGAATGTTTCTATTATTAGAAATAATGGATATGGTTCTTAATTATATTATTTGTGGAAATGTCGAGGATTTACCAAATAGGGAGAGTTTCTCATCGCCCAAGTTTCAATTGGACAGAAACTTGGAATCATGCAACTTGGTTGCACGATGAATGAGAAATTTCATATTTGGAAATTAGACTAATTCATAGACAAAGTGTCAAGTGAAGGACTAGGAGATCGAGTACACAAAGTTGCGTGTTGATCAAGTCCACCACAAGAATAACAAAGATATTCGTCATGATTTACTAAAGGTTTAGTAAATATGATTATACTTATAAGATTAAGTGTGATTATGAATTGATTGAAAGAGTTTAAATCAATAGCGGAACGAATAAGAAGAATCAAGTAGGCAGAAAGATAAAAGTTTCTCTATTCTAAGAAGAAGGGAGAGTACCTTTTATGCTTTATGATAGGTCTTAATGATTAAGAACCATATCTCAATGGATCCTCTAAGTGAGTCTTAGTGAAATTGTATGTCTAAGAAGAGGAATCAAGAATTGAAGAAATGGTTAAATCATAAAGTCAATCATACTTCATTCCAAAACAAGTCTTAGAGTTAAGATTGTGATATTGAGTGACAAGTATTAGGAAGGTTTATAACATTCATCAAATGTGGAAAGTTGTGATGAAAGGTTTCAAGAAATGTTTTTGATAAAAACTACACTAACTCTTGAATATTTGTTTGTCAAGAAATGTTTATTGACAAGAGAATCTTATATGTCAAGGAGTCAGTGGGAGTCTTAATGGTCTTGAAAGATTTCAAGAACAAATCAAAATAGACCTTATCGATCATCACTAGCACACGAGTTGAGGTTTACAACCTATCGTGTTGACATTATTTTGTTTCTATGCCGTTCCAATTATGTTAATTATGCATGTGAGTTCTATGAGTTCTCATTTGAATGCATAAAAGGCAAGGACCTTGATCAATGAAAAGTACATTGATAGGAAAGGGTGCGTTGTTTAACTACTTGGAAGACATGGTGGGCAGCTGTGCTACCATAAGGCAATAAATCAAGATTAAGGAACTTCGGTCCATATGAATTTGAATTTGTCATAAACTTTGGTTTTGACAAATTCACATGGATAGGAACACATACACCATTAAAATCTAAGTGTCATAAGACTCCCTCCTTCATGAAAATGACTGTGAGGAAATGCTTTCACTAAGAAAGATTTTAAAAAGATAGTGATTGTGAAAATTGTATTCTCGAATTCGATTATGGTTACGGTATCCCTTTCCATGATTCGAATTGTGAGATTTGGCAATTAGTCTGAATTGTTTAGACACACATATGAGCTATCTATGGCAAAGGTGTATAAGTTTAAGAAGCCTTGATAAAAGATTATCAAAGCATTGGGTATTAGAAATATGAACTTAAAGAAATTCAATAGGCATTGTTTTTCTTGAAGTTAAGATGGTTTCTGAATACATGTCAAAGCTAGTGGGAGCATAAGTGTTATATGTATAATAATCATCTTGATAGTGGGAGCATAAATGTTATGATTGTATGATTATTAAGGCAAGTATTGCAAGTTAGCACTATTAATTATAGAAAACAAGAGTCATACCTTGCAAAGTTGTAAGGGTTGAATAGTTGTTTTACTATAATTAAGGGAGAGAATATTATGCTTCATTTTAAATCTAAAGGCTTAGGTTGTGGAATGTTAATAAATTTAGTAAAGGATACATAGTGTGTTCTCAAAAATCGATTATGATTATGGTATTCCTCTTCATAGTTCCAATTTTAAGAACGTAGCACATAAAATATTGTGGCCACTACTAGAAAACAGCCCTTTAATGACGCGCAAACAATGACACGCGGTGATTTACGATACGCAAAAGCGTTTTCCCTAAAAATAATGTCATCTCTTCTAAAATTTTAAGGATAGAGGACACGCTTTTGTACGTGCCCTAAAATTAATGTCCAACAAAAAAAAACACGGAGAGCACTTATTTAAAAATGGGTGTCGTCTAGAACCGTCGCTTTATATTTTTTTAATGAAAGGCGTGTTTTCTTCTTTTGCAGCTGGGGAAACGAAAATCTCAAAAGTTTGAAAGGCCACCATTGTTATCCCCTACCTTATTTCCATCGTTCTTTTCTATCACTCTTTCTCTATATCTCTCTCAATCTAATACCCAAAAAACCCTAATATCATCACCAATCCTCTTTTCTCCCACAACAAAATCACAATATCACCGAATCTCTGATCCCGTCTTTTGAACACATCAAACCCACAAGGGTTCTCGATTTCTCTATGTTGATGTGCGGTGACACGAACAAAAAAAAGGAGTGTAGCGCCTCTACCTTTCAATTTCATTTGTCGGTTGCTACTTCACCTTCTTGCTCCGCCGTCCTTTCATTCAAAACTATGTGCTCACCGAAAAACGTTTAGCATATCCTCAAGACTAAATTCTCAACATACCAAAAGGGCGATAATTTCCGGTCAACCCTCTTCGATTTGCATGGAGATGGAATCTTTAACGTCGAAAGGTTTTTTAACATCGGGTCCGAGAAACGACTTAAAGAAGCAGTTGCCGAGATCCGTCAGTTCACCACGAACATATTGAACGAAAAGAAACAAGCACCCACGACCAAACCTGTTGATTTGTTATCACGGTTTCTGAACTCCGGTCATTTGGATGAAAAACGTCTCACGGATATTGTAATCAGCTTCATACTCGCCGGAAGATATACAGCTTCATACGAGCCCTAATTTCTCATCTGAATTCGTTAACTTCTTCAAATGGTTCTCATAATTTTTTTTCTCTCTCTACATTTTCTTCTCCTTCATTTCTCGATCCCCTGAAGTGTTGTCCCCAATTTCCTACTCCGATAACCATCTTTCTCTACTAAAGCTACATATTCTCCCCTGTACATGTATTTTTTCTGTCATTGAATAGAGGAGTAAAAGAGCAAGAAAATATTGGCGTCGCGGTTGGTGGCGGGGAGTGGTTTGGTGAAGTTACCTCTGGTAACATTTGTGATAGGAAACACATAACAACTTGAGGAAGTTGAAGTAATTTTAGGGCGATCCATTCCGTTTTAGCCCCTTAAGCTCAACTATCTGCATATCATTCAACTACTCCTCTCTAATAATCTCTGAAACACTATTGAGTTATTGCAGTAATTCAATTGATCGTTTGGCCACTAACCAGGTAAAGATTCGTAATTTCTAATCTCCATTTTTGTTCATTGAGAGTAATATTAGAGTGAAATCAAATCCAGTTCAAAGGAAAGGGCTTTCGGTTTTTTTCACCTTCTAATCTGGAATGTGTTTATTTGAGTATGTGAAAGGACCTGTGTTAAGTAGCTGATATGGCCCTCCATGTGCTTGATGAAATTCCCCAACTGGTTTTTTCTGAAGTTTTGTTTAATCGATTTGCTATTTAGGATTTTTATTTTAACTTTGATTGGTGAAATTTTAAATGTTTTGCAGCCTCTGATAGAAGAACGATTGACAAAAGAAACACACAAGCAGATTCTCAAGCCTTCCTCTGTTCTATTCTCTCTTATTATTCTTATTATTTATTTTTTGTTGTAGAGGTGTTGTGTGTAGAAGCAAAAGGAAGAAACATGAATAAGCTTATGTTATTTTTATGTTACCTGAAGATGGATTTGTGGAATATGTTGAAAAAAAAGGTATTTTCGTATTGAGGGTTTATAGCTTCAGGTACTACTTCGTTCCCTTCTACCAGTTTCCATTTTCCTTTTCTGAGTATGGTTTACATATATAATTTGGATTGGGCTTGATCGTTAATTTTGATTTTAGGGTCACACGAAAGATGGTGGAAACCATAGGTTTTAAATCAGACACAACTTTCTTTAGTTAACCTAAGAAGAGCTTAAATAAATGTTATTATATTCTATTATTTTAGGTTGGTTTTACTGCCATTTTCTATGTAGAATTATATATGTTCGATTAAATATTACACTTTGAATGAATGAAATGAACTTCTCAAATTGAAATGAAAGGTTACAGATGGGTGCTGATTGTTCCACAACTTATTTTTATTCATCCACATAATTTTCTGGTTAATTGACAAGTATGCCCTCCGTTTAAATAAAAAACGTATTTTAATACTTTCTGGAAATTAGTTCGTGCTTTCCTTTTTTTATCACACCCAAGTTTTATTTCTTTTGGAATTGGCTAGAAATCACATAACAAACAATTTATATCTTTCTGATATAATTGATGAATCAACTCTCACAATTGTTCACATTCAAAGTTCAAACAATATCTTCTTCCACTTGGCTAATTTTGAAGTTTGTTTATCATATAGCTTCATCTTTCAAGAGTTATAGTTATTCTATTTCAGTATCTTGCATGTTTGTTCATGTGTAATTTTCAATTATCACATCATTCCTTGTGGTGTGCAGTTGAAATGTGAAAACTGTGGTAAGGTGACTGAGAAGGAGACATGCATGAGCCTGAATGGGACACTTCCTCTACCAAAAAAGGGTACCACTAATCTCATCCAAAAGGTTATTTATCTATCATCTCTTTACATTTAAATCAAACTCAAAGTGATACCATTTTCAAAGAAACTAAATGATGTAGTTTATTGTTTATGGTGTATCAGTGTAAGTTCTGTAAAAGGGAAGGAAAGTGACAATGATACCTGGTCGAGGGTCTCCACTCACTAATGAGTTGATTGAGGGAGGAAAGCATGCTGCTTTGATGCTATTTGACTGTAGAGGTTTTGAACCTTTAGATTTTGCATTCAGTAGTGGCCAGAAAGGTGAATCTGTAAGTCCTAAAAGTATTTTATATATATTTTATTTTTTTAATATTTCATCATATGATTTTATAAAATTTTCTTTGATTAGATTGAAGGAACAAAATTTGAGGATATTGATCTAT
Organism: Lactuca serriola; assembly: GCF_051521515.1. Lineage (NCBI taxonomy): Eukaryota > Viridiplantae > Streptophyta > Magnoliopsida > Asterales > Asteraceae > Lactuca > Lactuca serriola. Next base: position 167,955,249 of record NC_136412.1, read on the forward strand.
CTGGAGGGGATTTTTCTGAGTATGATGAGAAGGGCGCGTGCCCAGTCACGATCTCTAATGTGGCTGCTATGCTCAAAGTCGTTGACTTGAGTAAGTAAAATTTATAAATAATATATTATTATTATGTAGGTATTACATGATCTACTATTCGGGTAGAACTTGTGGTTTTTATTTTATACTTTTATTTATGTATCTACTGTTGAAACTAGTGTTATGCATAATGGAAGATCTGTGCCTGTAACGACGCCGTTTCTTTTTAAGCTGATACCGGCGGTTGTTCATCTTGGAGTATTGTTACGTCTTGAAATCCTTAGGAGGGTATAATCGTCTAAAATGCTCCTTTATGTGGAATATATGGGCTCTGCTGCACGTGTGATTCTTTTGCTTTCTATACGTGATGCACACCATGACTATGTGTTTCCTCAGGTAAATTTATTCTTTTTTTCGTGAATGAAATATTTATAAATGTTACAGTAAGTTACATGTTGGTCCCCGAATGTTGCTAATTTTTGCAATTTTGGTCCCAAAAAGTTTTCTTTTGCAGTTTTGGTTCTTGTTTGAGGTTCTCATAATGTTTTTTGTTATTTTTCCAAAGTAAAATGACTATATTGGTTAAGTGTAGCTATTTTTGCCATTGTGTTACCAAAAGCATTAAGAAAACCTTAAACAATGACCAAAATTGAAAAAAAAAACACAGCTATACTCAGGGGCCAAATGTGTAACATTAGTCTAAATATTAGGATGACTTAAAAATTTTTAGAGTATTATGCTTACTGTATCTTTTGATTGTGCAGCGCGCTTTTGATATGAATATAGCTGATCTAAATCATCATATTACTTGCATTACAAATCCAGGAATGATCTCAACAAATAAGGTAAATGTTGTTATTTGGATGATATTAAAAAATATGTGAGTTGAGAACTTTTAATAATTCATCAAAAAAATATATGTGAATGTAGGTTGTTGTAGTGTGGATGTCTTGAAACAACTTAGTATGGATGTGGTGTCACATGGGATCAAGAATCGCATGAATACACTAACAAACCATCTCCTGAGTCAACGCAGGCATGTTTTCAAAATTCAAATAATATTTTTATATTTTCTTTTTTCTTAAGTTCAAATTTTTTACATTTGTGACAACAGCTTTTATCCTCTATACCCACCCGCAGAAGACAATCCTATAGACTTTTCACTTGCTCCAGAAGACCTTTAATGTCTAGTGTTCCAGACATTCTCATTGTCCCTTGAGACCTCACACACTTTGTGAAGGTATCTAACGGATTATATCTTTTAAATGGTTTTGTGAAGACTTTATTGATGTAAGAAAGAAAGGTAGTCATATACTGATTAACACTACATTACACTAGAATCAATACTCGATCTTATCTTATATGTTGTCAATCCAATTAACTTGCATTGAAATCTTATTGAAATCCAATTAATAGTAAGTTCTTATAATAGATGGAGGGAAAGATTGCTAGGAGAGAGCTACGAAAACTTAAAATGGTCAGTTCTTTATTTATTTCTTTGAAATCATATTCATGATGTTACTTTATTTTTTGAGAAAATTCAAAGTTGCTAGCTTTTGCCGGCTGCACAAGAAACATGTGCAATTTTATTTTTAGGAGGTATTTTACTTTATTAAATGTTTAAAGTTACAGGACATGATTATGGGCACATCATGGAACATTTTAGGGCAGTTGTTGGTTTTCCTCTTGGTGATACATCAATGAAGTGGCCAACTTGCATCATATAATAACATTTTAGGGGAAGATGTAGGTATATGTTTTCTTAATGAATAATGTAATCATATGTATGAATATGAAATAAAGGTTGTTATTTAGTATGTGATAATCATGTATAGGGAGAAAACAACTTCTATTGACTTGTTTTATCTTTCCATGGATTGATTATTTGTATGACATTAAATTTTATTCAATGGATTGTATTTTTTTTTTATAAGTTATTTTATTTTTTGTTATGAGACATTAAATTCAAATTTAATTTGAAAATTAGTAAACCTATAAATAATATTTTTTAAAAAAATTTAAAATTATGATACGCAAAAATGTGTGTCATCTTCATTTACGACACGGCCTTTCTTGACAGGGGCTTCCTTGATACGCATTGCGTGTCATAAACATGCGCGTCGTAAGGTTACGACACGCAAATGCGTGTCACCTTCCTTTATGACAGGGCCTTCCTTGATACACATTGCGTGTCATAACTACGCATCGTAAATGCGTGTCATAAACGCGCGTCGTAAATGCGCGTTATAAAAAGACGACGCGCAAAAGCGTGTAGTCTCTCGTTATGACAGGGCCTTTCTTGACACGCATTCGTGTGTCGTCTGAGCATTTTACGACACGCATTCGTGTGTCATCTGAGCATTTTACGACACGCATTGCGCGTCGTAAAAGGCTGTTTTTCTAGTAGTGGGCAGAAGATTGATAAAGTATCAAATCTTTATGTAAGACATTATGCATCGTGTCCCATACGCTTCGGGTATAGAATTGATTGCAAATGCTATAATATTTGACCATTCTAAAATTTTCCAAATGTCTAGCGCATTTAGAGGGAAAAAGGACAAGAATCAGTTTGACTAAGATAATTAAACAACTATCAAAGGACAATCCAAAGTTCTCCTAGGATTGGTCGCTTGTGAGTAGTTGGAAGTATAGTATTGGATGGACCATATCGACATTATTATGAATAGATAAGATTCTATTGAGAATGAGTTGTCATATGGTAAATATGGAAAGTTTTCCATATTGGGAATTGAATATTGAAAATCTATGTCTAGATTAGAAACTTTTATTCAAAAGGATGTTCAAAGGAATGTACTTTGAGTGAGAGACATCATATCTAAGGAATGTTCAAAAATATCTTAGGACTATAAATAGAATTCTGAACAAAATTTATTCATTATTCGCATTTCCAACTAGAGAAAAGCCATTTTCTCTCTCACGGATCTTCGGGTTTTTATCCCAAAACGTGAGTACCTCTTTCTAGTAGTGTTAGAAAGCTTAATATGTGTTTATAACATGATTTAGATGGCTAAATCACTAGATTTAGGAGTTTACTCCCCAAGGTGTTCTTGGGCGGTAAACTCCCGAAACAAAGCCTAGACCTTCCCTTGTGATATGCTACTACCTTGGACACATATAGAAGTGTATTAGGGACAAGAAAACAACCAAGAAACTCAAACACATGGGAGTTCACTGCCCAAGATGATCTTGGACCGTGAACTCCAATAAATTGGATCAAAGGGTGCTTTTAAGGCACCTAAAGCCCTAGACATTTACATAGAATTGTTCCCACTTAATTGAAGGACTAAAACACATCAAAATCACCCCTTTAAGTGAGTTCATGGCCTTAATAAGGTTCTTGGGCCGTGAACATCAAACAAAGGCACCAAAGTGTGCCTAAGGCCTTCATATGCTTGGAATAAAAGTCTAGAACCTATACCACTTGTGCAAGAGACTAGAAAGCATCAAAAAAACCCATCCTCAAAGGAGTGTTTCTATGCCTTAAACCCTTCCAAGGACTTAACCACCAAGTTGGAATAATTCTAGGGATTATTTAACACCTTAAAACAACTAAAGACATTAAGTCTTGGAGTTTACGGCCGTAAACTCAAGAGTTTACAACCGTAAACTCCATGTGTGATGGTATATGGAGAATAAACTCATATATGGGGTCCTTTGGAACCCTAAACCTAAGTACCTTGTCCCACAACTGCCCAAGATGATCTTGGACCGTGAACTCCAATAAATTGGATCAAAGGGTGCTTTTAAGGCACCTAAAGCCCTAGACATTTACATAGAATTGTTCCCACTTAATTGAAGGACTAAAACACATCAAAATCACCCCTTTAAGTGAGTTCATGGCCTTAATAAGGTTCTTGGGCCGTGAACATCAAACAAAGGCACCAAAGTGTGCCTAAGGCCTTCATATGCTTGGAATAAAAGTCTAGAACCTATACCACTTGTGCAAGAGACTAGAAAGCATCAAAAAAACCCATCCTCAAAGGAGTGTTTCTATGCCTTAAACCCTTCCAAGGACTTAACCACCAAGTTGGAATAATTCTAGGGATTATTTAACACCTTAAAACAACCAAAGACATTGAGTCTTGGAGTTTACGGCCGTAAAATCAAGAGTTTACAACCGTAAACTCCATGTGTGATGGTATATGGAGAATAAACTCATATATGGGGTCCTTTGGAACCCTAAACCTAAGTACCTTGTCCCATAACTGCCCAAGATGATCTTGGACCGTGAACTCCAATAAATTGGATCAAAGGGTGCTTTTAAGGCACCTAAAGCCCTAGACATTTACATAGAATTGTTCCCACTTAATTGAAGGACTAAAACACATCAAAATCACCCCTTTAAGTGAGTTCATGGCCTTAATAAGGTTCTTGGGCCGTGAACATCAAACAAAGGCACCAAAGTGTGCCTAAGGCCTTCATATGCTTGGAATAAAAGTCTAGAACCTATACCACTTGTGCAAGAGACTAGAAAGCATCAAAAAAACCCATCCTCAAAGGAGTGTTTCTATGCCTTAAACCCTTCCAAGGACTTAACCACCAAGTTGGAATAATTCTAGGGATTATTTAACACCTTAAAACAACCAAAGACATTGAGTCTTGGAGTTTACGGCCGTAAACTCAAGAGTTTACAACCGTAAACTCCATGTGTGATGGTATATGGAGAATAAACTCATATATGGGGTCCTTTAGAACCCTAAACCTAAGTACCTTGTCCCACAACTGCCCAAGATGATCTTGGACCGTGAACTCCAATAAATTGGATCAAAGGGTGCTTTTAAGGCACCTAAAGCCCTAGACATTTACATAGAATTGTTCCCACTTAATTAAAGGACTAAAACACATCAAAATCACCCCTTTAAGTGAGTTCATGGCCTTAATAAGGTTCTTGGGCCGTGAACATCAAACAAAGGCACCAAAGTGTGCCTAAGGCCTTCATATGCTTGGAATAAAAGTCTAGAACCTATACCACTTGTGCAAGAGACTAGAAAGCATCAAAAAAACCCATCCTCAAAGGAGTGTTTCTATGCCTTAAACCCTTCCAAGGACTTAACCACCAAGTTGGAATAATTCTAGGGATTATTTAACACCTTAAAACAACCAAAGACATTGAGTCTTGGAGTTTACGGCCGTAAACTCAAGAGTTTACAACCGTAAACTCCATGTGTGATGGTATATGGAGAGTAAACTCATATATGGGGTCCTTTGGAACCCTAAACCTAAGTACCTTGTCCCACAATAGCTTAGATGCAATCCTTAGGGCTTAAAACACTTATATAAAGTGTTTATTATGTTCTAGGATGTCTTAACATTATCAATTAGTAACTTAAGACTAATTGAGTGCATATATGTGTGATTATATGTTCATTAGGATCGTAGTGTGTGTACAAGTCCTCACTTGACGCCTAACAATCCTACACCGTCCAATTCATCCAAATCACCATCTACAGGTGAGTTCATACCCCTAATTAATGTTTAAATGATTTTAAATGCTTTAATGGGGGGAATACAAGTAGAAAACAATATGTTATTAAATCATCTATATGTATTTTATAACTGTGTTTTCATTCAACAAATTTTACATACTACAAAATGTGATGCATGAAATGGTTTTCTAGCTTTAAAATACTTTGTCATCAAATGTATTACTTTTGAAATGTTTATCAAAATGACATCAAGTCACTTTTATATTTGTTCAAAACCCTTAGATGTCTTACAAAACCATTTTTCATTTTTGAACTAAACTATGCATATACATTTATATTCTTATATATGTATTGATGTTATAGTTTACAACTTTCATTTAGTTTCTCACAACCTTGAGTAGTAAGAGTGTATAAACCTACTTGGACAACCAATTACCTTTCAGTAAATTATCATAGGGATAATTTGGAGATATCAAACATTATTCCTATTACAAGGAATCACACAAGAGTCAGTTCATTCATGAGTCTACACCAATACATTACCTGATACATGAATATGTTTACATATACTTACCTGATACATGAACACACTTACAGGAATACCATACATGAACACTATTACATAAGTGCATTATCCTGTATTCACTTACCTGGATACTTGTACTTAGAACTATGAGGAAGATATATTCGTACCTTCTGTGTAAATTTTCCTGCCTATCCCTGTTCGATGGGATGTCTAGACGGGACTAACCATTCCGGAACCCAGCTGTTAGCAACACTGGGTGATGAACATCTACGGATGTCTAAGGTTATCTCTTATAATAGATAGATTGATATCGGAACTAACCATTCCTCCATCCTGTTGTTGCAATAGAGGATGAGATGAAAATCTTCGGATGATCATTAGGTTACCACTTGTATTAGGAGTCGGCTACGGGACTAACCCTTCCTCCAACCTGCTGCTGCTACAGAGGACAATTGCACCATCTTCGGAGGTTCATTACGTTATTCAAATTGCTTATTGCGATGGCGTGTTAGTCCTGGTATCCAGGGATAACACTTACATGGTTATATTTTTCCTATTTACTTTATTTTGTGATGTATTCACATAAACGATGAGTTTAGACTAATTATTGTTAGTAGTAGTCAAAAAGAAGGAAAAACTATTATTTTACTTACAAAACATTTGGGTCTTGGTAGAAGACTACATTGTCATAACAAAACATTCGGGTCTTGGTAGAAGACTACATTGTCATAACAAAACATTCGGGTCTTGGTAGAAGACTACATTGACATAACAAAACATTCGAGTCTTGGTAGAAGACTACATCTCAAACTAATAGAACATAAGGGATTTTCTAGGGCTTTTCATACTTACATCAACATTATCATTTAAAGGTTTACATGACTTTTAAAACAGCTTTTAGTAAGCAAGACAATGACACTTAAATACTTACGGATTCACCAGCTTTAAAGCATATACTCTCTTTCAAAATAACTTGTATTCTCAGGTCATCAGTAGACAGGTACGATGGCTAGGTTTTGAGAAGACGGAGCAGACAAGTCTCGTCTTTTATTTTGATTATATATTTTTGGTGTCTTATTACAATGAAAGAACACACATGTATTAAAACTTTACTTATAGTGCAATGGATGATGTTGTTGCTTGTTTACTATTTTACACTGTTGTGATACTGTACATGACATCCTCCACCCCGGAACATTTCCGCCGTTCTTGGTTTTGGGGTGTGACATGCTGTGACATTACAAAAGGATCGTTGCATAAAATGTTAGAATCTAACATATTCCATAAGTGGCAAGAATTTCATATTCTTTCACTTGTGAAAAGGATTGGGAGTTGTGAAATGAATATGATTGGAAATGTGTTCATTTGATCTATTTCACAAAGTAAGAACCATAGGTATACATTGTGTGCATGCTAAGAGCATGGGACAAGTGTAATAATTCATGTAAGAAGTTGATTACCCGAAACAACAAATAATGAGTAATTGATATGGCGGTAAATAAAAGGTGTGTTATTTATACTCAAAGGTTTGAGGCCATATGGGATTAATATTATCCTTGTGTTTGCATGTTTTGACTTCCTGAATAATTTAATTGGTTTAGAACAGTCAAATTATTCGAACGGGCCACAGTCGTTCATATGTTGGAAGTAGGTATGAATGAAGACTGTCGTGAATTGGTGTGTGGATTGTCTAAAGAGCATTAGACATAAGCAAATGTTTGCTGCAACGTTCATGAGTGCTTATGAATATGATTTGAGCATTAGATTAAACCCACGCTCACTTGGATCACTTCATGGATTGTTATCACGAGTGATTGGTGAGACGATAACATCTTATATTCTTGAAACCGAGATGTGTGAGTTGTATCTTGTGAATCGGTTTCACATTGATAATATGTAAACGCACCAGTAACTTGGTGTCATAAAACATATTGTTGTGTGTGATTCGGTGAGTAAGTACAAGCGAGCATTGAATCAAAGTTTATCCGTTCCTTTTATCCAAAGTAGGATAAAAGCGATATCTTTGGGCCCCTCGATGATTTACTGATGACAAATGTAAATGCTCGGCCGGGCTAGGGCTAATTTGATTTGTTCAATTAGTCAGCCGTCATAAATCGGAAGTCGAGAAATAGTGCAGAGAGAATGATTAGAAATCATGTCTCATATGATATCAAGAATGGAGGAATATATGATCCCTTATCTAAAGGACACGTGTATCTGATAGGATCAGAGTTGACAGCGGCTTTGGAAAGCTACGATTGCAGATCAGGATCTAAAGTCATACGCATAATATTTATTAGAGTTATCCAAGTGGGAGACTATTGGATTAGTGTCTAAGTCCATAACTATTTTGGTATGTACTTGACCCGATGGTGCATGGTCCTTTTGGGTTGCCTTCACCAATGCAACTTGATAGGATGATTAATGGAGAGATAGGTTTAAATATGATTTATTAATATATTATGAGAATAATATATTAAAGGATAAATCATATTGTTTAATTAATATTAGTCAAGAATTAATAAGAATTAAGTTTGTGACTAAAAGAGATTAATTAAACTTAAGGGACTAGAATTGTAATTATAAGATAATTGCAATGGATTGCCTTATATTATAAGGTTGGACGAATTCTATGGGGAAACCCATTAGAAATCGTCCAAGGGCTTTAAGGAAAGGAGTCCATGGGTTGCTTAGGGCTTAAGCATCCAAATTAGGGTTTCCTTGTTAGATAACCCTAATAGCCTCACTATATATAGAACCCTTATGCCCCAAAAACGTGGATAAGCTTCCTTCTAGGGTTTCCACTAGTTTTGGGCAACCTCCTTCTCTTCTCTTCTTCATCCTCTTGCTCTTGGTGTTTGTGAACCATTAGAGGAGTGACATTTGTGACTCTAAGCTTTCTAAAGTCAATATAAGAAGGATTTGGGATTGTTATTGCTATATAACAATCAAGGTAATATCTTAAACCCATTCTTATGTTAATATGATTACTTGTATGTAACATCCCGAAATAGCAAGAGTAGAGTTGGAGGGCTAAAAGTGTAATTTGGGAAAGAGTGACTCGGCGAGTCCATGGATGGACTCGGCGAGTAGAGTCACGACTTGGTCGCGTGTTATGTAGCCGACTCGGCGAGTCAATGAGATGGACTCGGCGAGTAGGCGCTGAGTGGAGAAAACCCTAATTCTCGGGGTTGAGCCCTATATAAAGAACATTATGTTTCTTCCCCAGCCTCTTTATTTCCCCCTTGAGTTCCAAAAACCCAAAATCGTGGAGAAGCACCATTGTTGAGTGGATTGGAGCTTGGAGAAGTTTTTGTTGAAGGGATTTTGGGAGATTGAAGGCTTGGAGCAAGGGGCTTTGCTTGGATTCGAATTACATTGCAGTTGGGGCGTCCTTTGGAGGTAATATCTTGTTCTTGGGCTATTGTTATGTTGTTTCTTCATTTTGGGGTTTGTGGGAACTTGCCATGGATGTAATTGGAAGTCTAGAGGTTAGATCTGAGGTTGCTACCTCAGATCTGGAATGAAGAAGAATCAGAGAGCATGAAAGTCCCTGTGTTGAAGTGTTTAGTGAAGCTTACATGTCCCAAACCCTAGCCCAATGTGCAAATGGCCTAGATCTCTATGGATTCACGTAAAGTTTGCCACTTTATGTGATGGATGGGCTATAAGAGGCTAGATCTATGTTTTGGATCAATTGCATGGCTTGGATTGCTTCTGTATGGATTCAGACCGGTGGTACTCGTCGAGTCACATGGGTGTACTCGACGAGTTGTTTGAAGATGAGTTGGGACTCGGCGAGTTGGAAGAACAACTCGGCGAGTTGGATGAAGATGGCCTGGAACTCGGTGAGTTGTATGAACAACTCGGCGAGTAGGTTGAAGATAGCCATAGACTCGGCGAGTCTTGTCGAAGAGTTCCGATATTCTCTGGTTGAGTCGAGAATCGGTAAGTCAAGGGATGACTCGGTGAGTTGTGTGCGAGAGGACTCTGAAGTTGAGGGACTCGGCGAGTCTCGGGGTGACTCGGCGAGTTAGGTCGAGGATTGAGTGAAGTTCTGAGTATGGGAACTCGGCGAGTCATCGGGTTGACTCGACGAGTAGGGTCAGTTAGGGGTTGACTTTGACCTTGTCTTTGACCAAGGGTTGACCAGTGGTTTCCAGGGGTATTTTGGTAATTGTTGATTATTGTTTGAGTTCAGTGCATTGGTGGCTGTCCAGAGGTGGAGATAGTATCAGTGATCGGAGCAGCTTGAGTTATCTGTTCAATCGGCAGTTTCGAGGTGAGTTATCCTCACTATATCAATAGGGTTTAAGGCACCAAGGCCGACCCCTTTATTGGATGGAAATCCGGGTAGTGTCTGCTGTTATGATATTGCGGAATATGGGCCGGAAGGCATTACGTTATGGGCCGGAAGGCATTATGTGTTGTGGGCCGGAAGGCATTACATGTTGTGGGCCGGAAGGCATTGTGATGTGGACCGGAAGGTCATGGCCTGGAAAGGCGTATGTGTGTAATTAGTATGTTGACTGATTCGTAAGGCGATGTTATGCTAGTGACCGGTTAGGCCGGTATCTTGGTTAGGGTAATGATATGTTATGTGATATGTCGATCGATTTGCTGACTGTGATCTGTTGTATGATTATATATTATGTGCACAATTGCTTGGTCTGGGGTTTGACCCGATATGAATGACTGTTCTGTGATCTGTTATGTTATGTGGGCATTTTATGTTATGGTCCGGAAGGCGATGTGTTATGGGCCGGAAGGCAATATGTTATGGGCCGGAAGGCGATATGTTTGGACCGGAAGGTCGTGGCCTGGAAGGCCGTATATGTCGTTCGTATTTTGGGGGTATCTCACTAAGCTTTCGGGCTTACAGTTGTGGTTTTATGTTTTCAGGTTCTCAGGAGTCTGTGGCAAGGCAAAGGCGTGATCGTACCATTCCCTGCGTTGGTGTTTTATGATTTGAACCTGGGAAAAATACTCTGTTAAATAATGTATTGAAAACCTTTTTGTAACAACGTTATTAAATGGGTGGTTTTGGAAAGTTTTAATTGTTTTGAAATTTTGGTCGTTACATTGTATGCTAGAATTAGGGTTTATAGTCTTGGATAACTTGCATATACAATAGAGAAACCTAGATCCAAGCATTAGGGTTTGTATGAGCACATAGGATGTTCTTATGACCAAAACCCATCACAAACAAAAATAGTTATTTTCTGTCTGTGTCTTTTTTATTGTTGTGTCATATTGTTTTAATCTATGTTTGTCTTATCAATGCTATTTAGGGGATATTCGACTTTTATTGTAAATATTCAGCTTCTATTGTCTCTAATTATATCAAATGGCATTAATGACAATTACAAAAACTCAAAACACACCTACAAATTGCAATTATCGCATATTAGATTAAACGTAAAGTACATTTATATTAACCAACTATGTCCATAAGCAAATACAAAGTACTTTTCCATAGCAATTCAATTTCTTACTATTAGGACATATTAAAATGAAGGAAAAAACTGGTATTAAATTAACCAAAATGGAAAAAAGGGAAAAATAGTAATTGTGCCTAAAATAGTAAAAACTTATAGTTTATTCAACAATACTTAAAATTTACTACTAATGAGTAGTAGGTTGCTATTAGACGAAAAAAAATGAAAAATATAATGCTATAATAAAGGGATTGTAGTATAGAAAGTTTAAGAAGATAAACACAATTAATTTTCAATAAAATGATAATTATGTAATTTCAGTACAATACAACACTATAATTACGAAATATTTGTTAATTATGCAATTATACTTTTTTGCACATTATAAACTTTCATGTACTTTCTAAATCAGGCATTGTACTATAGAAATTTTTAGATAAATGAAAAATATGGTGCTATTAAATGAAAAGCAGGCTACTAGTATACGACATAAATGGAACGATGATATAACATTATAGTAAAAGAAAGTAGGATGCAATTAAACAAAAGTAGGTTGCTATAAATGAGAAGTAGGCTGCCATTTAAGTCATATTAGGAAGAAAATAACCAATTAGGTTAAATTTGAAATTACAAGAGCCATTCATGAAAATTAGATATAATAAGGATATATTTGATAATTCATTTACCTTGTATCAGTACTTTAATTCTGGTTATTTTCTCTTATTTAGTTTATTAATAATAATGTTTTTTCTTTTCAAAAAAGATTTATTATCAAGGCTACAAATCTCTTCTCGGTTTACAATAAAACATAAAGCATAATGAATAAAAAAAGGATCATATAGATTTTTCCCAACTTCTTAACTTAAATCAAACTAATAAAAATTTATATCAACTTATAATTCAAAAGTTAATTATTTTAACCAATATTACTCTTTTAGCTTTAAATACTTCTAATGATGATTACAACTTTGATAGTAAGATAATCAAAATAAATGCTTTAATGGAATGATGTTATAACTTTAAATTAAAGGAAAGTAGGCTGCAACTAAATGAAAATAGGTTCCTCTAATCTAGTTTATTGTTAATAAAAGGGTAATTATTTAAATTTATATAGTATGCTACTGTGACTTTGAAAATTAGTAAATTAATAGCAACCTACTTTCTATTTACAGCAAACTTATAATAATATGACATAATTAAGAAGAAGGATGCTAAAATATACATATAAATATAATAAAATGGTAGTTATGTAAATTTCACTTTTGATTCTGGAAGCATCAAAATAATGGCAATGATATAAGAAAGTAGGTTGCTATTAAACGAAAGTAGGTTGCTATAAATGCAATTTAGTTTTAATAAAAAGGTAATTAGGTAAATTTCAGTTTCCATTTATGTAAAATTAGATAGTATGTCACTTGAATTACAAAATTAATCAAGGTACATTTTCCTTTCATGTACAAAATCATACCAGGTGACATGAAACACTAAAAAAAATACATTGCTCTCACGAAAAAAGACAATACAAGTGAAAGAAAACCAAACTAAAAATAATATATTAACATAAATGACCCTTGTTTAAAAAAATTAACAAAAATGGTCCTTGTATAAAAAAACAAAATATGGTATGTGTTCAAAAAAAAATTAAAATAGTTAAATTGAAACTAACCTTGTTTACCTTGATGGTAAAAAGTACAACATTTACATCAAATCATTCAGTAAATTTACTAAAACATTGGATTTAACCCTATTCTTCATGTTTTTTTACTAATAAAAGTGGAAATCATCCATTAGTGGCTTCCTAAGATACCTATACATGATCTTCACTTATTTTCCTATCAAACATATATTCGATCGCCCATATCAAAACACAAGTATAAAGATGGTGAGCAAATATCAACGGTAAAATAGTCCTAAAACAAACTCAAGTTATTTCGTAATGATCCTTAAACAAACTAAAAAATATAACTTTGTTGGAAATGAGTTACATGAATACATGTTGAATACAGGTAGTTAGATTAACATATGTGAAATGAATTTTGTTTTGTAAAAATCTAAAATAAAACAAACCTCCTCACACTTTTAGTTCCATCTAATAACATCATACTTTTGGGCAATGAAAACCAATATAAGGCTGCATAGGTATGAGAAAATAACTAAACAGATATGAGTAAATATCACTAGAAAAATGTTCTGAATATGGTTAAACCTAAACATATTAAGTTTTTATTAACGAAATACAAAATACAACAGCAGGAAATAAAAACAGTTTACAAATCGTATAATGAGCTAATATAGACGAATATCAAATTAATATTAATGGTCCACAGTGTTTAATAAGATGCTAATTTTGAAAGTTAAATGCACAAATATAAAAGATATATTGAATAAAGGAACTTTTTCAACTGCAAATTGTCAATTTCTATGTTTAACTGGTCAAGAGAATGTTACACTAATTTCCTTCATTTGTATTCAAATTATAATAACAGTGATTGTATTTTTTTAATCACAAATATTGAAGAGTTCAAACAACTTGAGATATGAACTAAAATACCATTCAGATTCTACGTAATAAGGGAACCAACCTTTAACATCTCTATATACAAATGACAAACAATAGAAGTGGTAGATCTAATAGAGTAATAGGGGAAGTTAATACATAATATAGACTAATATCAAATTAATATTAGTGGTCCCCAAAGTTTAATTAGATGTTAATTATAAAAGTGAAATGTAAAAATAACATAATAAAAAAGCAATGTTCTTCGAAAGTAGTTTTGTATACACTAAACTGATGTATTGAAATTTTGTGAATCGAGAAGCTATGTTTCTACAGCTGTAGTAACCTCTACACATTCCAAGTATATTCCTGCATTTGGAATGTCGAGTAACACAAAAACAACTTTTCCAATTATGGATGAGCACAATAACTAAATAATTTAATCAATGAACAAAAGAAAGAACAATGGTCAAACAAAAATAGAACCAAACAAAATAATTAAAATGTCAGTGACAATATTTCTTTGAGAAATTCTATCGAACATCGTATATGCATTCCAATATACAAAAACATTCAAATAATAAAGTTACATCAACAAGGACAAATTAAGTAAAAAGATAAAAAAAAAATACATAAACTTTGCATTGACTCAACAATAAACTGCTTTGCAAAAGAAGGTCATCATTAAACCAAAATGATTTGCTAACCTTATGAAGATGGTAGTGTAGTCGATTTTGATAATGCAAGAGTAAATGTTTGAAGAAAAACCATATGAATTTGACTACCGAAAGTAATACTAACATACGAAGAAGAAAATCGCACACAACAAAAATAGAGTGATTGATATCAGGGTATATTGAATTCCTTTTATTCAAAACTGCATAATTTTGGAATTGTTATGAAAGATTAGCTGTGAGATCGAGGAATAGGTGAATGATATGAAGGATTTAAAAAGGAATGAAAGATAGGTTTGTATAGCAATTATTATGATATTTTAATTTAATCAATACGTTGCCTATATTAAGATTCAATCAACTGTGGTTTTTAATATTAAGAAAAATGAAAAAATAGCCAAGTGGAAAATGATAAAATGATAAAATGATAATAACCAGAAAAAGTCATGTGGCATATTGAATAAGAAGAGGACAAATGGAAAATTATTCTCATTTATTATGGTAGATGTGATTAGATACATATAAATCACATGTGATTAAATAAGAAAATAAAAACAAAAATGAATATTGTCCACATAAATCATATGTGATTTAATACATAAGAATAACAAAAATGAATATTGTCCATATAAATCATATGTTACTATATTCATATAATCATATGTGATTAAACACACGAGAATAACGAAAATGAATCTTGTGCACATAAATCATATGTGATTATATGTTTTAATCACATATGATTTATGTGGACAATATTCATTTCACATTTTTGATTCATTAGTTAGTCCCGTGTATTTAATCACATGTGATCTTATATATCTAATCCAATATGATTTATATAAAAAACTTTTATTTTAGCGTTCTCGATTTCATAGATGTTCCCGTGTATTTAATCACATATTATTTATGTGGACAAGATTCGTTTTTGCATTGTTGATTCAATAGTTGTTCTCGTGTATTTAATCACATGTGACTATATGTATTTAATCACATATGATTTATGTGGATAAGATTATTTTTCACGTTCTAGATTCAATGGTTGGTGTTGAGTATTTAATCCCATGTGATTTATATGTATTTAATCACATACGATTTATTAGACTTTTAAAATATCTGTAATATTCACATGTGACTATATCATGTAACATTCACATATGTATCTATTCACATATAACTCATATGTGATTAGGTACATATAATCATATGTGATTACATGTGAATAGTTGGTCTTGAATACTTAATCATATGTGATTGGTATGTATCTTATCACATATGACTTATATGTTAATAGATACATATGTGAATGCTACATGATATAATCACATGTGACTATTACATGATATATTAAAAACCTGATAAATCATACATGATTAAATACATATAAATCATATGTGATTAAATACTTGAGACCAAATCTAGAACGTGAAAAATAATCTTGTCCACATAAATTATATGTGATTAAATACATATAATCACATGTGATTAAATACACGAAAACAGCTATTAAATCTATACCATAAAAACAAATCTTGTCCACATAAATCATATGTGATGAAATATGGATCTTAGTCTTAACCAAGAATTAATTTAGGGTTACAAATTATTAGAATGATGAAATCAAACTAACTAAACTTTCATTTTGTAGATGTCGAATGAAAAAAAAACAACCTTCCTTTTCCTCCTCCTCCTCCGCCACCTCACTCCAACTTCTCACTCCTTTAAATAAGAAGTGGTTGCTTATAATAAGCATTATGATGAATCAACAACAGTTGTTTGCCTGATGTTGGCGATCATGTCTTCTAAACTCCAAAAGAGTTTCGAAAGCCTTGGGCTTACAACATAATTGAGCATCTTAATAAAATGTTCCAAGAGCAGGCATGGCAAAAACAGTTCGAGATCGTGAAATCCTTAATGGCTTGTATAAATCAAGATGTGACTCATGTATGTACGAACATTCAAAAAATGAAGTCGTATATGGACAGATTGGAGAACTTGGGTATCGGTGTTAAAAAGGAGTTGATCATTGACATGGTCTTCAACTCACTTTTTGGTTAATATCATCGGTTCATTATGAAACATAATATGAAAAATCTTGACAAGATGTTAATGGAACTTCGTGGCTTGTTGAAATCTGCTGAATAATATGCCTAAGACTAAAATTTGGACTACTCTTGCTCTTGTCTTGGCTACTGGTCATGGTGGTCCTAACAAGAAAAATAATATTTTCCCAAAGGTAAACAAAAAGCCTAAGGTTAGAAATTTCAACCAACGTCTTAAGAGAAAGGTCGATTATAAGATAGCTCCCACCACTAAACCTAAAGAGGCAATTTGTTTCCATTTCCAAGAAAAGGGTCAGGGAGACATTACTCCCCTATGTCACTAGAGGAACTAAATAAGAACAAGTCTAATAGGATTGGCACTTCAAATATTTTTATGATGGAACTCTATAATGTATCAACTTCTAGTTATTGGGTTCTTAACACTAGTACTCATACTTGCTAAGATATACATGAACTAAAGGAAAACAAAAGACTAAAGCATACATAGTTGAACTTGATCATGGGGAACGGACATACTACACTTGTTACAAGGATTGAAGAATACAAGCTAATTCTTAACAATGTTGTTTCATTTAGTTTATTGAATTGTTTCTTCTTGCCTTATATGTCTCAAAAAGTTATTTCTTTTCATGCATGTGCAATGATGATTTTTGTTTTTTCGTTTCATAATGATAATGATTATATTTTGGTTTATAAAAATGGTACATTTATTTTCAAAGCTAGTCCTTTCAATGTAATATATGAAAGAGTTGTGTGTATTGGAAAATTTAATAATATAATATTAAATGTTGGTTCTTTAAATGATGTATTCAATAACTAATGCTTATGACATTGTCGTCTTGGCCATATAAACAAGAAGCTCATTGTCAAGCTCCAAAATGATGGGATCTTGGAATCATTTGACCTAGATTCTAATGATGCATGCAAGTGTTGCTTGCTTGGAAATATGAAAAACATGCCTTTCACAAGAAACTATGAAAGAGGCAAGGATATGTTGGACCTAATCAAAATTGATGTATGTCGACCGTTCGGATCTCCAAGCTATCTATTTTTTTTACTTGTAATATCCATACAATATCTTTTTGTTATGAGTTTTTTCATTGTCATGCATAAAAGGACTATATTGTATTTATCATTTTTTTTAGTTTCTTTATAATTTATAAATTTTAAAGGGGAAAATATCATAAAAGTCTTAACTTTTACATGCATAGTTGGAAAAATCCCTTACTTTTGTTTTGGTTGGTTAAAACCACAACTAATCGGATGACCTTCCCTTTTTTACCTTATTATCCACTAATCAACAAGATCAAACGGTTTTTTAAATAGAAGGTTTTTCAGAAAATTTAAGTTTTTACCTACAAAAAATGTTATGGTTTTTTTCAATCAAATGTGTACAACTTTAGACTTTTTTGTTATTTATCATTCCTTTCGTCGAACAGATTTCTATACACAAATGGTATTTGTACGTGTGCGTGTGTGTGTGTGTGTGTGTGTGTATATATATATATATATATATATATATATATATATATATATATATATATATATATAAACTTATTTAATGTTTAAACATATAAATATCGTAATATAAATATAAAATGACTATAGTACGTACTTTATATGTATAAAATAAGTTTTTTGTTATTTATATTATATGTAGAAAACGTTTTTTTTATGTATAAAAAATGTATGTTTAATGCATTTATGTATGTATAAGAACCATATTATACATGAAAATCTTATTCGTATGCCTATATTTTAGGATATATAAAATACATACAAAAGACTATATATATATATATATATATATATATATATATATATATATATATATATATATATATATATCAAATTTGATTTGTATACCTCCACAAATACATAAAAATAAAATTTTTATGCATAAATATGTTTTTTACATATAAAAATAAGTGAAATACATATTTTATACATATAAAATACATGCAATATGTATTTTATACTTATATTATGATATTCATATGTTTAAACATTAATACGTTTTTTTTATAGATATATACAATTCATGTATATAAATCCGTTTGATAAAAGGAATGACAAACACCAAAAAAGTCATACGTTTTACATACTCAGTTGGAAAAAGCCTAACTTTTCTTTTAGGTAGAAATCATATGTTTTCCCCAACAGAAAACATAAATGAATCATCATTCCCATCGTTATGTCATCCCCAACAGAAAACATAAATGAATCATCATCCCTAACTTCAACGGAGACCATGTTTGCTTTACATTTTTTTCCTTATCATTAGAAAGATTGAAGTAAGCATATGATATTCAAAATAAGATAAGTTGTTTCTCAAAATTATCAATTTTCAAGTGATCAAAAAATCAACTTTATGGTGGTATTTGTTGCTATAATTAACTTTGTTTATTGTGTAATAAACTTACTAATTCTATACAGTATAGGATTGCTATAAATACTTTCATTTATTGTGTAATATATTCTTATTGATTCTATATATTCTTCCATTTTTATATCGGATTTTGAAAGATTATATCTCCATAATTTCAATCTAAAATATTTCTTTCCAAGGTGATTTTATTTTTCATTAATGAGCAATTATATCAATTCACCTAAAAGTATAAATTGAAGTATCCAAATGTATGTATGACATTATAGTAAATGGAAACTAAATAAATAAATAAATATATATGATAATAATAAATGCAAAATCACATTCAATAAAAACTGTTGAATAGTAGACTATATAATACCTTGTCAAATTTACATTTTTAACTAATTTCTAAAGCAAACATGAATTCCATGCTAAAAAGTTGGTTTCTTATTATCATATGTATACTTTCTACCATTTCACCAAAATACGCTTGTTTCATAAAGCGAAAATCGAGGATTTTCATTACCAATAATATCGAGGATAATATTGTGGTTCATATCCAATCAAAAGATGATGATTTTGGAAATCGCACCATTCCATTTAATGCTAACTTCAATTGGGGTTTTTGCCAAAGAGTTATATTCGGACACACGCTTTACTTTGCATCCTTTTGGTGGGGTTCTTTATCCCAACATTTAGACTTGTATAATCCAGATATCGCTCGATATTGCAAGAATCCTAATGTATGTTATTGGCTGGTACGGACCGACGGATTCTGGATATCTCATCAAAATTTAACATTTCCAGAAAGTTGGAACATAATGCGAACATGGACTGATTAAGAGATAACTTTTTTTGGTGGATTAAAGGGATAATTATGAATAAAAAAATATAGTTCACTTTTTTGTTGCAAATTGGTTGGTATATCGTCTTATATGTTCTAAATATATTTGGATGTGTTCTTCATTTCCTTTCATAGGCTTTCATAGGTATGTAGGTAGGAATCCACAAATAATTTCCCAAGTCCAACACGAACATCATTTTTGTTGATCTAGAAACAATGTGAGTTATCTCTTCCGTGTTGGCAACAAGCAAGGCCATTCCATTGGTTTTTAATACCCGAGACAAGATCAGAATATTTTGCCCTTATATATCTACCATACGATGCAATAGACAAAAAGTATATATGAAAAAAGTATAAAAACAAAAATACAGCAAATTTTATAATAAAAAATATATACAAACAAAACCCTACAAAATCACCTAAAACGATATGTTTGTGGATTTTTTTTATGTAAAAACATCTTATTTAACAATAATCAATACTTAAAATTTCTTATCTAATAAGTATTCCTATAGTCATTGTCCTTTGGAGATACGATTTGAAGATCTTTAATTTTGAAAACATTCTTTCTTTGGAAGCAACCGTAATCATCGCCTTCAAAAAAATTCTTATATGAGACCAACACATTAGGGAACATGTTCATTCTTCGTCATACTCCGTTATTTGATAGATGTCTAATGACTTTTACCTTTGTAGGCTTCATCCGAAAATATTTTCTACAAAATTTGTAACTTCATAAATAACTTTATTCCATCAATATCATATTCTTCACCATTTGTCAATTTGGACCCAAGATTTAAAAAAAAAAAAAGATTAATTCACCATCATCTAAGAAAACTAACTTGAAACCATTAAACAAAAATCCAAATATAGTTTGAATTTGTTAAATTCTACTTTCCATTTGAACAAGATTCATATCTACAAGAATAATAATATAATATTTTCTAAATGCTTCTTGAGAATATTGATGTTCTCTTTAGGTATTTGGAATTTCGTCAAATGTGTTTTTTTAATAAGAAACACGTTTGTTAGGAAATTCAGGTTCAACTCTAATATTATTTGCTATTTCTTTAGCTTCACAAATAGTTGAATCAAACCCACTTTTCCTATATTCTTCATAATAATTAATCAAAATCTCTAAGTACCGTAACATCCAGAGGCATTTATTTGGATTGTAATTTTTTAGTTACCAAATTAATTTTATATAAAATTTCTTTCCATATAACTAAACTTAAAATAAATTCAAAACTAGAAAATTCACTATTTATGTAACATCCAGAGTTTCGGGTATGATTTAATTTTATTTATTTATTCAAGAAAAAAGAGGGACTCGACGAGTTGGTGCCACGACTCGTCGAGTAGGTGAGGAAGTTTCCACGAATCTTCGCGACCAGACTCGACGAGTCGGGCATATGACTCGCCGAGTCTGCGCTGGCAATTGAAACCCTAATTCCCGGGTTTTTGAGCCTTTTTAAGGGCACTCATAGCCTCCCATTGCGGCTACAAGTCCCTTGAGAGAAACCCTAAGTGAGCTAAATCGTTTGTGAGGAAGGAGAGGCCATATTTGATCTTCTATCATTGGTTTAGCAAGAAGAAGGTGATCAAGATCAAGAGGAGGCTGAAGTAGGTCCTATTTGGGGAAATTTTGAGCTCAGGAGTGCTTATTTGAGGTATAATCTCGATCCATCTTCTGTTTTGGTGATTGTTTATAGAGTTAGGGTTTTGTAGACCCTTTTGTAGATGGTTTTGTTGAGTATATGGTTCCTTTTCGTATTATGGTCTTGGATCTGGATCTATAGAGGTCCAGCAACCTTACTCCTTTGAGCTTTATGAGGATTGTTGGTGAATATGAACTTAGGATGCCATATTAGAGGTCATTTCTTCAAATAGAACCTTGGAGCCTTTGCATGGGCATCAAGCTTCGAACTTTACGTGATTATTGGGACTAGAAATGATAGATCTATTGAGTAGAGCATCAGATCTGACCTCAGGAAGCCATTTGAAGTTGAGCATGGATTGGACTCGCCGAGTCCATGAACAGACTCGACGAGTCGAGTCGATTTGTCCTGAGACTGTGAGTCTAGAGAGTGACCCGCCGAGTAAGTGAGTGACTCGATGAGTCAAAACAGAATCAGACGAGTAAAGTTCACGACTAGACTCGCCAAGTCGTTGAGACAACTTGACGAGTCTGGTTAAGGTTGACCGTTGACTTCGTTGACTTTTAGGGTTTTGGTCAACAATTGTACTCTGGGATCAGGAAGGCGTAAAATGGTCTTTTACCCTTCTGTGGGATTGTAGAAAGGAGTGTAGTCTAGCCTTGAGAGCCGTTAATGCTTGAAATAATTACTTTATGTGATTAGGCAGGCCTAGGTCGTTGTTTCGAGGTTCAAAGATACCGAGTTGTGATTTTCTGAGACATCCGAGGTGAGTCTTCTCACTATACGTTACCTAGAGTGGTATTATGAGTTAACCGGAGGGTCTTATGTGCTATGTATGAGATTATGTGCTATGAAAGAGTTTATGTGCTGTGTGATATATGTATGTTATATGATTGTATAGACCGGGCCGGTGGGTCCAACGATACAGAACGGACTGAAGGGTCCAACGATACAGACCGAACCGGAGGGTCCAAAGATTCAGAACGGGCCAGAGGGCCCAACGCGCTATAACCGGACCAGAGGGTCCAACGAGCTACAGGACTGAAGGGTCCCACTGAGACACATCGACCAGAGGGTCGTGCTATAGCCTCGAGTGGCGTACGTGTTGTATGTTGTATTTTGGGGAACTCACTAAGCATTTATGCTTACAGTTGTTGTGTTATGTGTTTCAGGTACTAGCGAGGACCGTGGGAAGGCGTCGGCATAAACCGTACACACAGAGTGGATATTTGTCTATGATATTAGGAATATCTTTTCAGTAATAACAATTGTGAAATACTCTTTTGAGAATGTTTTTAAATGTAATTTTGGTTGTTGAAAAATGAAATTTTTGTTTCGAAAATTACGTTGTTACAAATTGGTATCAGAGCCTTGGTTTGAGTGACTCGGATGCACCTTTGGCGGTATCTGAACTCAAACTGAGGATTTGAGAAATTTTCAACAATAAGAACTAAATTTTCTAAAAGAGCAAGAAGTTTTGAGACAACCAGAGCAGAGCAGTGTGTACGGTCTGCCAGCGCCCAAATGGTGAATCCCCAAAATACCCTTACATTATGTGTTATGAGATATGATATATTATGTTATGCATGCTAGAGTAGGCTAGGTATTCATATTAGGACTAGAGTGGCCTGATTTGTGATGCCTTAGCCTAGGAGATTATTGCTGCTATGAAATGCCTTGAGAGTGAGTAGGTAGCAGTGAGGAGCTCAAGAGAGGTCTACCAGAGGGTATGCATAGCGAGAGTAGAGTACTTGCGATCCGGAATCCAAGGAGGAGGACTTGGGGTGAATGCGGATGCAGTGTGGTCGGTAGTATAGGGCCCGTACTACCGAAGACACCAGGTCGGTGAGCAGTCCAAGTAAGAATCCTTAGGATGCTAGAGGACGAGTAGGATTGTGTTATCGAGTGCGAGCATGCTCGATCGAGTCTCTGGTATCTTTTTGTTATATTTCAGAGACATCTTGTTGAGTGCACGTCACACTCCAGATAGCGGCGGAGTTAGCGATGACGAGATTCGCAGGATGATTTGTGATGAGGTAGTCGCGACCATACGTGAGGTTATATACGAGATGTTTCGGTCTATCGAGACCACGTTGATTGAGAAGTGATGTCATGGTTCGAGTACCATGATAAGTAGCAGATTGAGAATTGATGTCATGGTTCGAGTACCATGATAAGTAGCAGATTGAGAATTGAGTTCATGGTTCGAGTACCATGATAAGTAGCAGATTGAGAAGTGATGTCATGGTTCGAGTACCGTGATAAGTAGCGGATTCAGAAGCGACGTCATGGTTCGAGTACCACAAGTTGTAGCAGATCGAGAGGTGGTCACCCGGTCTGAGAGTCATGACTGGTGATGGTTAGTGTTTATGGTTTTAATTGGTTATTCTGTGGGAATTATCTATACGGAGATCATAAGTGAATGAGTATGGGGTCAGAAGACCATGATGAACAAGTTTAGTGGAGCATCCCTTGAAATGGGAAATCGAGTGAGCTCCTAGGGATTGTGGGTGATATGCCAGTTAGAGTCACAAGAATCAGGGACGATTAGGGATGGTGCGTTATGGAAGAATACTGCCTGGGCTAGGTGACCGCCCGATAGTGGAGAGGTCACTTTCTATGACCCGAGTGGTGCGATTTCCATTTCCTATGGGGGGACGTAAGAGGTGTTGAGATTTCGGTTTTGAGTTTTGGGGGTGAGCCCTATGAGATTTCACGGATGGTAATCTGCAACCAGAGTATATGGCAGTAGGTATGTCGCGAGGTAAAGATATAGCCTGAACAGGTGGTCAGCGTGGGACGATCAAGAGGAGTATATCAGGGCGGTGACCCTTATGGTATTTGATGGGTATATAGGGTAGTCATGTGGGTTCTACTCTTCTGATGAGGGACGTAACGGAGCGTGGGTTGAGGAGTCGAGTATGATGAGGAATAATAGTTCGTTATTTCCATGACTAATTGGCAGAGTTGTATGTGAGAGAGGTGGTATCGCGGCATGGAGTACCGAGATGAATATAGTTGGGATCTTCTTGTCTAAATCTGAGATAAACAAAAAGCTATTGAATTCACTTCCAAAATCGTGGGATATGGACGTGGCTATCATCATGAAGACAAAAGATCTCAATCGTCTTAGTCTTGTTGATGTAATTGAAGAACTTGATGCTTTGAAGTGTGGAAATACAATGAGTTCTGCAAACATCTCGGTCAATGAAGTTTCAGGTTCTCAATCATGTGAAGTTTCATGTACACTATCTAGTGAAGATACGATTAAATTTCTTCGGGAACAAATTGATTTATTTAAAAGAGAAGTTGAGGACCTGAGATATGAAGGATATCAACTCAGGAAAGGACAGAAACCCATGAAGGCTGAATTAGAAGCAAAAACCAAGGACTTTAGGAAGCTTCAGGAAGAGTATAGCAACAAGTGTGAAAATTATGATTATGTTAAGAGACAAGTTGTTGCTGTAACTGAAGAACTTGACAGATTGAAAATTAAGTGTGGAAAAACAGATGTCAGTTTCAAAAATTATACTATGCCAAGTCAGACAGTCGAGTCCTTATATGAAACCCAATAAAAATTCAAAGAAAATGAAAACAAGGGTCTAGGGTATGATAGTGTATGTCCTCGTTATAATCATAACTACATATCCATCCCTATGACATAGGACGAAAATGACAGGGAGCCACATCTTCGATATGGCAAATGAGTTGGATTTGTGTCAGGAGGAGTTATTAATATTGAAGATACTAATGTTGCTACTTCATGTGCAGGTAAAGTAGCAGAAGATGAGAACAAGGAGAAAACCATTGAACAAACCAACATCTCCTTGAACTCTGAATCTGTTGCTTCGAACTCAACTGCTTCTGATCAACCTGCCGTTGAGAAATACATGCCACCAATTCCAACGCAACAGAGTTCTTGTGGCAAGTGTGCATGTGGGAACAACAAGAGACAAGGCAAGGATACGCCATCAGGGGCAGGAAGAAACAATTTCCTAGTGAAGAAAAATACTTGTTTTCACTGTGGAACACCTGGTCACATTGCCCGAAATTGTCCAAATCACGCATACGTTCCCTACTATGCACAAGGCTGGCAGAACACGCCAAGAAGGAGATACTTCAAAAGAAACCCCTTGAGATCACGATCAGATATTGAAAACCGGAATGCCAAGAAGGCCAAGAATTCAACTCCCAAGGCCAAGTATCAAACTCCAAGGTCAAGCATCCAACTCCCAAGAAAAAGAAGGGAATGTCGTCTAAGAAGTCCAATCCAAGAGATGCTCCCGTGAAGCCAAAGTCAAAGTCATCTCGGCAGCCGGCTTCAAGTTCCAAAGCAAGTGCCGAGGCACCCATCGGATCGAACAAGAAACGGGTTAAACCCGAATATAGATGGTTACCAAAGGTGAAAACTCCAAAATCTCCTAATGCTTCTAATGTTTCTACATCTTCTGTTTGTGATAAGCAGGATATGTCATGGGAGAGAGTATCATGCGTTGATGACAAAGGTCGACCCAGTTTCAAAATAGACTGGGTTCCAAGGACCAATTGATCCTGCTCTGTGTCGGAGCAGCTATGGAGACAAATCATCAGACTTCGGTTTGTTGGTAGTGGCTGCTCTTGGCATATGATTGGGGACATCTCTCAACTATACAACATTCAGACCTTTGTTGAGAGTATGTGTCCTTTTGCGGGAAAGGAAGAAAGGAAGAGATCACAAATGGGGTTAGTGCTTAATGATATGAAGAATTTTCGGATCTGTTCTGAGATTATGCTTGCTGTTCTCAGACCTTCTGAATACAGATTCAATCGGTGAATTACGGTTTGCGTTTTCTTCTCTATACTACGGAGTTTTTCTTAAGCTGATTCACTTTAAAGACTAATTTTTGTTTTAGGATAGTTTAAATTTGCGCATTTACTTTCATTTCTCTCCTATGCACAAATTTAGGGGGAGAAATAAAAACAAAAAAAAAATTAGAAAATTTAAAAAAAAATCCAAAAACATTAGAAAATCAGAAAATCCAAAAATATGGTGTTAATGGAATGTGCTTGCAGGAGATGTTTTGGGAAATGAAATTAGCAAGTGATAATGGGCAATCAGAATCGGCGTAACGTACCTAAGTTGAATTGTCTACGCTTTGTGTTCGATGCACTGGTAGGCACGAAAGATTTTAAATGGACTTGACTAGGGAGAGTTGAACCTAATGAATTTAAGGACTTGAGAAATTTTGACTTAGTTAGATCCGTTTAACCTGATTTCACGGCGCTCGGATAGGTTGAGCAGGGAGATATACATGGGAATCTACCGGTCACATTAAATAACCCGTATCTAGAACTGTGGATTCACTTTTCCTCGATGTGCGGATTCTATTCTTAATTCCGGTTGGATGGGGCTACTGGTAAATTTCGATAAATTAGGTCTGTAGAATATCATTTTCTTTCTTTCCGTCTGTTAGTCATATGTTGCCTCCTTTGCGCGACTTCTAATCCGACCTGGTACACAACATATGCAACTCTATTTCTCTGCAGGCTATATATGTGAAACTCCTCTTATATGTTAGCCATATGTTGTCTCCTTTGCGTGACTTCTAATCCGACGTGGTACATAGCATATGAAACCTTCTACTTCTCAACCCCTCTGAAACAATAAGTAATAGAATTCTGAATCTATCCTCTCTCTGAATGATTGTTTGCTCACCCGGTGTAAGGAGTACTCTGGAAGTTCTTGATGGCTGGGGCATATCAGGAAGCGGGAAACATGTTCTAGTACACTTAAAATTGAACATATACATATTGTCTGTAGATCTCGCTGCTCGATTTGGGTGGACAACAATATCACTGCTTGTAGTCAGTTAAATGGTCATAAGAAAATTTTATTTAAGAATTAGGGCCAATTATGATAATAAAGTTACAATTAGATATATGCATGT
The DNA here is from genome assembly GCF_051521515.1 of Lactuca serriola. Taxonomy (NCBI): domain Eukaryota; kingdom Viridiplantae; phylum Streptophyta; class Magnoliopsida; order Asterales; family Asteraceae; genus Lactuca; species Lactuca serriola. The sequence continues at coordinate 167,982,724 of NC_136412.1, forward strand.
ATCATGTCATTGGTAAATTGTCCAAATCTTGTCACAAATGTTTCGTGTTTAAGTGGACCACAATATTGGCGATCGATCAAACGAAGATGTGAAGATAAGGGTACCGACAAGTGGAATAAGGTTGTCCAACAACTTTGATCCCAAATCACTCTTAAAGTTAGCTATTATTTTTGTTTTTGTTAAGTTTGTTCATAGTGTTCTTCTAATTTAAATATAAGGGGGAGAACTAAAAATAAAATAAAATAAAATAATAAAACAAAAATAAAAAAATCAAAATAAAAAATAGTGTTATTTCTGTTTTATTTCTTGTTCTGAAAAATCAAAAATCCAAAAATATTTTTGTTTCTGTTTTAATTTGCGTGCTAAGTTTTCTTTTAGTTTTGTTTTGTCTTGAAAAGTGATTTCAGGTATAGATAAGACTCATGGAGTTTGTGTCGAAGATTTCTGAGCCATCCGTGAGCATCGAAGAATTCTCATTTGAAGGAGCAAGAAATGAAGATTATTCTTTCAAATTCAATCTTTCAACCCCAAAAGCAAGGTAAGGCTGAAATTGAAGATTATATGACGGATTGCATTAAAGCCTCCTCAATCAGTCTGCTGCTATCTTTGTACCTGTTGAAGTGATCCAAAAGATTTGTTATCTCTGATGTTCTCTCTGAACATTCTCAAGCTGAAAGCACTATCTTTCAAGAATCAGTTCGTCAAGCCTCCTCACCCAACGTGCGTTCAATGCCAAATTCTGAAGAAAAACCCAACTGCTCAATATGAAGTCATTCATTGAAGATTCATCAAGTTCATCTTGAAGTCGCGAAGAATTTGAAGATTAATGTTGAAGCCAAATTTCTCATTGAAGATTAACAAGAAAAGCCAGCTACTTTTTGGGGGAGCTTGTTAGGTCATTAAGAAAAGAAAGCTATAAACCAAGGGGGAGATTGTTGGGTTAAAATATGGTTTATACTTTACTTTTCTAGGCAATTGTATTTTTCTGTAATATTTGTGAATTTATGGTCTAGTTTACGGCTGAGTTTACGACCGTAAACACCTTACGGCCGTAAACTCATTTACGGACCATGTGTTATCCGGCCCATATTCCAAGTAGAAATAGAGGTGTTAGGGTGAGGAGTATAGATTGATGAACCCTAAGGAGTTTACGGCCAGAGAGAAAGGAACGTTCGTGTGGGTGAATCTTGTGTAAGGAGCTTAATTCATATTATCAATACATTCAAGATTCATATTATTCTTCTTCTCCTTCTCTTTTATTGTGATCTGGCATCATCCGTTTGATTGGGATTCCGCACCATCAAACGGATCAGATTGATACACAGGCAGATTAGCGACTTACAAATATTAAAGGATATTAATAATTATAATTCTATTTTTTATGTAAACTATTTAAATTTGTCATTAATGCCAGTAATAGCATTATATTAGAATGAATTCAAATAAAAACACTAAAAGTGTGAACGTGAGAACGATTCTCAACCAATCGTTTTCCTTAATTAAGCTCTTTTTGGTAATTAATAAAAGGTATTATTAAAAAATTGATTAATAATATGTAGAGGTAAAATGGTAATTTTATTTTGAGATAATTATGGAAATAAGAGAATTTTTTGGGATTATTAAATTTTTGAAATTTCAATTTTCAGATTTTTAAAATTTCAAAAATTTTCAAATACTAAGTTTTGAATTTTCAAGTTAATATTAATTATATAATATATTATATACTAGCTAAATACCAATTAACACTGCATACTCAAAATAGAATATATATATATATATATATATATATATATATATATATATATATATATATATATATATAGAGAGAGAGAGAGAGAGAGAGAGAGAGATGATCAAATGAGAACACCTAAAAGGTTGAGAATACGAGAACAGTTTTTGACCAATCATTAAATAAGGGTATATTAGTAACTTTATATTTATATTAAATTGTAACATATAAATATTAATTAATGATTTCCTAAAATCTAGGGATAATGATTTTAATTACCTAAAAAAATTAATAGTTCATTTTAGTTAATGGAATATATATAAATATTTTTTTAATGATTTTTCCCAAAAATAATTTATGACTGTTTATTTTTATGTAAAAGGAAATCAATACAACTCGAATCACAAATGAATCACTTTTATTTGTGATGATTATTTTCAAAAACTAATACAGCTTCATCTCATTTTAATACACTTCTATTCACAATCACAAATGAATATGCACTGTTATTCACAAATATCACAAATGGATATTATTTTAATCAAAAATGAATATGCATTGTTATTCACAAATATCACAAATGGATATTGTTTTAATCACAAATGAATATAACATTTCAACATCTAAAAGAAAAAGTTATACACAAATATATGTTCATTCTCATTTATTCAGCCAAGATACAAACACCTCTAATCAATATTGAATACATTTCAATCACAAATGAAATATACTTCTAATCAAAAATGAAATTACAATACGTAAGTTAGCTATTTTTCTATCAGCATAAAAGAATACATATATGAAACATCAAGCTTATTTTTCTTGAAAATTTGCTTCCAATTGCTTTTCTGTTTCCTTATTTCTTCTCAATGGACCTAACATAAAAATCACTAGAATAATTCATCAGTTTGAACCTTTTATCAACGAACTATGAAATTTTTTAAATAGATATGATCTTACTTTTACTGTTAGTAGAAATTGGTGAGATTGAAAACCATATCTTTGAGTAATCTTGTTGGTTCTTTTATCTTCTTTAGTATCAAAAACCTACATCAAGTCTTATAATCATTAATGATAATAACTCAACACTTACCTCTTAATCTCTGGATCTCTAGTAATCATTAACAATTAATGATGTTGGTGCTTGCCTTTTGTAGTGCATCCAAATCTTGATTTTATTGTCTCATGCTACCATTTTGATCTATATGCCTCTTATATCCAACTGCTATGAGTTAGAGTGAGACTCAACCATCGATTTCAATCCAAAACAGAAAAAAGAAAAAGAAAACCATTGTTCTTCTCTTCTTCTTCTTCTTTGATTTTTGTTAAAAAAAAAAAAGAGCAACCCAAATGATTTCTGACCTATTTCTGTTCATTGTCACTCGATCAGACAATGATCGAACATTACCTAATCGATTATGCCTCCCGATCCCTGCTCCGTTCGTGAATCCTTCTCTTCCAATCAAGAGCAATTCGGAGATCCTATTCCAAAACAGAAAACAGAAAAAGAAATTCGTTGTTCTTCTCTTCTTCTTTGATTTTTGTTAAAATCAAACAAAAAAACCGAGAGTAGATCAAATGATTTTTGACCTGTTTTCGTTCATTGCCACTCGATCAGATGCCTCGTTTTGGAGATCTAGTTTCCCTTTCCTTTTTTGGCTTCATCGATTCCAATCTGCCCCACCATTCTTTTCCCTTTTGGTGGTCGATCAATGATGTAGGGTGGAGGCGTACCTAGGTTTACAAAGATAGATGAAGAGGGTTAGACGGGAAATGGAAGGAAATATGTGAGTGATTGAGGAATGATAAGAATTATCTAACGGTTGTAAAGGTCCAATTACTATAATACCCTTATCACCATTTGAAGTTATACTTTAATACATGTAACTTTTAAAAATTTACATAAAGTGTTTGTTTGATAACAGCCTTAGATTTAATTATTTAAATAGTTCAGATTAGTTATCATGTCCTCAACCTTTTGGGTGTTTATCCTATTCCTATATATATATATATATATATATATATATATATATATATATATATATATATATATATATATATATATATATATATATGTATATGTATATATTAAAAACATAATGAATTCTTTATTTAATAATGATATAAAAAGAAATTTTTATATACAAAAGTCATAAGAAAATAATAACATGCTTAAAAATATGAACTTATTAAAAAAAATAAAGTATATATAATAATTCAAGACAAAAAAAAAACTATAAAAGTTCCATGTATTATACTATTTTTTTTTTCTGTTCTAGGTATTGACTATGTTTATTTCTTGGTCTTGACTATTTTCTTTCTTTGATTTCTTTTAACATGTAAATACAAATAAATAAATAAATTGTATGCAAAATGTAACATCTCATTTTTCACAACAAAATTTTTTCATTTTTAATAAGGTAAAACTTCCCAATTTATAAATTCATTATAAAGAAAGCCATTTATTCCAAATTACATTTATTAAAAATCAGAGTATCATAGAAAATATGAAATCCTCAATGTTGTTGATGAGTGTGTACAATCTCGATTTGCCTTCTGTGACAACCATCAATTTCTAGTCAAGTCAAAGTCAAATAAAGTCAACAAGTCAAACTGGTCAACTCAATTAGACCTTGTATACTGTGATAACTCAAACTAAAAAAAATTAATAAATATATATAATTTGACTATATTATTAAAATAATATAATGGTGATTATGTAGGAGTAAATAGAGAAATTATGGAATTTTAATTCCAAAACCCATCACTTTGATTAGTGTCATAAATTTGGACTTTTGGGTTAACTAGAAAGATTACAAACTTGGGCATTATAAAAGACATGGGAAGTAGAATGTAATGCCCACAAAAAAGTGCAAGAAAGGTTGGGGAAACAAAAGAGAAATCAAGGTTTGAAGTTCTTGAATAATTTCAAAGCTATTTTAGAAATTAAGGGTGCATGTCTGCGGGTAGCGTGGCGACATCCGGTTAAGACTAACGCCATCAAGGTGAGTTTTTTCGTGTTCTGTGGTTGCTCGCACATAAATGTTTGTCATGCGTTTGTTTTGTGGTTTTTGTTTATTTATTGACAGTATGTTTTATGATAAGTATCGTTGCGTACAAATGTTATTTTAAGTTGTTTATCTATTGTGCGTTTTTGGGTGATATGTTTAGTGGGAACGAGTGGGTGTTTAATCGTCATGAGCATGACGGATGTGTGTGATCGGCGGGGATGGGAATTGAGATTTATACTCATTTCCTTGGATATTTAAAATACATGAGTACAATGGATGATAAGTTGTCTCAAGGAGAAGGGAAATGAATCTTCGGTTCTTTCTCTGGATAATTAGTCGTTCCCCTAAATTACATCATCGGGTGATATGTTTCTTGTATGATTTATTGAACATATATGATAAAACTATTTTTTTTAAGTGATAGACATGAATGTGCAACACGAACTCACTAGGCCCTAGGCTTACCCATTTATAAACTTTAAATGTGCGCAACCCAGGAAACTATATAACAAGTGGCAGTAAGAAGGCTACGGAGAAGGATTTATCAACAAGACGACAGAGGAATTCCGCAAAGGCGTAACACCCGAAGCTCTTCGGTTGAAGAAATTATATTATTTTATTTTGCTTCCACTGTATTTTAGTCTATAAGTAAATTTATAATTGATCTTGGGAGATGTTGGAACGACAATTTTTCATTTAATCGATATTTGAAAATTGGGGTGTTACATATACTAGGGTTTACGTTATGTAATTATTGTTCAACTCGCTATTTTACTAAGAAGTCGTCACTTGGAAAGTTTGTATGTTTTGGATTCCTGAACCCTAATCAGGGTAAGTGATGTAGCAAAACGATAAAACCCTATTGCATACCCTTTGGGGGTGTGTAAGATCCTAAAACATGGCTTAATGAGGTTTACAAACCTTGCATTTCGAAGTTAAACACTTGCAAAGGTCACAAACTAAATCTCTCTCGATATCTCTCGCCCTATCTCTCTCTATCTTAACTCTCTCCCAAATCTCTCTCAACTTTTTATAGTCATCTGGTTCATCCCGACCCTTAATTTGGTCAAACACGACTCGTAAACAAAAGTTTACGCGAAAAACCCTCTAAAGGAGTCGAACCCTCTTAAGGAGTCGAAACCCTCTTAGGAGCCGAACCTGTCAGAACCGAACATGTCAGAACCGAACCAAGGAGGACTGAAACTACCCCTTCGGACCGAACCTCACTTTCGGTTTCGCCTCCCTGCTTTCGCCTTCGGGTCCGAGACCACCTTCGCTCCACCTCGTTTCCCTCCCCAGTCTCACATGTGAAGCTGCTCAAGACCGAACCCTCCTCTCGGTTCCCATCTACTTTTCGTTCTAAGCACCAAGGACTGAACCTCCGGCCCTGAACTCGAAAATTCGCATCTAACACCTGGTTTTTGACCCCAACTCCATTTTTAGCCCGTTTTTTTTTGTGATTTTAACACGGGATTTTCACCCAAACTCGTATTTTAACATAAGAGGCCCTAAATATTCATATTGTAATCATATTTGGAGGAAAATCATTGCCTATGAATAAAATCTAGTTGATAAGATTTTGAGGTGGAGTGTTGACTTTTCCATAAATCTATGACACAAGCAACCTCCCACACCCACTCCATGGCCATACCCAGACACTATTCATCACTATTTAGTCAATCATTGTCCTTTTTACACTCATTTTTTTTCCAACCATACTCTTGAACAAAAGCTGGAAATCCTCATCTCTCCTCCCATTTCACTCATACTCCACCAAAAAGCAAGACCCATTTCTCTCTCAATTCTCTCTCTAAAATTCGAAGATTCGTGTTAGATCATCGAATCTTCTAGGCATCTTCTAAGTGTTCTTGAGTTGAACACTTCCCTTCTTCAACATCCATCCACTGAAATCACACAAGGTGAGTTCATACCCATAACTTTTCATGTTTTTCTTAAGTTTAAATCGGGGGGTGGGGGGGGATTACACGTTAAAACACCAAGAACACAACTAAACTCAAACATTAGCTTTCAACAGTAAAAGTTAATGTTCATTCACGGACTTTTTTTAAGATCTTAAACTTTTTAGTTTTAAAAACTGTATTAGATGCAAATAGGTCAGGTTTATACCTTTAAAATGACTACTTACACATATTCACACGACTTTCCTACAATTTTTGGTGATTTTTACAAAACTACCTATCACTGTAGCTATGATTTCGGACTTGTCTGTGAATATGAACGTTTTCACACCAGTTCTAGATTTGTAAGAATCATGAGAAAAATTATGAACAAACTAGACACGATTTCTAAATTCTAAGAATTTACAGAATCAGTTTTTGACTCCGGATGAATTTTCTATAATTATTCCAAGAACAGGAACAGAAAGGATAAAACTAGCAAATTGTTATTAACTCATTTACACCTTGTAACTTGCTGAGCAAGGTGTGTATTATCATATATAAATACTTGTTGGTTATATTACATAGTCTTTTTAACTCATCACAAAGGTTTACATCATATGTAAAAAGAATTTCTACCATTACAAAATGTTTTTGATAAACTATAATAGGTATAGTTTATGTTTCGTATACATTACAAACATTTATGATAAACTGTGGTAAGTATAGTTTATGTCTCATATACATTATAAACATGTTTCCGTTAACACAACAAACACATTTCGGAAGGTTATATTCTCACGAAAAAAGGTTTAACACTCACGCACACTAAACCTAAACTTGTTAACTTAAATTGTGAGACATTCTTCTCAGTACTCCTAGAGTACAGGTTAAAATTCCTAGTAGTTATAACCAGAGTCTCTTGTTGGGAGAACGTGATAGTAGTGTATAGATCTATATTGGGTCTGACAAACCCACACCTGAGCTACATGCAACAGCTAGACTGGCAAGTCTGGGGTGACAAGTGTCATTATCTTTTTCGACGCCTGAGAAACGTCGTGGCAGGTTCATTAGTTATAGTATGGTTATAGCGACTCACATAGGGAGTTAACAACACATAAAGTTTACGGGGATTTTCATAAATCAAAAAGGGTTTTATGCCGATTTAAAATCACTTTTTATATCAACAAGTATGGACATTACTTGTACATTTCGGTCTTGGTATTTAAGACTACACATCACTCTTGTAAGGAAAATATTGGATTTTTCGTGGTAACACACAACTCATTACAAAGATCGGTTTCTAAACTCTTCATCTAAAAAGCTTATGAACTCAACAACTTAATTGTTGACACTTTTTCGAAACTACTTGTATTCTCATGAAATCAACGAAATCAAGTAACCACAAGCTTTTGAGGATGGAACGCTACCGCGTTGAACAACTATTTTCATTATATCATGTTGTAATCAATCATTGAAATATGTAACACTTAAAACCATGTAATTCTTTTTCTATTATATTTATGATTGGTTTTATTGCTTTGATCACTATTACACTTGTTGTTCTGATACTATACATGAAGTCCGCCACCCCCAGACGTTTCCGCCGTCCTTGGTTTGGGGGTGTGACAGATTGGTATCAGAGCATTGTTTATAGTGAACTAAGTATATCGAACCACATACGATATACAAACTATAAATGCATTGGGACTAAAGTCTCTGACTTAAACATTTTCAAATAACTATACTTTTAGAAATGAAATAGTTTCTTGATTAAAAGTACGAGTACATACATACTAGTATAGTATCGTATCTAGGACAATACAAAAGTAAAACGAGGAGTTGGACACTACGAGTAGACCTTGGGATATGTAATCAGACTTGGGATGAATATAACCTGATCAACTATATTTATCCAAGGTGTGACTATTGTATGTCGGGGGATGGTCGTAGTGAGCAACAAGCCTAAAAACTTCCCATACAAGAAAGTTACTAAGAACCAAAAATAACATTTAAAATACTATAGGAGTATTCTGTAATATCATAACTTATGTGAAAACTAAACAGATCTTTAATAATAGGTCTATAGTCACTAAGTGGATACTCTAAAATTATATATATCTTAGAGATCATAGACTTAGAATCTGTGGTCATTGCCTTACCTCGTTTTCCTTGTTTGGATGTGGACCTAGGGTAGGATCACTTACTAGAAGGTCTATTATATATAATTAGTATGCACTATGTCATGATAGAAGTAACTAACAAGGATCAAACACCTATAAGTATTTCTAGGAATACGACTAATATATGCTTCCTACCCCTCCTATTCTCACACGTATAACATGGAAGAATTCAACTTACCAGGTGATCCCTACCTTCCAAACCAGGGAAATGGTCGATGGTTAGGAGAAGAACCCAAAGAAGATCCCAATGAAGAACCCGAGGAAAGCGAGGAAGGAGAATCTGAAGGTGGGGAAATCGAAATAATGACGAGTGAAGATGAAAATGAGGAAGAGTCAGAAGAGGAACCGGAGGTGATCAACCCTCCATACATAGCCAGGGTTCCCGCGAACCGTTTCGACTACATCGGACCTATGCCCTGTTAGGCAACCGTGATCAAGGGTTGTAGTCGACAGCAAGGACATCGATCACCATTTGGAGACCAACAAGGTTGCTATGACCTCAACCACGGGGGACCGACTGATAGAGCCCTCCCGACGAAGACCCGTCAGATCGCAAACATCAGGGATAAAAACAGGGAGACTGCAAATCAATTTCGGGAACAGCGTGCTACTACAGACACTACCATCTCCTATACCCGAGACTCGGAACGAGACTGCTATTTGAGAGACCAACTTCACAAGGACCTTATCGCTGCTCTGGCGAAGGCAAAATAGTATCAGGGTGGACACACGGCACTCAAATAGAGAATGGTTGCAGCCAAGCGTTGAATGGCAGAGCTGCAGGGTACATCGACTTTGTCTCAAGCACCACAAGGGACGGATCGTCGTGAGTAGAGTTCATACTACTCACAATACCTTGTAGATTAGGTTCATGAGTATGCGTTGGTACTACTCTATTCTATTTGTAAGCTCAACCCTGCGATTAAGTGATTATACTAATAGGGGGATTTATTTGCTGTCAAAACTTTTCCTTACAATGATGTGGTGTAGACCCGCATCGAGGTCAAAAATTTCTCCAAAACTAAAATTACGGGAATCATATTAACAAATGGGCTTCCGGCAAACCCATTAGGCTCAGGGTCTATTAAGTTTTACTCATGCAACTAAGCATACATCAAGTGGTCGTAAGAAGGATCTAGCTTGGATCAAATTACAAGGTTTCACTTGGATACATAACTACTAAAATACATGGATTCATTATGGACTTTCATTAGGAATTGCTTTCAGAACACCATAAAAATCGAAATACAATACACTTAGAACTAATATAAACTTAGTTAGATAACTCACGACGCATAGCCCTTCCTAACAACTCATTATCATCTAGCCTTTAAACATTTTGGTTGAAGGTGCCTCCTTCGTAGACCTATAGGGTGCAATCATACCAGCACTAATGCACCAGATCCCATCAAAACTCCTCAGCTAAGAGTTTTTGGGAAAAGATAGTAACTAGGATGGGTAAATTTAACATTCATACAAAACCTGCTTCTACCCATTTATGTATCCCCATCTCAGAGTGTTTAAGCAGAAACACTAAGAATAGTGCAGCAAAGTGCGAAATTTATATATGAAAATATAAATTGTAAGAATGCACTTGAGGTAATCATCCCCACTCACAAAGTCGTTTTTCATCATGAAACACAATTATGTCTTCACCAAGAGGTAACCAACCAACTAGCAAGGCGCCAACCCTGTAGATAGACTTTGTTGCTTTTCAAGCTACAGTCACGGCAGCCGTGGCAGCCGTCATGGCATAAATCAATGCTAACCATGCCTGCAGGCACGGAGATGGTACCGGAAATACTAACCGCAATAACAATCAAGAACACCAGTGGGCATCTACGAACGAAAATACCTCAGACAACAAACCTAAGAGCAAGAAACGGAAGATTTGGAATAGAAAGAGGTGCAACCCATCTCAAACATTCGCTATAAGACAACGATCCGTGGCTGCCCGTACAATTACGATAGCAGTCACAACACATGCCTCGACATAAGCAACAACACCTGTCACTCAAGTGCCAGACATGCAATATGTGGGAACACTTCCAAAGTGTAACAAGTGTAACTACCATCACACAGGAGCTTGCCGGATTCCACACTGTACCAACTGCAATAGGAAAGGACATATCGTTCGCTGCTACAGGACCCCGACTCAACGTATCACTTCAACGACCAATACAAATGTAAGTCCAGTGTGCCACCTATGCGGTGAAATGGGACACTTCAAGAGAGACTGTCCAACTAATAGAATGATGGGGGAGCAGGAGGAGTGTGACGAACAAACCAGCAAGAGCAACAAGGAATCTTATTAGGACTTTTGTAGTGTTCCAACAACAAAAACGTTTAACTACCCTACGCTTGTAATGAATTCGGTGTGCTCACTAAAAAAATTAATTACTGTCTTTCAAAAAGTAGTTAAAATACCCTCTCGTTAAATCAAATCAGAGACACTCATATGTGACCTTAGGATCATTACCAGAGTGTTGAGATGAATTGATGTATACATCAGGATTTATTATAATCAAAATACTACAGAATTAAAGCAAATAATTTCGTCCTAATTCTTGTTCCATGTCTAGTGGTGGTATTAGAATAGAGCCATTCACCCGTCGATTTCATCAATATCAAATGACGTACGACTTGCATATACCGATCGATCAGAGAATGATCGGTCGGGGATCATGATATAAAGTATCATCACTAGCTATCAGAACACCTATTACGAATACGACTTAATACATGTGTCATCGAGAAAATCCGGTGGTGTCATTTGATATGGATTAGTTTGGATCATCACCTTATCAAATGCATATGTTACGAAAAGACCCTGCACCTAACCAGCTGAATATCGAAACCCTCGTCTCTCATAACCCTAAATCTGACTCTGGCTCTCTGGTCATCCTTCATTGCGAAACCCCAAAGCACTCTATGGAGGTGTGTTATACCTTCTGTAACCTTTTCAAATTATTCCTAGTAAATCCTTCGAGAATATCACTCATATAACAGGTTAAGATCAAGCACAGAAGCTTGGGACGAATACGGTTAGTCTATCACTGATAAGTATATATGCGAGGATAACATATAATTAAGTTCTATGGACATTGGATGTGTGCTTCCTCCCTATTTCCTGTTCCTTTTCTCATTGTGGACTTAGGGCAGAGTCACCCATCCATGTAACATCCAAAATTTCAAACAAATTTAAACTTTTAAAAACATGCCAAGTTCATCAAAACATTACAACTTTGTTTTCAAAACATTGATTATCAGAGTCTTTCCCAGAAACATAACATCATACGAGGAGCTGTACGATCAAGCATTGGCCTTGCCGCGATCCCCTGATGTACCTAAAACAATAAACCGAAATTGTAAGCCCGAAAGCTTAGTGAGTTACCCCCAAAATACCAATACACATACAGTCCACATAGCAATATCAGCATTAGCATATCATATCAATAAAAACAGAACAACATGCACTGGGTCCACAGTTTTACAAGCTGGACTACCCCTGGGCCCTCAGTACGAGTCTGGAATGCCTATCGAGCCCTCAGCTCGTATCTAGAATGCCATCGAGCCCTCAGTACGAGTCTGGAATGCCTATCGGGCCCTCAGCTTGTATCTGGAATGCTCCCGAGTCCTCAGTATGAGTCTGGAATGCCTACCGGGCCCTCAGCTCATATCTGGAATACTCTCGGGTTTGTTGGCTACCGCACGGAGCAGTACAACCTCAACCCACCCCACATAACATGTCGACATGTAACAGATAAATGCATATACAAGTAATCTGTCAGTATCACAGGCAGTCCTACAGACCTACCCGACTAGCATATCAACAGGCATACATTACTAACTCAACTCAACATATCAATAACTACTAGGATAAAAAATCCAATGGGCCGGCCTTGGTGCCTTAGACCCCTTAGTAAGGTGAGGATAACTCACCTCGTAGATGTCAGCTCGGAAAATAATCACAGCTCTCCGATCACTCGTCAAAGACTCCACCACCTATAACCATAATACGAACATGCTCATAAGTCTTTGTCCTCACAAAGTACTCCATAACCTAACTAGTTAACCCTGTTCAAGGTCAAAGTCCTTAGTCAAGGTCTACAGTCCATGTTGACCTTAACTCGTCGAGTACCCTCGGCTACTCGCCGAGTTCCTTAAAACTTTTACCCACTTGTCGAGTCACCGGCGTGACTCGTCGAGTTCCCACGATTCTCGATTGAGGCCCTAAGGCCACCCATCAAGTTTCCTTTTAGTAACACGTCGATGCACACACATTCCTAACTTGGGGAAAACTCATCCGACTCGCCGAGTTGTTCATGCAACTCGTCGAGTCTATGGCAATCTTCATCGGACTCATCTCTATAAACAGCGAAGTCTTCAACTCCATCGGGTAGAGAAAGAATCGATGCCTCACATAGCTTCTTCTTTAGCTTCTCGAATGCTTCTTTATGCTTATCATTCCAAGCATAAACAGCTCCTTTGTGGGTCAAAGCTGTTAATGGACTAGTGATTGAAGAAAAGCCTTAGATAAACCTTCGGTAATATCCGGCTAATCCCAAAAAGCTTTGGATCTCCGTAGGACTTTTCAGTTGTTCCCAATTTATCACAGCTTCAATCTTTGCTGGATCAACTATTATCCCCTCCTGGTTGACCATGTGACCCAATAATTGGACTTCTCAAATCCAAAAATCACATTTGGAGAACTTTGCATACAACTTCTCCTTCTTCAATACTTCCAACACTTCTCGTAAGTGTCTACCATGCTCCTCTTGGCTTTTTGAGTAAATCAGAATGTTATCTATGAGCACTATCACAGATTTATCTAGGAACAGTTTACAAACCCTGTTCATTAAATCCATTAATGTTGATGGAGCATTGGTTAGTCCAAACAACATAACCAAAAACACGTAGTGTCCATATCGCGTTCTGAATGCAGTCTTCTCGATATCCTGCTCTCTTACCTTCAGCTGATGATATCCTGACCTTAGGTCGATCTTTGAAAAATAACTTAAGCATTGTAGCTGATCGAATAGGTCATTAATCCTTGGTAATAGATATCTATTCTTTATCGTTGCCTTATTTAACTCTCTGTAATCAATGCACATTCTCATCCTCCCGTCCCTCTTCTTTATGAATAACACCGGAGCTCCCCAGGGTGATGAACTAGGTCTAATGAAACCTTTGTCCAATAATTCATGAAGTTGCATCATTAGCTCCTTCATCTTTTTTTGGTGCTAATCGATACGGTGCTTTTGCTATTGGTGTCGTTCCGGGTAGCAAGTGTATTCTGAACTCCACTTGTCGATCAGGCGGTAATCAAGAAAGATCCTCGGGAAATACTTTCGCGTAATCACACACCACAGGAACGCTCTGCACCTCCCTTTTCTCCTTCTTTTCATCTATCACAAATGCCACATATGATGTACATCCTTTGGCCAAACACTTTCTGGCTTTCATTAGCGAAATGATTCCAGAATTTACTCTGCGTTTGTCCCCATACACCATAAATGACTCCTTCCCTGGCGGGTTTACTTTTACTATCTTCTTCCTGCACAATATTTTGGCAGCATTGGTGCTAAGCCAATCCATTCCCAACACGATATCGAAACAATTTAGCTCGATAGGCAATAACTCCTCATGGAACTTATACCCATTCAAATCAATCAAGATGTTTTTCATGAGATAGCTAACAGGTACAACCTTGCCACTAATAACTTCGACTAATAAAGCATTATCTAGTCTATCAATAGGAAAAGCTAGTTTTCTACCAAATTCATGCGAAATAAAGGAGTAGTTGGCTCCAGAATCAAATAAAATTTGGGCAGACAATTCGTTTATGAGAAAGGTACCTGAAGCGACGTCAACTTCTTCTTTAGCAGCTTCCAGTGTCATCTGAAAGGCTCTCGCCTTCGGCTTTGGTGGAATGTTGGGTTTTGCTGCATCCTTCTTTTTCGGACAATCCCTCGAGATGTGTCCCTCCTCAGCACACCCATAACAAACTTTCTTGGTAAGGGTGCATTCGTTGGCGTAGTGCCCTGTCTTTCCATATTTGAAGCATGTGACTTCCCCGTCACATTTTCCATGATGCTTCTTATTGCATTTGTCGCACCATTTGGCTTCACCTCCTCCTCCTCTCGAACCAGATTTTGAGAATTTATTTTTCTTGTTGGACCTCGAAGGTCCATAAAAATTTCTCTTTTCACCAACCTCGCCCCTCTCTTGACCCTTCTCCTTCAACTGGGTCTTAACATTATTGGCTGCTCTAATGGTCGCCTTCAACGTACTTGCCATCTTGAATGTTGGGTCAAAGTCTGATGGCAATTCGTTTGCAAATTTTTCGATCTTGGTGAGCTCAGACGGCACCAAGTATGGAAACAAATTCATTTTTCGGTAAACTCAGTAGCATAATCATCAATGCTCATTTTCCCTTTCTTCAAGTTTTGGAATTCATTTTTCAGATCACCCAAATCTATCTTTGAGCAGTACTGCATCTTTAACTGCTCCAAGAATGATTCCCAAGACATCCTCAGGGCTTCCCCTCGAGGCATCATATCTGCTAGTAACTTCCACCAGCTGAAGACTCCGGTCTTCCGTTGTCTAAATGCAAAGACAGTCTTCTGTTTGGTGCTACAGTCGCAACTCTCAAAACACCATCTCCATTTCGGAGATTCACTCCATAATCTCTACAGGCTTTCGGCTCCCAGAAAGACTTGGCGGTTTGGCACCCAATAAATTCTTATACATATGCCCATCCCTGTTTATTTCCCTCTCCGTGTCATTCCTTTCTGCCACTGGGGGTTCGGCTTGACCAACCATCCCACTATAGTTCCCTCTTTCTGACTGCCCTACATTTAATTCAGGCTATTCAATTGGAATTGAAGGTTCTTCACGACTCTGCTGAAGCAGATGTCTAGTTTCTTCCATATGACGATCCAACATCATTTAGATCATCGCTGGTAACCCAACCATTGTCATTGGCTCAGGTGCTGCTGCTACAACAGGTACTTGCTCAATCAATGGTGGTTAATTCCTGTTTTCATTTGCGTTTCAAACTCCGCTTCTTGTTCTTTCCATTTTTGATCTATACACCGAATAAGGTGAATTTAGATCCTCATTCATGATAGATATTTAAATCATCCATATCACTCCGAAACGTTTACATGCTAGTTCTAATACCGTTGTCATACGCTTAGAATCCTAAACACATAAGGTCTCCAAATCCAGTTGGCAACAAACTGTAGATCCGAACAAATAATATCATATATGGCAGCATTTAGCACATAAAAGCATTTTAGGCATCTTTCCTAAAATAAACTAGTGCTCGTGTCTAAAATATAAAAGACACTTATCACACAATCTTCACTTAGCATTCTAAGTTTAAGTCTAGAAATCCTACAAATTCCTAGTTCGCTTAAACTAATGCTCTGATACCAACTGTGACATACCCAAAATCACGGCCAAAAAATACCCATTTTATTTATGCTTTTAAAATATATTCAAAGTAATCCTTTGATTAAAACAGTTGCGGAATTTGTTCCCAAAACAAAATATGATAAAATAAATTTTTTTCAAGCATTTCATCAAGAAATGTATTTTCATTGTATAACAAAACTCAGGATGTCATGTTCCGATAACAGACCAAAAGCATAAACATTACAAGATAGATCTTACAATAGTTACATATAACTACTGGTCTAAAATCAAAATATCTTGATAAGTTATCCAGCTTATGCTCCCGTGCCATTACCTATAATACAAACAAAAATGAGTGGGTCAGGCGTGGGAGCCTGGTGAGCACATAGGGTTTTCAACCCACAATAAATAATTATATTTAATTCATCAACCAACAACAACCCAATTACCCATTCCTGTTATCCTCACTTTATGTCCCTAAAACAACATCTATTACCAGGGACCTAATCTAGGATTTTCATCGAGATGGACATTACTACAAGGGGTTTCCTCAGCAATAAAAGTCCTAAAGGCAACCATGAGGGGGATAGAGTACACCGGTGAACACATCGTTCACAAACACCTACAGGTTATGAGCCTGCTAGCGTTCCACAAGACAGTCTAGAAAGAGTCTGTGGTCGTCATCCATACTCCGCTAGATGACTAGATCACCATTAACAACATCGAGGCCTCTCATCATTTTATCCTACATCGGCTATCTACCCATGTTCTACCCAACATATTTGTAGATAATATATATATATATATATATATATATATATATATATATATATATATATATAGTTTAAAACTTGTATAAAACACTTATTCAACACGTATTTCAAGTAAACAAATAATGTATAAACACATAACACGTAATTTATAGAGAATACTTCGTATCTATGTGATATAAGAAAATGAGTATACACTCACTTCAAACATACATTTAATACATTCAAACAATACTTGTATAAAAATCGTGTTTATGAAAGGTACTATGCACTCACTTGAAAAGACGATTATCGGACAATACTTCGGCTCTTCAAGTAGTATTCCTTTGGTGAAACCGGGATCTCTTCACACACCGGGCTTCTTGCAGGTAGAGCTTTAGATTGGAAACTCTTTTCTGATGGATTTTTGGCTATAAGAACATCCTATGTGCTCATACAAACCCTAATGCTTGGATCTAGGTTTCTCTATTGTACATGCAAATTATCCAAGACTATAAACCCTAATTCTAGCATTCAAGTAATCATATTAACATGAGAATAGGTTTAAGATATTACCTTGATTGTTATGTAGCAATAACAATCCCAATTCCTCCTTATATTGACTTTAGAAAGCTTAGAGTCACAGATGTCACTCCTCTAATGGTTCATGAACACCAAGAGCAAGAGGATGAAGAGGAGAGAGGATGGAGGCTGCCCAAAACGTGTACTAACCCTAGAAGAGAAGTTTACCACGTTTTTGAGCCTTAAGGGTTCTATATATAGTGAGGCTATTAGGGTTATCTAACAAGGAAACCCTAATTTGGATGCTTAAGCCCTAAGCAACCCATGGATCCCTTTCCTTAAGGCCTTGGACGATTTCTTATGGGTTTCCCCATAGAATTCATCCACTCCTTAATATAAGGCAATCCATGGCCCAAATTGCAATTATCTTATAATTACAATTCCAGTCCCTTAAGTTTAATTAATCTCTTTTAGTCACAAAACTA
This sequence comes from Lactuca serriola, assembly GCF_051521515.1. Taxonomy (NCBI): domain Eukaryota; kingdom Viridiplantae; phylum Streptophyta; class Magnoliopsida; order Asterales; family Asteraceae; genus Lactuca; species Lactuca serriola. The sequence goes on from NC_136412.1 coordinate 168,000,723, forward strand.
ATAACCAATTAATTCTTGACTAATATTAATTAAACAATATGATTTCTCCTTTAATATATTATTCTCATAATATATTAATAAATCATATTTAATCCTTTCTCTCCATAATTCATCCTATCATGTTGCTTTGGTGAAGGCAACCCAAAAGTACCATGCACCATCGGGTCAAGTACATACCAAAATAGTTATGGACTTAGACATTATTCCAACAGTCTCCCACTTGGATAAGTCTTATAACTATTATGCATATGACATCAGATCCTGATTTGCAATCGTAGCTTTCCAAAGCCGCTGTCAACTCTGATCCTATCAGATACGCATGTCCTTTAGATAAGGGATCATATATTCCTCCATTCTAGATATCGTATGAGACATGATTTCTACTCATTCTCTCTGTACTATTTCTCGACTTCCGATTTATGACGACTGGCTAATTGAACAAATCAAATTAGCCCTAGCCCGGCCGAGCATTTACGTTTGTCATCACTAAATCATCGAGGGGACCAAAGATATCGCTTTTATCCTACTTTGGATAAAAGGAACGGATAAACTTTGATTCAATGCTCGCTTGCACTCACTCACCGAATCCCACACAACAATATGTTTTATGACACCAAGTTACTGGTGCATTTACATATTATCAATGTGCAACCGATTTGCAAGATACAACTCACACATCTCGGTTTCAAGAATATAAGATGTTATCGTCTCACCAATCACTCGTGATACAATTCATGGAGTGATCCAAGTGAGCGTGGGTTTTAATCCAATGCTCAAATCATATTCATAAGCACTCATGAACGTTGCAGCAAACATTTGCTTATGTCTAATAATCTTTTAGACAATCCACACACCAATTCACAACAGTCTTCATCCATACCTACTTCCAACATATGAACGACTGTGGCCCGTTCGAATAATTTGACTGTTCTTAACCAATTAAATTATTCAGGAAGTCAAAACATGCAAAGTGAAACAAAAGAATAATACTAATCCCATATGGCCTCAAACCTTTGAGTATAAATAAAACTCCTTTTATTTATCACCATATCGATTACTCATTATTTGTTGTTTCGGGTAATCAACTTCTTACTTGAATTATTACAACACTTGTCCCATGCTCCTCCCATAATGCACACAATGTTTACCTATGGTTCTTACTTTGTGAAATAGATCAAATTGAACACATTTCCAATCATTCTCATTTCACAACTCCTAATCCTTTTTTTTCATAAGTGTAAGAATATCAAATTCTTGCCACTTATAGAATATGCTAAATTCTAACATTTTATGCAATGATCCTTTCGTAATGTCATAGCACAAAAGTCACAAAGACTATTGCCAATGAAATTACAAAGTCCTCTATCGGAAATTGTTACAATACAATTCCTTAGATATGATGTCTCTCACTCAAAGTACATTCCTTTGAACATCCTTTTTGCATAAAAGTTTCTAATATAGACATAGATTTTCAATATTCAATTCCCAATATGGACACGTTTCCATAATTTTCATATGACAACTCATTCTTAATAGAATATTGTATATTCATAATAATGTCGATATGGTCCATCCAATACTATACTTCCAACTACTCACAAGCGACCAATCCTCGGCGAAATTTGGATTGTCCTTTGATAGTTGTTTAATTATCTTACTCAAAACCGATTCTTGTCCTTTTTCCCTCTAAATGTGCTAGACATTTGGAAAATTTTAGAATGGTCAAATATTATAGCATTTGCAATCAGTCCTATACCCGAAGCATATGGGACACGATGCATAATGTCTTACACGAAGATTCGATACTTTATCAATCTTCTGTCATAATATTTTATGTCCTACGTTCTCAAAATTCGAACTATGAAGAGTAATGTCGTAATCATAATCAAAATTTGAGAACACACTATGTTTCCTTGACTAAATTAATTAACATTTCACAACCTAAACCTTTAAATTTGAAATGAAGCATAATATTCTCTCCCTTAATTATAGCAAAACAACTTTACAACCATTGCGACTTTGCAAAGTATAACTCTTGTTTTCTATAATTAATATTGCTAACTTGCAATACTTGCCTTAATAATCATGCAATCATAACATTTATGCTCCCACTATCATGATGATTATTATGAACATGTCACGCCCCAAAACCGGAACGGCGGAAACGTTCTGGGGTGGATGACGTCATGTCAAGTATCACAACACATGCATTATAGTAATCAAAGTACAACAAAACAATGCATTAATAGTAATAATTTTACATGGTTACATTACAGAGTATCAAAGTAATAGAAGTAATAGAATAAATACAGCGTGGTACTAAGCTATCTTCATCAACAGCTCTTGGGGTGTACCTGTCTAATGCTAACCTGAGAATACAAGTTATTTGAAAAGCGAGTATCAACATTATAAAGTAGTAGTTTAAGTGAGTTCATAAGTATTTAGTGACATTTATTCAAATTACTTTATAAAGTAGTAGTTTAAGTGATTTCTTGTGTATTAGAGTTCTTTCCAGAAAATCCTATATTTTCTTTAATAAAGCAGCCTTCTACCAAGGCTGGTCAGTGTTATGCGGTAAAAAGTAGTTTTCCCTACATTGCTATCATTATCAAAATACTAAATTTGATTATTGAGGAAAGCAAACGACATCATGGAATAACATATGCCTCAGCAGTGAGGACTGCTGACTAAGGCAATGAATCATAGACTCCAGGAAAGTATCGAACGAACGACATGCCTGGTTCAGTCTAACAAATGGAGGCACGGACCCCAGAAGGTACCAAATGAAAGGTACAGCTGGTAAGGTCTCAAACAGTGAATACAGACCCCAGACAGTATTAAATGACAAATACATCTTGTAAGGTCAAAACAGTGAATAAAGTGAAAACAGTGGATACAGTGAATACAGTGGATACAGACCCCAGACAACGTCAAATGAATGATGCGTCTAGTAAGGTCTAAAACAGAGAAAGCAAAACCCTGACAGTATCAAATGAAAGATACGTCTTGTAAGGTCAACACAGTGTGACTCTGAAATGAATTGCCAACATACAGTGTAAATTGCTGGCGAAATACCATTACCTTAAAGCCATGAATTATAAGGTAACTCGGGATACTCGTAACCATACTGACTAGAGTTCCAGATGCCCTACAAGCGTCTATAAGATGTGACATTTGTCACCCGTTGGCTTGGTAGGCCGGGACTGTAGCTAGCAGTCTGGGTGCGGGGTTGTCAATCCCGTATAGATCTATACACACAATGTCCGCTCTCCCTACAGCAGACTCTGGTTACCAACTAGACGACGGAGAAGGCCGTGTCCTAAAGATGCATCCCAAATAGTGGGTAGAGACTTCCAAATAGTGGGTTTCTAATGTAAGTGTTGAACTAGAGGTAGAGACTCATAACTGAATTGACTGAAGTAAACCCATATGTCTATGCTTGTGTACATAATATATAACTAATGAATCAAACGACCTTCGGATGGACATCCGATCCCACCAGACCACATCTCAACGAAGAAAAGGAAATAGGGCGGACAAGCCTTCCTAAGTCCTTCAATCATTATTTATATGCATCTATACAAGCACATACATACATCTAACTACGCTTGAGTGTGTATCAAGTGGAATCATATCGTGAAGTATAAGTGTACAGTGTGGAATAACCGACTTGTGAAGTATAAATGTACAGTGAAATATCAGAGTCGTGAAATATAAGCATACAGTGGAACATCCGAGTCGTGAAGTATAAGCGTACAGAGTGGGATAACCGAATCGTGAAGTATAAGTGTACCAAGTGTAAGTGTATCACGAAGTGTAAACGACGATAAGTGAAGTAAGAGCATCTATCCAGTATAAGCGACTACAAGTATAAGAGAAATAGAGACAATAACAAGTATAAACGCATCACGAAGTGAAAGCGTTATCGAGTAGGAGTTTAGATTAAATGAAAATGAAGCGGCAGTAACCAACAAGTAAAAGTATACATGAAAACCTAGGAAAATCGCATTTTGTATTCTTTGGTGAAATAAGTGTCAAAACATTTAGAAATCTTTGGAACCTTTATAAACCAGTTCGAAATGATTTTTGATTAAAACAGTATAAGTAAGAGTTTGAAACAGTTTGAAAACCTTTTTGAAAGTCATCATAGTATCCTACTCGGTAAAACAGTGTAAAGTGTGGTAAAATCTTGTGCATGCGGGTTATCAATCACATGTGATTGATATGATAACTGGCATGTTTAACTTGTATTCCCCCTATAAAACATGTAAAAACATTAAAAGGTTCATTCAGGGGTATGAACTCACCTGGCGTAAGTAGGTCCGACGAAGGTGTCGTTTGGGCGTTCGGTGTCACGCAAGGACTCGAACACACACAATGACCTATTTAACATATGATAACATATGTTCACATACAATTAGTATATTTATTACTAATTAAACAATTATACGCGCTCAAAGGAGCGTAAAACACTTTGGTTAAGTGTTTGGGGGTCCCGGGTAGCGTCTAAAGGTGTGTATGGCTAAGGAATGGAGTTTACTCTCCGAGATTAAACCCTTGTTACCTAGTTTACGGCCCAGGGACATCTCACCATGAGTTTACGGCCATAAACTCATGGTGAAGGGTTCTAGTGTGCTAAAGTGACTCATATCAATTGTAGATTTATGCTAGGCTTAAATATCAAATGTGTGAATGGGTTTAAAGCACTAAATGGCCCCTTTGAGGAGTTTACAGCCCTAAGCAAGGGAGCTTATGGTCGTAAGCTCCTATACCCTCTTTCTTTTGGTGTTTTAAGGGCTTAAGTGGTAGAGGGTAATTTCCTAAGCATTTTGGTAATAGTCTAAGGCCATTTGGAGAACAAAATCAATGTTTTGGGCATGTTTAAGGGTGTTTACGGCCCTGGTACATGCCTGGGTCGTAAACTCCTTTTGACCATTCAATTTGTTGTGTTTAATTGATCCAAGCCCCAAATACTAAGTCCCTAAATTATGTATGAAGCCTAAGGGTGTTTTAGGAGTGTGTTAGGGGCACCTTTGCAAGTTTGTGAGGTGTTTACGGCCTTGGCATATGCCTGGGCCGTAAACTCTATTTTACACCCTAAATTCTTATGTTTAAATGATCTAAACCCAAGAGGATAAGCCCCTAATTTATGAATTAAGTCCAAGGGTGGTTTGGGAGTGTTTTGGAGGCATTTTAACCACTTTAAGAGGTGTTTACGGCCTTGGCATATGCCTGGGCCGTAAACTCCCTTTTATGCCTCAAAATGATTGTTTTAATTGATCAAACACTCCTAGGCTAAATCCTCTATTTATTTCCAAGCCTTTAGGGACATTTTAGGGTCATTTTGGCCTCATTTTTGGGGTTTACGGCCTAAGGAGGAGCTTAGGCCGTAAACTCCTTTTCCATTGCTTCTAAGTCCGATTTTTGGGCTATAAACTCAAATCATAATGTTTAGAATAGGCTAGGGTAAGCGGACTTACAATTTGGAAGCGTTTGGTTGCGGATTTGGGGCAAAAACGGGTCTAGTGAGAGAGTATAGAGAGAGAGTGTGAAAAAGGTTGAAATGGGGTTTACTCCCCTTTATATATGGGTGGGAGTTGGAGCTCAGTGGAATTCTACCCGATACTGTCGTTATACGGGGCTTTTGGTCGCACCCGATTTAGTGGTCGTAATAATAAAAACTAACTGTTCCAACTAAATGGAAATGTCTAATACGAGTTTTTATTTCCTTTTATCACGACTTAACGACATAAATAAATGAAACATTTGGGATGTTTATTAAATTGACGACCTCTAATTAACGGAGCTTTTATAAACTGGAATATTCCGTTAACGGTAACGGGAAAATGTAACGGAACAACTTGGGTTGTCACAGAACATAACACTTATGCTCCCACTAGCTTTGACATTTATTCAGAAACCCCTTAACTTTCAGAAAACAATGCCTATTGAATTTCTTATGTTCATGTTTCTAATACCCAATGCTTTGATAATCTTTTATCAAGGCTTATTAAATTTATACACATTTGCCTTAGATAGTTCATATGTGTGTCTAAACAATTAAGACTAATTGCCAAACCTCACAATTCAAATCATGGAAAGGGATACCGCAACCATAATCAAATTTGAGAATGCAGTTTTACAATCACTATCTTATTAAAATCTTTCTTAGTGAAAGCATTTCCTCACAATCATTTTCATGAAGGATGGAATCTTATGACACTTAGATTTTAATGGTGTATGTGTTCCTATGTGAATTTGTCAAAATCAAAATTTACGAGAAATTCAAGCTCATATGGACCGAACTTCCTTAATCTTAATTTCTTGCCTTATGGTAGCATAGCTGCCCACCATGTCTTCCAAGTAGTTAAGCCACTCACCTTTTCCTATCAATGTACTTTTCATTGATCAAGGTCCTTGCCTTTTATGCATTAAAATGAGAGCTCATAGGACTCACATGCATAATTAACTCAATTTGGAACAACACAGAAACAAAATAATGTCAACACAATAGGTTGTAAACCTCAACTCGTGTGCTAGTGATGATCAATAAGGTCTATTTTGATTTGTTCTTGAGACCTTTCAAGACCATTAAGACTCCCACTGACTCCTCGACATATAAAATTCTCTTGTCAATAAACATTTCTTGACAAACAAATATTCAAGAGTTAGTGTAGTTTTTTTATCAAAACACTTCATAAATAGGTCCTAGTTGGTCTTTGTCTTATCCAAGACATCACAACTTTCCTCTTTTGATGAATGTTATAAACCTCCTAATGCTTATCACTCAATGTCATAATCTTAACTATAAGACTTGTTTTGGAACGAAGTATGATTGACTTCTTGATTTGACCATTTCTTCAATCCTTGATTCCTCTTCTTATACATACAATTGTACTAAGACTCACTTAGAGGATCAATTGAGATATAGTTCTTAATCATTAAGACCTATCATAAAGCATAAAAGCTACTCTCCCTTCTTCTTTGAATGGAGAAACTTTTATCTTTCTGCCTACTTGACTCTTCTTATTCGTTTTTCTATTGATTTAAACCTTTTTAATCAATTCACAATTACACTTAATCTTATAAGTGTAATCATATTTACTAAACCTTTAGTAAACCATGACGAATTTCTTTGTTACTCTTATGGTGGACTTTAAACAACACACAACTTTGTGTACTTGATCTTCTAGTCCTTCACTTGACACTTTGTCAATGAAATAGTCTAATTTCCAAATATGAAATTTCTCATTCATCATGCAACCAAGTCGCATGATTCCAAGTTTCTGTCCAATTGAAACTTGGGCGATGAGAAACTCTCCCTACTTGGTAAATTCTCGACCTTTCCATAATTATCATAAATGAATCATATCCACTCGTTGTAGAAATATGCAAACATCAATTTTTCATAATGATTTCATTGCAAGGAAATAAACAAATAAATAAATAAGTCAAACCAAAATTTATTTTATTTATAAAAGCAGCGGAAAACATTTGTCCTTACAATGGAAAATCCATTGAAAACTATGTATTCAAAAAGAAAACTCCTAACAACTCTATCATAACTATCTAAGCTCAAAATCTAATCTTCAAGTCCATGCGATCGAGATCCATTTCTTTGTGATTAGACTCATCTTGCTCTTTTATCAAGCTTCCTTTCTTTTCACCGATCCTGCAAAACATTCAAATGCAATCTTATCACATCATGTATTAAGAATCAACGAATAGGAACTTAATGGAGTTAGATAGTGGATTTTACTGGAAGCATAGCCATACTCTTTGACTCTCCCATCTTCTGGAATCTTCAGGCTCTTAGGGCAGACTTCTATCCAACGCCCTGTCTCTTGGCAGCAAACGCAGGTCGATTCTCCTAGAACGTCCTCAGAAGCATGGTCGGTTGACTTTCCCAACAAATACGCTCCATTGCTTCGCCAAATCATTTCTGATTCAGCAGCAATGAGCATGTAAGTTAGGTCAATGAGGTTATGGTCATGATCCATCATATAATACTTTCTTTTGAACACATTATATGATTTAGGCAGTGACTGCAAAACCCAGTTCACAGCCAACTCATCCGGGAATGACACACCCAACATTATCAACCTCTCAATGTGTGATTTCATTCCTAGAATGTGGGCACACACGGGTTTACCATCTTCATGTTTCATTCCTAATAGGGCTTTAGTGATATTGAACCTTTCAATTCTTCGATCTCGAGGGTTAAGGAGAACAATTGGAGGAGGAGGAAGTGAAGCATGATTTCTTGTTCCTCGATCGAATCGTGGAATACCATCTTCATCTGGAATGCTTGTTCCATGGGATTTGGGAAGACCATAGTTGTCGAACTTTGACATCTACAAAACGGGAGAAACAAATTCAAGTTAGCTGATTGATTGAGTCCTTAGTAAATCACCCAAATGAGATACTAAGGCTAGGACCCAACACAATATTCTACAACTCGGGAAAGGGATGCCGTAACCCAAATTGCAGAACATTTGAAGGTAAGTGAATGACGATTCACTAATTTCCACCATGAAAAACGAAAAAGAAATTTAGGTTTTAAATCTATGAAAACTCCTAGATTCTTTGAGATTCATTGAACACTTCAATGGCACGTTTAAATCTTGATATGCCCCTCTTGTTTGTGACTGGGATGCCGAGGATCACAAAGCGGGTGTGAATAACCATGCAAACTTACATGGTGCCCTCACATGTTTCAGTCACCTATTCGATGTGCCAGTAAACCACACACGCTCCACCGAACTATGACAAACATTGAGTCACCCTTTGCTACCTTTTCTTAGAACCATTTAGTGTGTCGGTAAACCACACACGCTCCACTAATGTCTTCGCAAGGGCACAAAGTGTAATTTCATGTAATTGCATCAATTCACTTTTGCCTAAGTAACTAAGATTGGGAATTTTATGAAAACATTTAGTTACTTTTATACTTCATTATACTTATAATGGAAGGTCTTGTCCCATCCTACCCGTTCAGCTAACGACCCTCCACTAGTCAAGAGTGCGGTGGGTAAGAGTGGATACCCATTCAATCGCCATTTTATAGGCAATTTCCTTAAACACCCCTTATAGACCAGCTTCGTGAATGAGGCCTACTAACGGTAAGACTGACTTTTACTCATATATATATATAATGTTAGACTTTTAATGTTATATATAGTATAGGGTGTATTTTACAACTTTTAAAATACTAGGTGGTCAAATTTAACAATTATACTTTTAATTCAATTAAATTTTAAACCAAAACTTTTATGGATTTATTAAACCTCTTTTAATTATATACCTTAATTAATTAATAAAACCATAAGGGTGTGATTTGAACTTTTTCAAAACAATACTAGGGTTTTAGAATTTAACATTCCTAATTAAACTTTTAATCAACTTTTAAATTCCAAAACTTGAGGGCAAGTTTTGAAACATTTCAAAACATTAGGTTTAGAATTTAAATATACATCAAAATTAGACTATTAATCAAAAATTTAAATTCCCAAAACTTGAGGGCAAGTTTTGAAACCCTTTTCAAAACATTAGGGTTTCAACTATTTAAATTTCAAAACTAAACTTTTTGAGTTCAAATTTAAACTATAAAACCTAAAGGGGAAAATATGAAACGTTTCATAACACAAGGATCAAATAACAAATAATCTAAAATTAACATTTAATCACATTATTATCCATATTTGATTTATTTAATGATTTCTTGCAAAACAATTTATCAATTTAATCAAAATAATTAATCAATTATCACATAAGGAAACAAATATTTTATTAATTGATAAATATCTTCAATTAGATCAAGAATATAGTCATATATATCATAAAATTGGATTTATCTTGATCTAATATGATAAAAGCAAGTATCTCAAAGATAAACAGCAAGAAATCCTGAAAATAGCTCCATCTGACGCTCGAACTCGCCGAGTACCCCCATGGACTCGCCGAGTAGGGGGCAACTCGCCGAGTCCACAGTGGGACTCGCCGAGTCCATCATGCAGAACCACAAAAATCGAATTTTTTCAACATACAAGGCATCAATACAATAGAAACCAATCTAGGCTTTGATACCAATGATGGGTTTTTGGCTATAAGAACATCCTATGTGCTCATACAAACCCTAATGCTTGGATCTAGGTTTCTCTATTGTACTTGAAAATTATCCAAGACTATAAACCCTAATTCTAGCATTCAAGTAATCATATTAACATGAGAATAGGTTTAAGATATTACCTTGATTGTTATGTAGCAATAACAATCCCAATTCCTCCTTGTATTGACTTTAGAAAGCTTAGAGTCACAAATGTCACTCCTCTAATGGTTCACAAACACCAAGAGCAAGAGGATGAAGAGGAGAGAGGATGGAGGCTGCCCAAAACATGTACTAACCCTAGAAGAGAAGTTCCCCGCGTTTTTGAGCCTTAAGGGTTCTATATATAGTGAGGCTATTAGGGTTATCTTACAAGGAAACCCTAATTTGGATGCTTAAGCCCTAAGCAACCCATGGATCCCTTTCCTTAAGGCCTTGGACGATTTCTTATGGGTTTCCCCATAGAATTCGTCCACTCCTTAATATAAGGCAATCCATGGCCCAAATTGCAATTATCTTATAATTACAGTTCCAGTCCCTTAAGTTTAATTAATCTCTTTTAGTCACAAAACTAATTACCAATTAATTCTTGACTAATATTAATTAAAAAATATGATTTCTCCTTTAATATATTATTCTCATAATATATTAATAAATCGTATTTAATCCTTTCTCTCCATAATTCATCCTATCATGTTGCTTTGGTGAAGGCAACCCAAAAGGACCATGCACCATCGGGTCAAGTACATACCAAAATAGTCATGGACTTAGACACTAATCCAACATTTTCTTCTCGGGATCTTCGGAGCTTCGGGACTCGGGATGATACTGGGGCTTGTGGAGTGCTTGAAAAGAGCTAGAGGGGGTCTCGGTAGTGAGAGAGTGATAAAGTAGCAACCTAAATCGGCTACCCTTCGATTTCTATTTATTAGGTGTGACTTTTGACACTCACGTCGTGAACCATAAGTGTTCACGTCGTGAGCTCGATCATCATCCACTGTGTCATCGCAACTCGGGTCTGCCGGGCTTGGAAAGGTCGAATCGAAGAGCTCATGTGACAACTCGAAATATATCCCGTCATTTTTAAACTATTCTTCCGTTAAGAAAACCCGCCTTATTAAGTTGTCCGTAAACCTTTTTTGGATTAGGTTAATTAAATTGGGACTTTTTATTATGACTTCATCAGGGTTGGAACACATTAGAAACACCCTCAATAATCCCTTGAAAAGTTTTAGTTTCAACCAATTCAAATTACGACCATTTAATCGGGTGCGAACAAAAGCCCCGTTTAACGTCAGTATCGGGTAGATTTCCACTGAGCCACAAACTCAAACCCTATATAAGGGTGAGTGGACTCCATTTGGAAACTTTCCACTCTCTCACTACACTCTCTCTCTCTCTACAAGTTGCTTTCGATCCAAAAACCACCCATTTCGAGCCCCAAACTAGTAAGTGATTTACCCTAACTTGTTGTTTAGCTCATTTAACATGCAAATTCGTGTTTAAGACATCCAATAGGGTCCAAATCATGTGTTTACGGCCCAAGAACACTCTTGGACCGTGAACACCCATAAGTGGGGTTTTGAAGCCCCAAAACCCTTCCAAATCACTCCTAGGGCTTAGATATGACTTGTGGACTTACACCTTCGAGCTTAGAACACCAAAACCTTATCATATGAAGAGTAAACTTGAGTTTACGGCCCAATAACACTCTTGGACTGTAAACCCCTCTTCAAGGGTCGTGAACACCTTTTAAGGTGTTAGAATTGCCCTCAAACACCTCCTATGGCTTGGGTAAATGTCTAGAATCAACCACAATTGAAGTAGGGGCTTTAAACATCAATTAAACCAAGGACTTAGGAGTTTACGGCCGTAACCCCCTATGATTGGTCCATGGGCGGTAAACTCCCAAAAGGATGCCAAATGATGCCCTAACTTCCCTATATGTCTTAGAAAAAAGCATAGAACTTTATACCCTTCCATTTAAGACCTTAATACACATAAGGAAAGGGCATGTAAGAGTTTACGGTCGTAAACTCCTCAAATGGTCCTTATGTTGTTCAAAATCCATTCCAATGCCTTAAAACTAAGTTTAGCATCACCCCTCAAGAGTTTCAGACCATTAAGCATCCTAGAACACTCCCACCATGAATTTACGGCCGTAAACTCATGGGGAGTTTTCATTTGGGCTGAAAACTCCATAAGGAGTTTACTCTTGAAGAGCAAACTCCATATCCAAGTCATACAGACCCTTGGATGTTACCCGGGACACTCCTAGCACTTGACCAAAGTGTTTTCCGCACATTAGGATGCGTATACGTGTTTAATTAGTATTATAATTACTAATCGTATGTAAACATATGTCATCATATGTTAATAGGTCACTAAGTGTGTTCAAGTCTTTACTTGACACCGAGCACCCAACCGGCACCTCCACCCGATCCACTTACAACAGGTGAGTTCATACCCCTGAATTAACCTTTTAAATGTTTTTACATGCTTTTATGGGGGGGGGGGGAATACAAGTTAAAACATGCTAGCTATCATATCAATCATATGTGATTAATAACCCGCATGCACAAGGATTTATCGCACTTTCAGCTGTTTTACCAAGTATAATACTATAGATGGTTTTCCAAAATGTCTTTACTTGTTTAAATCTTTTCTCAAATTGTCTCTCGTGTTGTATGTTTTACTTCTAAACCAGTTACAACAGTGTTTTAAACAAAGGTTTTCTTTACTTATATTGTGTTATCAAATTATATTCAAAACGTGTTTATGAACGGTTTTCAAAGCTTGTTTTACATAACGATATCAAGTCGTAAATTTTTATTTTTAAAGGTTTTACCAAAGTTTTCTTCTATACTTCTAGGCTTCTACTTAGTTAAATGCATGCCTGTACTTGTATAGTTATATAAATAATGTTTAAAAGACTTAGGAAGGCTAGTTCGCCCTATTTCCTTTTCCTCGTTGGGATGTGGTCTGGTGGGTATCGGATATCCGTCCGAAGGTCGTTTAAACATTAGTTATATATCATGTATACACATATAGATATAAAGGTTTACATCGACCAGTTCATTTCCCTTGGGTAGCAAGGGCATCCTTCCATTCATCATTCATAGATCAGATACACTAGTAACTATTATAGGAATAGTTAGGAAGTTCTATTTACTCTTTCTAGTACGAGAATCCCAAAGGAATCAGTTCATTCGTAAGTCTCTATCATTAGTCTAGTACCTATATTAGAATTCGGTATACGAGATGCATCTTCAAGACACAGATCTCTCCGTCGTCAACTTGGTAACCAGAGTCTCCTGGAGGGGGAGCGGACATTGTGTGTATTGATCTACACGGGAATGACACTCCCGCACCCTGACTGCTAGCTACAGTCCACGGCCTACCAAGCCAATGGGTGACAAATGTCACATTTATTCCGACGCTTGCAGGGCGTCAAGTACTCTAGTGTCAATTAGTATGGTTACCAGTATCTCCATGTTTACCTTATAATTCATGGCCTTAAGGTAACGAGAATTAACACTATATTCTTGAAACAACCTGCTTAGGATTACCCTTTGTTTTAGACCTTGCTAGCTGTATCGTTCATTTGATACTGTCTGCGGTCTGTGTTTCTTTGTTTTAGACCTTGCTAGCTGTATCGTTCATTTGATACTGTCTGGGGTCTGTGTTTCATTGTTTAGACCTTTCTAGCCGTATCGTTCATTTGATACCGTCTGGGGTCTGTGTTTCCTTTTGTTAGACTGAGCCAGGCATATCATTCATTCGATACTCTCCTAGAGTCTATGATTTCTTTTGCCTTAGTCAGCAGTATTCATGCTGAGGCATATGTTATTTTCCCCTAGTTTTTTTACTAGTGATATTCTCCTACTTTCTTTAAAGTCAAATACCGTATTTTGGTAATGATAGTAGTTCAGGGAATGCTCCTCTTTAAGACATAACAATGTCGAGTCTTGGTAGAAGACTGCTTTTAATTAGAAAATATAGGATTTTTTGGAAAAGGCACTAATACACCGTAGATTCCAAACTACTACCTTTCATAAAGTTATTTTGAATAAAATACTTACACAAATGACACTAAATACTTATGAACTCACCAACATTTATAAAAATGCTGATACTCGCTTTCAAATTAACTTGTATTCTCAGGTCAGCAATAGACAGGTACACCCGGGAGCTTTTGTGAAGCCAGCCTAGAACCGAGCTGCATCTATACTAGTTTCTGTATTATTTTGATGTCTCTATAAAATGTAACTTATGTAAAACTATTACTATTAATGCAATGGTTGTTGTACTTTGATTACTATACTGCATATGTTGTGATACTTGACATGACGTCATCCACCCTAGAACATTTCCGCCGTTCCGGTTTTGGGGTGTGACAGATTGGTATCAAAGCATTGTTTATAGTGAGCTCAGTATATCAATTCATAAAAGATATACAGCCTATAAATACATAGGGATAAAACACTCTGACCAAGAATTATACTTTAAAATATAACCATATTTTACCAAAGTATAAGAACATCCAGAATCTAAACACTCGAACACAAGTATCACAAGAAGAACAAGAATAAAAGTCTTCGGATGTTGAGCATTACCGTGAAACCTGGGCAGTTATGTAATCGTAAGCTGGAATAAATGTAACCTGATTGTCACACCCCAAAACTACGAACGAAGGAAACGTTCAGGGGTCGAGGACGTCATGTACAGTATCACAACAGTGTAATATAATAAACAAGCAACAACATCATCCATTGCATTATAAGTAAATTTTTAATACATGTGTGTTCTTTCAGTGTAGTAAGACACCAAAAATATACAATCAAAATAAAAGACGAGACTTGTCTGCTCCGTCTTCTCAAAACCTGGCCTCCGTACCTGTCTACTGGTGACCTAAGAATACAAGTTATTT
Organism: Lactuca serriola; assembly: GCF_051521515.1. Lineage (NCBI taxonomy): Eukaryota > Viridiplantae > Streptophyta > Magnoliopsida > Asterales > Asteraceae > Lactuca > Lactuca serriola. Next base: position 168,015,758 of record NC_136412.1, read on the forward strand.
TGAAAGCGAGTATCAGCTTTAAAGCTGGTGAATTCATAAGTATATAAGTGTCATTGCCTTGTTTGTGAAAATCTGTTATGAAGGCCATGTAAATCGTTAAATGAAAATGTTGATGTAAGTATGAAATCCCTAGAAAAGCCCTTATTTTCTATAAGTATGAAATGTAGTCTTCTACCAAGACCCGAATGTTTTGTAAGTATGAAGTGTAGTCTTCTACCAAGACCCGAATGTTTTGTACGTATGAAGTGTAGTCTTCTACCAAGACCCGAATGTTTTGTTTGTAAAATGATAGTTTTTCCTTTATGTTGACTAGTACTAAAAGTGCTTAGTCTAACTCACCGTTTATGTGAATGTGTCACAAAATAAAGTAAACAGGAAAAATGTAATATTGTAAGTGTTGTCACTGGGTACTAGGACCAACACAACATCGCATTAAGCGAAATGTATAACCTAATGAACATCCGAAGATTGTCCAATTGTCCTCTGTAGCAGCAGCAGGTGGGTGGAAGGGTTAGTCCCAAATCGATTTCCTAATATAAGTAGTAACCTTAGACCTCCGAAGATGGTCATCGACCACTGGTGCTAAACAGTGGGGTTCGGAATGGTAAGTCCCGTCTAGTTATTCCCATTGAACCGGGATAGGAAAGACAATTTCACAGTAAGTACTACCAAATCATCCTCATAGTCCTAAGTACAAGTATCCAGGTAAGTGAATACAGGATAATGCACCTATGTAAAAGTGTTCCTGTATGGTATTCATGTATGTGTGTCCATGTAACAGGTAAGTATATGTAAACATATTCATGTATCAAGTAAACATCTGTAAGTACTCATGTATCAGGTAATGTACTAGTATAGACTCATGAATGAACTGACTCTTGTGTGACTCCTTGTAATAGAAGTAATGTTTGATATCTTCCCATTATCCCTATGATAATCTACTGTAATATAACTAGTTGATCATGTAAGTTTACACACTCTTACTACTCAAGGGTGTGAGAAACTAAATGAAAGATGCAAACTATAACATCAATACATATATAAGAATATAAGTGTATATGCATAGTTTAGTTCAAGAATGTAAAATGGTTTTGTAAGACATCTTATGGGTTTTGAACAATAAATAACAATGAATTGATGTCATTTGAATAAACATTTCAAAAGTAAAACATTTGGTAACAATGTGCTTTTAGGATGTAAAACCATTTCATGCATCATATTTTGTAGCATGTGAAATCTGTTAAATGACAAACACAGTTATAAAATACATATCAATGATTTAATAACATGTTTGTTTCTACTTGTATTCCCCACCCCCCCCCCCCCCCCATTAAAGCATTTAAAATCATTTAAAACATTGATTAGGGGTATGAACTCACTTGTAGTTGGTGATTGGAATGAACTGAATGGTATAGGACGGCTAGGTGTCAAGCGAGGACTTGTGCACACACTACGTTCCTAATGAACATATAATCACACATATATGCACTCAATTAGACTCAAAAGACTAATTGATAAAGTTTAAAGCATCCTAGACATAGATAACACTTTATATAAGTGTTTTAAGCCGTAAGGACTTCATCTAAGATATTGTGGGACAGGGTACTTGAGTTTAGGGTTTCCAAAGGACCCTATATGAGAGTTTACTCTCCATAAACCATCACACATGGAGTTTACGGTTGTAAACTCTTGAGTTTACGGCCGTAAACTCCCAAACATGTGTGTTTGGTGTGTTTTTAAGTCCCTAATGCTTTCTAGAATTATTCTAACCTAGTGGCTATGTCCTTGGAAGGGTTTAAGGTCTAGAAGTACTCCAATTAGGAGTTTACGGCCTCAAGGCCATTTCCCCTTGGAGTTTACGGCCGTAAACTCCCTTGGGGTGTTTCCTTTGTTGCTTTCAAGCCTCTTGCACTTGTGGGATATGTTCTAGACTCTTATTCCTAGTATATGAAGGCATTAGGCACACCTTAGTGCCCTTTTTAGGAGTTTACGGCCCAAGAACCATGTCTTGGCCGTAAACTCACTTGGTTGAGTGATTTTGGTGTGGTTTGGTCCTTCCATTTAGTGGGTACAATTTCTTGTAAAGGCCTAGGGCTTTAGGTGTCATGAAAACACCCTTTGTGTCCATTTATATGGAGTTTACGGCCTAAGCTTCACTTGGGCCATAAACTCACTTTCATTTGTGTCATTTGATGTGTTTAAGACCTTAAACTACTTGGGAAAATAGCCTAGATGCAAGCCTTAAAGTCCTAGTGTCCTCAAAACAGCTTTTAGTGTTAGGAAATGGAGTTTACGGCCTAAGAGGGTTCTGGGCCGTAAACTCCCAATCTTGGGTGGATTTGTGTATGTTTTCATGTCCCTAACATGCATACCTAATGGTCTAAGGTCTTATCCTAGCACAAGTGTCGGTTTTGGCTTTGTTTCGGGAGTTTACCGCCCAAGAACACCTTGGGGAGTAAACTCCTAGATCTAATGATTTAGCCATCTAAATCATGTTATAAGCATCTAATATGTATTCTAACACTACTAGAAAGAGTTACTCACAATCTGGGATAAAAACCCAAAGATCCGTCAGAGAGAAAATGGCTTTTCTCTAGTTGGAATTGTGAATAATGAATTAATTTAATTCAGAAAACTATTTATAGTCCTGAAATATTTTGACAGAAAATATTTTTATTCTCGAACTTGGACTGTAACATTATGAAACTTGAAATGTCCAAATTTCACAAACCCAGGAGCATCCACTCTCCTGATATCTCCTAAAGTGCAAACCCTAATGTACACAAACTTGTTCGGAAAAGTATGAAAATCACTGAAATTGGATTGGCTTCTATTGAATAGATATTGTTCGTACAAATGGAAATTTCGGGTTGTCACATCGATCAACTACATTTATTCGAGATGCGATGAACGTGTGCTTGGGAGTGATAGTGGTGTTGCAACAGGTCTGAAACTTACCAAATAGGAATGCTAGAGCCAAACATAAAGTTTAAAAATACTATGGGAGTATTTTGGAATACTAAAAGACTCACATTATTCCCAGAATCAAATTCAGGAGTTAAGAATCAAACAAGAAATTAAAATACCATAGGGGTATTTTAGGACCCATAGATAACCTTGTGAGAAAAAACTAAAAACATCCCTTATTGATATACCTATGATTACAAAGGGTACACTTCCAAGGTTATATATAATAAGGATTCCATAGACTGAGAATGTGTGGTTTCGCTCTATTTCCTTTTCCTCATTGGGATGTGGATATGGAGTAGTATCACATATTCGAAGGCCTATCGGATCTAAGCCATATATGAATTGTGTACCCTATGTAATTGTAGCATGACTCGATATGGATCACCCAGTGAAATGTTAATAATCTCTTAAGGATTCTTTAGACATTTCCATTCTCGCACGAACCCTGTAGAAAACCCTATCCACTTCAGTGCTCAACAGAAGAGTTTATTCAGATCTAGGAGAAGTTCATTGAGAAGATTTCCAGTTCGGAAATAAATAAACTAGGACAAGACTATTGAAACCACCAAGTGCCTATACCTTTTGGGGACATCGGTGAGAGATTCGCCTGAACTTCCGAGATTTCCAGTCATCCATCATGAAGCAATGACACTCAGAGTCAGGATCAGAAGTAAGGCAGAGTAGAGATTCAGTATGTCTACACAAGAAGAGAACCCTAGGTATCTATCCAAAGAAAACCAAAGCCGGTCCTAGTCTAGGATAAGAGGTAGACATAAGGAGCCAGTGCATGGAACCCGTGAAGTGTCTTTTCCTCATTATTGTCGCGCTAATACACCCGTAAAATAATACAATTTAGTGAGTCAGTGATTACACTACTCACACTATGTGTTAGGCAAATCGCATTTTCCCGTCGCAAGTAATACGATTAGATCGGATCTCAAAACCTTGGTTGAGAATGTTTAGCCATAAGTCTTCATGAGCCTTTTTCTTCTGTGATTTTCGTTCCGAACCCCCCTCAAATCCATCCAAAGCCGGAGGGTGAACCTTCCAACATAAAGATAACCTAGTAGGAATGATTCCCATCTTATGGCCTTCTGATACTCTTACTCCTACCTTGAATACCCAGACTACATCATAGGGATGTAGGTCGACACTCAGACAACCAATATCCGAGGCGCGGGAAAAATTTATGCCTAATATAGTAAGGACAGATACGTCCAGGGTTAACCATCGTCTCTCATCAGCTTGTGTTCCTCTCCGTGTAGGAAAACCATGCCTCCGAAGAAGCGTAACTAATCTGCTGGTAAGAAACCTACTCTCCTATTTGATGAAGCTATGTTCCAAGCTGCAATCTCGGCAGCCGTAGTAGCTGTCATGGCTCATCTGAATGCTAACAACGTCAATGTTAGCAAGAGCCCTATCGGGATTCTCGATCCAAGTAATGGACAGCAGCAACCAACTTCTGTGTACCCAGTCACCCAAGAACCACAACCAAATCCACTGAAGAGAAAGTTCAAGAACGAGGAGGGAAGTACCTCGGCTCAAGGACCTTCCGTGGGGCAACGAGCTGAGACAGTCAATACCCCTGCCAACCATTCCATCCCGACTTCAAGAAGACCATACCTAGGAAACCTTCCCCACTGCAGCAAGTGTAGCTACCATCATCATGCTATCTATCGAGAACTCTTTTGTGCTAGGTGCAACATGAAGGGGCATACCGCTCGCGTCTGCAGAACCCCGGTTGAGTTTATTTCATCAACCACCAATGTGACGACCAATCCAGTATGCCATCTATGTGGTGCGATTGGGCACCTAAAGCGAGATTGTCCAACTGAAAGAAATGACAAGGGCACATGAGGAGTCTAACTCTAATGCCTAAGAAGAAGAATCAAGAAACCCGGTAGGATTTTTGGTACGTCTCTCAATCCTAGATAACTAATCAAAAACATTAAAAGACTAATTCTAAATGTAATTACTCCCCCGTTAAGGTGAAAGTCGCAGCACTGTTATAAAATTTTAAAATTTCATCAGGTAAAGCTATAATGGCTCGATATATACATTAAAGCCATGTATAATTAAGATGGATAGACCAAGAGTGAGTGATGCTGCCTCATTTCCTGTTCCTCGTTTGGTTGTGGATTTAAGGCGGAGTCGCTCAGTCAACAGTCCTCCATACCTTAATTATACATGACTAGTATATGTTAGGCGATTATAGAAAGGCCTTGTGAGAATCCTTTCATGAAAGGTACACTATTCAGAAGCACTCAGGACCCTCTATAGTTCCGCATCGACTCTATCGGTCCCAGTATCCGCGACAGTGATACACGGGACGAAACCCGAGACGCCTAGAACTTGTGTGCCCGTTCAGCACATGGCCCTATCGACCCACACTCTATATCATGTTGATGTATGCCAACTTCAACGTCTCTATCAATCATGGTTGACTTAGTGCAACCATGTGTAAATCCCTAGTGTTGTGTAAAAAGAACTTTCACCGTAGCCATTTCGGCAAATTAGGGTTCTTCCGAACCTAAAAATAATAAAAACTAATGCGATCCGCCAGTCGTCACTCTTATTTCAAGCCTTCCGAAGTACCCAGGAGAAGGGTACCGCGCGCTGTTAACCAACCCCTTCATAGACAGATAGAAACCGAAGCGAAAGACACTGCAGGTATTCCAGAAGGCGATATGTAACAACCCGAAATTGTCCATCGCCGAAGACCCGTTCTCCCCGTACAAATTCGTCGTTTATCAATTCATTCCGATTTCGTTTTGGGTTAAATTATTTAAACTTATATGTTTATTATAAACTAATGAGTGTCCAAACCCTTTAGGAACTCATGAAATTATCCCAAAATTTTTATTTCAAAAATTTTAGAAACATCCTCACCGGGTTACAGAAACTTAATCGGGTGCGACCAAAAGCCCCGTTTAATGCCGGTATCGGGTAGAATTCCACCGTGTCCAAGTTTTGAGACCTATTTAAATGTGTTCAAACTTTCATTTGAAGCTTTTGCTTCCTCTCTCTACTCTCTCTCTAACCTCTCTCCTCAAACCAAGTTTAAGGGTCCAAAATCATCAAATTTAAGCTCCAAATCACCAAGGTAACTACCCTAACTCCTACTATAACATCTTAGGCCTTCAAATTCGAGTTCAAATCATGGAATAGGACCATATTCATGAGTATACATCCCTAGAACAGTCCTAGGCCGTGAACTCACATAAATTGGGTTTTAGAGCCCAAAATCCCTTCCAATCGACCTTTGGAGCTTAGATATGGCTTAATGGCTTAATGCAATGGACATAGAATGCCTTAAACATGGATTTTGAAGAGTAAACATGAGTTTACTGCCCAAGAGCATGCTTGGGCCATAAACTCATATAAATGGGGTTTTTATGCCCTTAAACCCTTCCAAAACTCCATTGAAGCTTATATATGAATTGTAGAATATTGGATTTGGCCTTGGAACACCTTGAACATTAAATTAGAGGAGTAAACATGAGTTTACTACCCAAGAACATGCTTGGGCCGTAAATTCATTATCATGGGGAGTAAACTCCTTTTAGTGTGTTAAAATGCCATTTACACACACCATAAGCCTTGGGATAAATTCTAGAAGTGACCACAAACAAGATTTGGACCTTAAAACATATTAAATCCCCCATCTAAGGAGTTCATGGCCATGAGGGGGTTCATGGGCCGTAAACTCCAAAATTCATGCTAAAAGTCCCCTAAAAATCCATACAAGGCTTGGGAAAAATCATTGGAATCACATGTGATTGTTTAAGGACCAATACATTAAGGATTTTATGTGTGGGTGAGTTTACGGCCGTAAACTCCAAGTTTACTACCGTAAACTCCAATAAATGGTCCCTAAGTGAGTTTTAATTCCTTCCAAAGCCTAAAACCCAGGCCTAGCATTAATCCCAAATGTTGTGAAGCCATTTTGCACCCAAAAACACCATCTATGAGTTCACGTCCGTGAACTCATATGGATGAGGTGTTAAGGGGATGAAAACTCCTCTATGAGTTTACTCTTGAAGAGTAAACTCCATATCCAAGCTTTATGTGACTTCAAACACCACACGGGTCCTTCCAAACACTTGTAAGGGAGTGTTTCCGCAACTAGAAGTGTTTGTCTCTACCAAATAAATAATCTAAGTCCTAATTAGATACAAATGTGTATCTTTTCATTATACATAGGAACCTCATGCGTTTGCAAACCCAGAACCGACGTTTAGGATCCAAGCAGACACGTTCCTAGTCCGGTGAGTTCATACTCCTACCCTTTTTCAATGGTTTTTCAATGCTTTCAAGGGGGGAATACAAGAAAATTACAAATGTTTTCAAATCATACCATTGATGTATTTCATTAAATATCTGGCAAACTTATAAATATCTTTACCCTTTATGTATTATGCTGAGCATAAGGGATGATTTATCAGCTACAACTATATGAATTTCAGTTAAGGAAATAACCTAACTAATCAAATTATTATGGGAATAATTTAGGGTTCTTTAGTTCTCATTTAATCACATACTGATATATATATATATATATATATATATATATATATATATATATATATATATATATATATAAAGTTTATTAGATAAACTATGTCTGATTAAGTTTATCTCTGTTTCACTTAGTATATATTGCTAGATAATTTCATTGTATATATAACTATTTTCACTATATTATGTTTCATATCATTTAGTATGTTTGATATCGTTTGAGAATTTCGTGATTAGTCCTAGTTTGTGAGATTTGTCATTACCCTTTTGGGTTATTAGTAAATCCTCCCCGGAAGTGTAACCAGAGTCTCCTGGAGGGAGAGCTTGGAATTTGTGAATAGATCTATTCGGGACTGACAATCCCACACCTTAACTGCTAGCTACAGTTAGGCGGGCACTACTGGGGTGACAAATTTGGGATATCGTCCGACGTATGACAAGCATCAAGGAGGTCTCGTTTTCGTATCAGCATGGTTACCCGACTCACAATATGTATTAATATAAGTTTATTCACGGTATCGCTTTGGGTTTGGTTTTGGATTTGATTCGCTTTCACATCTACTTTCTGTTTATAGTTTTATATCTAGTACGGGATGATAGTCCCATGATTTCAATATATATCTTGTTCGGGATGGTAATCCCATGGTTTTCAACTTATATCTAGTACGGGATGCTAATCCCATAATTTCAATCAATATCTAGTATGGGGTGATAATCCCATGGTTTTGAATCTATGTCTAGTCCGGGATGGTAGTCCCATGGTATTCAATATATATTTTCATGTATATCAAACTATCTTGTATCTAGTCCGGGATGGTAGTCCCATGGTATTCAATCTATATTTTCATGTATATCAAATTATCTTGTATCTAGAACGAGACGTTAGTCCCATGGTTTTCAAACTACTTTCCATCTACAGTTCACCTATATTAAAGTATTTTTTATCTAATTCGGGATAGTAATCCCATGATTCTCAACATATAGTGTTGTGTATTAAACTATACTCTGTGATATTCAGTCGGTCTTGTATTTAGGAAAATATGGGATTTTCCTGGGGTAACATATAACGTGTAATTGAACTGGTAATGAAAGATAACTTAACTGTTTTACATAAGAAAATATGGGATTTTTTTGGATAACAAACCTCTTCGGAAAACTAAAGGAAACTGGTACATTTTCAGAAAACAAACATCTTATGAACTCACCAGCTTTATGTTGATTTTCAAACTGCTTGTATTCTGAGGTCCGCATTAGACAGGTACCCGGTGATCTCTTTTGGTGAAGACAGAGTGCATAGAAGACTCATCTCATTTTGTTCATATATATATTATGTATCACACTTATACAATTTACTTTTGAACCAAATGTAAACTTTCAAATATATGTAATGTAATGGTTGTTTACTTTGATTACTATGTGCATTGGATTTGATACTCAACGTGGAGTCAACCCTGGAAATGTTTCCGCCTTTGGTTTTTGGGGTGTGACACGATAACCACCTGAAACCTACTCCGTAGATCCCCCAGAAAGACCCTTCACACCTCACAATTAGGTTCGTGAATCAAGAGGAAAGAACTCATGGGATTGACTTCTATTAACTGAGTACATGCATAAGAGCGGTATATAATTGAGATCAAAAAGATTTAAGATGTGTGCTTCCTCCCTACTCCCTGTTCCTCGTTGGGTTATGGGTCTGGGGTGGAGTCGCACAACTGAACATCCTACCAACCTCAATTATATACGACTTGGATACACCAAGTATTAGTGGTTAAGCCAGGTATGAGCCCTACCACGAACCTCATAGTAAAACCCTTCATCCTATTCCATAGAATAGGGACTAGAGTCAAGAGAACCACGGCGGGTAGAGCTACTATAATGACCACAAATCCGAAATTTGTTGCTTTCCCGGTTAAGCCAACATAGTAGCTAACACCCTCGGTTGGTAAAGAAATCTGAGTCGTAAGAGTCAAGGACATTGACTACGACCATCCACTCACGCTTAATCCCCCGAATTAAGCATCTCAGCGGATATCCTGGAAATCCATAAGCTGCGATAAGTTAAACCTTGAGAAGAGTGGATGAGGAGATTAGACGTTCCGAGTGACGGAACCCTATACTTCTAGACTTAACCTAAAATCAAGAAAACTCAGAACCCCCAGAAGAGTAGATGCAGAAGATGCTCGCACTACTTAGGCACTTCGTCCACCCCGTTACCGACAAGTAGTGCCTAGGAAGCTCCGCCTCCTTATGTAGTAGAAGTCACCGTCGCACTGTAGACAATAGACTACATTCTCCGAAGTGAATACTAGAATGCCAAGAACCACAGGATAACCTCCACATCCAAAATACTTGAATAAAGTGCGATAGTAGGTTGCGTTAAGCCTTATAACCCAGATCCCGAAGAGATTATATACTTGACGCCAATCTAGGTGTTAGTCGATGGGTTATACAAGAACACGCGCTTTCCACAACTAGAATAAACCGACGCCTTAGAGATAAGAGCATATCTTAGAGATTCATTGGACTACTAGGTGTTCCAAGAGTACAATCTCGTGCAGGGATAGTTGAACCACCTCCCGAGGTAGCCCAACACTTAAAAAAATTCTCTAAGGACTGTGTTAGCCTTGAGCAGGGAGTGCTATTCATGAAACAACAAAGCGAGTAAGAGCATGATTCTTTTCCGTTAGGAATCATATTGTGAAAGCGTCAACTAGACGATGATGTAAAGTTTAAAAACTTTCTAAGCACTCGTCTGGTGAAACCCTATCTCCCCGACCCTGAGAGTTTCCGTTAGAAATATCTCATGAATCAGAAGTGCAGGTTCATTTTGCACAAGATTGAGATAGCCACCCTGCAGCAAACAGATACCCATAGACATCCAATTCATCCGATAATCCAGAAAACCTCTGAAAGCCAATCGACAGGAAACACAAATACAAGGACAGCCCGAGCTTTCTAAGAATCAACCTGAAGGACTACCCTCCCAGCACGAGAGAACGTTTGGAACTTCAGAATGGTGATCACGCCAGTGATGATCTCGCCATAGAAGTACACTATGTTCTAAGTACTGAAAAGCTCTACCTTTCCGAGAGCTTAGGACCATCCGAGATTCTTTACAAAATTGGTCCAACCCTCGTCAGACCACGGCTACTTTCAGAAGTCCATAAGTTTCACCCCAAGTCAATCCACTTCTTAGACCTGAAAAGTGTTGCCCGACGTCACTCTTTGTATCCCACTCGTCTTGATAGAAATCATTGGGAACCCTAACTTCGTAGACGAACCTGTAGGGATCGCTAACTGAACGAAACGGAATCCGCATCCCGTAAGTGAAGGCTTGGTAGAATGCCAAGCAAAAGCCAGAGTTCACTTGGGAGTGCGAGGACCAACCGAATAGGAAGTACCCTCATACCTCTACCCGATTGTTCATGTCTATTTCCTTGCCTAAACCCGAATTTCGGGACGAAATTCCCTCTAACAGGGGGATGATGTGACAACCCGAAATATATCCCGTCATTTTTAAACTATTCTTCCGTTAAGAAAACCCGCCTTATTAAATAGTCCGTTAACCTTTTTGGAGTAGGTTAATTAAATTGAGACTTTTTATTATGACTTCATAAGGGTTGGAACACATTAGAAACACCCTCAATAATCCCTCGAAAAGTTTTAGTTCAACTAAGTCAAATTACGACCATTTAATCGGGTGCGACCAAAAGCCCCGTTTAACGTCAGTATCGGGTAGATTTCCACTGAGCCACAAACTCAAACCCTAATAAGGGTGAGTGGACTCCATTTGGAAACTTTCCACTCTCTCACTACACTCTCTCTCTACAAGTTGCTTTCGATCCAAAAACCACCCATTTCGAGCCCCAAACTAGTAAGTGATCTACCCTAACTTGTTGTTTAGCTCATTTAACATGCAAATTCGTGTTTAAGACATCCAATAGGAGCCAAATCATGTGTTTACGGCCCAAGAAAACTCTTGGACCGTGAACAGCCATAAGTGGGGTTTTGAAGCCCCAAAACCCTTCCAAATCACTCCTAGGGCTTAGATATGACTTGTGGACTTACACCTTCGAGCTTAGAACACCAAAACCTTATCATATGAAGAGTAAACTTCAGTTTACGGCCCAAGAACACTCTTGGACTGTAAACCCCTCTTCAAGGGCCGTGAACACCTTTTAAGGTGTTAGAATTGCCCTCAAACACCTCCTATGGCTTGGGTAAATGTCTAGAATCAACCACAATTAAAGTAGGGGCTTTAAACATCAATTAAACCAAGGACTTAGGAGTTTACGGCCGTAAACCCCCTAGGATTGGTCCATGGGCCGTAAACTACCAAAAGGATGCCAAATGATGCCCTAACTTCCCTATATGGCTTAGAAAAATGCATAGAACTTTATACCCTTCCATTTAAGACCTTAATACACATAAGGAAAGGGCATGTAAGAGTTTACGGCCGTAAACTCCTAGTTTACTGCCGTAAACTCCTCAAATGGTCCTTATGTTGTTCAAAATCCATTCCAATGTCTTAAAACTAAGTCTAGCATCACCCCTCAAGAGTTTAAGACCATTAAGCATCCTAGAACACCCCCACCATGAGTTTACGGTCGTAAACTCATGGGGAGTTTTCATTTGGGCCGAAAACTCCATATACAAGTCATACACACCCTTAGATGTTACTCGGGACACTCCTAGCACTTGACCAAAGTGTTTTCCACACATTAGGATGCGTATACGTGTTTAATTAGTATTGTAATTACTAATTGTATGTAAACATATGTCATCATATGTTAATAGGTCACTAAGTGTGTTCAAGTCTTTACTTGACACCGAGCACCCAACCGGCACCTCCACCCGATCCACTTACATCAGGTGAGTTCATACCCCTGAATTAACCTTTTAAATGTTTTTACATGCTTTTATGGGGGGGGGGGGGGGGAATACAAGTTAAAACATGCTAGCTATCGTATCAATCATATGTGATTAATAACCCGCATGCACAAGGATTTATCGCACTTTCAGCTGTTTTACCAAGTATAATACTATAGATGGTTTTCCAAAACGTCTTTACTTGTTTAAATCTTTTCTCAAATTGTCTCTCGTGCTGTATGTTTTACTTCTAAACCAGTTACAGCAGTGTTTTAAACAAAGGTTTTCTTTACTTATATTGTGTTATCAAATTATATTCAAAACGTGTTTATGAACGGTTTTCAAAGCTTGTTTTACATAACGATATCAAGTCGTAAATTTTTATTTTTAAAGGTTTTACCAAAGTTTTCTTCTATACTTCTAGGCTTCTACTTAGTTAAATGCATGCCTGTACTTGTATAGTTATATAAATAATGTTTAAAAGACTTAGGAAGGCTAGTTTGCCCTATTTCCTTTTCCTCGTTGGGATGTGGTCTGGTGGGTATCGGATATCCGTCTGATGGTCGTTTAAACATTAGTTATATATCATGTATACACGTATAGACATAAAGGTTTACATCGACCAGTTCATTTCCCTTGGGTAGCAAGGGCATCCTTCCATTCATCATTCATAGATCAGATACACTAGTAACTATTATAGGAATAGTTAGGAAGTTCTATTTACTCTTTCTAGTACGAGAATCCCAAAGGAGTTAGTTCATTCGTAAGTCTCTATCATTAGTCTAGTACCTATATTAGAATTCAGTATACGAGATGCATCTTCAAGAAACGGATCTCCCCGTCGTCAACTTGGTAACCAGAGTCTCCTGGAGGGGGAGCGGACATTGTGTGTATTGATCTACACGGGAATGACACTCCCGCACCCTGACTGCTAGCTACAGTCCACGGCCTACCAAGCCAATGGGTGACAAATGTCACATTTATTCCGACGCTTGCAGGGCATCAAGTACTCTAGTGTCAATTAGTATGGTTACCAGTATCTCCATGTTTACCTTATAATTCATGGCCTTAAGGTAACGAGAATTAACACTATATTCTTGAAACAACCTGCTTAGGATTACCCTTTGTTTTAGACCTTGCTAGCTGTATCGTTCATTTGATACTGTCTGCGGTCTGTGTTTCTTTGTTTTAGACCTTGCTAGCTGTATCGTTCATTTGATACTGTCTGGGGTCTGTGTTTCATTGTTTAGACCTTGCTAGCCGTATCGTTCATTTGATACCGTCTGGGGTCTGTGTTTCCTTTTGTTAGACTGAGCCAGGCATATCATTCATTCGATACTCTCCTAGAGTCTATGATTTCTTTTGCCTTAGTCAGCAGTATTCATGCTGAGGCATATGTTATTTTCCCCTAGTTTTTTTACTAGTGATATTCTCCTACTTTCTTTAAAGTCAAATACCGTATTTTGGTAATGATAGTAGTTCAGGGAATGCTCCTCTTTAAGACATAACAATGTCGAGTCTTGGTAGAAGACTGCTTTTAATTAGAAAATATAGGATTTTCTGGAAAAGGCACTAATACACCGTAGATTCCAAACTACTACCTTTCATAAAGTTATTTTGAATAAAATACTTACACAAATGACACTAAATACTTATGAACTCACCAGCATTTATAAAAATGCTGATACTCGATTTCAAATTAACTTGTATTCTCAGGTCAGCAATAGACAGGTACACCCGGGAGCTTTTGTGAAGCCAGCCTAGAACCGAGCTGCATCTATACTAGTTTCTGTATTATTTTGATGTCTCTATAAAATGTAACTTATGTAAAACTATTACTATTAATGCAATGGTTGTTGTACTTTGATTACTATACTGCATATGTTGTGATACTTGACATGACGTCATCCACCCTAGAACATTTCCGCCATTCCGGTTTTGGGATGTGACAGTTCACGTCGTGAACACAGTGTTCACGTCGTGAACCCTGACACATGGTGGGGTTTCGTGCCCCGAACTTTGGAAATTCATATCTCTCGCATACGAGCTCCGTTTTCAACGTTCTTTATATCCACGCGTAGGTGAGATTATGCTCTACAACTCTTGTTTAGACTCCGTCGGCTAATTTTGAATTTATTTTTATTATATTATTTTTAGTAGGCCGGGACAGGAAAACTCTGTTAGAAATTCGTAACTCCTTCATCTGACGTCCGTTTTCGTCTATCTTTTTACCGTTGGACTACTATCGACGAGATCTTCGATTCTCGTTTAGATTGTTGCGGCTAGAAATCACTCGATCTCATAATCGAACTTCGAGATGCATACTACTAAGCTGAAACTTAGAAAAATCATAACTTCCTCATACAAAGTCAGATTTGAACGTTCTTTTTATTCACACTCTCGGTTTAACGAACTCTACAACTTTCGTTTAGATCACTAAGGCTAGATATCGCTCTATCTTAAATTCATATTTTACGTCATACAGTGTCGTGTCGGTTCTGTCGCAAAACTTCGACAGGTCATAACTTCTTCGTTATAACTCTGATTTCGGCATTCTTTATATATTCGGAAACCTCATAACGACCACTACAACTTTATTCGTAGATATCGGGTTTATCTAATATTTTATTTTATCGCTTATTTTTATCCTTAAATCATTTAAGTCACACAATTAATCACAAAATACATAATACTCAAATAATACACTTCTATTATTTCAAAACGGGTTACAAAGGTTAACATAGACTATGACATCATCATTAATGACAAGCCCATAAACACGGGCGTTATCCTTATGATAGAAACTCATTCGCTGAGTATTCTCCATGTCAGCAATGCACCGCCTACTAGGGTCTTTCTTCCCGAAGAACTTTGTGATGGGTTTTGGTCATAAGACATCCTATGTGCTCATACAAACCCTAATGCTTGGATCTAGGTTTCTCTATTGTACATGCTTTGAATCCAAGACTATAAACCCTAATTCTAGAATTCAAGTAATCATATTAATCATAAGAATAAGTTTATAATGTTACCTTGATTGTTATGTAGCAATAACAATCCCAATTCCTCCTTGAATTGACTTTGGAAGGCTTAGAGTCACAAGTGTCACTCCTCTAATGGTTCACAAACACCATAAGCAAGAGGATGAAGAAGAGAGAGGATGGAGGCTGCCAAAACCATGTGAAAACCCTAGAAGGTTGCTTAGCCACGTTTTTGGTCCTTAAGGGATCTATATATAGTGAGGCAATTAGGGTTATCTAACAAGGAAACCCTAATTTGGATGCTTAAGCCCTAAGCAACCCATGGAGCCTTTTTCCATAAGGCCTTGGACGATTTCATATGGGCTTCCCCATATAATTCGTCCACCTTATAATAAAAGGCAATCCATGGCCCTAATTGCAATTATCTTATAATTACAATTTTAGTCCCTTAAGTTTAATTAATCTCTTTTAGTCAAAAAACTAATTACCAATTAATTATTGACTAATATTAATTAAACAATATGATTTCTCCTTTAATATATTATTCTCATAATATATTAATAAATCATATTTAATCCTTTCTCTCCATAATTCATCCTATCAAGTTGCTTCGGTGAAGGCAACCCAAAAGGACCATGCACCATCAGGTCAAGTACATACCAAAATAGTTATGGACTTAGACACTAATCCAACACTTTGGGGCTCAGCAAAGCAGGTACTCCCGAAAAGAGAGAGTTTGTGCCCCGAACAAACCAGCCACAATCTATACACGAAAGGCCCTAAGTCGCTCATCCTGCATCTCCATG
Source organism: Lactuca serriola (assembly GCF_051521515.1). NCBI lineage: Eukaryota > Viridiplantae > Streptophyta > Magnoliopsida > Asterales > Asteraceae > Lactuca > Lactuca serriola. Next base: position 168,031,902 of record NC_136412.1, read on the forward strand.
ATCCCCTCCTTGATGGTACCAAACATTATAGGAGTTTCATCCAAAATACCACAAGTGATCTCAGATGAAACGAACTCGCAAATCCTCTCATCAATCGGCTCAACACCAAAGCCTGAACCTAAACCAAAACTATAACCATAACCACTTTCATGAGTGCTCATCACCATTACGAAAAGCAACCATACAAAGGATTAGGACATATCTAAAGAATCCTCATTCTACAGACTTCATATAATCCCTACAACTTTCCTTGATTCGAGTATGAATCATGTGCTTTCAATAGTACGGGCCCAATACTACCTTCCACACCTATCCATACTTTCTTCAAGAATCATCCTGAATCCTCTATGTCACCTTCTCATACTGATACTCCCCATACCTGCTAAACAACACACCACTAGCACTAAAGCACTTCCTAGACTCTCTTAGGATTTACCACCTCACCCTACCATCAGTTGCTGGAAAACTCCTATTAATGTCACCTAACTACTACATGAATACAATTACATGCAACAAAACTTAAATAATATTTTGACTAAAAGACTCAACCTACAACGGTTGGACTCATACGAGAGTTGCGCAATAGGGCCAAATCAATCATTCTATAATTATTTAACCCTTGTAACATGTAACTTAACGTATTCGTTTAATAGTCAACTTACATTAATATGAGTCCTACAAATCACAAAGCAAGCAACATTCAAGCAGTAAAACTCTACATGAAACAAAACATCAAAATGAATCCTTTCTAATAGGCATCTTTCCAAATAGGTATTCTATCATGCAATCTTGAACATATTCCCATGCTAACTCCTAGCATGCAAAACATTCTATAACTTATATAACATATCATATATCATATCAACATGTATATGTATTCTATGAATCACTTACTTGAACTCCATTGATTGCACGCATTGTACCCCTTTTCTTTGTAAAAATCTTTTTAGATTTTTTTTGAAAAGATGACCATATCCTTAGTTCAAGTTCAGACACCCCCAAGAGTGTGCATGAATCCCTCAAACCAAGGCTTTGAAACCAACTTTTAACGTCCCAAAAATGCAAATAAAAAATTTCATTTTAAAACATCGAATCATATAATCATTAGTTTCAAATCCAATTAGTGTAATTGGGGGATGCGGTGTAGTCAGACCGGGCCCTTCCCTTTGGAACTGGAAGTACCTAAAAATGTTTAAACTACAAAACTATAAACAAAAAGCTTCATGAATTCCCTAAAATACTACATACCATACATACATTTCCACGGGCTACCCTCATGGTCTTACGTACAAGTACTATGGGCTGCTCCCATGGTCTAACATCCAAGTGCCATTGGCTACCCTCATAGTCTTTCATGCAAATTCCATGTGCTACCCCCATTGTCTTTCATTCAAATGTCATGGCTACCCCTACAGTCTTTCAAACAAATGCCACAGGTTGCCCCCGGGGTCTTCCGTGCAAGTATCACAAAGACAACTAGCACCATGCACAATATAGTTAGAAGACCCACATGACTCATGAAAGCAGCTAACCCCTAACTCAATGCCCTGCAAGAGATGCTACAACACTCCTGTGAAATCATACAAAGTCCAACCTTATACTACACACTAAATCCAACAATTTTGACCAAAAGTCAACCATGCCCAAAAAGTCAATGGTTAAGTCAAAGTTAATAGTCGATAATATCAACCATTGAGCCTCACGTCATGACCAACCATTGGTCATGTCATGAGAATATGCTCAACCCGATTCCAACTCGTCTCGCTCCACTTCAACTAACTCAGTCACAGACAACCCACTCAGCAAGCATCACGACATGAGCATAATAGGAACCTTCCTTGGTCACGTCATGAGCATAATAGGACAATACAGTTGCAGATCCCTTTTTGGCCATGTCATAACTCTTTATGTCATGTCATGACCGCAGTCTCAAACAATGACCTAATGGTTTGAGTCCTTAATCTATTAAGTCTTCAACTAATGGTTAAAAAATGCCAAATTTATGAACATGCATTCCCTATACCCCACCAAGGTCAAAAGCCAAGAAAATGATCCAAAAATCAAGCAAGGCTCACAATTCACAACAAAATTCCGGATCTAAACCATATAACACTCAAATGACTTCAAGGATCCATAAAGTTGCCAAATTTATGGAATCCATCACTTTATCTTGCTCAAACTTGAAGATAAAGAGACAAGGACTTAGATATAGCAACCTAGAAGCATAAAGTTCGAATTTTGAACACTTACAAAGGTCCAAAATATGCAGAAGAGAATGGTAATGAGGTTTCCTTGTTGGATCAACACTCTAGAACACCTTCTTCTTCTTATTCAAGCTACCAAAAGCACCAAAATGAGCCAAGAACCACCAAGTTAGGTTAGGGTTAGGGTTTCTGAGGTTTGAGGGTGATGGAGGCTAAGAAATGAACCCTAAATCCGAGTTTAGGGTGCTTAAATATGAAGCAAAGCCTAAAAGATATTGGACTTGCATTGCAACCCTTTTCACGTTGTGACCACCTATGTGTCACATCGTAACCACTACTCCAAACATGTGTCCTTATTTGGCTCATCACATCATGACCTCCTTATGGTCACGTTGTGGCACCTGGTTTTCCTAAAAAAAACATGCTTTTGACTCCTTAATGCCCTAAATCGATCCGTTATGGAAAACGATTGTTACACGTTCGGTATAGCTCATCTACACTCAACGTAGCACAAAAATACAAAATAACCGAATTTCTTCATCCATAAGCTCGACGTAGCATAATGCTACACTCAGCATACACTATTTACAACATTTTGGATAAGTTCTTAATCCGTTAAGCCATTATCCTAAACTTTCCATAAATCCAATATACTCAGAAAGGACTCATAAAAATCAAAACTTTATGGATCTGCATGTCACATACATGTCCTACACCCTTCTAGGTCAAAAATGTTGAAAGTATGATCGTGTACCTATACATGACAACATGACAAGTCCAAACTCCAGATCTAAAAGACAAAATATTCCAAGGACATTCAAGAATGATAAAGTCGCAAGCTTTATCTAGAGTTATTCCTTGAACTCCAACCAAAACCACAAAAAAGACTCAAATATCATAATATTTAAGATCTAGAAAGCTTGATTTATCAAGTTGGGAACTCGATGACTTATAAACATCCATAAGATGTACAAGAAGATGTATCTCTTTTGGAAACACTCACTTATGCTCCAAAGCATGATGAATTTCCTTGAACACTCCCAAAATGACACCCGCAACAAACAAAAGAAGGTAGGAAAAGGAAAATGGAGGCTAGGGTTTCATTCTTTAGAGAGATAGGGGTTGATCCATAGAAACCCTGATAGTTGGAGATGCTTAAACAATGTCCCAAACCTAAAATCTAGGGCTTTGTGCAAACAACGGTGTTATGCTTAGTGTAGCTCATACTTAAGCTTAGCGTAGCCGTACGCTTGGCATAACTCACATAATCAATGTATAAATAAAATATCAAAATTCATCATCTTACATAAACAAAAGGGCATCTTGGGAAACAATGTTATAAAGGGTAATATAGTCATTTTACACAGTTAGCTAGATGCAAAATCATACAACTAGTTTCGGTTAGAAGTTAATTCATTCATAACTTCTAACCTATCACCCAGTTAGCAACTATCAAACGACTCTTAAGATGTTCTTTAGAGTTGATGAAAATAAAAGTTTCTCAATGAAATACCTGAAAGAATTCATAAGCGAATCATGTTCAATGATTTTAATCCAAAGAAATAAAGAAGATAATTGAAGTTATTGTGATGGTGGATGATAGTAAGAAACGTTGTTCCTGAAGAGATTGATTTAGTTTTTATGAGGTGAAGCAGATTACAAAGACCATGTCACTAAGGGGGAGAATGTTGGGGTTAAGAATTTTCGTGTCCGACCAGGAGCCTAGAGTAGGGATGAGATTTAGAACCGGAAAACCGGACCGGACCCGGAACCGAACCAGAACCGGAACCGTTAGAACCGGAATATGTAAAACCGGTCCGGGTCCCGGGTTTAAAGAATGGCTCTATCCTGGTTCTGGGTAATTCGGGTTTCGGGTCCTTCGGGTCCGGGTAAACCGGGTTTAAGAATCGGAACCGTGTTAGGAACCGAAACCGATTTTAGGAGTCGGAACCGGTTTCTATGGAAAGTTTAAAACATGCATATCTCATTCGTTTGAAGTCGGATTGACATGAGGGTTTTTCCATAGTATAGTTTATAGTTTTTACATGATTTTAGAATATAATTTTGTCATTTTTGGGTTTATATTCATTGACTTATAGTCTCTCAAAGCTGGAAATTTTATTTTTTCAGTTTTTTTTTTTTTTTTTTTTTTGTATTTTGTGATAGTTTTAAAACAGGCATATCTCATTCGTTTAAAGTCGGATTGGCATAAGGTTTTTTCCATAGTATAGTTTATAGTTTGTAGATTAGTTTAGACTATAATTTTGTCATTTTTGTGTTTATATTCATTGACTTATAGTATCTCAAAGTTGGGATATCAAAGATTGAAATTTTATGTTTTTCAGCTTTTTTTATATTCTGTGATAGTTTTAAAACATGCATATCTCATTCGTTTGAAGTCGGATTGACATGAGGTTTTTTCCAGAGTGTAGTTTATAGTTTGTACATGATTTAGACTATAATTTTGTCATTTTTGGGTTTATATTTATTGACTTATAGTCTCTCAAAGTTGGGATATCAAAGCTGAAAATTTTATTTTTTCAGCTTTTTTTTTTTTTTTTTTTTATTTATTTTTTTTTTTGTATTTTGTATTTTGTGATAGTTTTAAAACATACATATCTCATTCGTTTAAAGTTGGATTGGGGTTAGGAATTTTCATGTGCGGCCAGAGCCTAGCGAACTCATCTATTCGTAATCGAGTATATTGTGTGTTTTGTACCGGCCTAGGATAACTATTGTGCTCCAAACTGATAATTAATAACATATGTTAGTGTGAACCGGGTTGTTTTGTACTTTAACCTATGTGTTAATTTATGATTGGTTGTATGTTGCACCATACTTTTTGTACTTTATATATAATGGTGTAGTGACAGTTAGTCGTACGTTTTTGAGAGTTTGTGTTTCGTTCTATAACACTTGTAACACTTGAGCCTTGTATTCACTTTCTCTGGTTAATCAAAGAGCATATTTTGTATATTGTTTTAGTGTTTTTAACATTCTTAGTTCCACATTTGTTTGTCTTGATATCTTGTTCCTACACCTTGGATAAGTCCCTGACCTCGCCAGTCAAGACAATGCCTAGTTTTGGTTCAAAAAACTTGTAGCCCTAGAGTACTACTTCATCACAACATTTATAAGGTGTCATATTTTTCTTGGTATCAATCAAACACCCCCTAATATACTTCATCACAACATTTATACGGTGTCATATTTTTCTTGGTATCAATCAAACACCCCCTAAATGTAAGGTGTTATATTTTTCTTGGTATCAATCAAACACCCCTAATAAGCTAAAAACTTATTTATCCAAACACCCCTAAATATCCTAAATATAACGTCAACTTATTATGCATATATTAATCACCTTCAATTATTCAAACACGGTCTTGTATAAATTAATAAAAATATTGATTTTCAAAATTTATTCAAAAGATATATTTGTTCCTTGTGAGGGAAGTCGTAATAAAAACATGCATTTAAGAGTGTGGGGTTCAAACACTACCCACCTAATTGCCACTTGCAATGTGAGACCCGCATGTGGCTCCATTCTTACCCGGGTTAACCCAAAACCCCGGCCGCCAACCACCCATCAAAAAGCTACTTCTCGTAGCTGTTCTTCACTGTTGCTTCTTCTCCTCGGTCCCACACCCTCACCCTTCCTCTTTCATTGTTTTCTTCTCCAATTTTTCTTCGTCAACCAGCATCGGATAATCCAATTCTCTTCCATTATAATAATATCTTCATACCACGATAAACCCATTTCCCCAATTTTCCTTTTGTATATACCACGTTGACGCTCCTGTCTGACATATATTGGAGTGGTTATCCATCTTTTTCATCCCCTGTTCTCAATTTACAAAGAAGGAATCAAAATTCATCTGGAGAAAAGATGCCTGAGTGGTGGAAATGGAAATCGCCCAAGAACAAAGATCAGAAGAATCAAGAGAAGAGCTTGAAAGATAACTCAGTTTTTAGCAAGAGTAATCAGACGCTGTGCAGCAAAAGTTCATTACCCAATAATATAAATGAAAAGAAGAACAATAAGAGCTTTGAAGACGCTGTATCGGCACGCGCCTCCCCACGTTCTTCTTATACTGCTCCGTCGGCGTCTCCATCTCGGTTTTCGGGTTTTGATTCGGATCGTATAGGTCATCCTTTGCCTCAGCCGTCCATATCACCGACGACGTCGGTCGTGATGGTTGATCTTCAAGGGTTTGCTTTGGGATCCGGGTCGGTTTCTTCCAGTGCAGACTCTTCTGTTTCTTCAGCCGATAATCTTGATCATGGCCAATTGGGTATTTTCAGGTTCGTTGGTGTGAAATCCTTTTAAAAACTTCTCCTTTTTGTGTATTCGATTTCATTTCCGAACTTGGTCTAGCTTCACTCTTGATATTATTTGATTGACGTTCCAATTAAACAATTCCCACTCATCTTGATGCTAATTCATTACCTCAGTTTTTATAGAATTGGATAATCAGAAAAGAAAGCTCATTTGATTCGAGAAAGTAAAAGCTTCATGTTGCTAGTGAAGCTTTCTTGATCATATGTAGGTTGAAGAGAATGAAGGAATCATTTTCTCTATGAAGAATCAGAGTAACAATGAAACTGTATGTATCAAATCCGGTTGAACATATTTACTACAAAAAGTTAATTTCATCATCACAATGCCCTTATTTTGATCAACTCTAGTATCACTATCAAATAAATACATAGCATAGCTCTATGTTTAGGAAATTAGTAAATGATACTCGACATACTTGATTAAATACAAATTCTAGGGTTCAAGTAAGCATCTTTAGGAGACACGGTTGAACATATTTGCTACAAAAACTTGCTTCTTTTGTCCCATTGACATAAGTCCCCCTCTCAATAAACTTCAAACACAGTACAACCTGTTTTACTATTAGTATCACTGATACTGTTACTGATACTGATATTGACTATTGATATGACAGAGGATATGGGGAGGCGAAGTTTAGCCCTCAATTGAAAAGCCCAGGAAGAGGGTCAAGGGCTCCAACCACAGCCACATCACCACTTCACCCGAGGTTTGTGGGTTCGAGTCTTGAATCTCCTAACAAAAGGTTAGATGATGGAAAAAGTGAAGGACACAGGCTACCCCTTCCACCTACTTCACCTACTAGCCCTCCTGCTCCTTCTTCATTACCAGGGACCCGAATTTGTAGCTCGCCTAATAGACCTTTGGTTGTTGGATCAAATGTGAAAAATGTTGGTGTTGTTGAAACCTCAAATTGTCAAGTGTCAAAATGGAAGAAGGGGCGTTTGTTGGGTAGAGGGACTTTTGGGCATGTTTATCTTGGATTCAACAGGTGTGAATTGTTGAGTTTTATGATTAGATTGTGATGTTGTTGTATGTGGCTTCAGACATTTATTTTTTGGTGTTGTATCTGTTCCTGTTTTAATAGTGAGAGTGGGCAGATGTGTGCAATTAAAGAAGTAAAGGTTGTTGCTGATGATCAATCGTCAAAAGAATCTCTCAAACAGTTGAATCAGGTTTACTCTTCATCTCTTCACTAGTATTATGTGATTTGAATTTTGGGTTAGATACATGTTATTACAGCATTGTATTCTGAAAAATCTACCTACTTATGGCCTTTTGATGGTTATTATTATTATTTTTTGAACAATTTTGTTTTGTTCAACAGGAGATCACTTTGTTGAGTAAGCTGATACATCCCAACATCGTTCAATACCATGGAAGTGAATTGGTACTCTTGTTTATAGCTTAATATTCAATGAGTAGTTTGTTAAAAATGCACAAAATCATGTGTAGTATCGTTGTAACAATCAACAACAAACAGTTATTTTTGGTGTTTCTTTTTTATTCGATGCAAAAAGTATGCATGACTTAATAGAGAAAGTCATGGAAATGAGGCTTTCTCCATTAAATCTCAACTTTATTTATTTATTTTTTTCAAATTTTCCTTCAATTATTTTTTCCTTCCTTTTTCTTAAGTGTGGCGTTTTGTTTTCGTTCACATTTTCATTTATTTTGATAATTTTTGTAATGCAAGAGTAAATGGTGATATCATTGTAAATTTGACTATGATGTTTTTTAGGGGGAAGAAACACTATCCGTTTACTTGGAATATGTCTCGGGTGGTTCCATTCATAAGTTACTTCAAGAATATGGGCCATTTAGGGAGCCCGTAATTCAAAATTATACTAGGCAAGTCCTCTCTGGACTTTCCTACTTACATGGAAGAAATACAGTACACAGGTAACTCACTCTTACACTGACATGACATGACAGAACAAGTTACTCAGTCTTACACTGACATGACATGGCATGATATGACAGACCAAATTGTACTGTGTTTGGTGTGTATTAGATTTGGACTGGGACTGATATCAATGGGAAAAATATCCCATGTTCCGCCTTATTACAATTAGGCGGAACAAAGTGAGATATCTCTCGTCTGTGTAAAAGACGTAAATGTCCTCCTCATCCTCATCCTCATCATCAATACTTACCCCTAGAAAGTTTATCGAGTCCTATGTAATAAATGCAACCTAAACAAATTTTCTATGCAATATAATCTTTGACTTATCATGAAATGTGTATTTTTTGGGCAGAGATATTAAAGGTGCAAACATTTTAGTAGACCCAAATGGTGAAATCAAGCTTGCTGATTTTGGCATGGCAAAACATGTATGTTTTCTGCTGATTTTAATTTTCAATTCAAGAAATAGCAACTTACTTTCTTTGATTTGTTTATTGTAACATCCATCCTCCTTCCATTTCGTCTTATTTCACCCAAAAAAGAAATATTGCAATTTTCATAAGACATCTCAAAACAGAAAGTGTTTTAAGTTTCCATGAAGAGGAAGTACTTTTTGTTTACTTTAACAACCGATTTTTAATGTGAATACATTTTGGTACTAATTTGTTTAGTTTTCATCAGATAACAAATTGTACTTCGATGCTCTCATTCAAAGGAAGCCCATATTGGATGGCACCCGAGGTAATTTTCCCCTACTTTTCAAAAAAAAAAAAAAACACATTCGTAACATCATCATGAATGTATAAACTCATGCTAATTTTGTTTATTTATTTATTTATTTTTTATTTCAGGTTGTTATGAATACAAATGGTTACAACCTTGCGGTTGATATTTGGAGCTTAGGATGTACGGTTCTTGAAATGGCAACATCAAAACCTCCTTGGGGTCAATACGAGGGGGTATGATATCTGATTTCCTTTGTGAATTTCCAACTTTACCCCTTGTCAACAAAGATGTTATGTTTCTCCCTTTGGTCCATGATTTGCTCCAATTCATATATTTTTTTAGCATAATTTCAAACTTCAAATACTTTTTTGTCAACTCCAATTCACAACTTACACATGCTATTCATTTTGTTTGCCTCAAGGGTATTTTGGACATTTGCTTGATATTTGAATATTTCAAATCTCTCTTCTGTCCATAATTCGCAACAATTTTCATTTTAATACCTCAAATTATCCCAATTTGCATTTTTATCATAATTTCAAATTAGAATAACTTCTGTGTAAAAGACACGAATGACCCTCCTTATCCTATACGATCTATGTTAGCAAACACAATACCGAAGGGTATCTTAGGCAATCAAACAATAATCCTTACGTGTGCTTTTTTATTTTTATTTTTATTTTTACAGGTGGCAGCAATATTCAAGATTGGAAACAGCAAAGACATGCCAGAAATTCCAGATCATCTTTCAAACGATGCAAAATCTTTTATAAAACAATGCCTACAACGGGACCCATGTTTAAGGCCCACAGCCTCTAAACTTTTGGAACATCCATTTGTACGTGATCAAGCTACCACAAGACTTGCAAATGTCAACCTAACAAAAGAAGCTTTTCCAACTGCCTTTGATGGAACTCGAACACCCGTAAATTTTTTCCCTTTTAAACACAATATTCTTTTGTATATATATCTATTTGTGTATCATAGCATCCTACTTTCTTTTCTTTCTTTGGATTCCTATTTCTTATTATATATTTTTTTTAATTTTTTTTTAATACAGACGGCTTCGGAAATGTATTCGAATAGAAACACTCGTTCGTTTGAGGGAGACTATGCAACAAAACCCGTGTTGTCAACACATAAATCTCCAATGTTGAGTCCAAGGTACTTTCCTATAACTTTATTTAATTAAAAGTATAATATCATAAACATAAACCCTCTAGTGTACACAATTATTCACCATTTTCGAAAGCTTTTCTTAAAGCACTTCTCATTTTTTTTTAAAGAGAATATAACTTGATAGTAACATCTCATTTAGTAAAAGATTAATAAATATATTATAATCACGAAAGTAGAATATGAAGTCTTAAATCTAAGAGTCCATGTTTAATATCGTTACAAAAATAAAAGATGATAATTATAAAAATAAAAAGACAAGTATTATGTGAACTACACGGAATTTAATTTTTAATATTGTAGACTAAGGGCTGTGTTTGGCGCGCCACAACTAGCTTATTTTTCAAGTTTTTTTAAGTTGTCATCTTTAAAATTAACTTTTTAAAACTTTTTAAAAAGTTATCTAGACTAGCTTTTCATGAGCCTTTTTAAAATTTTCCAAATATATCCTTTATTAATTGTAAAAAACATTTTTTTTAACGCCTACTTATGTCATTTTATATATTTCAGCTGGTTTTACTAAACATCATTTTTTATCATCTAGTTTTCATATAACAGTTAGCTTTTCAGCTAACAACTAGTGAAACAAATTTACAAGTTAAAAAATAAGAATAAAATAATACATTGTTGGATCCACCCGTAAAAAAAGGCTATTATTGGTGTCTCAAAAAACCACTCATGGATGGGACATGAGATGCTCTTATATCTCTCTAGTGAAATTACTTAAATAACCTTGTTACACGTAGGCATCATGCAAGAGCAATCACATCTTTGCCGGTATCCCCGAGTGCAAGCCCATTACGACAATACGGGCCCGCATACGGAAGCTGTTACCTCTCGCCACCTCATCCATCATATGGTATTATCGGTCAAAGTAGCCACCCTTTGCCCGATGTCTTTGCGGGCCCGGGTCGACCCATCACAAAAACAGTACTTGACCCATGGTACGAGATCCCACAACTTAAAGCCCAAACGCCTAACAGATCACCAAGAAGACAACTCGCTTGAGTTGTCAAAAGACCATAATATCCAAAAGGAAGGAAAAACTTGTAGTGATATCGAATGTGTTTTTTTTTTTTTGTCTTTTATGTGATTTGATGTAAATAGAAAATGTTAGTGTGAGTATCTTTTTTCGGGTGTATACGAAAACATGAAACTCGACTCGACGACGGTTAAAATTAGTTTTTCAACAGTTTATTTTGTTATTTTTGTCATTTTGTTATGTTATTTAATCATTTAGTTTCAATTTCATGCATGGGTAATTGAATACATCACTATAGTCCATAATAGCTTTAAATCCATTCAAGAATATCATTTCTATAATCAATATTGGTGTAGTGATGAAATATAGTTTAAAAAAATGTCGGTGGGTTGACTTGACTCTTAACCATTCTAAAACGTTGAGTTGACTTGACTCTACCCATTCTAAAACCTTTAGGTGTAAATGCAAAAAGTAGATATGTAATTTTTTATTATAGCAATTCTATATATAGTACTTTTATATTGCTCATTAGTTACAGTCTAATGTTTTATAACAAATAGTATATAGAAAACAATTATAATAGAAAAATTAAATATAAGTACTAATAGAACAAAATATAACATAATAATAAAAAATTATTACTACTTAATTGTATTTAACGGTTTGGTAAGTCAGATTTGATTCAGTCAGATTCATATTGTTTAATTTTACAATTAAAAGTTTCTGATTCGGCCTCATAGCTTATAATATGCATCTTATTAGGTCTTACAAGACGATGAATTAAAAGTTTCTCACTCCATTGCTCATTGAATAAATATGATTCAATAAACAATTATCAAATATGTAAAAGCTAATATATTTTAAGTAACAAACTTAGCCGTCCAATCTTGTTACCCTTGATATCTATGTCGATCGTTTAAAACAAAATTCTAAAATATAGTTGATTTGGAACAAAGTGATAAGAATAAAAAAAAACATGTGTAGCTTTCATATAAATAAAATAATAGATTTTGGTAGAGTGTTTGTTAGTTGGTTGTCTTTATTAAGACTGTGGCAGGTTCCTTTTCTAGAAAATATCGTCATTATGGCACGAGTTTCATGTCATACATCTCCCTTGGACATAGATTATTCCAAGTCTATTGCTTGGTCAATGGAGTTGCTTAATAAAAATTTAACATTTTGTGTTTCTCATAAAAAACTTTTTGTAACAAGTAACTTTCACATGTTAATTAAATTTTCCAATAAACAAATGAATCCATAGAAACAAGGCGGATATGCGACTACACAAAACCCGTATTGTCTAGGGGTCCAGATTTTTTTAATCTATATTGTATAGATTTTTTTTATCTATATTTTATTCATATTTATATATAAGAATTTTGAGAATTGGAACAACAAAGAGCTAGTTTGTTAGGTGGACAGAGTCGACGTCTCAAAGGCTGTGTCCCAATCTCGAAACATGGCCGGGGTTGCAAAGGTGCCTTTTCCCAGCCGCCTTCCTATCTCTCAAGTAGAGGAGCACAAAGCAACTGTTTTTCTTTTAATTGGTTCAACTAAAACCGAACCTTTGGTTTGTGTAGGTTTTAAAAAAGAAAATTAAAAACCAGTTTTTCCCCCATTTTAAAAAAGAACCGAACCAGTTTTTTAACTCGTCTCTTAAAATGTCCGAACCGGTTTAGAGTAAACTGGTTAATAACCGGAGCGGTTTTTTTAAAAACCAAAAACCAATTAAAACTGGCATTTGTTCACCTCTACCCTCAAGTCGAACCCAATGACTGTTTTTTTGGGAACACACCATGTGTAAGTTTACAACGACCCACTTCTAAATTCAAACATGTTACGATTGAACAACCAAATCCCTTTTTATTGCAAGTACAATAAAAGGATGAGAGAAGTGTATAAAGACCCATACAATAGAGAAATCGTAGGTAGAAAGACGAACACAAATCTTTCCATAATAAACCTCATATCGTTTTTAAGTTTATAAAATCTGAATTTTGTTATTTATTTCGGGGTTATTTGGCAGGATTTAAACTTTTAAGATTTGAATTTAAGAGGATCCAAATTTTTAAGAGGTCGGAGAGGCGGTGGGAGGGAAAAGGGAGGCAATTATGAAAAAGAAGTGAGGAAAGAGGAAAATGTTCGTTGAAAACTTAGGATGTTTTTGGAACACACTTTTTTCTTTTTCTTTTTCTTCATATACAACTTATTTTCTTAAATAAAACAAGTTGTCACACAATTTCTTACTGAAATCTAAAATCAAAATTATGATTTACCCAGTGTAATTGACATTTTCCCTTCCGAATTCATATCTACTCATTTATATTTTGTAGAATTCTCCTTTCATAGTTTTGGTTTTCATTGTGTATTTAAGTGATTATTGCTATTTTATTTTAAAAAATTATGTCTCTTAAGTATTTATCTGGTAGTAAAAAACGTAAAAAGATATCATGAATTAACAAAGACTCAAAGTGGGTCTCTAGATAAGTTTTCCCCAAAAAAAAAACAAACCCTTTGACGTTGATGATGGTAATGACGTTGAAGAGGATAATGTTATTGTTGATTATAATGATATTCATGTTAATGTTAAATATTAATCATGTTGATATATTTGATCCAATTGGGAAGGACTAACTTCATGGTGAAAAGTTTGGTAGAGAAAGGTCCCAAAAGATAATACTATTGATAATGGTCCACTTGATAAAAAAAATGACGGTTTTATGCAACTATATATACTATAACTCTACCAAATAAAAAGACATATGATATAGAATGACTAGTATACTTGAAAGAGATTGATAATGTTTTTTGTTTTAATTTTTTTATAAAACGACTCTGGAAAGGTCAATTGGATAATGAAGGTTATGCGGATTGAAAATTCTTAGTAAAGACTTAAATAACATGAAGTTAGTTTTGATCATCTCACAAATTTGGCAACTTGGTTGAAGCGCATGAAAGATCGAAATTTAATGAAACAACTGATAAAGCGGTGTATGATCAATTTACAAAAGAAAGGGAACATCGGAAAAAGTCCTATTGAGAATTATATCACTTGTGAAATACCTTGTTAAATATAATTTAGCATTTCATGGAACAAATGAAATATGTATCAAAAAAGTAATGGAAACAATTTGGGAGTGATTGAGATATTGGAAGAGTTTAACCAGATTATGAAAGAACATGTGCGGCGTATCACAAATGATGACATCCATGTACACTATCTTTCCAACAGGATCTCAAACAAGGTGATACTTTTATTATCTCGTGAAATTAAACGAGAAATCATTAAAAATAGAAAGGAAACAAAGTATTTAGTATATCATACTATACTTGATTGTACCGCTAATACAAGTCACCAAGAACAACTATCTTTGATAGTGAGGTATGTAAAGTTCTCTAATTTTGTTATCGTAAAATAATCCTTTTTAGTTTTTTTAATGTTGATGATATCAATGGTAAAAGGCTCTTTGATATCACACACGGTGAATTACAATCTCTTAGTCTTGATGTTGATTATATGCACGTGCAAGGCTATGACTAATCAAACATGAGAGTAAAACATTAAGGGACTCAAAATAGATTTCTAGACATAAATTCTAGAGAATTTTATACTCCATGTGGTTGCCATAGTATTAATCTTGCATGGTGTGACATGTTTCTAACACTTGTGGTAAAGTTAGAGTTTTTTTATTCATACAACACGTCTATACAATGCTTTCCAGTTCTACTAAAAGGTGGAAAATTTTGAAAATCAATATTAAAAGCTTGACTCCTAAGTCATTGTCTGCCACATGTTGGGAAAGTCGTGTTGATGGTGTTGGGAAAGTTTGACTCCTAAGAGTTTATAACTTTGGTGTTACAAAAGATAATCTGTTAATTGTTACTCGAGAATTTGGATCATTCTCATGAAGCATTTTGATCATGCTCATGGAGCGTTTGGAGGATTTGGAACTAAATGGAGAACTTAGGGTTCATGAAGCATGTGATGAAGGAATAGATCATCTGAGAAAGGAATGGATCGTCTGACAAAGGAACGGATCAAGTGCCAAAGGAACAGATCATACATAAGGGGGTTTGGAGCACCTGGAAGAGGTTTATAGCACTTGGGAGTGATATGGAGAAATGAGAGGACCTTGTTGCACCATCTATTGAAGAGTTGGGGCAAGAAGGATGTTGTTGCGCCAAGGGCACTCCTTCTTGCGCCAAGGTACTCCCTCTTGTGCCATGGGGAATCCCTCTTGCACCATGGGGTACTCATGTTGTTCCATGGAGCATGTTGTTGCGCCAAGCATGGCCTTGTTGCCCCATGCATGTTCCTGTTGTGCCAAGGTGGTGATCTTGCTCCAACCTATAAGTTCTTGTGCCACACTTGATGCCTGTTGCGCTATCCATACACTTGTTGTGCCATCATGGTGCAAGATGGACCATCTTGGTCCTTGATGAGCCAAGTATGCTATGAAGTCTTCTATGATGCTGAAGATCGTTCAAGGATGCTCAGAAGTTGGTATTGCTCAAGGATTACACCATGTTGGGCCACCATGATGGATGTTGGGCCCTTAGTGTTCATGATGCACCACTTGTAGATCATGATGCTCCACTATGGCACAAGGTGGTCCATCATGTGTGTTGTTGATGCTAATGGGTTGTACGACATAGAAGAATGTTCCAGAAGATGTTGCATGGTGGATTGTGATTGGTTGACACCTTTCATGAGCCTATGGGCCAATGGGCTTGGCCCATTAGGGTTTTAGGTCTGATCCCTCAAGCATAAATAGGGATGCATGGTAGGTCATTTTGTGTCTAGTATTCTAGAGTGATAGGTGAATCTATGTGTAATTGTACTTGTAACCTCTGTTTGAGAGCTCTGAAATAAAAGAATACTCCCCTCCTGCCCGTGGACATAGGTCACCTTGAGCGAACCACGTAAATACTATGTCTTGTGTGCTTATAGTTTTGATAGTTATCCACTTTACTTCCTAAAAAATGGTATTAGAGCTGAGATTTGTATTCATGAGATTAAAGATGTCTACTCACAAGTTTGATTTGGAGAAATTCAATGGTTCAAATGACTTCACATTATGGAAGGTGACAATGAAGGCTCTTCTGGCTCAACAAGTGTGTGTAACGACACTGGAAGGAGAGGCAAAACCGCCAAAGGACATGACAGATGAAAAAGAGGTGGACATTCTGACGAAAGCACATATTGCCATTCTATTGAGCTTGATAGATGAAGTACTGAGGGAGGTCATGGATCAAACAACTGCTTTTGGGCTCTGCGTAAACTTTATCACAAGTACCAGAACAACTCACTAACTAACAGGTTGTATCAGAAGCGAAGGTTGTAGACTCTTAGAATTTCTAGAAGTACCCAATCAAAAGATCATCTGGATAACTTCAATCGCATCATCGTGGATCTACAAGGGGTCGATGTGAAGATTGAAGATGAAGATTAGATGCTCATTGTAAGTCCCGAATTCTCCTACGTATCAATCAGATTCACTTTGATGGTGTGGAATCCCAATCAAAGTGTGTAATGCAAGATATAAGATGAATAAGAACACAAAATGAATATTCAATGCACAAGATATATTGATTAATCGTTCGGTACACAAGATTCCGATTACACACTGTTTTCTCTCTATTTCTCTCTAGATCTCGTTCTAAGCATATAGCATCCCCCTAGAACGTCCCACACTCTTTTCAAGACTCAAATAACACTATTTATACCTAGACCTAATAACAAAGCCCAAACCCAAAACCCAAACAAAATTATATAAAGCGTAACCAAAATCACATGTGATTTTGGTCTAAACAACACCAAAACATGGTGTTTTTGGTCCTAGATCGAGCACTCTAATAGCTTATTAAAAGCAAAGTATAAACCAAAATTTATAACCTAACAATCTCCCCCTTGGTTTATAGCTTTATTTTCACTTAGAATAAACCATAATTTAGTCCTAACAATCTTCCCCTTGGTTTATTGCTTTCTTTTCTTTTCAGTCTTCCTTGATCTTGGCTTTCAACTCTAATCTTTGATTTCTTCACAACTTTAAGATGAACATGTGAATTTTCTTCATGAATAACTTCATCTTTAGTAGTTAGACTTCCTTCTGAGAATTTGACTTTGAACACACATTGGGTGTAGGGGCTTCTTCTAAAGATTCTTGAAAATCAACACTTTCAGCTTTGAGAAACTTCATAGAAAATAGCAGCTAGAGAGACTGATTCTTCTGGATCACTTCAACAAGTTCATAGATAGCAGAAAATTGATTGAAGAGGCTTAAATGCAATATGTCACATAACTTCAAGTAAAGATTCACCTTGCTTCTGGGTTTGAAAGATTGAACGTTGAGAAATAATCTTTACTTCCTGTTCCTTCAAATGATTATTCTTTAGTTATCACCGATGCGACTTGAAAAGTAATCATGAATAAGAAGTCCATGTGGATCACAGAATCATAAAGACCCTTCTCACCACAGTTGTTCAAGGACCCAACCTTGGCTCAGATGGAGAGTACTCACAATATCTATGTGAACACAGAGGAACGCACTGCGATTTGTTGAGTATCAGAGAACTACTCATGGCCTTTTTGATGTTAGCCCCTGCATATCCTTGATCAAAGATCTCAATGCAGTTTTTCAAGTTAAACAAGTTAACTTGGCCCTTGGCAAGACGTTCAACAATAATTGTGCCTAGCGAGGTGCATCGCCTTGGTGTCATGACATTTGTATAGTTTCAGACTTTTAATTCCTTAAATACGATAGTTCTTTGAAAGATACTGCCTAACTGACAATTTGTATAGTTTCAATCCTTCAATTCCTTTTGAAAATAGAGTTAAGTGTAATGACTATCAACTCCTTTCCAAGTTTCTTCTCCTTGCTCAGAAACTTTGGATATCGTCTCCTTTGAGTCTCTTCTTCTTTTTGAATTCGCATTTAAGACAAAGGAAACTTTGAGATAAAAATAAAAGTAAAAATAAACTTAGCACACAATAGAAATAACTAAGAAATAAAAATAAATTTAAAATATACTCAAAATACAAATAAAATATTTTTGGATTTTTAATTTTCTGAAAAGGAAATAAAAACATAAATAAACATATTTTTTGGATTTTTAAATTTTATGATTTTTTGTTTGTTTTTTAATTCCCCCCCCCCTAAATTTGTGCAAGGAGGAAAACTATGAACAAATTTAACAAAAACAAAAATAATAATTAAATGTAAAACTTTTTGGGATCAAAGTTGTCAAGCAATTCAATATCGTTTATCAGCACACACCTGTATGTTTAGCTTTGGTCAATCACCAATATTGTGGTCCAGTTAAACACAAAAGATATTGACAAGTTGGACAGATTATAAGTGACAAGGCATTGCACACATATTCCTAAATAGACCATTTAGCTGACAACAACCATGAATATTGTTGTCCACTTAAATTCAACAACGAGATCTACAGCCAACCTTTAGTTAATCCAATTTTAAGCTCACTAGAACGTGTTCCCTATTTCACGAAATACCCTGGCAATCAAGGAATTCCAAAGAGCTCTTTACTTTAAGTGAGTGCTTAATTATTTGAGAGAGAAGATAGATATAGAGATGCATATGTTGTATCCTAGGTCGGATGTCTTCCAATCACGTAGAGGGAACAACATATGACTAACATAGATAGAGGGATAGAGAGATAGAAAGATGCATATTTTGTATCCCAGGTCGGATCTTTCGATCATGCAGAGGGGACAACATATGCATGACATAGATAGATAAAGAGAAGCATAGATAGAAATGTATAGAAATAGAGTGCATATGTTGCGTCCCAGGTCAGATCTTCTAATCACACAAATGGGGCAACATATTGTTGGATTAATGTCTAAGTCCATAACTATAATTGGTAAGACTTGACCCGACCCGACATGGTCCATTTGGGTCGCATGGCATCATGCATTTGGATAGACTAAAATGAGAGAAATAACACTTATGGTTTGTTAATATATTATAAGTTCTAATATATTAATAAGGTTATTTAATTATTATTTATCAAGAATTAATCTAGGATTAATTAATTGGTCAAAAGAAGACTAATTAAATATATGGGTTGATTGTGTAAATCATCCACTCTTATATATGTGGGCTTGTGATCCAAGATTCCTTATGTTGGACTAAGTCCATGGGGTGACCCATGGATACTCCATGGAGGTAAAAATCCTTGGAGCATAAGGAATGGGTAAAGTTATGAGTTACATGGTGTAACCCTAATAGCCACCATATAAAAGAATCCCATGGCTCAAGAAATCAGCCACTATGTGTGAGAATGAAGGGCTAGCCGATTTCATGAAGTGTGTATGTTCTCTCAAGTCATTCCATGTGTATTTGGTGTTGTGTGAACCATTTGAGGTCTCACACTTGGGGCACTAGGCACTCAAGCTTCATGAAGACTTTCTACATCAAAGAGGTATGTAATTCTAACTTGATATATTCATATGAATCAATGTTATTATGCTAGTTAGGATGAATATCATGGAAAGTTCATATTTGCATGTATAATAGAGAAAACATAGATCCAAGGTATTTAGGGTTGCATGTACACTTAGGAGTGTTAGAATGCTCAAAACCCAACAGTGGTATCAAATCCTAGGCTTGCTTTCTCTTATACTTGATGCAAATTGCTGAAAAAATCGATTTTCTGGCTCTCTGGGCACTGGACTCGCCGAGTCCACTGATGAACTCGCCGAGTCCATGAGGAAATTCATCTTACTCGTCGAGTAGGTTCATGCAATCGACGAGTAGGAGCCCCAAACAGCATATTTTCGAGTTTTTTGGCTGGAATTGGACTATGAACATTACCCTAAGATGTTTTTGGACTTATAAACTTGTTTTTGATGTGGTAATGTCCATGCTAATCCAATTTCAAAGATAATTGTCAATAGATTCATGTATTGTATTAGTTTAGTGATTAGGCTAATTACATGAAAAAGTTTGATTTGAATTATCTTGTTCTTATGAGTTGCTTAGATTAATAGAAAAGTTAATTGATTATGTGTTTTCAATCAATTTTAATCTAAGAGTTGATTCTAAAATGTGTTTTTGTAACTTGTCCTCAAGTTATATGAAAAGTCACATTTAAGTTTCATAAAACTCATAAAAGTTGGCAATGGTTACAAAAAAATGAAGAGTCTTGTCCTCAAGTTATGGAGGTTCAAGAGTCACTTCATTAAGTAATAAAATGTGTAACCTTAATTAATTCCATTAGTTACAAAATAAAGAAAAGGTACATTCTTTTATTAGTTTAAAGTCTTCATTAACTTGTCCTCAAGTTATGGAACTTGAAGAGTCTTTTATTTAAAACTACTTTAAACACATAAGTTATGGAATTAATTAGTTTTGAATAGTTTCAAAACTTTCCCTCAAGTTTTGGAATTTGAAAAGTTTTCACTTATGAATACTTTAATTCCAAGTTAGCCTTTAGAATTTTAAAAATTAAAATTCAACCCTTATACTTTATAATATTATAAGTTAGTAATATATATATATATATATATATATATATATATATATATATGTATATATATATATATATATATATATATATATATATATATATATATATGTATGTATAAGAGCAAGTCAGTCTTACCGCTAGTAAGCCTCATTCACAAAGCTGGTCTATAAGGGGGGTATAAGGTTACTGCCTATAAAATGGCAGTTTAATGTGTGTCCACTCTCACCCACCGCTTCCTTGACTGGTGGAGGGTCGTTAGCCGAACGGGTAGGACAAGGACTATAATTCTCCCTTCATTAAAAGTATTAATGATACATACTAAGTAACTAAACCTTTTATAAATACCCAATCTTAGTTACTTAGGAAAAAGTGAATAAGATGCTAATCCATGAAATTATAATTTGCACTTTGTTTGAGTCGATTAGTGGACCGTGTGTGGTTAACCGGCACACTATAATTGACTTGTCAAGGTAGGCAAAGGGTAACTTAATATTTATCATAGTATCGGTGAAGCGTGTGTGGTTAACCAACACATCGATTAAGGGGTAAATATTAAGGGTACCCAGTATATTTGCATGGTTACTTCACACCTTGTTTTGTGATCCTCGGCATCCCAGTCACAAAACCTGAAGGGCACACTCGAGATTGAAACATGCCATTGAACAGTTCAATGAATCTCAAAAGATCTAGGAGTTTCAAATCCAGTTAAAACCTAATAATACATTTCATTTATCTTGGTGGAAATTGGTGAATCGTCATTCACTTACCTTCAAATATTTTATAGCTTGGATTACGTGTCACACCCCCAAACCAGAATGGCGGAAACATTCGGGGGTGGATGACTTCATGTAGTATCACAACAATTGAATATTGTTAAGAAAGTAACACAACCATCATATATATAATGAAAACGTATATTGTTGCATTATACATATTAGCAAAAGAAGATTACAATATGATGATAAATGTTCAATAATAAAACATCCTTAGTGTTCTTCCTCCAAAAGCTGGTAGTTACCTGTATTACTGATTTCCTGAGAAATACAAGTGGTTTTGAAAAAGTGTCAACAATTAAGTTGGTGAGTTCATAAGTGTTTTGCATTGAAAAGTATGTCCTTTTTGGTAGTAAATCGATGAATGAGGTTTTCAGAAAATCCAATATTTTCTATAACTGGTTTGAAAAGTTTCCAGAGTTGGTGTGTGTTAGTGTGTTCCATACCTGAATAATAATGATAACTTTGTGCCAAAATGATGTAGAAAACTGAATGCATATATGAATCTCGTAAATCAAACTTGTTTTTATACTTTTATGTGAGTTTTATAACCATAATATTGACACTGACGGCCTGTAACAACATTCTTCAGGTGTTGTAGTGTTATGACATTTGTCACCCCAGACCTGCCGGTCTAACTATAGCTAATAGTTTAGGTGCGGGGTTGTGAATCCCGTATAGATATATACACAAGTATCACGCTCTCTCTCCAAGAGATTATGGTATATAATAAAGGACTTGAAATGCATACATACGAGTACGTTGAAGTTTGAATGTCTCACATTACTTGGTATAAACAGATTTACGATAATAAAGACTTTACTTCTTTTGAAAGTATTTCATTTGTCAAGATGTATATGTAAAATGTATGAATAACTTGATAACTATACTCATTATAGTTTCTCCAAAAAGTATGTTTCCATTTAGTAAGAAGAACTTGGTGAAATAATAGCCCTTTAAACATAAAGATGTTTGTATCAATACCCTATAAGATAGATATTATAATTTCTGTTTATAAAATGATACTTTGACTTGTAATGTACTTGTATTCCCCCCCTAAAACGTGAAAAGAATTGAAAATTAGGGGTATGAACTCACTCGTTAAGTTTGAAGAGAGAGGCTAGAGTTGAGCAGAGTTTCGACCGCGGAAAGTTGCGTCTTCAGGCTCTCGGGAATTTCTACAGCGTAGATCTTTCGTCGGGGGGCTCGGGTGCGGAAACCGAGGTTGTCGGGACAACTTCTGGTGCTTGGAAGTGTGTGGGAGTAAATGGAGTTTTGAGAAAGTGTGCCTAAACTTCGCAGCTTATGCCATCTATTTATAGTGCTGGAGCGGTGAGTACGCGGGGCGTACTCACGTACGCAGCGCGTACCTCGTTACGCTGGGCGTAAGAATGCGTCATGGCTTACGACTCCGGGCTAGCTAAGCGTAGAGGGGGCAGCCGATGGTACTCGACTCTGGGTGTAGTACGCGGGGCGTACTCCCAGAGAACGCGGGGCGTAATCTGGTCTGTCCTCTTCTAAATTATGTAACTTTCGCGTACGAGCTCCGTTTTTCGTGTTCTTTATATCCACGCGAAGGTGAGATTATGCTCTACAACTTTCATTTAGACTCTGTCGGCTAGTTTTGACTTTATTTTTAATGATATAATTTTAATAGGCCGGGCCTCCTAAAGTTCGTTAAAAATTCATAGTTTCTTTATTCGACGTCGGTTTTCGTTTGTCTTTTTATCAATTTGCTCCTATTGTGGAGATGTTCAACTCTCATTTAGGTTGCGTTAGCTAATTAACACTCGATCTTCAATTCGAGTTTTTAGCCCTCTACTACTGTTACGAAACTTTGAAAATTCGTAACTTCTTCATACGAGGTCCAATTTGGGCGATCTTTTTATGCACGCTCACCTTTCAACGAGACCTACGACTTTTGTTTAGATACTTAAGGCTAAAATGCATTTTATTTAGATTTTACTTTTTGCGTCAAAAAAAAATGTTTTAACGGCGTGTCGTAAATATACGAGTGGTTATCATTTCTTCAATATAACCCGGTTTTGAGCGTTCTTTATGTTTTTGGAAACCTTGTCATGATATCTAATATTTGATGCATCCCAACTTAGATATTTGAACACTTTATTTTCAAGGTTAATTTAGTTGTATTTCACTTTTGAGCGTTACAATGCTTTTGGAAAATATAGGGTCGTCACATCATCCCCCTGTTAAGGGAATTTCGTCCCGAAATTTAACCTAAGATAGAGTTTACAGGTTAGGAAAAAGATGCGGGTATTTCTGTTTCATCTGATCCTCGCGTTCCCAGGTGTATTCAGGTCCTCGCTTGGCGTTCCAGCGGACCTTTACAATAGGTATGCGACTTTGTTTAGTCCTTTTGATTTCCCGATCCATGATCTCTATCGGTTCCTCTACAAATTGGAGGTTTTCATTTATTGCAATTTCGTCTAGAGGGACGACAAGGGTCTCGTCGGATAAGCACTTCTTTAGGTTCGATACGTGAAAGGTAGGGTGTACGTTGTGGAGCTCCTGAGGTAGTCTAAGTTTGTAAGCCACTGGACCGATCCTGGCAAGGATCTCGAATGGTCCGATGTATCTTGGGTTTACCTTTCCGCGCTTCCCGAAGCGTATTAACCCCTTCCAGGGCGAGACTTTTAGTAGGACTCGATCTCCGACCTGGAATTCCAAGGGTTTCCGTCTTTTATCTGCGTAACTCTTTTGTCTGTCCCTTGATGCTTTTAGACGTTCCCGAATCTGAACAATCTTCTCCGTAGTTTCCCTTATGATTTCTAGTCCAGTGAGCGTGTTGTCTGTTGCTTGTCCTTTTGCTAGTTGTGTGTCCCCCACTTCGGCCCAGCACAAAGGTGACCTGCACTTGCGGCCATAGAGGGCTTCGAACGGGGCAACTTTGATACTGGTGTGGTAGCTATTGTTGTACGAGAACTCGACCAAGGGTAGATGTGTGTCCCATGCTTTGCCAAAATCGATCACGCAAGCTCTCAGCATGTCTTCTAGGGTTTGTATGGTTCTCTCGCTCTGGCTGTCGGTTTGTGGGTGATAAGCGGTACTCATGTCTAGTCTCGTCCCCAAAGCTTTTTGTAGCGACTACCAGAACCTTGAGGTGAATCTACTATCTCGGTCCGAGATAATGAATATGGGCACACCATGAAGTCGTACAATTTCTCTGAGGTATGTCCTTGTTAACTTCTCTAATTTATCCGTCTCTTTGATCGGTAGGAAATGCGCTGACTTAGTTAACCTGTCGACAATTACCCAAATGGTGTCGAGTCCGCTTGTTGTCTTAGGTAATTTTGTTATGAAATCCATGGTTATCCGCTCCCACTTCCATTCGGGTATTTCTGGTTGTTGTAATAAACCCGAAGGCTTCTGGTATTCCACCTTGACTTTGGCACATGTCAAGCATTTGCTCACATAGGTAGCAATTTCGGCTTTCATGTTTTGCCACCAGTACAACTTCTTGAGGTCGAGATACATCTTATCAGATCCGGGATGTATGGAGTATCGTGTTTTATGGGCTTCGTCCATAACGATTTCTCTGAATCCACCAAACTTCGGTATCCAAATTCGATCCATGAAATAATGAACTCCGTTGCTCTTGGTCTCAAGGTTATTATCCATTCCCCTTAGGGCTTCTCCTGTCACATTTTCGGATTTCAAGGCTTCTATTTGGGCTTCCTTGATTTGCGTGAACTGGTGTGAATGGATCGTCATGGTTAGGGACTTCACTCGGCGACCTGAGTACTCCTTCTGACTGAGTGCATCAGCCACTACATTAGCCTTTCCGGGGTGATATCGAATTTCGCATTCGTAATCACTTAGTAGTTCTGCCCATCGTCTATGTCTCATGTTGAGTTCCTTCTGGTTGAGGATATGTTGGAGGCTTTTATGATCGGTGAAGATCGTACATTTTGTGCCGTAGAGGTAGTGCCTCCATATCTTCAGAGCGAAGACGACTGCTCCTAGCTCAAGATCGTGCGTTGTTTAGTTTACTTCGTGCGTCTTTAGTTGCCTTGAGGCATAGGCGATGACCTTCCTTCTTTGCATTAAGACACACCCAAGTCCTTGGTTTGATGCATCATAATAGACCACGAAGTCCTCCGTTCCCTCTGGCAGGGTTAGGATGGGTGCACTACATAAGGCTCGCTTTAGTGTCTAAAATGCGTTGTCGTGTTTTTCTCCCCAGTCGAAGGTCACATTTTTCTGGGTTAGGGTGGTAAGTGGCTTGGCAATCTTTGAAAAGTTCGGTATGAATCTTCGGTAATACCCGGCGAGTCCCAAAAATTGCCGGATTTCTGTAGGGGTCCTTGGAGTAGTCCATCTATCTATTGCCTTTATCTTCGAAGGGTCCACGTGTATTCCTTCTTTGCTTACAACATGTCCTAGGAAATCCACTTCCCGAATCCAAAATTCGCACTTGGAAAATTTTGCGTAAAGTTTCTCTGCCCTTAATGTTTCTAGTACTTGGCGGAGATGTTGGTTGTGTTCTTCCTGGCTTCTTGAATAGATGAGTATATCATCTATGAACACGATCACGAATTTATCCTGGAAGGGACGACATACTCGGTTCATCAAGTCCATGAACACTGCTGGAGCATTTGTCAATCCGAAGGGCATTACCACAAATTCGTAGTGACCATAACGTGTTCGGAAAGCCGTTTTGGGGATGTCTCCTTCCAGTACTCGCAGTTGGTGATAACCAGATCCTAGATCGATCTTTGAGAAATAGCTTGCTCCCTGTAGTTGGTCGAATAGATCGTCTATGCGCGGTAAGGGATATCGGTTCTTGATCGTGAGTTTGTTTAGTTCCCGATAATCGATGCACATGCGAAAGGATCCGTCCTTCTTTTTCACGAATAGGACTGGTGCTCCCCATGGTGAGAAGCTCGATCTGATGAATCCCTTGCTCAGCAGCTCATTTAATTGACTGGATAGTTTCTTGCATCTCGGCTGGGGCTAAACGGTAAGGCGACTTTGCTACTGGGGTAGCTCCGGGGATTAAGTCGATTCTGAACTCAACTTGGCGCTCTGGTGGAATTCCTGGAAGATCTTCTGGGAAAATATCTGGGAAGTTGCAGACTTCCGGAATGTCTTTAATGTTTTTCGATTCTCGTTTCTTGTCTACTACGTGGGCTAGAAAGGCATGGTATTCCTTACGAAGATATTTTTGTGCTTTTATACAGGAAATGATTTGTAATTTTGAACTAGGTTTGTCACAATAAATGATAAGGGTTTTGCCATTTGGCAGATTTAGGCGAACGACCCTTTCGTGACAAAGTATATCGGCATGGTGAAGGCTCAACCAGTCCATACCGATGATGACATCGAAACTTCTTATCGAGATGGGCATAAGATCGACTCGGAACAAGTGCTCGTTTAAATTTAGTGTGCATCCTACGTACAAATCGTTTGTGTTTTCTGTCTTACCGTTTGCCATTTCTACAGTGAATATTTTATTGAGTGGTTGGGGTTTTTGACTAAGTAGGTGTTTGAATTTATGACTCACAAAACTTCTCTCCGCACCGCAGTCAAAGAGTATGCATGCATAAGTGTTGTTGAGTAGGAACGTACCCGTAACCACCGTGGGGTCTGCTATTGCTTCATTCTGTCCTACTGCCAGCACTCTCCCCACACCGCCAATATTCCTTTCCTTGGGACAATCCCTCCTGAAGTGTCCAGTCTCTCCGCACCCATAACACGCCCGACTTACTCCAGTACCAGAAACTTGAGTAATTGGTCGTGCCGGTGCTCTACAGATACGGGCTGTGTGCCCTTTCCTGTAACAGTTCTTGCAGTACATCTCGCGACAAATACTGTGGTGATGGTAGTTGCACTTGCTGCACTTGGGCAGATTCCCCGCATATGGTTTTGTTGGCGCAGAGGTAGCAGGAGTTGTGGTGGGGGTAGTAGCGGCATGAACCGCAACCATTTGCTTCTTTGAAGGTTCTTGCGAAGTTTTCCCCTTCCTTTTGTTACAGAATTTCTTGTTGTTGTTGTTGGCATTGATGTCGTTGTTGCTGTTCCCTTTGGTTGGTTCAACCATGATAGCCGCGACTCCTTGACAGACACCATGATCAACAAGAGATTGCGCTAGTTCCTTGGCGCTGGCGAAGGTCAAGGGTTTGGAAGCTAACACACTTCCTCGAAGTTGGGGTGATAGTCCCCAGATGTATCTCTCGACCTTTTGGCTTTCCAGGGTTAACATTCCTGGGCAAAGTGTTATTAGGTCACTGAACCTGTTGGTGTAACCTGCTATGTCCGAACCTACCATCGAAAGGTTCCACAGTTCCTGTTCAAGCTTCTGAATCTCGCCTCTTGGGCAGTATTCTCGAAGAAGCATTCGTTTAAGGTTTTCCCAACCCATGGAGTTCGCCACCACCAGGGTTAGTGTCTGGACGTGGTCGTTCCACCACGTCAGGGCGCGTTCAGAGAAGGTAAAAGCAGCAAACTTTACTTTGCTTTCTTCAGTACATGCACAGATTTCGAATACAACTTCCGTTCTCTCTATCCATTGAGATAGAGCCAATACTCCCCCAGTCCCGTAAAAGGGAATATGTTTTCCGTTGGTGAAGTCTTTGTAAGTGCATACCCCTGAACGTCCTTGACTTTGGCCATTTGTAAATCTGTTTGTTCCTCCTCCCGATCCGTTGTTGCTCATTTGAGCCATTGCTGCGGTTACAGCAACGGTTATAGCAGTCTGGAACATAACGGCATCCATAGTTTGAGGAGGTGGTGGAGGTGGTGATGAAGTTGAGTTTCTGCGTGTTGATCTACGAGGAGGCATGTTCTGGTAGAGAAAATAAGAATGAATACTATGAGTTCCTAATGTTTTGATAATCGTGTGTTAGTTGTAATTTGTTTTGACCTTAGTTTATGGTTTCAAGGCTGGCATAGAAATTTTTAGTTAACCTATAAGTTTCCGAGAGGTATTATAAAGAAGTACTTCATATTAATATATATATTGGTCACACCTGTGGTGTGTTACATGTCTTGCTTGGAAAATTTGACCTACCTAGAGGTCTCCGACTATAGTTACAAAGGAAATAAGCAAAAAGAAAACTTTTATCAGAAATCCTATTTTATAACAAAATTGTTGGGGCTCGAACAAGCTCTACTTGCGGCGTTTGGAGCTAGATTCGGCATCCGACCGCTTGACTCCCATTAGTCGCCTCTCGAAATCTACTTGTTGTTCCTTCATCTCTCTGATTTCTGCCAGCGCCGTTATCATTTGGTTCTGAAGTGTCCCCGTGTAGATTTGGGTATTCTCATGTAGTCCTTCCAAACGGCGGATGTCAGTGGCGTTACCTTGGGTAGCAGCGTTGACCTCGCGAGCTCTGGCTGCTTGCTTGTCCGTCTCGTAGTTCTAGGTAGCTATAGCGTTTACAATAACAGGAAGTACTCGATCAGCTGAGCTTCCCCCACTGACATTGTAAAAATCTCGGCACATGCCGAAGGGAGGGCGTACACCTTGCTGGCGGCTCCAGTAGTAGAGGTGGCTTCCCCACATGGGAATGGGTCCCGGTTGATTTGGTCTGATTTCGGGAGGATGAGGGATGGGAGGGTCGATTACTTCCGGCCCGGAGTCCGTTCCACTAGAAATTTCCTCGACCTCTTCATCGACTTCGAATTCCTCTCCGACTTCGACTTCGAACTCTTCTTCGATCACCCCTTCGGGTTCCTCCTCGGCCTCTTCTTCGATTTCCTCTGGGTCTTCCTCCGGGTCTTCTTCTATCCAACCGCCGTTGCCTTGGTTTGGGTAGTAGGGATCTCCTGGTAAATGGAATCCGGCCATTTTTCTGTACTAGGATAGAGGTGTGAGAATCTTATAAGAAAAGGAATTTCTATTTAACGACTTACTATATTTTTACTGAGCACAAATATTTTATTGTACAACTATTTTTAACAATACTCCTATAGTATTTCAAATTGGCGAATCTAAAATAATTTGTATTTAGTAAGTTTTTGGCTTGTTGTCCACTATGACCATTCCTCGACGTACGTTGGTCAAATCCTGGATAAATATAGTTGATCAGGCTATATTTATTCTCGACCTGATTCCATACCCCGGGGCTCAATCGCAGTGTCGTAACTTGCCTTAATACTTTTTAGAAAACTTGTTATGATACGAGATTAATGCATGCTAGTAAAAAGGTATATCTTTAAAAGAAAGTATATTGTTCATGAAATCGTTTCGTCAGAGGGTTTTTGGTCCCCTTTGCATTTGTAGTTTGTATATCTTATGTGGTTCGATATACTTAGTTCACTATAAACAATGCTCTGATACCAATCTGTCAAACCCCCAAACCAGAATGGCGGAAACATTCGGGGGTGGATGACTTCACGTAGTATCACAACAATTAAATATTGTAAAGAAAGTAACACAACCATCATATATATAATGAAAACGTATATTGTTGCATTATACATATTAGCAAAAGAAGATTACAATATGATGATAAATGTTCAATAATAAAACATCCTTAGTGTTCTTCCTCCAAAAGCTGGTAGTTACCTGTATTACTGATTTCCTGAGAAATACAAGTGGTTTTGAAAAAGTGTCAACAATTAAGTTGGTGAGTTCATAAGTGTTTTGCATTGAAAAGTATGTCCTTTTTGGTAGTAAATCGATGAATGAGGTTTTCAGAAAATCCAATATTTTCTATAACTGGTTTGAAAAGTTTCCAGAGTTGGTGTGTGTTAGTGTGTTCCATACCTGAATAATAATGATAACTTTGTGCCAAAATGATGTAGAAAACTGAATGCATATATGAATCTCGTAAATCAAACTTGTTTTTATACTTTTATGTGAGTTTTATAACCATAATATTGACACTGACGGCCTGTAACAACATTCTTCAGGTGTTGTAGTGTTATGACATTTGTCACCCCAGACCTGCTGGTCTAACTATAGCTAATAGTTTAGGTGCGGGGTTGTCAATCCCGTATAGATCTATACACAAGTATCACGCTCTCTCTCCAAGAGATTATGGTATATAATAAAGGACTTGAAATGCATACATACGAGTACGTTGAAGTTTGAATGTCTCACATTACTTGGTATAAACAGATTTACGATAATAAAGCCTTTACTTCTTTTGAAAGTATTTCATTTATCAAGATGTATATGTAAAATGTATGAATAACTTGATAACTATACTCATTATAGTTTCTCCAAAAAGTATGTTTCCATTTAGTAAGAACAACTTGGTGAAATAATAGCCCTTTAAACATTAAGATGTTTGTATCAATATCCTATAAGATAGATATTATAATTTCTGTTTATAAAATGATACTTTGACTTGTAATGTACTTGTATTCCCCCCTAAAACGTGAAAAGAATTGAAAAGTAGGGGTATGAACTCACTCGTTAAGTTTGAAGAGAGAGGCTAGAGTTGAGCAGAGTTTCGACCGCGGAAAGTTGCGTCTTCGGGCTTGATGAGAATTGTTATCGAGAATTAAGATGCGAAACAATAGATTTGAATCATGAATGATAAAGAACACATGAAGTAAATATTAATCAGATCTCGTTTTATTAAGACTGATTACAGAGTAAGCTGAAGAGAGTTTTTATGTTTCGATTTTGATCACTCTACTTCAAGCCTAAGTCCCTATTTATAGGGAACTTACAAAAAGTATACTAAGTCTAATACACTGAAACTTCGCATGCTTTACTTCGCATATAAAATTGACTTAGTAAAATACATACAAAATGCGAATCATTACAAGACACTATTCGACTTTTACAACTTAACACCTGCAATCTCCCCCTTTGTAAACAGTCGATACAATTCAACTTAAAAGCTTTTGAATTGCAGAGTGAATTGTTCTTCGCACTTCTCCATACCAGGAGATCACCTTCTTTAAGTCCTTCTTGTCACCTTCGTTGTTTTTCTTGCAATTTTTCATACGTACAATGAAGTGCGTATATTGCGAAGAATTGTATCTTTCGATCTCTGAAGCTTTGAACAAGAACTTCTTCGGTTTGCCCTTAGTGTCTCTTCCCGAAAACACCATGCCGAATGGTTTAAGGCAAATCTCTCCTACAACATACTTTGATAATGCTGATTGTGTCAAAGTATCTTCCCAAGGAACCTTCACTTCTCTTCCAAGTACATTCGCCAACTCTTCATCAGTCAATGCAAGACAATCGAAGTAGTTGTCGATATAAGTCTTCACATGTGCGAACCCAACTTTGAAAACATCAGTCTCTGAGCTTTTGAATTTGTTTTCTTCCATGTGCTTTAGAATCAGAGCTACTTGAATAAGATCATTGCAGTTCATCAGTGGGAAGTCAGCAATAGTGAAGTCATATTGTTTGTTATCTGCCCTGATGACAAAATATCGAAAATTCTGAAGCATGTCTTCAAACAGAACATCTTTCTTTATCGTGAGCACTTTCTTGATCTTCATTAGGGACCAGACTTCGTCAGGATTCTTCGCAAGAACAGCATGAAATCTGATTTTCATGTGAGTGTAGTCATCCGAATTATCGAATTTCTCACTGATCTTGTACTGTGCTGTGATGAACAGCATTTCGTTGATAGGGAAGTCCAGATGACAGTGATCTGAGTTCACAATGTCGTGACTTCGTTTCGGCTTCTTCTCGAACTCGTACATCTCCCTTCCTACTACTTTAGACTCTATCGTTTCGTAAGAGTAAAGCTTCGCAGGATCGCCTTTGTTCATTGAGGGAGGATCACTTGCACGTTGTCGCATTATGCTCTGAACCTGTCTCATCCTTTCCAGTTCAGCTTCAGCATCAGCTTTTATCTCCTCTTTCGATTTTTCATAAAGGATGCCCTTTCCCTTCCCTGATACATCCTTCTGAGGTTGAGAACTCGAACCTCCTTCGTTTACTCCAATAACAATTCCCTTAGAAATTGTTTTTGTAGTTATTGTTGTTGAAGAAATCGGTTTGGTAGGGATTGGAAGAGTTGCAACCAGTTGAGTCGAGATGACTTTTCCAACTGTTTTGGCATCGGCTTCTTTACTTCGACTCTTCTCTCCCCCTTGCGCCCCTGTGAAAACAGGTGGAGCACCCTTCGGAAGTAAAGAACTGAAGTTCGATATCGGAGCTAGAGCCTTCTGAATGGCTTATTCTAAAGTGTTAATCTTTAGAGACAAGAATTCTGGAGTAAGGATTTGCGAAGTGGAAGACTGCGAAACTGCTGATTTGAGCTCCGTGACCAATTTGATCAGGAGATCAAACTTCTCCATTGTAGCAGCCTTTTGATCATCAGCAACAGGAATGTTATTGAGTTTGTGTAGTTGAGACGAGATTTCCACAACCTGCTTGTGAAGATCTTCCTGTCTTGTATTTACTGCTTGCAGATCCTTCGCAAGGTCAGACTTCAACTCCTGAATTTTGAAGTTGACGTCTTCACGAACTTTCTTTACATCTTGAATAAAAAGAAGATGTCTTTCTTTTGTAGCAGCTTTAAGATCTTTAACTGCAGTCGTGAAATTATTCCCTTGTGCTTGCAGTCTGAGTTCGTAATTTTTGTCTGACTGATCGACTTTCTCCATAATTCGTTTCTCATCCCCTTTTATCATTACGTCCACCTCCATGGCTGAGATTGAAGACATTCTCCCAGAATCGGCTTGGGATTGAATGATAGCCTTCAATTTTTGATTGAGAATCTTGAATTGCTTTCCTGTCATTAGCATGTGATCAGGAATATCTTCTTCATCGGAATCAAACGAAATATCATCAAGAACTCCTCCAAAAGCACCTCCTTCGATTTCTGGATCTGACATTTGTTGCGAAGGTGGAGGATTTTCAGGTGATTGGGATGGGAAAAGGGTGGTGAATGGGTTCTGAAGGGCATGGTCGAATATGGACGATGTGGTGGTTATTGGAAGTGTGGATGCAACACTCGGGATAGGTGCCCCCGTATCAGATACATTGACAATCGTATCCGAAATAGGTACCTCCTCAGTAAATGACTTGGTAAGAACTATTTCGAGTGGTTGGGTTTGAGAAATAATTGGTGAAATTTGTGAAGGTTGAGAGATGGGTAAAGAAACAATTACCATTGTGGTGACAGGTGGAGTTTCAGGGACAATCTCTTCGTCTGATGATTCATTGCGAATCACCATCTTCCTCCTCTTTCCCAGTGTTCGTTGCATATTCTTCGCAACGTCTTCCGCCCTTTGTCTTTTCTTCCCAGGAGAAACTGGTGCAGGAATGCTGCGAATAGTAACTCCCTTACTACTCACCTCCGCCTTGCGAATCTGTTTTAACACTCCAGACTTGGAGGGTAAAACATCTTTCTTCACCTCTTCTTCTTGAACGATTGGAGAAGATGAACCCTTCGCAGGTTTCTTACTCCCCTTCTTTTTCTTTGATGGAGAAGCAACTTCAGGTAAGACACCCGACTGATCAGCTGTGTCTATGTTTCGCAAATACCTCACCAACACTTTGTGAGTGGGAGACACTTTGCGAAGCATCGCATCCGGAATGCGAGCTACCCTGGTGAATATGGCTTCATCATCTTCTACCACTTTTGGAAATTGGTAAAGTGAAAACTCAGCCACTTCGACATCTGCTACGACCGGAATTGCTTCTTTTTCGTAGACTTTCTCCAGGATCAGAATCCAGTACCTGGCACAGGATATCCCCTTCTCCGAATTCGTGTTTTCAAGACTTTTTACGAATTCCTTCCACAGTTGAGTCGCGTAGTCAACGTTGATGTCATAGTATATACCCATTACCATGGCATACACTTCGACTCTTCCTCTGTCTAGACCAACATATCTTCCTGTAAGACACGTTAGGAAAATTCCAAACAGAAAATTCCAAATACAAGGCAACCCCGACTTCCGGAAATCACTGATCTTCTCCAACTCCGGTTGATGGCTCATCTCGTTAAACATGTGGATAATCTGGGAGTTGACCGGTTTCACAAAAGGTGGGTTGTTGGGAATCTCCAAGAACTCCACGAACAAGTTCTTGGACAGTTTCACCCTCTTGTTGTTGATGAGGTTGAAAGTAATCACATCCGCCGTGTGATTGTAGGAAGCCGTGGATGCAGCACGGGAGAACCAGATTATCGGAACTGGGAAGGATCGGAACATGGCTGTTGATAACGGTGATCGTTTCAAAGCCACAATGAGCATCTTCAATTCTTCTGGATAAGCGGATACATTGGGATCAACCTAATAGTTTGTGCTTTGAATCTTCATGAGGGATTGAGAAAGGACCTCATCAGTGTTTGAGTTTGTGACTGCCATTGTTAGAGTTTGAAAGAAATTGGAAGTGTAGGATCAAGATGAAAGCTTTGAAGGTTTGTGAGAATTCTTGTTTGCGTAACCGTACACAGTGTTCTTCATGCCCCTTTTATAGGTTACTCAAACTTTGATTTGAAATTAAAGCGGGATGCATTTAATGTTATCCGATGTGGCACCTTGAATCTCGGATCATCACTGTAAAAGAGTACTATGCTGCAAAAAGTAACTATCACATCTCCTCGAAAACCGGATAGAATACCAACCATTTTTAGTAGACAGCCTGTCAAGTAACCGTTATAGAATGCGAACCGATAAAACCCTTCGCATGGAAGCAAGGCTCTTTCACTTTTGGGATATAAAGCGAAGTCATATGCCAGACTTGCGAAATCATCAGTCTGAGTTGGTTTAAAAAGATTGTTTAAGAATCAAATTGTACCTCTATTATTATGTGGACAAAACAGAAAACTCTTAACTCATTTTGAGAAG
Source organism: Lactuca serriola (assembly GCF_051521515.1). Classification (NCBI taxonomy): domain Eukaryota; kingdom Viridiplantae; phylum Streptophyta; class Magnoliopsida; order Asterales; family Asteraceae; genus Lactuca; species Lactuca serriola. The sequence goes on from NC_136412.1 coordinate 168,067,237, forward strand.
AGTAAGGTAGCTCTTGTTGATTTATGCGAATACAAGCCTTGTTGGATAGAAATGTTCATGAGATAATTTCATCAAGGCTTTCATTTGTCACACATAGAATCATTCGAGGCTTGAGGTCTACATACAGCAGCATGCTTCTAGGGACATCCTAACTAGTTTGTAAACCTTCCCATAGAAACATAAATGTATGACCTCTTCGCATTGTATCCCTGTATCAAATTCTCAACACACAATTTAAAGAACAAAAAAAAATATTTTTGTGATTTTGAAATTTTTCAAAAAAAAAAACGAAAGAACAAAACAAATAAACTCTTTTTGTATTTTTGATTTTTCAAATTTAAAGAAAAAAAAATCTTTTTGTATTTTTAATTTTTCAAATTTAAAGAACAAAAAAAATAAAATCTTTTTGGGTTTTTAAATTTTAAAAAAATCTTTTTGGATTTTCGATTTTTCATAACTAAAACAGTAAGCGTAAACCTTACCATAGTAATTTGGAACCAGATGCGAAAAACTGTGGTTGCGAAGCCATGCGAAGCGTTCTGAATCACTACTAGAAAAAAGGCCTTTTACGACGCTCATTGCGCGTCGTAAAACGCTCAGACGACGCGCAAATGCGTGTCAAGGAAGGCCCTGTCATAAAGAGAGACGACGCGCATTTACGACGCGCATTTATGACGCGCAATTACGACGCGCGTTTACGACGTGCAATGCGTATCAAGGAAGGCCCTGTCATAAAGGAAGACGACACGCATTCGCGTGTCGTAACCTTACGACGCGCGTGTTTATGACACGCAATGCGTATCAAGAAAGCCCATGTCATAAATAAAGATGACACACATTTTTGCGTATCATAATTTTAAATGTTAAAAAAAAATTATTTATGGATTTACTAATTTTCAAATTAAATTTGCATTTAATGTCCAATAATAGAAAATAATATATCATATATAAAAAATATAATCCATTACATAAAATTTAATGTCATACAAAAATACAATACATTGTAATACATTGGTATTAAGGGGACCTAATTGTACATTGCTATTAAGAGGTTTTCCCTAACTATATAACCTATTTGTATAACCAAGTCCAAATGAAAGTATCCACGACCTTCTTCCAGCTGTGTTAGATTCCGAACGAATTAACCTATATATTAATAAAAAAAATAACATTAACATATAGCAATAAATAATAATATTAATAATAATAATAGCCATATTAATAAGTGCATTAAGTCAAAAAGAAAACACAACTACGTATTTGTCTATTTTGTTGACTGGATGAACTATGTGAATGTGAGTAAATGACCCTATTACCCTTCTGTACATATGAATTCAAAAAGAAACACCCCTTTGTATGTACTATGTCAAAAAGCATCACCCCCTAGTGAACTATCTGAATGCAAGTAAATGACCATTCTACCCCTTTGTATTTGTTAGGTCAATAAGAAACACACCTATATATATGTCCCTTTTTTTACTAAATGAATAAACTGTTTGAATGCAAGTAAATGACCATTTTACCCTTCTGTATCTATACCCATCAAAGTAAAAGATGTTGAATGATAAATGATACATTAATGGATGATATGTCACATAACACATACCTAAAAAAAGCAAGAAATGGCTTCATTAACTTTCTTTTCAGTAGAACCCCATGATGATTGAAGATGTGCTTGTGAAAGAAGACAACAGCCAAGAAGGTGAAGAAGTGTGCACCATTCGTAGTTTACACCCTGCATACCACTAGATGTTTGATCCTTATTTCAGGTTTTATAACGCTTCTGGTCCCTATTCCAAGTAAAATGACTATCTTTTTCAGACCAAAATAGACATTTTATTTGGACTATAGACCAAAAAATGCTACAAGCACCTCAGTTGAGGACCAAAATTGCAAAAATAAGCTATTCTCAGGGACCAAAATCGTAATTTACTCTAACCTTAAAGATACTATTAAGTTAGTTATGCACAAAATAAAATACTAACTTTTCTATTGAGTGGAAGAGCTCTAAACCCATTAGCTCTTGAAGCCACATTCTCATTTCCAGTATTGCCCTTTTGTGTGACACCAAAAGATATTCAATTACATGTTAGTAAACAAAAAAATATAAAAATGCAAAATTCGATAAAATAATAGTGATATGTGGATTTATAATAACCTTATCCTTTGTGACCTTTGTGCCCTTTGACTTGTTGCAAGATCAGGTGGTCTAGGAACAATAATATGCAACTTACTATCCATGCCACCTTCCTATATAACCATAAAAATAAAAATATAATTAAAAACTAAAAAAAGAAAACGTCTAAAAAATCATTCACAAGATCAAATGGACCACATATAATCTGTATGTTACCTTTTTTGGTGCCTTGTGGATAAAATTAGCTTGTTGCTTTGTGTTAGTGACCTGAGATGTAAATTATAGGCATCAAGTATTTATCCTTTAATATAATAAGTGTGCAGAAATGTTTCATTACAATGATAAAAGGGTATTTATGACCTTACACAAGAGGCCTCCCTCGAGCTTTTGTCTTTTGGCTGCTTGACCTTCTACATTAATATAATTGTTACCCGATTTTTGAACTCTAACACACAATGTTATAAAGTTTTTTCAAATTTATGGTTTATAAAACAATAATACATTATCCTGTTTGATTCTTTTTCCATTCCTATCTGCTTTTAACAGTAATTAAGAAGCATAATCACAAGAATAATTTCAATTTCAGGAGTATAATTAATACCTGGAATAATCCATTAAATGTTCTTGATTTTGTTTAGCTAATTGACTTGCAGTAGGTTTCATTAAAGTTGAAGATCTAGGAAAACTTGGTTTCAAACTTGATTTTGTCTTAGATTTATAATTATCAGTTCTTTTAGGCTGTTGCTTCTGGAAGTTTGGTAGCCTCCTCTAATTTGTCTTCTTTGAACAAAGAGTTTTCATCCATTCTTCTTCTATCATCTGCACTTATTCTCTCTTCTACTGTCATATCACTACGAGCTTTTCCTTATCAAAACATCCCTATTTATTAGACAAATAAAAATGACAACATTAACCCCATAATGATTTCAAATTCTTGGTGGGGCAAATCAAATGTTAGAAAAACCCTTTTATCTTAGAAGCTTTTATCGAAAAGAAAAAAAGCTCTGAAAAAAAAAATTTGCGATTTGTAAGTTTGCCATGAAAACCATTTTGAAAATTTCTTTTTAACTATTCTATATTAAGATAAATTATAGAAAGGAAAAAAAAACTTATATTTTGGATATTTTTACAGAAAAAGCTTGTAAAAATGTATAAAAATAAGGGCTTTTTTTATTTCATGTAGCACAGCTGCTACTCCTCTGCTTACTTCCATCAAGCAAACAACATGTTTGGTAGCCACTTTCATATAATTTCTTGTGGGTGTGTGTGTATGTGTTTCTTTATCCTAATGGTGATAGTTTTCTCCCCAATAAATATTTGCTGCCACTTTCATTGTGGATATGGCTAAGATTAGTGAGAAAATAACACAACTGAGATAGTTTTATGGATCTTATCTGACCACAATCTTTACAGGAAAGTCTCTTGTTCCTGTGCATAAAACCACCATCAAGTTCAAGACTCCATTACTCCCCTTTCCAAGAACTCAAGTGTTCCATCGTTATTGCAGATCAATCATGAAGACAGATACAACATTACCTATCATAGTCAAGGAAATTCACTCCATGATCTTGGAGATACTCTCGAGGCAGAAAACGATGATGTAACTCAAGAAAACAGATTACTCCCAGCAATGAATAAAATATTTACCAAAGTAATTAATGGGAGTTTTATACAAAGGTATATTACTTTAAAAAAATATTTACCAAACTATTATGTTTTGAAACTTAATTACCAAAAGGTTGTAAATTGAAGTTTTTATGCGGTGTATTATTTTCTCTTTTCTAATTTTAAATTAACTTCTTTTGTTTTAATTAGCTTCTAACTTCATCCCTATCACCATCATATAATGTCGAATACCATTAACTTTTATCAGGCAGCCATCTTTCTTCGTCTACAAAAAGTAAACAAAAAAACTCAAATCTACAATAAGCGAAAATTAAACCTAAAGTTTCAAATAAATATTTACCCCAAAAACAAATTTAACCTGAAGCTACTAAACCAAATATAACGGGGTTGATCACTGATTGTATCAGAGACGAACTAGAAGGGGAAATGGGTCCGGTGAGATCAAGGGAGTTGAGCACTATTTGATTAGAATATGAACAAACACAGGGCAAAGATCAAATAAACTTTCTTCCAGATAAACTTTCTTTATTTAATATATTTTGACCAATTTTGAAAAGATGTGTAATACTTCCAGGAAGAGGATCAGATAAACTTTCTTCCAGATCATCAACAGGATACCCATTTTGAAAAGATGAATATTCTTTATATAATATATTTTGACCAATCTTGCTTCCAATTTGCTCCAAGTAACCTAATAATTTGCATCGTATGGTATGGATCCATTATAAGTTAACACAAAAAATGAAAAAAAAAGACAGAAATACCCCTCTCCATACCTGCAACAGATGGTGCTGCTTCTTTTGCTTCAAAAGCTTCACAGACTTTAGATATATCTATTATTGCATCACTCATATACGGGCGAAGAATATTCGACTCCCCAAGATCAAGAAACATGTTGTGAACCTGAATAATTTTTGTTTAGTTCATTTAATGTTTCAGTTAGAAAGATTTTATAAAAATAAGAAGATTTAACAAAAAAAAATCTACCTTGGATTCATATGCGGATAAGGTATTCTGTATCATTCGAGACACTTCATCAAGAGAATGACATGAATATTTTTCATCTCCCGTCTTTTCCTTAGTTTTATTGACTTTGGAAGACTGTAACAGAGACAAAAAAAAGTATGGATTCCTAGCATATGCATACAGTATACCTGGCCTCATTGCATTGAAGCCGGAGCCACCAGCATCATCAGCATTTAATGTGGACATCTGAGGAGGTCTTGCTTGCTTTTCGCATTGCCAATGATCACATCTAACAGGTTCAGCAACTGAAACACAGTAACAAGTTTCACATTGTTAATGATCACATCTAACTGAGGATTTCGACTGTTCAAAGGAGATTCTTATAACTAATTTTGACATAGCTTCCATGTGCAAGAATTACTTCAAAACATAGTAACACAAAAAAGGACAATACATGTAATCTACCTCAATGTTATTGCTATTGTACATTACACTTCAGATTTAATAAAAACATGTGTAGTTCCTTGCTCAAAATATATAATATAGCATGAAAACACAAGAGTCACTCATTGGGGCATTTTATCAAACAGTTGGTGTTCACCAAAAAGTATCCCTAAACAGGCAGTGGTTAATTATTCAAAGATTACCAGGTTGCTGTCTTATGTAGTAACAAAGCAACAAAAAATAACGAGCAATAGCCCAAGTTGTAGGAGCGTAGAGAAATAAAACATCAATTGTGCTTAGAAGATTCAAAAGATTTACAAACAGTGTAATTCAGAAAAAAAAAACTGTTGACTGATGTCTTTAATAAGAATTGATTACTCACCTGCATATATAAATGCATGATGGTTCCATCATTGGCAGTGGGTAACAAGTTTACGACATCAACCACTCTGTAGTCACGAAACCTTGTGGTGAGATTCTTGAGGGTTTCAACGACCCTTGTAGGCTCGAGAGTAACCAAGTCGCAGGGTTGTGATGTCATACCGGGAATCCATAGCCAAGTTGGGTGAAGGAACAAGACAATTTAATAAGATAACTCTAAAATAGGAGATAGAAACCTAAATTGCCTTTTAGGTTTTGAAAACGTGAATTCAAGGAGAGGAAAAAACCTTTCTGGGCTTAGAATCCCTAGTTCTTCAACATAGAGCCCTTAATCATAATGATTTTGTAAGGTCTATTTTTGGGAGAAAAAAACCCTTAATATCAACAATCTTGTTCCGCCTTAAGATTTGACGAACGTGAAAGCTAAATTCCATCATCTCCAAACGATTCCATACGACTTCAACCCTTTGTAATAGCCTCTTGAGTTGTTCTATTATATCTCGTACCCATCGATCACCACCAGAAACCCTAGCACGTACTAAGTCGATAGAAAATGAGAGAGTTGGGATTTTAGAAGAAAATAAAAGACCTCCAGCTACCTACTAAGAAGCAAGACGCACATTAGGGTTCTTCGTCTGTTTGTTGTTTTGATTTATCTATGGGAAATCAGATACAAACGAGAATCAAGCTTTGCATTCCATAATTCATAGCGATAACTCATGGAATTCACATAGCTTCATTAAGCCAAACCATGGAAAAGAGAAATGTAGAAACGAAGGAAGATGAGAATAAGGCGGGGTTTTCTAACTTTTGGGGATTTTGTTTCCCGCTTAGTTATTAAAGGTTGGAAAATGCGCGTTCCATTAAAATTTATAAAGCGACATCCTTAGACGACACACATTTTATTATAGGTGCCCTCCGTGTTTTTATTAGACACTCATTTAAGGGCGCGCAATAATGCGTGACATAAATTCTTATATTTTTTAAAGAGATGACACTTTTTTAATGTCACACGCTTTTGCGTAACATAAATCAAGGAGTGTCGTGGTTTGCGCGTCGTAAAAGGCTGTTTTTCTAGTAGTGAATGAACAGTAACCTCTGAATGATTTCGACTCTTAGCTGCTGAACAAAGCTTTTACTCTTGTGTTGACAAAATTGAATTCGCATTAATCATCCCCAAACCTGCTAAAATTCGAACAAAGGATTTTTCATCAAGAGGTTTTGTAAAAATATCAGCAAGTTGTTCAGTTGTTTTGACGAAATGAATTTCAATATTCCCATCTTCCACATGATCTTTAATAAAATGATATCGAAGAGGAATGTGTTTTGTCTTTGAATGTTGTACTGGATTGTGACAAATGCGAATTGCACTTAGCGAATCACAATACAAAGGAATCTTTTTCATGTTTATTGCATAATCACGAAGTTGACTCTGAATCCAGATAATTTGCGAAGTACAAGCAGCTGCAGATATGTATTCTGCCTCAGCGGTTGATATAGCCACACAAGTCTGTTTCTTTGATTGCCAGCTCACTAACTTTCCATCCAAAAGTTGACATCCACCAGTCGTACTTTTTCTGTCCAAAGTACACCCTCCTAGATCGGAATCTGAAAAAGCTTGAATGAAGAATCCTGTTTTCGCAGGATACCAAAGTCCTAAAGAAACAGTTCCCTTGAGATATCGAAAAATATTTTTCACTGCAGTAAAATGAGGCTCTCTTGGATTAGCTTGAAATCTAGCACAACAACAAACCGAAAACATAATATCAGGTCTACTTGCAGTTAAGTACAATAAAGACCCTATCATGCTACGATATAGTGTTAGATCAATAGCAGGAGCATCTAACAAAGGAGTTAGTCTTGTTCCTACTGCCATAGGTACTCTGAGCTTTGTGCTATTTAGCATTCCAAACTTTTCAAGCAAGTTCTTTGTATATTTTTCTTGATTGATTAAGATACCTTCTCTGTTCTGCCTTATATTTAGACCAAGAAAATTATTAATTTTTCCCATCATGCTCATTTCAAACTGACTTTTCATTAAATTTTCAAATTCAATTGACAATGTTGGATCAGTTGAACCAAATATAATATCATCAACATAAATTTGAACTAGCATTAGATGACACCCAACTTTCTTGCGAAATAATGTGGGGTCAACTGATCCTTGTTTAAATTTAGATTGTTTCAAGAAATTTATAAGTGTTGCGTACCAGGCCCTTGGTGCTTGTTGTAACCCATATACAACTTTGTCAAGGACGTACACATGATCAGGAAACTCACTGTTTACAAACCCTGGTGGTTGTTCAACATACACTGTTTCTTTGAGTTTTCCATTTAAGAATGCACATTTAACATCCATTTGATAAACATCAAAGTCTTTGTGAGCTGTATAGGCTAAAAGTATGCGAACTGCTTCAAGTCTTGCAACAGGTGCAAATGTTTCTTCATAGTCAATGCCTTCTTGTTGCGAATAACATTTTACCACTAGTCTTGCTTTATTTCGAATAATATTGCCATCTTTATCGGTTTTGTTTTTAAAAATCCATTTTAAACCAACAATTGAAACATCAGATGGTTTAGAAACTAATCTCCAAACCTTGTTTCGTTCAAATTCTACCAATTCAGATTGCATAGCAACAACCCAATCTGAGTGTTCCATAGCATTCTTGACAGTTTTTGGCTCTATTTTCGAAATAAAAACATTAAACATGCAAAGTTCTTGGTTTGCATTCAGTACCTCATTTTTCGCACGAACTTGAGCTCTAGTCAACACACCTTCTTGTATATTTCCAATTACCTGTTCTTTTGGATGATTTCGTGTCCATTTCTCGAGTGGTGGAAAATTTGGATCAAATTCTAATGGTGCATCTTCAAACATTTCTTCATTTTCAGATCCTGTAACAGAAAAATTATCATTAACTTCATGAAATTCGTCATTATTATCAAGATTAATTGTCTCTGTTTCATCATGCTCCCCCTCAACATGATCTATATCTTGATATTCTTGTCGATTTTGTAAATTCTCCCCCTCAACTTGATGTTCTTGTTGATTTTGCGAAGGCTCGCCCTCAACTTGATGTTCTAGTTGATTTTGCGAAGGCTCCCCCTCAACTGGATGTTCTTGTTCCTTGTGAATATCTGATGTGCTTTCACAAGTTATCGTTGATTCATCAATATGTTTTGAAGATTCTGATGTTTGATTATCAGGAGCATTACTTTCTGCATCAATGGCCCTGTCAGGAATTCCAAAAATCAAGTCATAATCAAAATCATTGATTTCAGAATTATCAATTGGATTATGTGAATCTACAAGTATTGGTTTATTCTCAAATTTACTATCAATCTGTTTAAGATAGTAATCATCAAATGTTAAATTGAACGTTTCTTCAATTTTTCTTGTTCGTTTGTTTTACACTCTGTATGCAACTGAATTATGTGAATATCCTAAAAAGATGCCTTCATCAGCTTTAGCTTGAAACTTTGACAAATTATCTTTTAGATTCATGATAAAGCACCTGCAACCAAAAACATGAAAGAATTTTACATTAGGTTTCCGATTATTGATTATTTCATATGGAGTAACATTAAATCTTTGATGAATGAATGATCGATTTTGAGTAAAACATGCTGTTGACACAGCTTCTGCCCAAAGATATTGAGGTAGATTCGCATATGTCAACATTGTTCTGGCAGCTTCGCATAGAGATCGATTTCTTTTTTCAACTACACCATTTTGTTGTGGTGTATATGGTGATGAGAAATTATGCGAAATGCCTTTGCTTATGAGAAAACTGTCAAGAGTTTGATTTTTAAACTCAGAACCATTATCACTTTTAATTTTTCGCACATTCTTCTTCAGACTAACTTCAATCTTTTTGATAAAATCAATCATCGTCTGAGCAACTTCAGATTTCAACCTGAGAAAAAACACCCACGTGAATCTAGAGAAATCATCTACAACAACTAAAATATACCGCTTTTTGTTTATTGTTGCAACAGTTGATGGTCCACATAGATCAATGTGAAGAATTTCCAATGGTTCTACTATTTTTGAATCTATCACAATCGGATGACCCTTTCGATGTTGTTTTCCTTGTTCGCAAGCTGCACACAAAGAATCATTGTCAAATTTCAGTACTGGTAATCCTCAAACTAAATCTTCAGTTACTAGTTTATTTATATTTCGAAAGTTCAAGTGTGACAATCTTCTATGCCAAAGCCAACTGAGATCATTTGATGCTTTAGATAGTAAACACACAGCTGGTTTTCCCACAATTGGTTTGATGTCCAGTGTAAACATGTCACCATATCTTTTGGATTTGAGGAGTATTTCATTCGTCTTGACATTTGAAATGATACTACCTTCTTCATTGAATATAACTTGATTTCCAGTACCCACAACAAGTTGTGATACACTTATCAAATTATGTTGAAGTCCTTCAACATATGCCACTCTGTTAACTGTGAAGTTTCCATTTGTAACTTTCCCATATCCTTTCACTTGACACTTGTGATTATTTCCAAATTTGACAACTCCAGCATTTTCCAAGCTTCTGTAATCTCGCAAATTTTCTTTCCTTCCAGTCATGTGACGAGAGCAACCACTATCAATGTACCATTTCATGTCATATTGCTCGTCTCATATCACCTGCATTTATTGAAAAAATTTAGGAACCCAAGACTTTTTGGGTCCATCATTAGTAGAATGAAACAAATTTTTGGAATTTAAGAACCATGTTTTCACTTTGTTTGTAACTGAATCAATTATATCAACATCATTAGTTCTAGATTTTGAAATATAATCATTCAATAATTTTGGATTTCCATTAATTGTAATCTTATCCTTCACAACATTCGCATTTTTGATAACTGGTTTCCATTTTTGAACTGGAACTTGCGAATTATTAGATGATGTACTCTCAGTTGAAGAATTATTTGTGTACTTATCCAATGCACTTTTGATTTGTTCTTCTAAAAATTTTCCATTTTGATATTTCTTTCCTTTCCCTTCAAACCAATTATTGAACGTTCTAACATCAAATTTTCCTTTTGAATATGAAACTTTGGTTGTTTTTGATGCCGAAGGATTTGGAAAATTTGGTTGTTTTGGTGAAAATTTCTTTTTGACTTGAGTTGAGTTCTTCAAACTTGAGGAAGTATTCGTGAATTTGCCAACATTTTGATACTTTTGATTATTTGCAAATTTTTGCGAATTCTCAAATTTTCGATTGTTGTCATATTTGCGAACATATGGAACCTTGTCAACAGAGTTGATTTGTTTATGAAAACTTGATGATGTTTTTGAAATTTGCTCTTTTTCATCTTTTGATTTTTCATTAGACACAACTTGCCAGAATATTGCTTTTCTTGCTTTTCTTTTTGAAACATTATTTTCTGTTGAAAAATTTCCAACCATCAATTTGAATTCATGAGAATTTAGTTTCACTTCAACCTTTGATTTTTCATCTTTTTCAAAAACTTTGTTTGATTTTTCACCTTTAACCACCCGTTTTTGTGTTGATTTTTGTTTTTGAAACACATAAGGATTTTTGGTTAAATTGTTTTCTTCTGTGCTTTGATTTGCAAAAAAACCTTCAGTTGTGGACTTTTGATTATCTTTTTCAATCATTTTATTAAAATAAGGATGAACTTTCTCAGCATTTCCAGTAGTGACAAAAATTTGATTTGGGAAAATTTTGTTATCAGTACATACAAAATTTGGATATACCACAGTGTTGATTTCCAAATAATGTGCGCCTTTATCATTTAAAATTTTATCAAATTATTTTGTATCTTCAAACACTTGATCAACTACAATCCTTTGAGGTGTTTCAGTTGAAACTTTCTTTTCTTCTTTATTTACATCTGTGTCATCAGATTTCCAGCTTTCAACTTCCACATTATCAAACACACAATGTTGCGAAGTTGAAGGTTTATCAATTTCATCCTCTACTATTGAATCAACTATTATTTCTTTACCTTTGATCTTAGATGTGATATTAATGATTGACAATTGAGAACAATCAACCTCTTCTTCCTCTTCTATCTCACTGATTTCACTAACATTATCAGAATTTTCATCAATATCAACATAATTCAATTGTGAAGCAAGAGTTGAATTTTCAGATTTCTTTATGATTTTCACTTGTTCACTCTTTGTTAAACTTTCATTGACAATGTTAACCAATTCATCAGCATTCAGAAATTCATCAATTTTGACAACACCATAAGCATATCTATCATCAGGTATTTTGTCAAATTGAGCAATTGTGCTTTCGCAATCATAAGAAACAACATCAACTTTTTCACGTTCATACTCAAGAAAAGGTAAAAGTTTTCTATGTTGTTCTTTGCTAATATCAGAAGAGTGATGTAAAGCTATTAATTTTGCATACAAACGTTTAGTAGAATTACAGTATATGTTTCTCTGTGCTAGTAATAACCTAACATCGTTAGTAAGATTATTCCTATCACAGTCTATATTTTTGACTTGTAATTCCAATTTTTCAACTCTGCTCTTCTTTATTTCTAACTCTCTTCGTGTCTCACTAAGTTGCACATTTAATTTCTTAGCTTCACTGCTAGCAGACACAATAACAGAATCAAAATAAGCCACAGTATCATCAAATGAAACAATTTCAGCATCATAAGCAGATAAAGGAATATTAAAAGATTCAAGAATTGTACGTACCTTGGTTGTCATGGGTGATTTGTCAGTGGATTTTGACACAAAGCATTTTCCTTCGCATTCCTCAAAGCTTGCGAACATTGCTCCATGTGTGGGATGCCTCATTTCTTCATCATCAGATCCTGAAGACCAGATCTGATAAGTTCCACTCTCTTCTTCAGTAGTTTCTCCCTTCGCAACCAATGACACTCCTTTGGTCTTTGCACGTAACTCTTCAATCTTTTCATAATAGTATGCCTCATCTTTGACTTTTTCTTTCTTCTCTTCTCTCTTTCGCAACATGCAGTCAGCTGCGAAGTGGTTCGCACCATTGCAATAATGACAATATATTCCTGAATCACCATTCAACTTTTTCTCTTCATTCGCATTTTTCAGTTTTTCCTCAATTTTCTCCAACTTCTTCTTCTCATCCCCTCCAGTCCTTGTGATAACATTCTTCGCATCATTCATCTTTCCTTTTGGATTAAAAGGATTTTTGAAAAACTTTTTAACTCTGTTGTTGGAATAGAATGCTACAACTTCATCATCGGAATTCATCAAAAATCCTTCATCATCTGATCCATCTTTTTCATCATTTTCAGATACCTTTGAAACTAGAGCCAAAGGACCACCAATAACGAGTTTTGATTCCTCATACATTTCTGAGACCTCAGATTCATGTGTTTTCAATTGATTGTAGAGATCACTCAATTTGTTTGAATCAAAACTTTGTTGATTCTTAATCATCATGCTCACACTTCGCCACTCCTTGCGAAGTCCCATAATGAAAGTTAAATTGAATTCCATGATAGATCTAGTGATACCATACCTATTGCAGCGAAACATTAGCTCATTCAGACGATCATAATAACTTTCGAGAGTTTCTGCATTCTTTTGTCTGAATTCCTTCAGTTCAATCAGACATTGCTTCACAGAATTGATCTTCGTCTTTTCGCTACCTTGATACTTCTCTTTTAGAGTATTCCAGATGTCTTTTGCTGTTTTACAACTAGAAATGTAATTGTAAACCACAGGAGGAAGAGCACCTCTTAGTTCCCTCATGCACCTCTTTTCATTATCCTTCAGTCGTTTTCGTTGATCTTCAAAATCAGGAGATCCAGTGGATGGACCAATTTGTTGAACATTTGCAGGAGCTTGAACTGTTCCATCGATACAATTCCAAAGTTCTTCATCAATTCCATTTAAGTAATCTTCCATTCTATCAGCCCACTGATCATAGTATTCTGGAATCAACATCGGAATTTTGGTTGAAGAACCAAGCAAATGAGAGAAAGAAGTCATTGTGTTCATGTTGAAGTTCGCCATTGATGAACAAGGAAAATTTCAGAAAACTTGAGAACTTGATGAATTTCAGAAATCGATCAAACGAATTGATCAAAAATCGCTAATCGAATACTCGACTTAACAATTCAAATGCAGAATCAATTCAAATCTGAAGATCAAAAGTGATTTTCAAAACCAAAATTGCGCGGAAAATTTTGAGTAAATTTTGTAACTCAAAAAGCAAATGATTCTTATACGAAAATCAGATCCAAGCAGTTTGAATCCTGCTCTGATACCAATTGATGAGAATTGTTATCGAGAATTAAGATGCGAAACAATAGATTTGAATCATGAATGATAAAGAACACACGAAGTAAATATTAATCAGATCTCGTTTTATTAAGACTGATTACAGAGTAAGCTGAAGAGAGTTTTTATATTTCGATTTTGATCACTCTACTTCAAGCCTAAGTCCCTATTTATAGGGAACTTACAAAAAGTATACTAAGTCTAATACACTGAAACTTCGCATGCTTTACTTCGCATATAAAATTGACTAAAATACATACAAAATGCGAATCATTACAAGACACTATTCGACTTTTACAACTTAACACCTACAGGGCTCTCGGGATTTCTGCAGCGTAGATCTTTCGTCGGGGGGATCGGGTGCGGAAATCGAGGTCGTCGGGATAGCTTCTGGTGCTTGGAAGTGTGTGGGAGTAAATGGAGTTTTGAGAAAGTGTGCCTAAACTTCGTAGCTGATGCCATCTATTTATAGTGCTGGAGCGGTGAGTACGCGGGGCGTAATTCTGGAGTACGTGGGGCGTACTCACGTACGCAGCGCGTACCTCGTTACGCTGGGCGTAAGAATGCGTCATGGCTTACGACTCCGGGCTAGCTAAGCGTAGAGGGGGCAGCCGATGGGACTCGACTCTGGGTCTAGTACGCGGGGCGTACTCCCAGAGAACGCGGGGCGTAATCCGGTCTGTCCTCTTCTAAATTCCGTAACTTTCGCGTACGAGCTCCGTTTTTCGTGTTCTTTATATCCACGCGAAGGTGAGATTATGCTCTACAACTTTCATTTAGACTCTATCGGCTAGTTTTGACTTTATTTTTAATGATATAATTTTAATAGATTCGTTAAAAATTCATAGTTTCTTTATTCGACGTCGGTTTTCGTTTGTCTTTTTATCAATTTGCTCCTATTGTGGAGATGTTCAACTCTCATTTAGGTTGCGTTAGCTAATTAACACTCGATCTTCAATTCGAGCTTTTAGCCCTCTACTACTGTTACAAAACTTTGAAAATTCGTAACTTCTTCATACGAGGTCCAATTTGGGCGATCTTTTTATGCACGCTCACCTTTCAACGAGACCTATGACTTTTGTTTAGATACTTAAGGCTAAAATGCATTTTATTAAGATTTTACTTTTTGCGTCAAAAAAATGTTTTAACGGCGTGTCGTAAATATACGAGTGGTTATCATTTCTTCAATATAACCCGGTTTTGAGCGTTCTTTATGTTTTTGGAAACCTTGTCATGATATCTAATATTTGATGCATCCCAACTTAGATATTTGAACACTTTATTTTCAAGGTTAATTTAGTTGTATTTGACTTTTGAGCGTTACAATGATTTTGGAAAATATAAGGTTGTCATATTACGACATCCCTCTTCTAAGTTATAAAATAGTTTGTTGGGCCCTAGCCTTAATATTTCATATTGGGTGTCATATTAAGGACTTTAAATCAACTATCTTGAATATCTCCCAAAAAGATGTCTGGTTTAGACATTTATGATCTTCCCAAATCTCTTCAAACAAGCTTTCCTAAATGAAGATGATGTCCCATGGAAATCATACTTCTTTCACCTCCTCCAATTATTCTCCCTAACCCACAAGTTCTTGAAAACTTTAAGGTCACTCAAGCCCTATTGGCAAGTAAACGTCTATGTGTGGTCACATCTTGGAGATGTAGTCACATATTGACAAGCCGGGAGAGTTGGGTGTCAAAGTCTTGAGAAAGTTGGTGGTTCAATCACATTCCAAGTCACATAGTGAGTTCCTTTGGGACTCCTATGAAACAGACTATGACAAGACCCTTAATGATCTTATCTATTAGCTAAGATCAACTTCCTAAAACTTGTGGACATTGACAATAATGACATTGGATATCCAGTAAAGCTCTCTCTTCCCAATGGAAATGGATCGGCCATAGTCAACCCGGTTGACCAAATGGTAAAGAGAAAGGCTAAGTCTGTGATAGTCCCATGTTCCATTACCAAAGCGTCCATATGTTAAATTTCCGAAGAAAGGGGCATTAGTTGCGAAGATGGATTTCTATCGCATAGTTTGAAGATCGGATTCTTGAGCTACTTCTTAGGAGTTATGAGATATTGCTTAGGAATAGATAACAACAAGTTTTCATATGGACTATAAGGATAAGTTTTTACGCAAAGTTTTTAAAAATAAAAGGAAATTTTTGATTTTATTTATTTTATGTATCCTTACAATGGCGTTTGTGAAAAAATTGTTGCTCATATGATTCCATTAATAGCAAGATTGGGAATATGAAATTGACTCTTTCATTTGTGGTAATGTCTAAATTTACCAAATAAGGAAAGATCCTCATCACCCAAGTTTCAATTGAACCGGAACTTGGAATCATGCAAGTTGTATAGCATGATGGATGAAAATTTTTTCATCTTTGGAAAATTAAGACTAGTTCCTTGTTCACATGTATTTGTGAGTCAAGTGAAGGACTAAGGGATCGAGTACACATTCTTGTGCACTGGTCAAGTGTCACACCCCAAAACCGAGAACGACGGAAACGTTCTGGGGCGGAGGACGTCATGTTTAATATCAACAACAATGTAAAGTAGTAAACAAGCAACAACATCATCCATTGCATTAATAAAATGATTATTATACAATTGTATTCTGTCAAATTTTGATAAACACTACAAGCATAAATCAAAATGAAAGATAAGTCTTGAATAAGCTTCATCTTCCTTTTTCCCTGCATGGGTACCTGTCTATGATGACCTGAGAATACAAGTAATTTTGAAAACGAGTGTCAGCTTTAAAGCTGGTGAGATCATAAGTATTAATGTGTCTTAATTTGTGAAAACTTATAATTTCTAAGACTTGACATTGCTTTGAAAGAAAACGAGTATAAGTATGAAAATATTTGTAGCTCAACTGTATATGTTTGAAAATCCCTAGAAATCCCTATGATTCCTATTAGTAACAAAAGGAGTCTTCTACCAAGACTTAACTGTTCTGTGTGTGTGTGTCTCTTGTAAGAGTATGTATTTTTCCAAAGTATAACTATCATTACTCAAAATATAGATTGTATATTTATGTTTAAGTGAGGTTATCACTGAAATATGTACTGGAAAAATTAACGTAGTACTAAATCGTAGCTCTTAAAGGGCTACTATTTATCAACAGATAGCATCTACATTACCGCGCTTACTATGAAAAATTCACGAAGTGAATGTAATGGGAAAGAAATGGTACTATGGTGTAGTGTCGAACTACAGCCGTACCTATTACCTTAAATCTAGGGTAATACTACCAAGTACCACAGTATTTGGATATATATAAATATATATATCAATACACCGATACTCAACTTGCCTTATTTGATGGATAAGGTATAATGTGATGTCTAGATCCCAGACTGTTTCACTCCCCTATCAAAGGGATTTTAGGACCTACACACGACCCCTGCATGAATGCAAGCCGTGAGCACCACATTACCTGCGATCATGTATACTCGATATAACAATCACAATCGTAGTGTGTTTTATCAGTATAGTTAGATCCTAAACTGGTTCTGAGCTATAGCCCCTAATGACGTCTATCCTATGTATATGAAAGCGTACTCATGTAAGTGTGATCATGTAATTGTACTTATGGTGTACTGAAATGTTCTACGTGTGCTAGCTGTAATGTGTGTTCTCTCCATCTAGCAAGTATTGTCACGTAAGCGTTCTAGTATAATTGTATATGTTCTCGTCCTAGTATAGATGTATATGTATTGTACAGCAATGTTCTAGAAAGTATTGACTCATGAATGAACTGACTCGTTGTATGATATCGCGTTCTAGTAATGGTTCTAGTATCTTCCTGAACTACCCAAATGGTAGCTTACTAGTAATCTAAGTGGTACGTATGGACGTGGATGTATACCCTTGTTACCCAAGGGCATAGGATGAACTGGAAGGACCTTTTATGACTTTATATGTACACATGATATATAACTAATATTTAAACGACCTTCGGACGAGTATCCAATATCCCACCAGACCACATCTCAAGGCGCGAAAAGGAAATAGGGTGGATAGCCTTCCTAAGTCTTTTAAACATTTCTTATATAACTATACATATAGAGGCATGCAATTTATAATATAAAAGCATAAATAAGTTTGGTAAAACATTTGAAACATAAATATTAGTTTAAGGAAAGATCAACTTGATGTCAATCTATAAAACAATTTGAAGGCATAAGTTTGATAAAACAATATAAGTATAAGGAACATTTGTTAGAAACACCGTTGTAAATAAGTTTGAAATATGATAAACAGAGTAAGAGGTACAGTGTAATAAGGAGTTTAAAACATATAAAATGTTTATAAAAATCATTTGAAGGAAACTGTTTGGTAAAACGGCTAATGAGTAGCCAAATCTTTTGAATGTTGTATATTAATCACATGTGATTGATGTAATAAGTAATATACTCCTACTTACTAATCACATGCGATTGACATAATAAGTAGCATGATTCTACTTGTATCCCCCCCGATAAAGCATTTAAAAGTAGTTTAAAACATTATTTAAGGGGTATGAACTCACTTGATTGATTGAAGAAAGCGAGATGGAAAACCAGGCAGAGTTTCGTCTCGGAAAACGGATTTTTCTCGGGATTCTCGGGAATCTCGGGAGTAAAATCGACCCTCGGGACTTGAGCAAAAACACCAGAGCTTCGGGTTATAACGGGCACGGAAAACGAGGCAAGGTTGTGAGAGAGAGGAGAGAAATGAGCAACATTTTCGGAAAGCCTCGCATCCTATTTATAGGAAGGCTGAACCGCCTCCGAACGCGGGGCGTACGCTCGTACGCAGCGCGTACGCGTACGTCATGCATGACCGAAGCCTCGACTGCCTCGGTTCGGATGGGACGGGTTGCTGGGTACGCGGGTCGGATGGGACAGCGGGTTGGACGGGATAGCGGGTCGGACGGGTCGGAGCTTCGGACGGGCCGGACGGGTTAGATTCTTCGGATAGTGCGACGTGGACGATCTGAGACCCTCGATCTCAGTACGCGGGGCGTACGAAGGTACGCAGGGCGTACTTCGGTCCTATCCGATGACTCCCCTTCGGATAATACCGGGAATTTATAATTAAATTCATATTCATTTTAAATAAACTTCAAAAATTCATATCTCCCTCATACGAACTCCGTTTTTGACGTTCTTTATATCCACGCGAAGGTGAGACCATGATCTACAACTTTCGTTTAGATTCCGTTGGCAAATTCCGAAATTATTTTTTTATTATTTATTTATTAAAATGACGTGATTAAGGAATTTCTTCAAAAATTCATAACTTCCTCATCCGAAGTCAGATTTGGACGTTCTTTTTATGTACGCAAACCTTGATATGATTCCTACTACTTTATTTAATCCGAATAAGATTTTAGGAAGGTTACATTTTGACCTAAATTTGATTGGTTTTACATTACATTGTCTCGAAATATCGGGTTGTCACATCATCCCCCCGTTAGAAGGAATTTCGTCCCGAAATTAGAATTTAAGAAAGGAAGTATGCACGAATGGTCGAGTCATGAGGAGGAAACTTCCTAATCGATTGGTTCTAGTGCATCTAATTGATAACGGGTTTTCGGTTGGCATTCCAACGAACCTTCACTAACTGGCGATGGCGTTTCTTCGTCCGCTTGACCTCTCGGTCGAGGGTCACTATGCCTCTAATACGAAGTTGAGGATCTCGAAGAGTGGACTTGCAAGAGTCCTAACGGAAAGGTATGGTTTCACGATCGAGATGCGAAGAGTAGAAAGTACGTTACTGAGTTCGCGGAGTAGGTCTTGTTTGTGTGAGGCACAGGACCGATTCTGATAAGAATCTCGGAGGTCCTGTCTAACTTGGATTTAGCTTTCCACGCTTTACGAAGCGTATTAAGCCATTCCCAGAGTGAGTTATCCTAAAGAACTTGGTCACTCACTTGGAATCTCAAAGGTTCCTTTTCTTACGTAACTTCCCAGTCAAAGGCCACCCCTTGCTGGGTCAAAGTCGTACGAGTTTCTGTAGCTTGCGAGGAGTTCTGAATGAACTAAGGCGGTAGGTCGGTAAGACCTAGAATCTGGCGAAAAACTGTCGGCGTCTCTGGTGTCGATAAATGCTCAACGGTTTTGACAAATTGAAAGAGTACTCAAAATTTCTCACATTACTATCAGTGTGTCCTAGAAATTTGACTCTTCAATTTCAAAAGTCGTGCCTAGAGAACTTTGCTAAAAGTTCCTCTGTAGGAATGTTACCATGGGCTTTCTTCTTACTACGAGGGTAGATAAGTAAGTCATTTCATGGGGAAAATGACGAATTGATCCCAGTAAGAAAGACGTAACCCTTCATTTAACTCATGAAAACCATGTGCGTATTGGTCCTATCCGAAAGGTATCACTACGAACTCGAAGTGTCCGTATCGGGTTCGGAAGATAGTCTTCCTGACATCCTTCCCTAACACATCGAACTGGTGATATTCGGATCTCAGGTCCATTTCTGAAAGTAGATTCTTTCCTTACGTTTGCTCAACCATTTTGTTTATGTGAGGTAGAGATAACGATTTCTATGAAAATCTTGACGGATTCCTCGATAACCGAGGCACATACGATGCGATCCATCGATCTCTGGAAGAATCTGACCGGGGTTCTCTAGGGTGAGAAACCTAGTCTTCTAATTCTATTTCTGTGTGGTTCGTCAAGTTGCTCATGTTGTTCTTGTATCTCCGTGGGTGTTTAAACTATAGGGTGATCTGTTTTCGGGAGTTGTACTGGGTTCTAAGTCTATTCACATGACGATGTGATTACTCGTATACTTAGGCAGTTTCTCCGTCCTGAAGTTCATATTAGAATTCATACATGGTATCACCATCACAATTTCGGGTATACGAGTTGCATATAATTAAGGTTGAAAAGGTAGTCGAATAACTGATTCTTCTTTAAGCTCACATCCCATCGGGGAAAAAGAAGTTAAAGTGGAATCATCAATTCTAAGCATGTAGAAGCTTGATTATATATCACTTTTATGTATACCATCCTTAGTGATAGATCAGTCGTATGAATCCTTGGATCGAACTTCACGTACTGTACGAGTGGTACTTTGGGGATTTCTTCGGAAAGAAATTAACTAAGAGGTACTCCGAGTATGAGTACTTCGGCGTTCTGATAAGACGGCTTCATTGGAAAAGTGATCTAGAAGATAGGGACGTACGTATGAAGCTGTTTTCGCGTCGATCAAATTGAATCTGATTGTATGATAATGTCGGAATCATACAGAAACTTTAAAGACATTAGAATTAAACATAGACGATTACAGACAAAACACAACTGTGCAACCATGAACAGAGTTACAGTACTTTTAGATTTACCACAAGACTATTGCTGCGAATAGGATATACTACAAAAGACAAGTATACGCAGCACGAGAATTCCTATACAGACAGGATCTCGCAAAAGGTAAGACTCTAGTTGCACTAGTCCTAGATAGTTTATAAGTCTGCTACAACGAAACGCCTTAAATACATTAACGTGGTTCCTGAGCAGGCTCTCCTGCAGCTGTGATCCTGAGAATCTTCCCGTCTGCGCCAGAGTTCTGCGTTATCGGGCAATCCTTCTTGAAGTGCCCTATCTCACCGCATTGGTGGCATGACTGGCTAGTACTAGCCTTGGTGACGGGATTTCGGTGTTTAGCCAGTGTTATGTGGACACGAGTGCCTTCCTCATTACTCCACCTTGGAAATTGCTTTCTAAAGCGTTCTGCCGGAGTTGCCACTGGTGGTGGTGGCATGGCAAGTCTTTGGGCTCTCTTGCGCTCCCTTAGGGCTTTACGATATCGTCTCTTCCTTTCGGTCTTTAGGCTTCGCAAGTCCATGACTGTTGCCATTTGTTGGTTTCCCGGTTTTGTACTATCATCGGAACTCTCGACTCCTTTTTTAGTCTTGTTTGTGTTGCATGTGTTGATGTGTGTAAGGAAAGTTGTCACCGCAGCTGCTACTGCAGCTTGTAATGTAGCGGCGTCGATAGTAAAAGTAGAGGTCTCGTTGCTTGGCTGGTTGTTTCCGGATGACGACATGATTTTGTAATACTAAAGAGTAAAGATTTGTGAGCGATTATGGTTGACCCTGATGTACTTAGATTGTTCACGCTAAAAGTAAGAGTATGTTCTCGAAAGTTTGACCTACATCTCTATGATGCAGCCCTAGTTAAAGAACGAAAGTATGTTCGCGAAGGTTTGACCTACATCTCCATGATGTAGTCCTAGTATGAACTGGAAGTATGTTCGTAGAATGGTCGCAAGACGTTTGTCGTTCGAGCTGAGGTATTGTGGGTTGGTGAATAACAAGATCCAACCACTGAAGGAGACTTGGAAGTGTCTCCTGAATAAATCACCATAGTCGAATGACTTGACAAAAGTATGATTCAGATAGACTCCAATGAAAGTAAGATGAAAGTACTTGAAATGAAGAATAACGCAACAGTTAGCCGGCTGTCAATGTCTTTGATATTCACGATGTAAGGGTTTTGGGAAAACGACCTTTTAAAGGTCTCACATCATATCCCCAGAAGATAGTTCCTGACAGCATAAAGACCTAACTAAAGTTCGTACTGAACCAGATAATTTCATAGAAAATGCCACATCGGGCATAGACAGAAAACGATTCCTTTTTTATAAGGGAAATAAGTAAAGCGTCTACTACGGGCGACGGTCATCCCTCTAGTGTACTCTTAGTTCAACCAATTGACGTTCCATTGTCAAGTAGGTGTCTTTCGCACACCATCTGGCGTACTCGGAGCTTTTAGACTTCGGCTCGTGATTCAGCCAGTGTTTGCAGCAGGATTTCATGGTTTCTCTCTGATCTCTCGTGAGCATCCTCTAGATGAATGGTGTGGAGGGTATGCATTCTAGCATAGGCGACTTCTTCTGTAATCTGATGTAGAGCTGTCCTGCCTTGAATCTCATTTCGGGCCTCTCTGCGGACCAAGATCGGCAAGGCTCTATCTGCTGAGCCCCCATTGCTCAAGTCGTAAAAGCTTCGGTCGCCATCAAATAACATAAACTGATCTTGTCATTGGCTCCCTGTTTCCAAGCATTCCACTCAATCAGGGTCGGGCCATGAAAAGCCGGACGATGGTTAGGAATTGGAAAGGAGCTGCTTGGGGTAGGTTCTTAACCTCTGGTTCGGAGTTAGCATCATAAGAAAATTCTTCATCACGGTGATCATCCAAGGGGATAGGATGATCATTCTCTGGTTCTTCTCCAAACCAACCAGCTATGACTTCATTCGGAAGATACTGGTTGTCACGGGGATGGAGTCCAGCTATGATTTCTATGCGAGAATTTAGGGTAAGAGGATAATTATTAGACGAACTATCTAGATAATTATTTAGAAAACCTTCATTAGTTACATCGCTATTTGTGAAGTGCATACCAGCTATGTGTAATCTAAACAGGATAGACCTTCGAATAAGTGACCTTAGATCCAAATTCACACAGAATAGGGGTAAGGCAAAATTTTCACAAATTCTGAGTCTATAACATCCTAATTACATATAGCCTCAGTGTATCCACTTAGCAACTATCAACTTAATAATGAAGATCCCGTTTTAATTCTCAAGTATAAAGTACTTATAGTAACACCAAATACTCCTATAGTATTTTGATTTTAATGTTATGTTCTATTGTTCTCATTGTGGTAGGGTTGGTAAGATTTTAGCATTGTTGCAACCACACACTTAAACTTAGGCACATGCTAGTCAACCCTCGGATAATATAGGCGATCAGGCTATATCTTCCCAGTTTTGACCATATGTCTCTAAGCGCACTTGTGTTGCCCAACAATCGTAATTCATTTGTACTGTCCTAATGACACTGATTTTAGTATGAATGCAGGCACGTATACTTACTTAAATATGTTATTATTTAAAGTATAAACTCTAAATCAGAGTATTTTTAATCCCATTGTATTTATAGTTAGTATATCTTTTATGGGTTGATATACTCAATTCACTATAAACAATGCTCTGATACCAATCTGTCACACCCCAAAACCGAGAACAGCGGAAACGTTCTGGGGCGGAGGACGTCATGTTTAATATCAACAACAATGTAAAGTAGTAAACAAGCAACAACATCATCCATTGCATTAATAAAATGATTATTATACAATTGTATTCTGTCAAATTTTGATAAACACTACAAGCATAAATCAAAATGAAAGATAAGTCTTGAATAAGCTTCATCTTCCTTTTTCCCTGCATCGGTACCTGTCTATGATGACCTGAGGATACAAGTAATTTTGAAAACGAGTATCAGCTTTAAAGCTGGTGAGATCATAAGTATTAATGTGTCTTAATTTGTGAAAACTTATAATTTCTAAGACTTGACATTGCTTTGAAAGAAAACGAGTATAAGTATGAAAATATTTGTAGCTCAACTGTATATGTTTGAAAATCCCTAGAAATCCCTATGATTCCTATTAGTAACAAAAGGAGTCTTCTACCAAGACTTAACTGTTCTGTGTGTGTGTGTCTCTTGTAAGAGTATGTATTTTTCCAAAGTATAACTATCATTACTCAAAATATAGATTGTATATTTATGTTTAAGTGAGGTTATCACTGAAATATGTACTGGAAAAATTAACGTAGTACTAAATCGTAGCTCTTAAAGGGCTACTATTTATCAACAGATAGCATCTACATTACCGCGCTTCCTATGAAAAATTCACGAAGTGAATGTAATGGGAAAGAAATGGTACTATGGTGTAGTGTCGAACTACAACCGTACCTATTACCTTAAATCTAGGGTAATACTACCAAGTACCACAGTATTTGGATATATATAAATATATATATCAATACACCGATACTCAACTTGCCTTATTTGATGGATAAGGTATAATGTGATGTCTAGATCCCAGACTGTTTCGCTCCCCTATCAAAGGGATTTTAGGACCTACACACGACCCCTGCATGAATGCAAGCCGTGAGCACCACATTACCTGCGATCATGTATACTCGATATAACAATCACAATCGTAGTGTGTTTTATCAGTATAGTTAGATCCTAAACTGGTTCTGAGCTATAGCCCCTAATGACGTCTATCCTATGTATATGAAAGCGTACTCATGTAAGTGTGATCATGTAATTGTACTTATGGTGTACTGAAATGTTCTACGTGTGCTAGCTGTAATGTGTGTTCTCTCCATCTAGCAAGTATTGTCACGTAAGCGTTCTAGTATAACTGTATATGTTCTCGTCCTAGTATAGATTTATATGTATTGTACAGCAATGTTCTAGAAAGTATTGACTCATGAATGAACTGACTCGTTGTATGATATCGCGTTCTAGTAATGGTTCTAGTATCTTCTTGAACTACCCAAATGGTAGCTTACTAGTAATCTAAGTGGTACGTATGGACGTGGATGTATACCCTTGTTACCCAAGGGCATAGGATGAACTGGAAGGACCTTTTATGACTTTATATGTACACATGATATATATAACTAATATTTAAACGACATTCGGACGAGTATCCAATATCCCACCAGACCACATCTCAAGGCGCGAAAAGGAAATAGGGTGGATAGCCTTCCTAAGTCTTTTAAACATTTCTTATATAACTATACATATAGAGGCATGCAATTTATAATATAAAAGCATAAATAAGTTTGGTAAAACATTTGAAACATAAATATTAGTTTAAGGAAAGATCGACTTGATGTCAACCTATAAAACAATTTGAAGGCATAAGTTTGATAAAACAATATAAGTATAAGGAACATTTGTTTGAAACACCGTTGTATATAAGTTTGAAATATGATAAACAGAGTAAGAGGTACAGTGTAATAAGGAGTTTAAAACATATAAAATGTTTATAAAAATCATTTGAAGGAAACTGTTTGGTAAAACGGCTAATGAGTAGCCAAATCTTTTGAATGTTGTATATTAATCACATGTGATTGATGTAATAAGTAATATACTCCTACTTACTAATCACATGCGATTGACATAATAAGTAGCATGATTCTACTTGTATCCCCCCCGATAAAGCATTTAAAAGTAGTTTAAAACATTATTTAAGGGGTATGAACTCACTTGATTGATTGAAGAAAGCGAGATGGAAAACCAGGCAGAGTTTCGTCTCGGAAAACGGATTTTTCTCGGGATTCTCGGGAATCTCGGGAGTAAAATCGACCCTCGGGACTTGAGCAAAAAGACCAGAGCTTCGGGTTATAACGGGCACGGAAAACGAGGCAAGGTTGTGAGAGAGAGGAGAGAAATGAGCAACATTTTCGGAAAGCCTCGCATCCTATTTATAGGAAGGCTGAACCGCCTCCGAACGCGGGGCGTACGCTCGTACGCAGCGCGTAGGCGTACGTCATGCATGACCGAAGCCTCGACTGCCTCGGTTCGGATGGGACGGGTTGCTGGGTACGCGGGTCGGATGGGACAGCGGGTCGGACGGGACAGCGGGTCGGACGGGTCGGAGCTTCGGACGGGCCGGACGGGTTAGATTCTTTGGATAGTGCGACGTGGACGATCCGAGACCCTCGATCTCAGTACGCGGGGCGTACGAAGGTACGCAGGGCGTACTTCGGTCCTATCCGATGACTGCCCTTCGGATAATACCGGGAATTTATAATTAAATTCATATTCATTTTAAATAAACTTCAAAAATTCATATCTCCCTCATACGAACTCCGTTTTTGACGTTCTTTATATCCACGCGAAGGTGAGACCATGATCTACAACTTTCGTTTAGATTCCGTTGGCAAATTCCGAAATTATTTTTTTATTATTTATTTATTAAAATGACGTGATTAAGGAATTTCTTCAAAAACTCATAACTTCCTCATCCGAAGTCAGATTTGGACGTTCTTTTTATGTACGCAAACCTTGATATGAATCCTACTACTTTATTTAATATGAATAAGATTTTAGGAAGGTTACATTTTGACCTAAATTTGATTGGTTTTACATTACATTGTCTCGAAATATCGGGTTGTCACATCATCCCCCCGTTAGAAGGAATTTCGTCCTGAAATTAGAATTTAAGAAAGGAAGTATGCACGAATGGTCGAGTCGTGAGGAGGAAACTTCCTAATCGATTGGTTCTAGTGCATCTAATTGATAACGGGTTTTCGGTTGGAATTCCAACGAACCTTCACTAACTGGCGATGGCGTTTCTTCGTCCGCTTGACCTCTCGGTCGAGGGTCACTACGGCTCTAATACGAAGTTGAGGATCTCGAAGAGTGGACTTGCAAGAGTCCTAACGGAAATGTATGGTTTCACGATCGAGATGCGAAGAGTAGAAAGTACGTTACTGAGTTCGCGGAGTAGGTCTTGTTTGTGTGAGGCACAGGACCGATTCTGATAAGAATCTCGGAGGTCCTGTCTAACTTGGATTTAGCTTTCCACGCTTTACGAAGCGTATTAAGCCATTCCCAGAGTGAGTTATCCTAAAGAACTTGGTCACTAACTTGGAATCTCAAAGGTTCCTTTTCTTACGTAACTTCCCAGTCAAAGGCCACCCCTTGCTGGGTCAAAGTCGTACGAGTTTCTGTAGCTTGCGAGGAGTTCTGAATGAACTAAGGCGGTAGGTCGGTAAGACCTAGAATCTGGCGAAAAACTGTCGGCGTCTCTGGTGTCGATAAATGCTCAACGGTTTTGACAAATTGAAAGAGTACTCAAAATTTCTCACATTACTATCAGTGTGTCCTAGAAATTTGACTCTTCAATTTCAAAACTCGTGCCTAGAGAACTTTGCTAAAAGTTCCTCTGTAGGAATGTTACTATGGGCTTTCTTCTTACTACGAGGGTAGATAAGTAAGTCATTTCATGGGGAAAATGACGAATTGATCCCAGTAAGAAAGACGTAACCCTTCATTTAACTCATGAAAACCATGTGCGTATTGGTCCTATCCGAAAGGTATCACTACGAACTCGAAGTGTCCGTATCGGGTTCGGAAGATAGTCTTCCTGACATCCTTCCCTAACACATCGAACTGGTGATATTCGGATCTCAGGTTCATTTCTGAAAGTAGATTCTTTCCTTACGTTTGCTCAACCATTTTGTTTATGTGAGGTAGAGATAACGATTTCTATGAAAATCTTGACGGATTCCTCGATAACCGAGGCACATACGATGCGATCCATCGATCTCTGGAAGAATCTGACCAGGGTTCTCTAGGGTGAGAAACCTAGTCTTCTAATTCTATTTCTGTGTGGTTCATCAAGTTGCTCGTGTTGTTCTTGTATCTCCGTGGGTTTTTAAACTATAGGGTGATCTGTTTTCGGGAGTTGTACTGGGTTCTAAGTCTATTCACATGACGATGTGATTACTTGTATACTTAGGCAGTTTCTCCGTCCTGAAGTTCATATTAGAATTCATACATGGTATCACCATCACAATTTCGGGTATACGAGTTGCATATAATTAAGGTTGAAAAGGTAGTTGAATAACTGATTCTTCTTTAAGCTCACATCCCATCGGGGAAAAAGAAGTTAAAGTGGAATCATCAATTCTAAGCCTGTAGAAGCTTGATTATATATCACTTTTATGTATACCATCCTTAGTGATAGATCAGTCGTATGAATCCTTGGATCGAACTTCACGTACTGTACGAGTGGTACTTCGGGGATTTCTTCGGAAAGAAATTAACTAAGAGGTACTCCGAGTATGAGTACTTCGGCGTTCTGATAAGACGGCTTCGTTGGAAAAGTGATCTAGAAGATAGGGACGTACGTATGAATCTTTTTTTGCGTCGATCAAATTGAATTTGATTGTATGATAATGTCGGAATCATACAGAAACTTTAAAGACATTAGAATTAAACATAGACGATTACAGACAAAACACAACTATGCAACCATGAACAGAGTTACAGTACTTTTAGATTTACCACAAGACTATTGCTGCGAATAGGATATACTACAAAAGACAAGTATACGCAGCACGTGAATTCCTATACAGACAGGATCTCGCAAAAGGTAAGACTCTAGTTGCACTAGTCCTAGATAGTTTATAAGTCTGCTACAACGAAACGCCTTAAATACATTAACGTGGTTCCTGAGCAGGCTCTCCTGCAGCTGTGATCCTGAGAATCTTCCCGTCTGCGCCAGAGTTCTGCGTTATCGGGCAATCCTTCTTGAAGTGCCCTATCTCACCACATTCGTGGCATGACTGGCTAGTACTAGCCTTGGTGACGGGATTTCGGTGTTTAGCCAGTGTTATGTGGACACGAGTGCCTTCCTCATTACTCCACCTTGGAAATTGCTTTCTAAAGCGTTCTGCCGGAGTTGCCACTGGTGGTGGTGGCATGGCAAGTCTTTGGGCTCTCTTGCGCTCCCTTAGGGCTTTACGATATCGTCTCTTCCTTTCGGTCTTTAGGCTTCGCAAGTCCATGACTGTTTCCATTTGTTGGTTTCCCGGTTTTGTACTATCATCGGAACTCTCGACTCCTTTTTCAGTCTTGTTTGTGTTGCATGTGTTGATGTGTGTAAGGAAAGTTGTCACCGCAGCTGCTACTGCAGCTTGTAATGTAGCGGCGTCGATAGTAAAAGTAGAGGTCTCGTTGCTTGGCTGGTTGTTTCCGGATGACGACATGATTCTGTAATACGAAAGAGTAAAGATTTGTGAGCGATTCTGGTTGACCCTGATGTACTTAGATTGTTCACGCTAAAAGTAAGAGTATGTTCTCGAAAGTTTGACCTACATCTCTATGATGCAGCCCTAGTTAAAGAACGAAAGTATGTTCGCGAAGGTTTGACCTACATCTCCATGATGTAGTCCTAGTATGAACTGGAAGTATGTTCGTAGAATGGTCTCAAGACGTTTATCGTTCTAGCTGAGGTATTGTGGGTTGGTGAATAACAAGATCCAACCACTGAAGGAGACTTGGAAGTGTCTCCTGAATAAATCACCATAGTCCAATGACTTGACAAAAGTATGATTCAGATAGACTCCAATGAAAGTAAGATGAAAGTACTTGAAATGAAGAATAACGCAACAGTTAGCCGGCTATCAATATCTTTGATATTCACGATGTAAGGGTTTTGGGAAAACGACCTTTTAAAGGTCTCACATCATATCCCCAGAAGATAGTTCCTGACAGCATAAAGACCTAACTAAAGTTCGTACTGAACCAGATAATTTCATAGAAAATGCCACATCCGGCATAGACAAAAAATGATTCCTTTTTTATAAGGGAAATAAGTAAAGCGTCTACTACGGGCGACGGTCATCCCTCTGGTGTAATCTTAGTTCAACCAATTGATGTTCCATTGTCAAGTAGGTGTCTTTCGCACACCATCTGGCGTACTCGGAGCTTTTAGACTTCGGCTCGTGATTCAGCCAGTGTTTGCAGCAGGATTTCATGGTTTCTCTCTGATCTCTCGTGAGCATCCTCTAGATGAATGGTGTGGAGGGTATGCATTCTAGCATAGGCGACTTCTTCTGTAATCTGATGTAGAGCTGTCCTGCCTTGAATCTCATTTCGGGCCTCTCTGCGGACCAAGATCGGCAAGGCTCTATCTGCTGAGCCCCCATTGCTCAAGTCGTAAAAGCTTCGGTCACCATCAAATAGCATAATCTGATCTTGTCATTGGCTCCCTGTTTCCAAGCATTCCACTCAATCACCATAAGAAAAGTCTTCATCACGGTGATCATCCAAGGGGATAGGATGATCATTCTCTGGTTCTTCTCCAAACCAACCAGCTATGACTTCATTCGGAAGATACTGGTTGTCACGGGGATGGAGTCCAGCTATGATTTCTATGCGAGAATTTAGGGTAAGAGGATAATTATTAAACGAACTATCTAGATAATTATTTAGAAAACCTTCATTAGTTACATCGCTATTTGTGAAGTGCATACCAGCTATGTGTAATCTAAACAGGATAGACCTTCGAATAAGTGACCTTAGTTCCAAATTCACACATAATAGGGGTAAGGCAAAATTTTCACAAATTCTGAGTCTATAACATCCTAATTACATATAGCCTCAGTGTATCCACTTAGCAACTATCAACTTAATAATGAAGATCCCGTTTTAATTCTCAAGTATAAAGTACTTATAGTAACACCAAATACTCCTATAGTATTTTGATTTTAATGTTATGTTCTATTGCTCTCATTGTGGTAGGGTTGGTAAGATTTTAGCATTGTTGCAACCACACACTTAAACTTAGGCACATGCTAGTCAACCCTCGGATAATATAGGCGATCAGGCTATTTCTTCCCAGTTTTGACCATATGTCTCTAAGCCCACTTGTGTTGCCCAACAATCGTAATTCTTTTGTACTGTCCTAATGACACTGATTTTAGTATGAATGCAGGCACGTATACTTACTTAAATATTTTATTATTTAAAGTATAAACTCTAAATCAGAGTATTTTTAATCCCATTGTATTTATAGTTAGTATATCTTTTATGGGTTGATATACTCAATTCACTATAAACAATGCTCTGATACCAATCTGTCACACCCCAAAACCGAGAACGGCGGAAACGTTCTGGGGCGGAGGACGTCATGTTTAATATCAACAACAATGTAAAGTAGTAAACAAGCAACAACATCATCCATTGCATTAATAAAATGATTATTATACAATTGTATTCTGTCAAATTTTCATAAACACTACAAGCATAAATCAAAATGAAAGATAAGTCTAGAATAAGCTTCATCTTCCTTTTTCACTGCATCGGTACCTGTCTATGACGACCTGAGGATACAAGTAATTTTGAAAACGAGTATCAGCTTTAAAGCTGGTGAGATCATAAGTATTAATGTGTCTTAATTTGTGAAAACTTATAATTTCTAAGACTTGACATTGCTTTGAAAGAAAACGAGTATAAGTATGAAAATATTTGTAGCTCAACTGTATATGTTTGAAAATCCCTAGAAATCCCTATGATTCCTATTAGTAACAAAAGGAGTCTTCTACCAAGACTTAACTGTTCTGTGTGTGTGTCTCTTGTAAGAGTATGTATTTTTCCAAAGTATAACTATCATTACTCAAAATATAGATTGTATATTTATGTTTAAGTGAGGTTATCACTGAAATATGTACTGGAAAAATTAACGTAGTACTAAATCGTAGCTCTTAAAGGGCTACTATTTATCAACAGATAGCATCTACATTACCGCGCTTCCTATGAAAAATTCACGAAGTGAATTTAATGGGAAAGAAATGGTACTATGGTGTAGTGTCGAACTACAACCGTACCTATTACCTTAAATCTAGGGTAATACTACCAAGTACCACATTATTTGGATATATATAAATATATATATCAATACACCGATACTCAACTTGCCTTATTTGATGGATAAGGTATAATGTGATGTCTAGATCCCAGACTGTTTCGCTCCCCTATCAAAGGGATTTTAGGACCTACACACGACCCTGCATGAATGCAAGCCGTGAGCACCACATTACCTGCGATCATGTATACTCGATATAACAATCACAATCGTAGTGTGTTTTATCAGTATAGTTAGATCCTAAACTAGTTCTGAGCTATAGCCCCTAATGACGTCTATCCTATGTATATGAAAGCCTACTCATGTAAGTGTGATCATGTAATTGTACTTATGGTGTACTGAAATGTTCTACGTGTGCTAGCTGTAATGTGTGTTCTCTCCATCTAGCAAGTATTGTCACGTAAGCGTTCTAGTATAATTGTATATGTTCTCGTCCTAGTATAGATGTATATGTATTGTACAGCAATGTTCTAGAAAGTATTGACTCATGAATGAACTGACTCGTTGTATGATATCGCGTTCTAGTAATGGTTCTAGTATCTTCCTGAACTACCCAAATGGTAGCTTACTAGTAATCTAAGTGGTACGTATGGACGTGGATGTATACCCTTGTTACCCAAGGGCATAGGATGAACTGGAAGGACCTTTTATGACTTTATATGTACACATGATATATAACTAATATTTAAACGACCTTCGGACGAGTATCCAATATCCCACCAGACCACATCTCAAGGCGCGAAAAGGAAATAGGGTGGATAGCCTTCCTAAGTCTTTTAAACATTTCTTATATAACTATACATATAGAGGCATGCAATTTATAATATAAAAGCATAAATAAGTTTGGTAAAACATTTGAAACATAAATATTAGTTTAAGGAAAGATCGACTTGATGTCAATCTATAAAACAATTTGAAAGCATAAGTTTGATAAAACAATATAAGTATAAGGAACATTTGTTTGAAACACCGTTGTAAATAAGTTTGAAATATGATAAACAGAGTAAGAGGTACAGTGTAATAAGGAGTTTAAAACATATAAAATGTTTATAAAAATCATTTGAAGGAAACTGTTTGGTAAAACGGCTAATGAGTAGCCAAATCTTTTGAATGTTGTATATTAATCACATGTGATTGATGTAATAAGTAATATACTCCTACTTACTAATCACATGCGATTGACATAATAAGTAGCATGATTCTACTTGTATCCCCCCCCCCATAAAGCATTTAAAAGTAGTTTAAAACATTATTTAAGGGGTATGAACTCACTTGATTGATTGAAGAAAGCGAGATGGAAAACCGGGCAGAGTTTCGTCTCGGAAAACGGATTTTTCTCGGGATTCTCGGGAATCTCGGGAGTAAAATCGACCCTCGGGACTTGAGCAAAAAGACCAGAGCTTCGGGTTATAACGGGCACGGAAAACGAGGCAAGGTTGTGAGAGAGAGGAGAGAAATGAGCAACATTTTCGGAAAGCCTCGCATCCTATGTATAGGAAGGCTGAACCACCTCCGAACGCGGGGCGTATGCTCGTACGCAGTGCGTACGCGTACGTCATGCATGACCGAAGCCTCGACTGCCTCGGTTCGGATGGGACGGGTTGCTGGGTACGCGGGTCGGATGGGACAGCGGGTCGGACGGGACAGCGGGTCGGACGGGTTGGAGCTTCGGACGGGCCGGACGGGTTAGATTTTTCGGATAGTGCGACGTGGACGATCCGAGACCGTCGATCTCAGTACGCGGGGCGTATGAAGGTACGCAGGGCGTACTTCGGTCCTATCCGATGACTCCCCTTCGGATAATACCGGGAATTTATAATTAAATTCATATTCATTTTAAATAAACTTCAAAAATTCATATCTCCCTCATACGAACTCCGTTTTTGACGTTCTTTATATCCACGCGAAGGTGAGACCATGATCTACAACTTTCGTTTAGATTCCGTTGGCAAATTCCGAAATTATTTTTTTATTATTTATTTATTAAAATGACGTGATTAAGGAATTTCTTCAAAAATTCATAACTTCCTCATCCGAAGTCAGATTTGGACGTTCTTTTTATGTATGCAAACCTTGATATGATTCCTACTACTTTATTTAATCCGAATAAGATTTTAGGAAGGTTACATTTTGACCTAAATTTGATTGGTTTTACATTACATTGTCTTGAAATATCGGGTTGTCACATCAAGTCCACCACAAAAGATCGATAAGCTTATTTGTCATAATTTACTAAAGCTCAGTAAATATGGTTATACTTACAAGCTTAAGTGTAATTCTGAGACATTGGAAAAGGTTCCAATGTATGACAGAGCAAATAAGAAGAATCAACTTAGGCAGAAAGATAAAAGTTTCTCAAATCTGGAAAGATGGGAGAGTACTTTAGTATCAGTTGTTGTGATCATTTTAATGATTAAGAAACCATATCACAATTAGTTCTCTAAGGAAATCTTAGTGTATTCTTGTGACTAAGAAGAGGAACTTGAATTGTTGAAATGGTTAAATCAAGAAGATGAGTCATACTTCGTTCCAATACAAGTCTTAGAGTCATACTCCAAGATTGTAACTTGAGTGACATGTCTTAAAGAAGGTTTAAAACACATGTCAAATGTAAGAGTAAAAGTTTTCTACTCTTGTACATTTGAAATTGGTAAGTTGTGATGTTTTGGATAAAACAAAGACCAACTAAGGCCAATTGTGTGAAGTGTTTGTCTTGATTGGAATCCACACTATCTATTGAATATCTGACAAGAAAGTCTTATATGTCAAGAGGACAGTGGGAGTCTTAAAAGGTCTTGAAAGTCTCAAGAACTAATCAAGAATAAAAGTTGAAGTTCTTCACTAGCACACAACTTTAGGTTCATAACCTATCGTGTTGACATATTCTGTGCCTATTCCAATTAAAGTTGGCTTTTCATATGAGTTCTTAGAGTTCTCAATTGGTTGCACAACAACTTGGAAGCAATGGCAGGCCCTTGAGCTACCAGGTGGCAAGAAAATTAAGATTGAGTTCAGTCCCTATGAGTTTGGATTTGTCATTATCCTTGTCTTGTGACTATGGTTTTGGCAATTCACATGGATAAGAACACATGCACTATTAAATCTAAGTGCCATAAGGTTTCTCTCTGATTCATGAAAATGATGGTGAGAAAACACTTTCACTAAGTTGATTTTAGCTAGATAGCAATTGTGATATTTGCATTCTCAAAGTCGTTAGTGGAGCGTGTGTGGTTTACCGGCACACTAACATGGACTTGTGAGAAGTGGCAAATGTCTAAACAATCAAGACTATGATTACGGCATCCCTTTTCATAGCTCTTAAAATTGTTTAGACACACCTATGAGCTATCTAAGATAAGGTGTATGATTATGATAAAGATTTATCAAAGCAATCTAGTATCATAAATCTGAACTTTGGTAAGAAAGTCAATAAAGTATTGATCTTCTAGAAGTCCAGCTGATTTCTGAGTACATGTCAAAGCTATTGGGAGCATAAGTGTTATGCTAATAATCATCATGGTAGTGGGAGCATGATAATTATGATAAAGGTTGCAAGTTAGCAATGTTAATTATAGAAAAACAAAAGGTTTCAATTGGGAAAGAGTTGTTTTACTATAATTAAGGGAGTGGAAATTATACTTCATCTCAAATCTAAAAGCTTAGATTGAGGTTTTAATCGTATTTAGTCAAGGATATATATATATATATATATATATATATATATATATATATATATATATATATGAATTTCATGTTGGAATGGATCAACAAAAGGAAATTATGTATATGGATCTATTATTTGCATTCTCAAATTCGTATATGATTACGGCATCCCTTTTCATAATCTGAATTATGAGAACTTGGCAAATAGAAATGGAAATGTTATAGCAAAAAGACTGGTTTAGTCTTTATGTGAGATATCATGAATCGGGTCCCATATGTTTCGGATATAGGATCGATTACATGTTCTATATTCATCCTTTCTAAAATTTTCCAAATGCCTGGGGCATTAAGAAGGGAAAAGGTCTAGAACTAGATATGACTAAAAGGATTAAACAATTGTCGAGGACAATCTAAGTTTTACCAAAGATTGGGTGCTCAATGACAGTTGGAAGTATAGTGATAATTCTGGAAGGACCATATTTACATAATCTGTAAGGAGGCAACTCTTGTTCAGAAGTGAGAGTCAAAATGGAATCTGGAAATGTTTCAAAGTTAGAAATTATTCAATTTGTGTAAGACTAGGAAACTTAATGCATGAAAGATGTTTCCAAGGAGCTGATCTCCTTTGGAATGCTCTGTAATGGTTGTTGTCAAGTCTTTCTGACTTTGTGCATAATCATTACAAGAGGATCAATGCATATAAGTTTAGAATCTAACAGATTTCAGTAAATGGCATGAATTTGGAATTCTTGCATTTGCAGTAAGGATTTGGGACTGTGAAAAGATGATCATTGGAGTTATGCTCAATTGATCTATTTCACAAAGTAAAGATCATAGACAAACATAGTATGCATACTTGGTGTATGGCATGACTAGTGTTTACAAAAACATAGTGTATATGCTTGGAGCATGGGACAACGATTGTTTTAAATTCAAGAATAAAGTTGATAGCTGAAACAGTATACAATGAATAATGTGTAATCATATGGTGATAAATAAAAGGTGTTTTATTTATGTTCTTAGGTTTTGATACCATATTGGATTCAATTATTATTGTGTTTCACTTTGCATGTTTTAACTTCCATAATAACTAGGTCATTGTTCTGGATGACTAAGTTTTTCAAACCATCCACAGTTGGTCATATGTTGGAAGTAGATATGAATTAAGACTATCATGGGTTGGCTTGTAGAGGTCTAAGATGTTGGACAAAGGGCTACAACACTCATGAGTGCTCATAAGTTCTGAGTATTGGATTCACACCGCACTCATTGGAATCACTTCATTGATTTTATCACGAGTGATCATCAGACGATAATATCTTATATTCTTCAAACCTAGAGATATGAGTTGTTACTATGAGTTGGTTGTACATTGATTGCACGAAAACGCATTCGGTAACTCGATGTTATAAAACGTGCCTTTGTGTATGATTCAACAAGTAGTAGAACAAGCCATATGAGTCGAAGTTTATCCATTCCTTTTACCTTCGGGATAAAAGCGATATTTGTGGGCCCCTCGATGATTTGGTGATGACAAATGTAAGTGCTCGGCCGGGCCTGGACTGATTTGATTTGTTCAATTAGTCAGTCGTCATAAATCAGAAATCAGGAAACAAAAAATCGACAGAGAGAATGATTATAATCCATGTCTTAGTCCATATGATATCTAGAATGGAGGAATATATTATCCCTTATCTAATGGACAAGTCATTGACAAAGGTCAGAGTTCATCGACAAGGTCAGAGTTCGACAGAAGTTTTTGAGAGCTACGATTGCCAGTCGGTTCTTGAAATCATACAAAATAATAGTTTTAGACTTATCCAAGTGGGAGACTGTTGGATTAATGTCTAAGTCCATAACTATAATTGGTAAGACTTGACCCGACCCGACATGGTCCATTTGGGTTGCATGACATCATGCATTTGGATAGACTAAAATGAGAGAAATAACACTTAAGGTTTGTTAATATATTATAAGTTCTAATATATTAATAAGGTTTTTTAATTAGTACTGATCAAGAATTAATCTAGGATTAATTAAGTGATCAAAAGAAGTCTAATTAAATATATGGGTTGATTGTGTAAATCATCCATTCTTATATATATGGGCTTGTGATCCAAGATTCCTTATGTTGGACTAAGTCCATGGGGTGACCCATGGATACTCCATGGAGGTTAAAATCCTTAGAGCATAAGGAATGGGTAAAGTTATGAGTTACATGGTGTAACCCTACTAGCCACCATATAAAAGAATCCCATGGCTCAAGAAATCGGCCACTATGTGTGAGAATGAAGGGCTAACCGATTTAATGAAGCGTGTATGTTCTCTCAAGTCATTCCATGTGTATTTGGTGTTGTGTGAACCATTTGCGGTGTCACACTTAGGGCACTAGGCACTCAAGCTTCATGAAGACTTTCTACATCAAAGAGGTATGTAATTCTAACTTGATATATTCATATGAATCAATGTTATTATGCTAGTTCGAATGAATACCTTGGAAAGTTCATATTTGCATGTATAATAGACAAAACATAGATCCAAGGTATTTAGGGTTGCATGTACACTTAGGAGTGTTAGAATGCTCAAAACCCAACACATATGACTGACAGAGAGGATAAGAAAGAAAAACAATTTCACACCGACATACTTTATCAGAACCCCCAATCACCCTATCAGCACTAGAATTAAGGATATAAGTCCGTACATCGAGGAAGTATTGAGCCGCAGCTCTAAATGACAAGTAACTTTAATGTATCTTGTATGCTCCGTTGTTTATCTCACTGCTTAATCTATCTAAGCGTCGTATATTCGGACCAAATGTAACTATCTAAGTCCAGATGAGTTAACATTGCCAAGTCCTTTCATTTTTAGTTGTGTCTAGTCCTTAAATTTGAATCATTCGTGGGTACCAGCACATTGAACACAAAGTCTAAACAATTCAGCTTCAGTGCATTCACACATCTCATATTGCCCTTTAGCAATAAACTTCATATCACTTCCCAAAAATACTTACGAAAGAAAAACATATTTTTGTCTTTTTGATTTTATATTTTTTTTTGTATTTTGATTTCTCCCCCTTAATTT
Source organism: Lactuca serriola (assembly GCF_051521515.1). NCBI lineage: Eukaryota > Viridiplantae > Streptophyta > Magnoliopsida > Asterales > Asteraceae > Lactuca > Lactuca serriola. The sequence goes on from NC_136412.1 coordinate 168,106,057, forward strand.
GTCCATGGGGAAGAAAGGAAACAAAATAACTACACAAATTGAAACAAAACTTGTCTTCAAAACAAATCATTTTATGAAAAAACTTAAAAGTATCGAGAAGAAAACTCAAACCGTAATTCAACAATTGAAGTTGCATCTAGATGACTTGATAACATCAAGCAAATACAGCAACGCATTCAGACTTAGCTGTATTTCAATTCTGGAACAGATCCACAAATTCGTCACATCGTTAAGTACAATCCTAATTTGTGATCCTCTTATTTCTTCCATTCCTGCAAAGGATACATGCTCTCAATTAAAGTTCTGAATGTAATGTAGTTGAGAGATGTCTCCTATCATGTGACTGGAACAACCACTATCAACAAACCGAAGTCTGATGATATTCCTCCATAGTTGCTCCGACACAGAGTGCGGGATTAGTTGTTCTTTGGAACCCAACCCATTTTGAAGCTGGGTTAACCTTTATCATCTATACAAAGTATTCTCTCCCATGAAATATCCTGTTTATCAGACACAGAAGATGAAGAAATGTTAGAATCATTAGATGATTTGGGAGTATGGACCTTTGGTACTCATCTGTAGTAGGGTTTAACCCATTTCTTGTTTGATCGGATGGATGCCTAAGCACTTTCTTTAGAACTTGAAACCGATCGTCGAGATGACTTTGAATTAACCGATCTTCATTTAACTGAGCCGTCTCTTGAATTTTTCTTTTTGGCCGACATTCTCTTCTTGTCTTTGCTAATTTGATTCTTGCCATTTTTTGCATTCCAGACACCATTGCGAGATTGTGGCCTCAAAGAGTTTCTTTCGGAGGATCTCCCTCTTGGGGCGTTCTGCCAACCTTGTCTGTAGTAAGGAACATATACACGATATGGGCAATTTCTGGCAATGTGACCGGGAATCCCATAGTTAAAGCAAGTCTGTCTTTTTATATAGATGAGATTATGACTAGGTCCTTTTCCAAAAAAAATTTGTTTCTAGGGACTTCCACAAGCACGAGCACAAAAACATTTAACATATTGTTTAACAGACTTTTGTGGCTTGGGTTTCTCCACAGTGGGAGTATCACCATCACAAGCTTTTGAAACACTTTCAGCAGACTTAGAATTGATTTTATTTTGCTTACTCCCATCTTGCACTGCTTCTTTATCTGCACATGAAGTAGAAGCATTAGAATCGCTCACCTTATCACAAGTTTTTGAATCATTTTTCAGTAGAACAAGAGTTATTTCTATTCTGTTCATGCCCATCTTGCACTGTGATTGAAGCCGGTACAGGGGGCTGGCCACACTGAGCAGGTGTCTCTACCTCATTGGTTTCAAGGGGCGGGGTATAGTTATCATTGAAGGGAGGTGGAACATTGTGGTACCCTAGACCCTTATTCTGATTATCTTTAAATTTTAATTGTTTTTCAATCATTGTCTCAACCTTTTTACTCGACACATCAAATTTTTTAAAATTAAAGTCTGCATTTTCAAACTTATTTTTCAATGTGTTACGCTCGGCAGTTAGACTGGCAACCTTTCATTGAGCATAATCATAATTTTCACATTTATCGCTATATTCTGCTTAAAGTTTTCTAAAGTCTTTGATTTTGGCCTCTAATTGATTTTTTAAGGGTTTTTGTTCCATTCTAATAGTATATCGTTCTTATTTAAGGTCCTCAATTTCCCTAATTAATAACTCATGTTGATCACGATAATGCTTAATTTTAGCTTCACAAGACTAAGAGCATGAGTTTTCACTTACTTTGGTGATTGAAGAACTCATTATTCACCAAAAATAATAGCTTACCAAAAATAGAAGTGATTATGAAGCCAAGAAAAATGCCCTTTGATTTGAAACCTCGAAAGTGAAACTTGAAAAGTCAAAGTTGAAACTGAAACCTAAAAGTGAAAATTGAAGGTCAAACATGAAAACTTGAAAGTCAAAGGTCAAATTTGAAAGTCAAAAGTAAAACTTGAAAGTCATAGATGAAATTCAAAAGTCTTTGTCCAAAAAGAATAACCTTGACTGAAAACAAAAGTTTCTAAAACGAAAACGAAATTTCAAGACCAAAAACGAGAGTATTTGACTAAAAACGAAGGTATTTGACCGAATACGTGGCCTTTTGACCAAATACGAAGCTTTATGTCCGAAAATGAATTTATTGGATTGAAAATATGGCTTTCGGACTGAAAATAAGTCAAAAATTTAAAAATCCGAAATTTCAGCCGAAGTTGCGAGGCCAAAATCTCGGACCGAGAACAAGGCTGAAATCCGAACCGAAATCCAAAGATGTAGGACCGAAATAGCGAGGCTTCTAATGGTGGCCGAGAAGTCTCGCACCGAGAACAGTAGACCGAATACGCGAGACCGAAAATGGTGTTGTCCCAGAACGCTGTTGTCTGAGAACGCGAGATGGCTATCGTGTAGACTGAGAACCCTTGCAGCTGACCGAGAACTCTGCTGACCCTCTGAAATCTGCTGCTGGCCGCCGAGAACCTCCTAGGGTTTGACCGAATGCGAGGGTTTCCGCCTAGATCACACAAATCTTGACCTAAAATGCCCAAAACTTGCCAAAAACACGAGATTTTCAAAATTTTAATGCCAAACTCGATCAAAACTCCCAAAATATGAAGAACACAAAGAACAATAACAAAAAAATCATAAAATATAAATCAAAAACTCCAAGAAAAACCGTTTTCAACGACCCGATTGATATCGATCCAAACTCTGATACCACTTGTAAGTCCCGAATTCTCCTACGTATCAATCAGATTCACTTTGATGGTGTGGAATCCCAATCAAAGTATATAATGTGAGATATAAGATGAATAAGAACACAAAATGAATCTTCAATACACATGATATATTAATTAATCGTATGGTACACAAGATTCGATTACACACTGTTTTCTCTCTATTTCTCTCTAGATCTCGTTCTAAGCATATGGCAGCCCCCTAGAACGTCCCACACTCTTTACAAGGCTTAAATAACACTATTTATACCTAGACGTAATAACAAAGCCCAAGCCCAAAATCCAAACAAAACAATATAAAGCCTAACCAGAATCACATGTGATTTTGGTCCAAATAACACCAAAACATGGTGTTTTCGGTCCTAGACCAAGAACTCTAATAGCTTATGTAAAGAAAAGTATAAACCACAATTTATGACCTAACACTCATTATCATATGTTCTCTTCTGAACTCATATGAGAATTTCGTTGATACCATGCTCTATGGTAGGACAACGATCACTGTGAATGATGTGAAGGACACTTTGATGTCCAAGGAACTGAAAAGAAAAGTTTCAGTTGGAGAGGAGGTGTACAGTTCCGTTTTTTTGTAGGGAGAGGGAGTACATATGAGAGGTAGGGGAAATAGAGGGAGATCACGTTTAAAGTTGAAGTCTAAAGGTTCATCGAATGCCAAGTGTTATAACTGTAAGGAAAAGGGACACTTCAAGGGAAATTCTCCACAACTAAAGAATGGAAAGTCCAAGAGTGAATCAAGTAGCAATAACATTGTTGTCGTGGTTCAGGAAAGTTCTGATGAAGGTGACAATGGTGATGTACTAACTGCGAGTACATCAAGTTCTGTTGATGCTTGGGTCTTGGATTATGGAGCATCCTATCATATGATGTATAATCGTGACTAGTTCGACTCCTTCAAAATGTGGGATGACATAGTCATGATGGGTGATGATTGGGTGGACAGTATCATAGGTAGTAGCATGGTGCGGATCAAGATGCATGATGGCATGGTTAGGAAGTTAGATTGCTGGCATGTTCTAGAACTTCAGACGAATCTAATTTTGCTTGGCGCATTGGCTAAGAATGGGATGAGGTACGATGGTGAAGGTGACTGGGTCAAAATGACCAAAGGTTACCTAGTTATAATGAAAGAGAATATGAATCGTGGAGGGATCTATATCCTAGAATGCATCACGGTTATAGGAACGACGAATATTGTCACACCCCCGAACCAGACGGCGGAAACGTCCGGGGGCTGTCGTGACTCAATTGAATACCATAACATTGAATATATATGAAACATAACAACATTCGTCACCGTGCATTAATATATTACAACCAGTAGTGTTTACATGTCATACATTGTTCAAACATTACATTCCCAAAAATTAAATTGTTTGATTCATACATAAATAAACTGCAACCGTCACTGAATATGATTTCCCTTGATTCACTGGTTCCCTGAGAATACAAGTATTTTTGAAAAACGTCAACATATGAAATGTTGGTGAGTTCATAAGTAGTGTTTGAAATCGAATGTTTGTATTGTTCGAATAACCACCAGAAAATCCGATATTTTCTGAAAAGAAAAGCTTTTGAAAACGTTTGTGAAGATCCATAGGTATGCTTGTTTGTTTCTATACTTGTAAAAAAAATATGTTCATTGAAGATGTATGCATTTCAAATCTATATGTATTGAAAACCCTAGGAAAACCCGATGTTCTCCTAGTTCCTTGAATTACATGAAGTTACATTGAAACCATTGCATAGCGTATAGTCTTAGTCCCGGGCGACGTTGGAAGGTTCTCGAGCAGGATTATTTACCACAAACCCGCGTTACACAAACGCCCAGTTTATAGTTGTACTAACGAACCCGAAGGCGTCATCAGTACTAATCGCGTTATCCAATCGCCCTGACTAGGTGTAGCCCCACATCCGAAGAGAAAGAGGTCACGAAGACCCCGGTGACTCCATTAACCGGTTGGGGATAGAGATGTACGAGGGGTCCCAGACCCGCCTCGCAAAAAGGCAGACTCCACTAGCGACACTAAAGGACCCTTGGGGACCAGTAGTCTACAGCCATTGAAAGTCCGGTTACGTCGTGTCAGATTGGTAAAACCCAACACTTCGTAAGATAGAGGTCTTCGGGCCTTAAGATCAGGTCATTTGGCACACTTCATCCATCGGAATCTGTGAAATGTCAATTTGGGCCCTTAATTTTGTATTTTTCACATTTTTGGCCCAAAATTTGTGTTTTTAGCTTAAAGAAAATTGTTGCTAACCACTTAGCTATTCTTCTTGTAACACTTTATATGTGGAAATATATTTGAAGCTAAAATCATAAAACATAAGTTATATCTCGGTTTTGAGGGGTTTATGGCTAGATCCAACATTTAAACACATAAAAGCATACATATAAGCATGGAAATCATACAAGGCATACAAAACACATATAGATCTACACTTTCACTTGTATTCCCCCCCCCCCACAAAACTCATAAAAACAGAAAATAGGGGGTATGAAGCTCACCTTAGGGGGTAGTTTCGGTTCTTGAAGAAAAGATGGAAGAAATGAAGTGATTTTTGGCCTTTGCACTCCTTGATGAACTTTTCGAGATTATGGGGTTTCTAGAGTGTAACATCATGATTTTTGCATGGATTAGGAAGAGATTTTTGATAAATAAGGAATACAAGTCATAGATCCAAACAAAACCTTACCTTAGATGATGATTTTTGTGGAAGAACTTCCTTGAATGCTTCCTAATTTTCGAGATTTTGGATGGAGAAGAGGAAGAAGTCTTGAGTGAATTTTAGAGAGAGTTTGTGAGTGTTTTGTGTGTGTGTGGTGTTGCTCTCGTCCAAAACAAGAAAGAAGAGGGAGGGAGAGAAGAAAAGACCTTGAGGTGATGTTTGCATGGAAGAATGAGAATGCATGGATGTTTGAAGGGTAATGCCTAGATATCCTCCATACAAAGATGAGGTGTCATGAAAAGTCAACTCTTTCCCTTTTATTTGAGCTTGGGCCGAGAATGGGGAGAGAAGAAAGGGTTTTTGGGCTTTTTACCCCTAAGCCCAACATTAGAGGTAGTTTGGGTGCTTATTAGCCTTATAAAATAAAATTGTGATTTTTATGCTTTAATGAGCTAGGTTAGGTTAGATTATGGACCAAAGTTTGTGATTTATTTCATTCTAGGCCCAATATGACCCAAGATATTGAAATAAATAAGTGTGGGTCCAATTAGAGCCCAATTAGGGTTCTAAGCCCATGATAGTCTAATTGGAAGCTTATTGGTCCATTTGGATCCAATAAGGAAGTTCTAGTCTAAAATAGACTTAACAAGAACTTCTAGGGTTGTCCAATTGTTTGATGACTATTTGTAGTACTTGCATGATGTATTTGATTGAAGTTTTTGATTCACATTAACTTGAATGTATAGATTACATGGCTCAAAATTTTCAGTTGTGACATCATCCCCCCGTTAAAGGGAATTTCGTCCCGAAATTCTGTTTGAAAGCTAGATTTGAGAATGCTAGAATAGGTGAGGGTACTTCTGCTTCATTTGATCTTCGCGTTCCCACGTGAATTCTGGCCCACGCTTTGCGTTCCACCGTACCTTCACGATCGGGATGCGGCTCTGCTTAGTACGCTTCACCTCCCTGTCCATGATTTCGATTGGTTCTTCGACGAACAGGAGATTCTCATTGATTTCGATTTCGCCAAGAGGAATGACAAGGGTTTCGTCTGATAGGCACTTTTTCAGATTAGAGACATGAAACACGGGGTGTACCCCGTTGAGCTCCGCGGGTAGTTGTAGTCTGTATGCTACTGGACCTATTCGGGCGACGATCTCGAAAGGTCCAATGTATCGTGGGTTTAGTTTTCCCCGTTTTCCAAAATGTATAACTCCTTTCCAGGGTGAGACTTTCAGCAATACTCGATCACCGACCTGGAATTCTAAGGGCTTTCATCGTTTGTCGGCGTAGCTCTTTTGTCTGTTGCGCGACGCTTGTAATCGAGCCCTGATCTGTACGATCTTTTCTGTGGTCTCGCGAATAATCTCCGGTCCTGTTATTGCCCTATCCGACGTATGCGTTCTTGCTAGCTGGGTGTCACCTACTTCAGCCCAACATAACGGTGATCTACATTTACGCCCGTACAGTGCTTCGAAAGGAGCCACTTTGATGCTCGAATGATAACTATTGTTATATGAAAACTCGATCAACGGTAGGTGGGTATCCCAAGACTTTCCAAAGTCTATCACACAAGCACGAAGCATGTCTTCAAGCGTTTGGATGGTTCGTTCGCTTTGGCCGTCCGTTTGTGGGTGATACGCGGTGCTCATATCGAGATGAGTTCCCATTGCTTTGTGGAGCGACTGCCAAAAGCGCGAAGTGAATCTACTGTCCCTATCCGAGATGATAGATTTTGGCACTCCATGGAGTCTTACGATCTCTCGTAGGTACAACCGCGTCAGTCTCTCCATCTTGTAGGACTCTTTGATTGGTAGGAAATGGGCAGATTTCGTCAGTCGGTCGATTATTACCCATATGGTGTCCAGTCCGTCTGACGTCTTAGGCAGCTTGGTCACGAAGTCCATAGAAATTCCTTCCCATTTCCACTCAGGGATTGCCGGTTGCTGTAACAATCCGGAAGGTTTCTGGTACTCCACTTTCACTTTGGCGCACGTAAGGCACTTACCAACATAGGTCGCGATTTCCGCCTTCATGTTAGGCCACCAATAGTGTTGCTTAATGTCCAAATACATCTTGTCTGAACCAGGATGAATGGAGTATCGTGTCTTGTGGGCTTCCTTCATAACGGTCTCCCTAAACCCTCCGATTTTTGGGACCCAAATACGGTTCATGAAGTAGTATACTCCATTCTCCTTGACTTCTAGGTTCTTCTCCATTCCGCGCAATGCCTCGCTAGTTCTATTTTCCGCTTTCATTGCCTCTGACAGGACTGAGACAATTTGAGTGGCCAGATGAGACTGAATGGTTATCGAGTGCGTTTTCGTACGGCGGTTTGTGTACTCCTTCCGACTTAATGCATCAGCTACCACGTTGGCCTTGCCTGGGTGGTACTTGATCTCGCATTCATAGTCATTTAGTAATTCCACCCATCGCCGATGTCTCATGTTCAGCTCCTTTTGATTCAAGATGTACTGGAGGCTCTTGTGGTCTGTGAAGATGGTGCACTTTGTACCGTCCAGGTAGTGCCTCCAAATTTTCAAAGCGAAGACCACGGCTCCCAGTTCTAGGTCATGGGTCGTGTAATTTACTTCGTGCGTCTTTAGCTGGCGGGACGCATATGCTATCACTCTTCCACGTTGCATGAGAACGCAACCTAAACCTTGATTCGACGCGTCACAGTAGACTACAAAATCTTCCGTTCCCTCGGGTAGAGATAGCACAGGAGCGCTACAGAGAGCTTGCTTCAAGGTTCGAAACGCAATCTCTTGTCGGTCGGTCCACTTGAATGGCACGGCCTTTTGCGTAAGCAAGGTAAGTGGCTTGGCGATTTTAGAGAAGTTTTGGATGAATCTCCTATAGTAGCCTGCTAGGCCTAAAAACTGACGAATTTCTGTGGGCGTAGTCGGAGTTGCCCATCCTTCTACAGCTTTGACCTTAGAGGGGTCCACATGAATTCCGTCTTGGCTAACTACGTGGCCTAGGAAATTCACACTCCGTAGCCAAAACTCACACTTAGAGAGTTTGGCGTAAAGCTTTTCCGATCGCAGCGTTTCTAGGACTTGTCGGAGATGTTGGCCATGCTCCTCTTTGCTTCGAGAATAGACGAGGATGTCATCGATAAACACAATGACGAAGTTGTCCAGAAACGGTCGACAGATTCGATTCATTAGGTCCATAAATGCGGCAGGTGCATTTGTTAGACCGAAGGGCATTACGACGAATTCATAATGTCCATAGCGGGTTCGGAAAGCGGTTTTAGGAATATCTTCTTCCCGGACTTTGAGTTGATGGTATCCGGACCGTAAATCTATTTTAGAAAAATAACTAGCTCCTTGGAGCTGGTCGAATAGATCATCGATTCGTGGGAGTGGGTAGCGGTTTTTGACAGTGAGTTCATTTAACTCTCTGTAATCGATGCACATTCTGAAAGATCCGTCCTTCTTTTTGACAAAGAGCACCGGAGCTCCCCATGGCGAGTAGCTAGGTCGGATAAATCCCTTGTCCAGAAGCTCACTAAGTTGACTGGACAATTCCTGCATTTCAGCAGGAGCCAATCGATATGGTGATTTAGCAAGAGGAGATGCTCCTGGAACGAGGTCGATTCGGAACTCAACCTGTCTCTCTGGGGGTACTCCTGGAAGATCTTCGGGAAACACGTCCGGAAATTCACACGCTACTGGGATGTTTTGGATGTTAGTTTCTTCTTTGGTCTTGTCCACTATGTGAGCCAAGAACGCCAAATTGTTCTTTCGCAGATGTTTTTGTGCTTTGATGCACGAGATGAGGCGAAGATTCGTACTGGGTTTGTCTCCGTAAATTACTAGGGTTTCGTGATTTGGGAGACGAAGGCGAACGGCCTTCTCGTGGCACATAATCTCAGCATGGTGGGGGCTTAACCAATCCATGCCGATAATCACATCGAAACTCCTAATTGATACTGGCATCAGATCTATTCGTAAGACGTGTTGGTTGAGGGTTAGGGTACATCCGATGTAGATTTCCCTAGTGGATTCGGTTTTCCCATTGGCCATTTCCACCGTATAGGTTTCATTTAGCTTCTGGGGTTGTTGTTTTAATAAATGTTTAAACTTCTCGCTTACGAAACTTCGCTCCGCTCCGGTATCAAATAAGATGCATGCATAAGTGTGGTTTAGGAGGAACGTACCGGTCACAACTGCAGGGTCTTGAACTGCATCACTCTTACCCATAGTCAACATTCTTCCTGCTCTTCTGTTTCCTGAGTTGTTGTTGTTATTAGGACAATCTCGACGGAAATGCCCCGTCCTTCCACACCCAAAACAGTTGTGGCTAGGCCCTGCGTTGTTGCCGCCGGTATTGGTGTTGATGTTATTGCGGGGGTTGTTGTTGTTCTGGATGTTTCCCTGACTCTGGTTCTGAGAAGGATAAGTCCTGCAGAACTTTGCAGTGTGTCCCCTTCGGTTGCAACTGGTGCAATGGAGTTCCCTGCATTCTCCTTGGTGATGGAAACTGCACTTGTTGCATTTGGGAAGACTACCGGAATAGGGTCTTGAAGCATTTGAAGCAGCTGAGGCTGGAGCATGTGGGGTGACTGGAACCGGTGCAGTGACAGCGTGAACTGCCACCGTTTGCTGCCTTTTAGAGGTCTCGGGGCCCTGACGCCCCTTCCTCTTGTTGTTCCATCCTTTCTTACCATCACTCTCCTTCTTCTTCTCAGTCTCTACCGGTTTCTCGCCCTTTTTGTGGTTATGATCATATAGCCTCTTTGCCAATCTCTTTGCACTGTCAAACGTTTCAGGGTTCGCAGCTATCACATTCCCTTGAATGGGGGATGTCAATCCCCAGATGAATCGTTCGATCTTCTTTCCCTCTGATGTGATCATTCCCGGGCACAACAGAGATAGTTCACTGAATCTCGATATGTACGCATCGATGTTCCCATTCTGCACCGTGAGATTCGACAGTTCCTGCTCCATCTTCTGTATCTCGCCTCGGGGGCAGTACTCGGCCGTCAGCATCTCTTTCATTTCTGCCCAGGGAATAGAGTTGGCGACAGGGAGTGTCATAGCTTCTACGTGACCATTCCACCAAGTGAGTGCTTGGTCCACGAAGGTGCAGGCCGCGAATTTCACCTTCATCTGCTCGGGGCACTCGCATATCTCGAATACCGACTCTACCTTCTCGATCCATCGCTTTAGAGCGATCACTCCACTAGTGCCGTTGAAAGTTCGGGGTTTGGCGTTCGCAAAATCCTTGTAGGTGCACGTTTTAGTGGATCCTTGGTTCGTCCCATTGTTTGAACTCCCGGATCCTTGCCCGTTACCTCCTCCGTTGTTCCCTCGGTGAAGTTGTGCCATAGCTGCTGTGACTGCAACGGACACGGCTGCCTGGAAAGCAGTGGAGTCAACTTCGGGTGGGGTTGGTTCAGGATTTCCGCGAGTAGCTGGGCGAGGCATCTTTCTGTCATGAAACGGAAAGATGTTGAGTGTACGTGGTTTCTGTGAGGTTGTGATCCTACTAACTAGGTGTATAGTACGAATCTAAACATTACTATCATCAAGCATACAATCATAACGTCTCGACATATAACAACTGAGAATATCATAGCAAAACACACAAAAGTTTATTAATATTATCCGTGTTTAGTACAAGAAAATTTGCTCGTAAGAGCATACATATGTGATACTAATCAGACAGCATAACGGCTCCATGAGTAGTGTAGTCACTTAAACATAGAGCCGGAGTACATAACATAGTTCCTAATGATCTACTACGATAAGTCTATCCCTAACCGCGATGAGCTGCGTCAGGAGGTGGTGCCGAGGTCATATGCCGAAATGTTGCGCCAGTAGCTGCGCCATCTCTGCCATGTCTCCTATAACTTCGTCCCTCTCGTGCTCTGCTCTCACTGCCCGAGCCTCCATAGCATACAGCTGTTGTCGCCGTGCGGCGATCTCAGCTTCGAGGGAACGGTTCTCTCTTGGGGGGTTTACTGGTGGAGTAGGGTGATCTGGTTGTGCCTCGTCCTCGCATGGCGGGATGGGGTCCTGACCCCCGACCTGACCTTCCTCCTCGTCGTCGTCGATCTCTCCAAACTCGTAGTCAGTGTCTACATATTCGTCGGGTTCGACACCGTGTGCTTCCCCCGGATTTCCTCCGGTTCCTCCCCAATTACCTCTTGGGCTACTAGAGCCGGATGAAGCTGGATGCCCTGCTTCTCTTCCTCAGGCTCCTCCTCCTCCTCTAGCCACCCGTTGTTTCCCTGATTAGGGAAGTAGGGGTCTCCCGGGTGATGAAAACCAGCCATGCTGTCTGCGCGAGTACGTGAATATGCTAACATTATTCCTAGGGTACTATGACTATTATACAGACTAAGCAAACATTCTCTTTTTGGGTGATAAAGGGTATAGTTTTAGGTTCCCTGGCTATCCCGATCTCTTCAAGACGTGTGTTAGTTTTACCTTGGAGAGAATGTAGTTGATCAGGCTACATTCACTCCTTGGTATCACTAAGAACAGTCCCGAATTAACCGAGATACCAGTGTTATTGTTGTTCGATTCGGCGTTAGGTTCCTATCTCTAATGCAAACAAGTGTGTTTTATTTACTTGTTTTGTTCAGAGTTATGTTAGTCCCTCTTTTTGGTTTATAGTTGCATATCAATGTATGGCTCGACATGCTAGTTCACTATAAACAAAGCTCTGATACCAACCTGTCACACCCCCGAACCAGACGGCGGAAACGTCCGGGGGCTGTCGTGACTCAATTGAATACCATAACATTGAATATATATGAAACATAACAACATTCGTCACCGTGCATTAATATATTACAACCAGTAGTGTTTACATGTCATACATTGTTCAAACATTACATTCCCAAAAATTAAATTGTTTGATTCATACATAAATAAACTGCAACCGTCACTGAATATGATTTCCCTTGATTCACTGGTTCCCTGAGAATACAAGTATTTTTGAAAAACGTCAACATATGAAATGTTGGTGAGTTCATAAGTAGTGTTTGAAATCGAATGTTTGTATTGTTCGAATAACCACCAGAAAATCCGATATTTTCTGAAAAGAAAAGCTTTTGAAAACGTTTGTGAAGATCCATAGGTATGCTTGTTTGTTTCTATACTTGTAAAAAAAATATGTTCATTGAAGATGTATGCATTTCAAATCTATATGTATTGAAAACCCTAGGAAAACCCGATGTTCTCCTAGTTCCTTGAATTACATGAAGTTACATTGAAACCATTGCATAGCGTATAGTCTTAGTCCCGGGCGACGTTGGAAGGTTCTCGAGCAGGATTATTTACCACAAACCCGCGTTACACAAACGCCCAGTTTATAGTTGTACTAACGAACCCGAAGGCGTCATCAGTACTAATCGCGTTATCCAATCGCCCTGACTAGGTGTAGCCCCACATCCGAAGAGAAAGAGGTCACGAAGACCCCGGTGACTCCATTAACCGGTTGGGGATAGAGATGTACGAGGGGTCCCAGACCCGCCTCGCAAAAAGGCAGACTCCACTAGCGACACTAAAGGACCCTTGGGGACCAGTAGTCTACAGCCATTGAAAGTCCGGTTACGTCGTGTCAGATTGGTAAAACCCAACACTTCGTAAGATAGACATCTTCGGGCCTTAAGATCAGGTCATTGGGCTAGCTAGGCTCAACGAACAAGATTTTACACTTTTGGGGCCCGAAGATGGTGCGTAGACGTCTGTGCACACTCGCATGTATAGTGAATTCCCAAACGTTATTAGTATGAATCGTAGTGTCGTAGTGTCATAGCGTCATAGTGTCGTAGAGTTAGTAGTTGTAGGTTTCTATTGGCTCGAGACCGAGCCAATTCGTTTAACAACGACTTTTGGTATTGTAATGTGTTGTATTTCGTCGATAGTCGCGATGCTATTATTTAATCAAATTGTGTATATTGAATTAGCCTTGAAATATTTCTGTTTTCAGCCCCTCATTGTTTGTAAAATTTACATTTTCAACCCTTTTATTAAATACTTCCCGGTTCGGTCCTTAAACTAATTTTCTTGACATTTTAACACCAAAATTTATTGAAATTAATATTTTTCAGCATATTTTTCATAGAAACAGTTTGAGTCCCTGAAATTGCAGTTTTCTCGGTTTTAACCCTTCTTTTCGCAATTTTGACAATTTTGGCCCAAATTGGAAAAATTTTGCAACTTTGGTCCTTTTTAAATTTAAAAAGCATTTTAAACCTTTGAAAAGGATTTGGAACACTTATAGTCCACTGTTTTACAGAAAGTTACAGTTTTGGCCCTCCAAAACAGAAAAATTCGCATAATGGGCCTCATTGGGCCGAAATTTTCATTTTTAGCCCATTAAGCTTGAAATTTATGTTTTTAATCCTCTAATTGAGTATAATTCCAGAAATAGTTTCATGGAAACTGTTTTGGCACACTTCATCCATCAGAATCTGTGAAATATCAATTTGGGCCCTTAATTTTGTATTTTTCACATTTTTGGCCCAAAATTTGTGTTTTTAGCTTAAAGAAAATTGTTGCTAACCACTTAGCTATTCTTCTTGTAACACTTTATATGTGGAAATATATTTGAAGCTAAAATCATAAAACATAAGTTATATCTCGATTTTGAGGGGTTTATGGCTAGATCCAACATTTAAACACATAAAAGCATACATATAAGCATGGAAATCATACAAGGCATACAAAACACATATAGATCTACACTTTCACTTGTATTCCCCCCCCCCCCCCACAAAACTCATAAAAACAGAAAATAGGGGGTATGAAGCTCACCTTAGGGGGTAGTTTCGGTTCTTGAAGAAAAGATGGAAGAAATGAAGTGATTTTTGGCCTTTGCACTCCTTGATGAACTTTTCGAGATTATGGGGTTTCTAGAGTGTAACATCATGATTTTTGCATAGATTAGGAAGAGATTTTTGATAAATAAGGAATACAAGTCATAGATCCAAACAAAACCTTACCTTAGATGATGATTTTTGTGGAAGAACTTCCTTGAATGCTTCCTAATTTTCGAGATTTTGGATGGAGAAGAGGAAGAAGTCTTGAGTGAATTTTAGAGAGAGTTTGTGAGTGTTTTGTGTGTGTGTGGTGTTGCTCTCGTCCAAAACAAGAAAGAAGAGGGAGGGAGAGAAGAAAAGACCTTGAGGTGATGTTTGCATGGAAGAATGAGAATGCATGGATGTTTGAAGGGTAATGCCTAGATATCCTCCATACAAAGATGAGGTGTCATGAAAAGTCAACTCTTTCCCTTTTATTTGAGCTTGGGCCGAGAATGGGGAGAGAAGAAAGGGTTTTTGGGCTTTTTACCCCTAAGCCCAACATTAGAGGTAGTTTGGGTGCTTATTAGCCTTATAAAATAAAATTGTGATTTTTATGCTTTAATGAGCTAGGTTAGGTTAGATTATGGACCAAAGTTTGTGATTTATTTCATTCTAGGCCCAATATGACCCAAGATATTGAAATAAATAAGTGTGGGTCCAATTAGAGCCCAATTAGGGTTCTAAGCCCATGATAGTCTAATTGGAAGCTTATTGGTCCATTTGGATCCAATAAGGAAGTTCTAGTCTAAAATAGACTTAACAAGAACTTCTAGGGTTGTCCAATTGTTTGATGACTATTTGTAGTACTTGCATGATGTATTTGATTGAAGTTTTTGATTCACATTAACTTGAATGTATAGATTACATGGCTCAAAATTTTCAGTTGTGACATCATCCCCCCGTTAAAGGGAATTTCGTCCCGAAATTCTGTTTGAAAGCTAGATTTGAGAATGCTAGAATAGGTGAGGGTACTTCTGCTTCATTTGATCTTCGCGTTCCCACGTGAATTCTGGCCCACGCTTTGCGTTCCACCGTACCTTCACGATCGGGATGCGGCTCTGCTTAGTACGCTTCACCTCCCTGTCCATGATTTCGATTGGTTCTTCGACGAACAGGAGATTCTCATTGATTTCGATTTCGCCAAGAGGAATGACAAGGGTTTCGTCTGATAGGCACTTTTTCAGATTAGAGACATGAAACACGGGGTGTACCCCGTTGAGCTCCGCGGGTAGTTGTAGTCTGTATGCTACTGGACCTATTCGGGCGACGATCTCGAAAGGTCCAATGTATCGTGGGTTTAGTTTTCCCCGTTTTCCGAAATGTATAACTCCTTTCCAGGGTGAGACTTTCAGCAATACTCGATCACCGACCTGGAATTCTAAGGGCTTTCATCGTTTGTCGGCGTAGCTCTTTTGTCTGTTGCGCGACGCTTGTAATCGAGCCCTGATCTGTACGATCTTTTTTGTGGTCTCGCGAATAATCTCCGGTCCTGTTATTGCCCTATCCGACGTATGCGTTCTTGCTAGCTGGGTGTCACCTACTTCAGCCCAACATAACGGTGATCTACATTTACGCCCGTACAGTGCTTCGAAAGGAGCCACTTTGATGCTCGAATGATAACTATTGTTATATGAAAACTCGATCAACGGTAGGTGGGTATCCCAAGACTTTCCAAAGTCTATCACACAAGCACGAAGCATGTCTTCAAGCGTTTGGATGGTTCGTTCGCTTTGGCCGTCCGTTTGTGGGTGATACGCGGTGCTCATATCGAGATGGGTTCCCATTGCTTTGTGGAGCGACTGCCAAAAGCGCGAAGTGAATCTACTGTCCCTATCCGAGATGATAGATTTTGGCACTCCATGGAGTCTTACGATCTCTCGTAGGTACAACCGCGTCAGTCTCTCCATCTTGTAGGACTCTTTGATTGGTAGGAAATGGGCAGATTTCGTCAGTCGGTCGATTATTACCCATATGGTGTCCAGTCCGTCTGACGTCTTAGGCAGCTTGGTCACGAAGTCCATAGAAATTCCTTCCCATTTCCACTCAGGGATTGCCGGTTGCTGTAACAATCCGGAAGGTTTCTGGTACTCCACTTTCACTTTGGCGCACGTAAGGCACTTACCAACATAGGTCGCGATTTCCGCCTTCATGTTAGGCCACCAATAGTGTTGCTTAATGTCCAAATACATCTTGTCTGAACCAGGATGAATGGAGTATCATGTCTTGTGGGCTTCCTTCATAACGGTCTTCCTAAACCCTCCGATTTTTGGGACCCAAATACGGTTCATGAAGTAGTATACTCCATTCTCCTTGACTTCTAGGTTCTTCTCCATTTCGCGCAATGCCTCGCTAGTTCTATTTTCCGCTTTCATTGCCTCTGACTGGACTGATGCAATTTGAGTGGCCAGATGAGACTGAATGGTTATCGAGTGCGTTTTCGTACGGCGGTTTGTGTACTCCTTCCGACTTAATGCATCAGCTACCACGTTGGCCTTGCCTGGGTGGTACTTGATCTCGCATTCATAGTCATTTAGTAATTCCACCCATCGCCGCTGTCTCATGTTCAGCTCCTTTTGATTCAAGATGTGCTGGAGGCTCTTGTGGTCTGTGAAGATGGTGCACTTTGTACCGTACAGGTAGTGCCTCCAAATTTTCAAAGCGAAGACCACGGCTCCCAGTTCTAGGTCATGGGTCGTGTAATTTACTTCGTGCGTCTTTAGCTGGCGGGACGCATATGCTATCACTCTTCCACGTTGCATGAGAACGCAACCTAAACCTTGATTCGACGCGTCACAGTAGACTACAAAATCTTCCGTTCCCTCGGGTAGAGATAGCACAGGAGCGCTACAGAGAGCTTGCTTCAAGGTTCGAAACGCAATCTCTTGTCGGTCGGTCCACTTGAATGGCACGGCCTTTTGCGTAAGCAAGGTAAGTGGCTTGGCGATTTTAGAGAAGTTTTGGATGAATCTCCTATAGTAGCCTGCTAGGCCTAAAAACTGACGAATTTCTGTGGGCGTAGTCGGAGTTGCCCATCCTTCTACAGCTTTGACCTTAGAGGGGTCCACATGAATTCCGTCTTGGCTAACTACGTGGCCTAGGAAATTCACACTCCGTAGCCAAAACTCACACTTAGAGAGTTTGGCGTAAAGCTTTTCCGATCGCAGCGTTTCTAGGACTTGTCGGAGATGTTGGCCATGCTCCTCTTTGCTTCGAGAATAGACGAGGATGTCATCGATAAACACAATGACGAAGTTGTCCAGAAACGGTCGACAGATTCGATTCATTAGGTCCATAAATGCGGCAGGTGCATTTGTTAGACCGAAGGGCATTACGACGAATTCATAATGTCCATAGCGGGTTCGGAAAGCGGTTTTAGGAATATCTTCTTCCCGGACTTTGAGTTGATGGTATCCGGACCGTAAATCTATTTTAGAAAAATAACTAGCTCCTTGGAGCTGGTCGAATAGATCATCGATTCGTGGGAGTGGGTAGCGGTTTTTGACAGTGAGTTCATTTAACTCTCTGTAATCGATGCACATTCTGAAAGATCCGTCCTTCTTTTTGACAAAGAGCACCGGAGCTCCCCATGGCGAGTAGCTAGGTCGGATAAATCCCTTGTCCAGAAGCTCACTAAGTTGACTGGACAATTCCTGCATTTCAGCAGGAGCCAATCGATATGGTGATTTAGCAAGAGGAGATGCTCCTGGAACGAGGTCGATTCGGAACTCAACCTGTCTCTCTGGGGGTACTCCTGGAAGATCTTCGGGAAACACGTCCGGAAATTCACACGCTACTGGGATGTTTTGGATGTTAGTTTCTTCTTTGGTCTTGTCCACTATGTGAGCCAAGAACGCCAAATTGTTCTTTCGCAGATGTTTTTGTGCTTTGATGCACGAGATGAGGCGAAGATTCGTACTGGGTTTGTCTCCGTAAATTACTAGGGTTTCGTGATTTGGGAGACGAAGGCGAACGGCCTTCTCGTGGCACATAATCTCAGCATGGTGGGGGCTTAACCAATCCATGCCGATAATCACATCGAAACTCCTAATTGATACTGGCATCAGATCTATTCGTAAGACGTGTTGGTTGAGGGTTAGGGTACATCCGATGTAGATTTCCCTAGTGGATTCGGTTTTCCCATTGGCCATTTCCACCGTATAGGTTTCATTTAGCTTCTGGGGTTGTTGTTTTAATAAATGTTTAAACTTCTCGCTTACGAAACTTCGCTCCGCTCCGGTATCAAATAAGATGCATGCATAAGTGTGGTTTAGGAGGAACGTACCGGTCACAACTGCAGGGTCTTGAACTGCATCACTCTGACCCATAGTCAACATTCTTCCTGCTCTTCTGTTTCCTGAGTTGTTGTTGTTATTAGGACAATCTCGACGGAAATGCCCCGTCCTTCCACACCCAAAACAGTTGTGGCTAGGCCCTGCATTGTTGCCGCCGGTATTGGTGTTGATGTTATTGCGGGGGTTGTTGTTGTTCTGGATGTTTCCCTGACTCTGGTTCTGAGAAGGATAAGTCCTGCAGAACTTTGCAGTGTGTCCCCTTCGGTTGCAACTGGTGCAATGGAGTTCCCTGCATTCTCCTTGGTGATGGAAACTGCACTTGTTGCATTTGGGAAGACTACCGGAATAGGGTCTTGAAGCATTTGAAGCAGCTGAGGCTGGAGCATGTGGGGTGACTGGAACCGGTGCAGTGACAGCGTGAACTGCCACCGTTTGCTGCCTTTTAGAGGTCTCGGGGCCCTGACGCCCCTTCCTCTTGTTGTTCCATCCTTTCTTACCATCACTCTCCTTCTTCTTCTCAGTCTCTACCGGTTTCTCGCCCTCTTTGTGGTTATGATCATATAGCCTCTTTGCCAATCTCTTTGCACTGTCAAACGTTTCAGGGTTCGCAGCTATCACATTCCCTTGAATGGGGGATGTCAATCCCCAGATGAATCGTTCGATCTTCTTTCCCTCTGATGTGATCATTCCCGGGCACAACAGAGATAGTTCACTGAATCTCGATATGTACGCATCGATGTTCCCATTCTACACCGTGAGATTCGACAGTTCCTGCTCCATCTTCTGTATCTCGCCTCGGGGGCAGTACTCGGCCGTCAGCATCTCTTTCATTTCTGCCCAGGGAATAGAGTTGGCGACAGGGAGTGTCATAGCTTCTACGTGACCATTCCACCAAGTGAGTGCTTGGTCCACGAAGGTGCAGGCCGCGAATTTCACCTTCATCTGCTCGGGGCACTCGCATATCTCGAATACCGACTCTACCTTCTCGATCCATCGCTTTAGAGCGATCACTCCCCCAGTGTCGTTGAAAGTTCGGGGTTTGGCGTTCGCAAAATCCTTGTAGGTGCACGTTTTAGTGGATCCTTGGTTCGTCCCATTGTTCGAACTCCCGGATCCTTGCCCGTTACCTCCTATGTTGTTCCCTCGGTGAAGTTGTGCCATAGCTGCTGTGACTGCAACGGACACGGCTGCCTGGAAAGCAGTGGAGTCAACTTCGGGTGGGGTTGGTTCAGGATTTCCGCGAGTAGCTGGGCGAGGCATCTTTCTGTCATGAAACGGAAAGATGTTGAGTGTACGTGGTTTCTGTGAGGTTGTGATCCTACTAACTAGGTGTATAGTACGAATCTAAACATTACTATCATCAAGCATACAATCATAACGTCTCGACATATAACAACTGAGAATATCATAGCAAAACACACAAAAGTTTATTAATATTATCCGTGTTTAGTACAAGAAAATTTGCTCGTAAGAGCATACATATGTGATACTAATCAGACAGCATAACGGCTCCATGAGTAGTGTAGTCACTTAAACATAGAGCCGGAGTACATAACATAGTTCCTAATGATCTACTACGATAAGTCTATCCCTAACCGCGATGAGCTGCGTCAGGAGGTGGTGCCGAGGTCATATGCCGAAATGTTGCGCCAGTAGCTGCGCCATCTCTGCCATGTCTCCTATAACTTCGTCCCTCTCGTGCTCTGCTCTCACTGCCCGAGCCTCCATAGCATACAGCTGTTGTCGCCGTGCGGCGATCTCAGCTTCGAGGGAACGGTTCTCTCTTGGGGGGTTTACTGGTGGAGTAGGGTGATCTGGTTGTGCCTCGTCCTCGCATGGCAGGATGGGGTCCTGACCCCCGACCTGACCTTCCTCCTCGTCGTCGTCGATCTCTCCAAACTCGTAGTCAGTGTCTACATATTCGTCGGGTTCGACACCGTGTGCTTCCCCCGGATTTCCTCCGGTTCCTCCCCAATTACCTCTTGGGCTACTAGAGCCGGATGAAGCTGGATGCCCTGCTTCTCTTCCTCAGGCTCCTCCTCCTCCTCTAGCCACCCGTTGTTTCCCTGATTAGGGAAGTAGGGGTCTCCCGGGTGATGAAAACCAGCCATGCTGTCTGCGCGAGTACGTGAATATGCTAACATTATTCCTAGGGTACTATGACTATTATATAGACTAAGCAAACATTCTCTTTTTGGGTGATAAAGGGTATAGTTTTAGGTTCCCTGGCTATCCCGATCTCTTCAAGACGTGTGTTAGTTTTACCTTGGAGAGAATGTAGTTGATCAGGCTACATTCACTCCTTGGTATCACTAAGAACAGTCCCGAATTAACCGAGATACCAGTGTTATTGTTGTTCGATTCGGCGTTAGGTTCCTATCTCTAATGCAAACAAGTGTGTTTTATTTACTTGTTTTGTTCAGAGTTATGTTAGTCCCTCTTTTTGGTTTATAGTTGCATATCAATGTATGGCTCGACATGCTAGTTCACTATAAACAAAGCTCTGATACCAACCTGTCACACCCCCGAACCAGACGGCGGAAACGTCCGGGGGCTGTCGTGACTCAATTGAATACCATAACATTGAATATATATGAAACATAACAACATTCGTCACCGTGCATTAATATATTACAACCAGTAGTGTTTACATGTCATACATTGTTCAAACATTACATTTCCAAAAATTAAATTGTTCGATTCATACATAAATAAACTGCAACCGTCACTGAATATGATTTCCCTTGATTCACTGGTTCCCTGAGAATACAAGTATTTTTGAAAAACGTCAACATATGAAATGTTGGTGAGTTCATAAGTAGTGTTTGAAATCGAATGTTTGTATTGTTCGAATAACCACCAGAAAATCCGATATTTTCTGAAAAGAAAAGCTTTTGAAAACGTTTGTGAAGATCCATAGGTATGCTTGTTTGTTTCTATACTTGTAAAAAAAATATGTTCATTGAAGATGTATGCATTTCAAATCTGTATGTATTGAAAACCCTAGGAAAACCCGATGTTCTCCTAGTTCCTTGAATTACATGAAGTTACATTGAAACCATTGCATAGCGTATAGTCTTAGTCCCGGGCGACGTTGGAAGGTTCTCGAGCAGGATTATTTACCACAAACCCGCGTTACACAAACGCCCAGTTTATAGTTGTAGTAACGAACCTGAAGGCGTCATCAGTACTAATCGCGTTATCCAATCGCCCTGACTAGGTGTAGCCCCACATCCGAAGAGAAAGAGGTCACGAAGACTCCGGTGACTCCATTAACCGGTTGGGGATAGAGATGTACGAGGGGTCCCAGACCCGCCTCGCAAAAAGGCAGACTCCACTAGCGACACTAAAGGACCCTTGGGGACCAGTAGTCTACAGCCATTGAAAGTCCGGTTACGTCGTGTCAGATTGGTAAAACCCAACACTTCGTAAGATAGACATCTTCGGGCCTTAAGATCAGGTCATTGGGCTAGCTAGGCTCAACGAACAAGATTTTACACTTTTGGGGCCCGAAGATGGTGCGTAGACGTCTGTGCACACTCGCATGTATAGTGAATTCCCAAACGTTATTAGTATGAATCGTAGTGTCGTAGTGTCATAGCGTCATAGTGTCGTAGAGTTAGTAGTTGTAGGTTTCTATTGGCTCGAGACCGAGCCAATT
The DNA here is from genome assembly GCF_051521515.1 of Lactuca serriola. Lineage (NCBI taxonomy): Eukaryota > Viridiplantae > Streptophyta > Magnoliopsida > Asterales > Asteraceae > Lactuca > Lactuca serriola. The sequence goes on from NC_136412.1 coordinate 168,128,269, forward strand.
CGTTTAACAACGACTTTTGGTATTGTAATGTGTTGTATTTCGTCGATAGTCGCGATGCTATTATTTAATCAAATTGTGTATATTGAATTAGCCTTGAAATATTTCTGTTTTCAGCCCCTCATTGTTTGTAAAATTTACATTTTCAACCCTTTTATTAAATACTTCCCAGTTCGGTCCTTAAACTAATTTTCTTGACATTTTAACACCAAAATTTATTGAAATTAATATTTTTCAGCATATTTTTCATAGAAACAGTTTGAGTCCCTGAAATTGCAGTTTTCTCGGTTTTAACCCTTCTTTTCGCAATTTTGACAATTTTGGCCCAAATTGGAAAATTTTTGCAACTTTGGTCCTTTTTAAATTTAAAAAGCATTTTAAACCTTTGAAAAGGATTTGGAACACTTATAGTCCACTGTTTTACAGAAAGTTACAGTTTTGGCCCTCCAAAACAGAAAAATTCGCATAATGGGCCTCATTGGGCCGAAATTTTCATTTTTAGCCCATTAAGCTTGAAATTTATGTTTTTAATCCTCTAATTGAGTATAATTCCAGAAATAGTTTCATGGAAACTGTTTTGGCACACTTCATCCATCAGAATCTGTGAAATGTCAATTTGGGCCCTTAATTTTGTATTTTTCACATTTTTGGCCCAAAATTTGTGTTTTTAGCTTAAAGAAAATTGTTGCTAACCACTTAGCTATTCTTCTTGTAACACTTTATATGTGGAAATATATTTGAAGCTAAAATCATAAAACATAAGTTATACCTCGGTTTTGAGGGGTTTTATAGCTAGATCCAACATTTAAACACATAAAAGCATACATATAAGCATGGAAATCATACAAGGCATACAAAACACATATAGATCTACACTTTCACTTGTATTCCCCCCCCCCCACAAAACTCATAAAAACAGAAAATAGGGGGTATGAAGCTCACCTTAGGGGGTAGTTTCGGTTCTTGAAGAAAAGATGGAAGAAATGAAGTGATTTTTGGCCTTTGCACTCCTTGATGAACTTTTCGAGATTATGGGGTTTCTAGAGTGTAACATCATGATTTTTGCATGGATTAGGAAGAGATTTTTGATAAATAAGGAATACAAGTCATAGATCCAAACAAAACCTTACCTTAGATGATGATTTTTGTGGAAGAACTTCCTTGAATGCTTCCTAATTTTCGAGATTTTGGATGGAGAAGAGGAAGAAGTCTTGAGTGAATTTTAGAGAGAGTTTGTGAGTGTTTTGTGTGTGTGTGGTGTTGCTCTCGTCCAAAACAAGAAAGAAGAGGGAGGGAGAGAAGAAAAGACCTTGAGGTGATGTTTGCATGGAAGAATGAGAATGCATGGATGTTTGAAGGGTAATGCCTAGATATCCTCCATACAAAGATGAGGTGTCATGAAAAGTCAACTCTTTCTCTTTTATTTGAGCTTGGGCCGAGAATGGGGAGAGAAGAAAGGGTTTTTGGGCTTTTTACCCCTAAGCCCAACATTAGAGGTAGTTTGGGTGCTTATTAGCCTTATAAAATAAAATTGTGATTTTTATGCTTTAATGAGCTAGGTTAGGTTAGATTATGGACCAAAGTTTGTGATTTATTTCATTCTAGGCCCAATATGACCCAAGATATTGAAATAAATAAGTGTGGGTCCAATTAGAGCCCAATTAGGGTTCTAAGCCCATGATAGTCTAATTGGAAGCTTATTGGTCCATTTGGATCCAATAAGGAAGTTCTAGTCTAAAATAGACTTAACAAGAACTTCTTGGGTTGTCCAATTGTTTGATGACTATTTGTAGTACTTGCATGATGTATTTGATTGAAGTTTTTGATTCACATTAACTTGAATGTATAGATTACATGGCTCAAAATTTTCAGTTGTGAAAAATATCTCCCAATCCCTAAATGAAGGTGATGACAAGATGAAGTTGTGGCATCATAGGTTGGGGCACATAAGTGATAAGGGCATGTTCGTTTGAAGTAAATAAGGACTGCTTGGTGGAGAGGCTACTGGAAAGATAGGGTCATGTGAAGCTTGTGTTAAGGGAAAGCATCACAAAGTGAATTTTGGTAATGCTCAACACACAAGAAATGAAATCCTGGAGTATGTTCACTCAAATCTGTGATGGACACGCGAGTGGCCGCTGGGAGGCCAAGTTTGATTGATGAGGTTTCGATAGTGTGTGAGTTCCTGGATGTTTTTTCCGAGGAATTTTCAGGTGTGCCTCCCGAGAGGCAAGTGGAGTTCCGTATCGATTTGGTTCCGGGAGCAGCGCCTATCGCCAAGGCGCCTTATCGCCTTGCGCCGCCAGAGATACAAGAGTTATCCTCCCAGCTTCAGGAGCTGCTGGGAAAGGGGTTTATTCGACCGAGTAGCTCACCATGGGGAGCACCGATCCTTTTTGTCAAGAAAAAGGATGGTTCACACCGAATGTGCATTGATTACCGGGAGTTGAACAAGTTGACGGTCACGAACCGTTATCCGTTACCGAGGATCGATGATCTGTTCGATCAGTTGCATGGGGCGTCTTGGTTCTCCAAGATAGACTTGAGGTCGGGTTATCATCAGATGAGGGTTCGGGATGAAGATATCCAGAAGACGACATTCAGAACTCATTATGGGCATTACGAGTTTGTGGTGATGCCTTTTGGGCTCACCAATGCACCAGTAGCGTTCATGGATCTCATGAACAGGATGTGCAGGCCGATGCTGGATCGGTTGGTGATCGTGTTCATTGATGATATTTTGGTGTATTGGAGATCTAGATAGCAGCATGAGGAGCATTTGAGGGAGATCCTTGGAGTCCTAAGATCGGAGAGGATTTATGACAAATTCTCCAAGTGCAAGTTCTGGTTACGAGAGGTCCAGTTCTTAGGGCATCTCGTCAACCAGAATGGGATTTTGGTCGATCTGGCGAAGATTGAGGCGGTCATGAGGTGGGAGGTGCCGAGATCGCCCACCGAGATTAGGAGCTTTCTAGGATTGGCCGGCTATTATCGGACATTTATCAGGGATTTCTCCAACATCGTCGTGCCACTCACCAGGTTGACCCGGAAGGGTGTTGCTTTTTCATGGGGTCCGGAGCAGCAGACCTCGTTTGAGACACTTCGCCAGAGATTGTGCGAAGCCCCAGTGCTAGCCCTCCCAGAAGGGATGGAGGATTTTGTGGTGTATTGTGACGCATCAATATAGGGGTTAAGTGCAGTACTTATGCAGAGGGGGCATGTGATAGCGTATGCGTCGAGGCAGCTGAAGCCTCATGAGACGAGGTATCCTACCCACGATTTGGAATTGGGGGTTGTGGTGTTCGCCCTCAAGATCTGGCATCACTATTTGTACAGGGTTCGGTGCACCATCTACACGGACCACAAGAGTTTGAAGTATTTGATGGATCAACCCAATCTGAATATGCGCCAGAGGGGGTGGCTGGATGTGGTAAGGATTATGATTGTGAGATCCTGTACCACCCGGGCAAGGCTAATGTCGTAGCTGATGCCCTGAGCCGTAGGGCGGAGAGCGCCCCGATTCGTGATATCTGTATGCGGTTGTCAGTGATGACTTCGGTGTTGGACACCATTCGGGAGGCCCAGGTGGAGGCCGTGAGACCGGAGAACCGCAAGAGGGAGCGGGTGATTGGGCAGGTGTTGAAGTTCGTTACCAATAGTCGCGGGCTGATGAGCTTTTACGGTCGGATTTGGGTGTCGTATGCAGGCGGAGCGCGCACCACTTTGATGGAGGAGGCGCATAGATCGAGATTTTCTATCCATCCCAGGGCCACTAAGATGTATTTGGATTTGAAAAAGGAGTATTGGTGGCCATGTATGAAGAGGGATGTAGCATGATTTGTTGAGAGGTGCTTAACCTGTCGCAGGGTTAAAGCCGAGCACTAGTGACTGCATGGCATGTTGCAGCCACTGGAGGTTCCCCAATGGAAGCGGGAATAGATTTCTATGGATTTCATAACCAAGTTGCCGAGAACCGCGAGGGGTGTCGATGCAATTTGGGTGATCATCGACCGGCTGACGAAGAGCGCTCACTTTCTTACTATCAGTGAGAGCTTTTCTACTGAGAGGCTAGCAGAGTTGTATGTGAGAGAGGTGGTATCGCGGCATGGGGTGCCGATCTCTATTGTATCAAATCAGGATGTACGTTTTACTTCCAGGTTCTAGAAGAAGTTCCACAAGGAGTTGGGCACGAGGTTTCATTTCAGTACTGCTTACCACCCACAGACGGACGGACAGAGTGAGCGGACAATTCAGATGCTCGAATACATGCTTCGGGCATGTGTGTTGGACCTCGGAGGGAGTTAGGACACGTATCTTCCTTTGGTTGAGTTTTCCTATAACAACAGCCACTATTCGAGCATTGGTATGCCTCCATTTGAGATATTGTATGGGAGGAGGTGTCGGACTCCCATTTGTTGGGGAGAGGTAGGGCAGAGAGTAATGGGCAGCACTGAGATAGTGCTTTAGAAGACAGAGCAGATTCAGCAAGTTAGACAGAGATTGCTGACGGCCCAGAGTCGTCAGAAGAATTACGCGGATAGGCTTTGATCGGAGCTTGAGTTTCAGGTTGGGGATTTTGTTCTTCTGAAAGTATCCCCTTGGAAGGGAGTGATTCGTTTCAGGAAGAGGGGAAAGCTGGGGCCCCGGTATATTGGGTCATTTAGGGTGATCGCAAGGGTGGGCAGGGTAGCATATCGTTTGGAGCTACCTACGGAGTTGAGCCAGATTCATGATACCTTCCACGTGTCTCAGCTAAGGAAGAATATAGCTGATGAGTCGGTAGTGGTACTGTTGGAGGATATCCAGGTGGACGTCAGTCTGAATTATATTGAGAGGCTGATTGCAATCTTGGATCGGAAGATCAAGGTTCTGAGGAACAAGGAAGTGCCCCTGGTTCAGGTCCAGTGGCAACATCGGAAGGGGTCCGAGCTGACTTGGGAGCCGGAGTCGGGGATGCGGGAGCAGCATCCGGAGTTATTTTCGGCATGAGACTTCAAGGGCGAAGTCTGGGTCTAGTGGGGGAGAATTGTAACATCCCGAAATTCAGGTAAAGCTATTTAACCCTTCTCCTTTTTCCAAGTTGTCAAGTTAAGTCCTTTAAGTATGTATTAGGCTTGTGAGTACGATGGGCATACTAAGGAGTACGTTGCACGTACTCGCGCGCTTATTTTGGACGCGGAGTCGCTTGGGTACTCTGGACGTACCCAGGTTACGCCGCACGTAATGTGTCAAGATGTAAACCCTAATTTGGAGCTTGAGCACTATAAAAGGAATGCTATGGCTGCAACCTCAGCCTCCATTCCAGAGAGAAAAACCCTAATAGAGAGAGTCCCTTCATTTTTAGCAAGTGTGTTGGTGTTCTAAGCTTCTAGTGTCATTTCAAGGTGGTGGAAGGAAAGAAGAGGTCATTTTGGAGGCTAGAATTTTGTGGGAAAGAGTAGATATGAGCTTTTCAGAGGTTGGAAGTTCTTCCTGAGGTAAAAAGCTCAAACCTTGCCTTGTTATTTGAGTTATGTGCTTCTTGGACCAATTTCTAGGGTTTTTGGTCCCAAGATGGAGACTTTATGAGCAAATGGTCTCCATTGACCTAGATCTATCATATTTCTGGTCTATAAGTGTTGTATGTTCATAAAAATGCAAACTTGGACGTAAAGATGGAGCCATGCATGAGATCTAGACCTTTGGAGGGAAAAATGAAAGAGGTTTGAGGGTGTAGGGACCTTTACAGCCATGCAAAGGCTTAAAGGTTCCGACTTTATGGATTAAGAGGTTGTAAGAGAGTCAGATCTGGAAGTTAAAGGAGTGTCTTAATCGTTTAAGACCAAAATCTAAGAAATGGCTGAACTGGGACTTACGTTGGGCGTAACTCCCAGTACACGCAACGTAATGGGTTGAAGCCCCGTTTGTGGTTCGCTGGCGTACGCCCCACGTACAGAGAAGGTACGCGCCGCGTACTGCCTTCTGTTGACTTTTAGGGTTTTGGTCAACCGTTGGACTTTTGGGTCAGGGAGGGGTAAAATGGTCTCTTACCCTTCTATGGAATTTATAGAGTGGATTTAATGAAGCCTTTGAGAGCCATTATTTATTTGAGAGTATTGTTATGTGTTTAGGCGGGGGCTAGACCAGTGTGATCAAGTACGAGACTAACCGAGATACCGAGGTGAGTCTTCTCACTATACTATACCTGGAAGGGTACCTATGTGCGACCGGAAGGTCTTGTATGCTATGAGATGTATGTGTTATACGTTATGTGATATGTATGTGCTATGTATGTTATGTATGGTATGGACCGGAAGGTCAAGAGGGTACGGACCGGAAGGTCGATACGGTTAGGACCGGAAGGTCTACCGGAGTTCGGGACAGAAGTTCCCTGAGACACTCGGATCGGAAGATCCCATAGAGCTATGGCCTGGAAAGGCGTATGTGTGGTATGTGGTATTTTGGGGAACTCACTAAGCATTTATGCTTACAGTGTTGTGTGATGTGTTTCAGGTACTAGTGACGACAGCGGGAAGGCGCCGGCATGATCAGTACACACACGAGGAGTTTTACATGTTATGATCTTGGGATGTAATGTTATGGGTTGTTATGTGATACAATGATATTTTTATAACTATTATGAATGAAAGAATGTTTTTAAAATGTGAAAAATTGTTTCAAAAATTTATGTCGTTACAGTGTTCTTGGTGAAAGATGAAGATCTTGAAGATCTACCCAAAAAGATGATTTTCATGGATGAAATCAAAGGGTGATACATGATTAAGAAGGATAACAACTCAAAGATGGAAGAAACACTTACGTTTTTGATGATCTAGGATGAAGAACTCAATGATACTTGAGAGAGAAACGATTTTCTAGGCTTGGAAGTGTGAGAGGTGGTGAAAAATGAAGGAATATCATGTATATGGGAGGATTTTACGGCCGTAAACTCCTAGTTTGCGGCCATAAACTCCTTATGATGGAGTTTCCAGCTCGATTGCAAACCAATGAACTTAAGCTGTCATAACCCTATTCCCAATCCTTAAGTGTACTAGGCTTGGAACCCTCAAACAGATTCTAAAAAAAGCTAAAAGATAGCAGAAACGAGTCTGACACACGGTTGAATTGAATGGCTGGAGTTACAAGGCCAAAATTTCCGGGTTGTCACATCCTCCCCCCATTAGATGGAATTTCATCCCGAAATTAGCTTTCTTAGTCGTACTACTGGGGTTGTACTCCTCTAATTGGCAGAATACCCACTCATAGACCTGGCAACTTTGCCCTAATGTTCATGATAGGATTCATACTTGGTTCAGCTATCATTGCCTCGTGTTTACAAGTCATATATAATTAGGATTAGTAAGACGGTCGGATGTGCAACTCTGCCCCAGGTCCACAACCAAACAAGGAACAGTCGATAGGGCAGAAACACACATACTAAATATGCATAATCAAAATCATATACCACCCTCGCGTATACACTGAATAATGATAGGCGGGCTGTATTCGTCCTTAGCCTCTGTGCTCGAACTTGATCTGTTGAACGAGTGGTGTTTCGGGAAGGTCTGCTGAACATACAGCGGTAAGGCTTCGAAGAGCAAAGTACTCTCCCCATGAGTAATTCGGGGTTTTGAATACGAGGTAGACGATTCCGAGGTCTGGGTTGGGTCGTCGTTATGAATGACGAGGGTTTCATGAATTTGACGGTTGAGGCGTTGGAAACATATGAACTTAGTATGGCGAAGACCACGCCAAATCATGACGAATGATAGCAACACTCTTTACTGAACAAAAGGTTTGGCCGATTTGAAAGAAATATTTGTTATACGGTGATGTACTCCTAGTGTGTTCAATAATGTACTCTGTGTAAACGTTCTAGTGCTTTCTGCTTTCCCCTTGATGTTAACACTTCTACGTATTGTACTACGATGAGCAAGTACATAACATGAAAGTGATTTGATAACTAATGTCGATGCTTTATACTATGATCCTCCTCAGTACTACTATGATCGCCTGGAATATACAAGTTATGAATATTTAAGATGAATAAGATGGTTGACTGAGTAACTCTGCCCCAAATCCACAATCAAACAAGGAACATGAATTAAGGCGAAATCACTCACTCTAAGTCTGCAAAATCTTAGCTATGCACAACCCTGATGTACATACTAAGCCATCATAGTTTCTCTGAACGGATCTTTCAGTTCCCTTGAATGTCGTGACTTGTTCCGAAAAGTGAGTTATTTACAATTACTTTTAAATGTTTTCCCTTAGTTTTAATCTTATATAAATATAAATTAATTTTTAAAGTAATTATTATTTCGAAAACTGATGGGTTTTGGTCATAAGACATCCTATGTGCTCATACAAACCATAATGCTTGGATCTAGGTTTCTCTATTGTACATGCAAGTTATCCAAGACTATAAACCCTAATTCTAGTATATGGAAATCGATATTAACATATAATTAGGTTTATGACATTACGTTGATTGTTATGTAGCAATAACAATCCCAATTCCTCCTTGAATTGACTTTGGAAGGCTTAGAGTCACAAGTGTCACTCCTCTAATGGCTTACAAACACCAAAAGCAAGAGGATGAAGAGGAGAGAGGATGGACGCTGCCAAAACCGTGTGAAAACCCTAGCAAGATGCTTGTCCACGTTTTTGGTCCTTAAGGGATCTATATATAGTGAGGCAATTAGGGTTATCTAACAAGGAAACCCTAATTTGGATACTTAAGCCCTAAGAAACCCATGGAGCCCTTTTCTCAAGGCCTTGGACGATTTCATATGGGCTTCCCCCATAGAATCCATCCACCTTATAATAAAATGCAATCCATGGCCCAAATTGCAATTATCTTGTAATTACAATTCCAGTCCCTTAAGTTTAATTAATCTCTTTTAGTCACAAAACTAATTACTAATTAATTATTGACTAATATTAATTAAACAATATGATTTCTCCTTTAATATATTATTCTCATAATATATTAATAAATCATATTTAATCCTTTCTCTCCATAATTCATCCTATCAAGTTGCTTTAGTGCAGACAACCCAAAAGGACCATGCACCATCGGGTCAAGTACATACCAAAATAGTTATGGACTTAGACACTAATCCAACAGTCTCCCACTTGGATAAGTCTAACAACTATTCTGTGTATGACTTCAGATCCTGATCTGCAATCGTAGCTTTCCAAAGCCGCTGTCAACTCTAATCCTATCAGATACGCGTGTGCTTAGATAAGGGATCATATATTCCTCCATTCTAGATAACGTATGAGACATGATTTCTAATCATTCTCTTTGTACTATATCTCGATTCCCGATTTATGACGATTGACTAATTGAACAAATCAAATTAGCCCTAGCTCGGCCGAGCATTTACATTTGTCATCACTAAATCATCGAGGGGCCCAAAGATATTGCTTTTATCCTACCTTGGATAAAAGGAACGGATAAACTTTGATACAATGCTTGCTTGCACATACTCACCGAATCACACACAACAATATGTTTTATAACACCAAGTTACTAGTGCATTTACATATTATCAATGTGTAACCGATTTGCAAGATACAACTCACACATCTCGGTTTCAAGAATATAAGATGTTATCGTCTCACCAATCAATCGTGATACAGTTCATGGAATGATCCAAGTGAGCATGGGTTTAATCCAATGCTCAAATTCATATTCATAAGCACTCACGAACGTTGCAGCAAACATTTGCTTATGTCTAATACTGTTTTAGACAATCCACACACCAATTCATGACAGTCTTCATTCATATCTACTTCCAACATATGAACGACTGTGGCCCGTTCGAATAATTCGATTATTCTTAATAAATTCAATTATTCTGGAAGTCAAAACATGCAAATGTGAAACACAAGAATAATACTAATCCCATATGGCCTCAATCCTTTGAGCATAAATAAAACACCTTTTATTTATCACCATATCGATTACTCATTATTTTTCGTTTTGGTTAATCAACTTCTTACTTTAATTATTACACTTGTCCCATGCTCTTAGCATGCACACAATGTTAACCTATGTTTCTTACTTTGTGAAATAGACCAAATTGAACACATTTCCAATCATTCTCATTTCACAACTCCAAATCCATTTTTCATAAGTTAAAGAATATCAAATTCTTGCTACTTATAGAATATGCTAGATTCTAACATTCTATGCAATTATCCTTTCGTAATGTCACTGCACCAAAGTCACAAAGACTATTGCCAATGATATTACAAAGTCCTCTATCGGAGATTGTTACAAGACAATTGCATAGACGTGATGTCTCTCACTCAAAGTACATACTTTGAACATCCTTTTGCATAGAAGTTTCTAATCTAGTCATAGATTTCTCAATATTCAATTCCCAATATGGACACACTTCCATATGTTCCATATGACAACTCATTCTTAATAGAATATTTTCTATTCATAATAGAGTTGATATGGTCAATCCAATATGGAAACATTTCCATATTTTCTAATACTATACTTCCAACTACTCACAAGCAACCAATCCTCGTCGAACTTTGGATTGTCCTTTGATAGTTGTTTAATTATTTTAGTCAAAACCAATTCTAGTCCCTTTTCCCTCTAAATGCGCTCGACGTTTGGAAAATTTTAGAATGGTCAAAAATTAAAGCATTTGCAATCGATCCTATACCCGAAGCGTATGGGACACGACGCATAATGTTTTATTTGCTATGTTCTCAAAATTCGAATTGTGAAGAGGAACGTCGTAATCATAATCGAAATTTTAAGAACACACTATGTACTCTTGACTAAATTTATTAACATTTCTCAACCTAATCCTTTAGATTTGAAATGAAGCATAATATTCTCTCCCTTAATTCTAGCAAAAAACTTTACAACCCTTACAACATTGCAAGGTATAACTCTTGTTTTCTATAGATAATATTGCCAACTTGCAATACGTGCCTTAATAATCATACAATCATAGCATTTATGCTCCCAATATCATGATGATTATTATAAAACATAACACTTATGCTCCCACTAGCTTCGACATGTATTCATAAACATCTTAACTTTCAGAAAAACAATACCTATTGAATTTCTTAAATCCATGTTTCTAATACTTAATGCTTTGATAATCTTTTATCAAGGCTTCTTGAACTTATACACCTTTACCTTAGATAGTTCATATGTGTGTCTAAACAATTAAGACTAATTGCCAAACCTCACAATTCAAATCATGGAAAGGGATACCATAACCATAATCGAATTTGAGAATGCAATTTTACAATCACTATCTTCTTAAAATCTTTGTTAGTGAAAGCATTTCCTCACAATCATTTTCTTGAAGGAGGAAATCTTATGACATTTAGATTTGAGCGGTGTATGTGTTCCTATCCATGTGAATTTGTTAAAACCAAAGTTTATGACAAATTCAAACTCATATGGACTGAACTTTCTTAATCTTGATTTCTTGCCTTATGGTAGCACAGCTGCCCACCATGTCTTCCAAGTAGTTAAGCAGCTCACATTTTCATATCAATGTACTTTCCATTGATCAAGGTCCTTGCCTTTTAATGCATTCAAATGAGAACTCATAGAACTCACATGCATAATTAACTCGATTGGATTGGCATAGAAACAAAATAATGTCAACTCCATAGGTTGTAAACCTCAACTCGTGTGCTAGTGATGATCGATAAGGTTTATTTGATTTGTTCTTGAAACCTTTCAAGACCATTAAGACTCCCACTGACTCCTTGACATATAAGATTCTCTTGTCAATAAACATTTCTTGACAAACAAATATTCAAGAGTTAGTGTAGTTTTTATCAAAACACTTCATAAATTGGTCCTAGTTGGTCTTTGTCTTATCCAAGACATCACAACTTTCCACATTTGATGATTGTTATAAACCTTCTTAACACTTATCACTCAATGTCACAATCTTAACTTTAAGACTTGTTTTGGAACGAAGTATGATTGACTTCTTGATTTAACCATTTCTCCAATCCTTGATTCCTCTTCTTAAACATACAATTATACTAAGACTCACTTAGAGGATCAATTGAGATATGGTTCTTAACCATTAAGACCTATCATAAAGCATAAAAGCTACTCTCCATTCTTCTTAGAATGGAGAAACTTTTATCTTTCTACCTACTTGATTCTTCTTATTCATTCTGCTTATTGATTTAAACTTTTTCAATCAATTCATAATCACACTTAATCTTGTAAGTATAATCATATTTACTAAACCTTTAGTAAATCATGACGAATATCATTGTTACTCTTATGGTGGACTTGATCAACACACGCCTTTGTGTACTCGATCTCCTAGTCCTTCACTTGACACTTTGTCAATGAATTAGTCTAATTTTCAAATATGAAATTTCTCATTCATCGTGCAACCAAGTTGCATGATTCCAAGTTTGTATCCAATTGAAACTTGGGCGATGAGAAACTCTCCGTATTTGGTAAATTCTCGACTTTCCATAAATAACATAATAAGAACCAAATCCATTATTGCTAATAATAGAAACATTCAAACATCAATTTTTTCATATACGCCATTGCAAGGATAAATAAATAATATAAAAATCAAAATTTATTTTATTGCGGAAAAATTTGTCCTTACAATGCAATTCATTGAAAAACTATGCTAATACATCTTTCTTAGCAATCTAATTCTAACTCTAAGTAGTAGCTCAAGAATCTAATCTTCAATTAATGCGATCGAAATCCATTTCTTCACGGTTAGATTCTGCTCACTTCTTCCCTTAAGCTTCCTTTCTTTTCTTCGATCCTACAAAGCATCAATTGTAATCTTATCACATTATGTATTAAGAATCTAGAATAGAAGCTTAAAAGAGTTAGTCAATGGATTTTACCTAAAGCAGAGCCATACGTTTTGACTCTCCCATCTCTTAGATCTCTTAGGTAAATAGGGCAACTTCGTCTCCAATGCCCCTTCTCTTGGCAATAAAAGCAAATTGACTCTTTTGGAACATGACATGGAACTACTTTAGACATTGCCTTGCTCTTATGATCAAACTTTTCGATCATAACATGTCTTTCGTTGCCATTGTCTATATCCATAGAGTTCTTGAAGGCAGATTCACCAATCAACTTTGCTTTTCTATTGTGCCAAACCATTGCTGATTCAGCAGCAACAAGCATACAGGTGAGATCTATAAGGTTTATGTCGTAGTTCATCATATAGTACTCTCTTACGAACTCACTATATGAGTTAGGAAGTGACTGAAGAACCCAATCAACAGCCATTTCCTCACAGACAACGGATCCCAACATTCTTAACCTATCAGAGTGTGACTTCATCCCTAGGACGTGTGCACATCGGCTTTCCTTCTTTATGTTTACTTGCCAAAAGGGCTCGAGTGATCTTGAACTTTTCAAGCCTTTGAACTTGTGGGTTAGGGAGAATAATTTGAGGAGGAGGAGGAGGAAGTGAAGCATGATCTCTTGTTCCTCGATCGAATCGTGGAATATCATCTTCATGTGGAAGGTTGTGACAACCCAAGTTGTGTCGTTACATTTCCCCGTTACCGTTAACGGAATATTCCACTGTATAAAAGTTCCGTTAATTAGAGGGCGTCAATTTAATAAACATTCCATTTGTTTACATTTAACATGCCGTTAAGTCGTGATAAAAAGAAATAAAAAGACATAACACTCATTTCCATTTATTTGGAAAATGATAAGTTTTATTGTTACGACCACTAAATCGGGTGCGACCAAAAGCCCCGTTTAATGGCAGTATCGGGTAAAATTCCACTGAGCCCCGACTCGGAACCCTATATAAGGGTGAGTGGAGTCCATTGGAGACTTTTTACACACTCTCTCTAGACCCGTTTTCGCCCCGAATCCGCAACCAAATGCTTCCAAATTGTAAGTCCGCTTACCCTAGCTTGTTCTAAACATTACTAGCTTTAGTTATACCCCAAAAATCGTCCAAGAAGGCAAGGAGTAAGGAGTTTACGGCCCAAGAACACTCTAGGGCCGTAAACCCCTAAAATGATGCCAAACGTGCCTTTAAACTCACCCTTAAGCTTGGAAACTAATTGGGGATCTAGCCTAGGAGTGTGTAAACATCAAAACACAATGCTTTAGGGCATAAAAGAGAGTTTACGGCCCAAGCACATGCTTAGGCCGTAAACCCCTCTAAACCATGTCAAAATGCCCCAAAAACACTCCCAAACCACCCTAGGGCTTCATTCATAATTAAGGGACTTAGTATTTGGGGTTTGGACCAATTAAACACAACAAAATGAAGGGTTAAAAGGAGTTTACGGCCCAGGCATGTACCAGGGCCGTAAACACCCTTAAATATCCCCAAAACATTAATTTTGTCCCCCAAATGGCCTTAGACTATTACCAAAATGCTTAGGAAATTACCCACTACCATTTAAGCCCTTAAGACACCAAAAGAAATAGGGTATAGGAGCTTACGGCCGTAAGCTCCCTTGCTTATGGCCGTAAACTCCTCAAAGGGACCATCTCATGCTTAAACTCATTCACACTTTATGGTTTTGGACTTAGGATAATTCCATGAGCAAGTAGAAGCCTTAAAACACCCAAGGAATATGTCCCTAGGAGTTTACGGTCGTAAACTCCCTTGATTAGGGCCGTAAACTCCAAGTTGGTCCATATAGGTGCTTTAAACCCATTCACACACTTGATATTTGAGTTTAGCAAAATGCCACAATTGATATGAGACACTTTAGCACCCTAGAACACCCTCACCATGATTTTACGGTCGTAAACTCATGGTGAGTAGTCCCTGGGCCATAAACATGATGTTAGGGGTTTACTCTTGGAGAGTAAACTCCATTCCCTAGCCATACACACCCTTAGACGCCACCCGGGACACCCAAACACTTATATAAAGTGTTTTCCGCTCCTTTGAGTGCGTATATTTGTTTAATTAGTATTAAATATACTAATTGTATGTGAACATATGTTATCATATGTTAAATAGGTCATTGTGTGTGTTCGAGTCCTTGCGTGACACCGAACACCCAAACGGCACCTTCGTCGGACCTACTTACACCAGGTGAGTTCATACCCCTGAATGAACCTTTTAAATGTTTTATAGGGGGGAATACAAGTTAAACATGCCAGTTATCACATCAATCACATGTGATTGATAACCCACATGCACAAGATTTTACCACTGTACACTGTTTTACCGAGTAGGACACTATAATGGTTTTCAATTGTATCAAAACACTTACTTATACTGTTTTATCTAAATTCATTCTAAACTGGTTTATGAAAAATTTCCTAAGGTTTTCAAACATATTTTACAAAAGGATACAAATTGTGATTTTCTCCGGATATAAAGGTTTTTCATCAAAGTTTCCCTTTTTTAATGTATACTTTCACTTGTTAAATACTGTTGCTTTGCTTATACTTATTTTATACTCCTACTCTGTAACGCTTTCACTTATACTTGAAGTCACTTATACCTGATGGACGCTTATACTTATTCACACTCTTACTTAGTGATACGATTCTACTTCGCTTATACTAGATATCGACTCTACTTCACTTATACTCGATACGCTCTTACTTCACTTATTGTCGTCTCTACTTCGTGATACGCTTATAATTGTGAGACACTCCTACTTCACGTGCGACCGCTCCTACTTCACTTATTAGACACTCCTACTTCACAAGAATCACTTCTACTTGGTACACACTCAGTCGTAGTTAGATGTATGTCTGTGCTTGTATAGATGCATATAAATAATGATTGAAGGAATTAGGAAGGCCTGTCCGCCCTATTTCCTTTTCTTCGTTGAGATGTGGTCTGGTGGGATCGGATGTCCATCCGAAGGTCGTTCGATTCATTAGTTATATATTATGTACACGAGCATAGACATACGGGTTTTCTTCAGTCAATTCAGTTAAGAGTCTCTACCTCTAGGTTAGCACTTACATTAGAAACCCACTACCCACTGTTTGGAAGTCATTACCCACTATTTGGGATGCATCTTCGGGGCACGGCCTTCTCCGTCGTCTAGTTGGTAACCAGAGTCTCCTGTAGGGAGAGCGGACATTGTGTGTATAGATCTATACGGGATTGACACCCCCGCACCCTGACTGCTAGCTACAGTCCACGGCTCACCAAGCCAAGGGGTGAAAAATGTCACATTATATAGACGCTTGTAGGGCGTCTGGTACTCTAGTGCCGGTTAGTATGGTTACCAGTATCCCGGGTTACCTTATAATTCATGGCCTTAAGGTAACGATATTTCGCCAACAATTTACACTGTATGCTGGTAACTTATTTTCAGAGTCACACTGTTTTGACCTTACAAGACGTATCTTTCATTTGATACTGTCTGGGGTCTGCCTTCTCTGTTTTGACCTTACAAGACGTATCTCTCATTTGATGCTGTCTGGGGTCTGTATCCACTGTATTCATAGTATCCACTGCATTCACTGTATTCACTGTTTTAGACCTTTCTAGACGTATCTTTCATTTGATATTGCCTGCGATCTGTATTCACTGTTTTGGACCTTACCAGCTGTACTTTTCATTTGGTACCTTCTAGGGTCTGTGTCTCTATTTGTTAGACTGAACCAGGCGTGTCGTTCGTTCGATACTCTCCTGGAGTCTATGATTCCTTTGCCTTAGCCAGCAGTCCTCACTGCTGAGGCATATGTTATTTCCCTGTTGTCTCTTGCTTCCGTTAATAATCAAATTCAGTATTTTGATAATGATAGCAATTAAATGAAAACCCCCTTTTTACCACATAACACTGACCAGTCTTGGTAGAAGGTTGCTTTGATTAAAGAAAATATAGGATTTTCTGGAAAGAACTCTAATACACTGTAAACACTTAAACTATTACTTTATTAAGTTATTTGAATGAAATGTCACTAAATGCTTATGAACTCACCAGCATTTGTAAAAATGCTGATACTCGCTTTTCAAATAACTTGTATTCTCAGGTTAGCATTAGACAGGTACATCCCTGGAGCTGTTGATGAAGATAGCTTAGTACCGCGCTGTATTTATTCTATTACTTGTATTACTTTGATGTATTAATGTAACCGTGTAAAACTATTACTATTAATGCAATGTTTTGTTGTACTTTGATTACTATAATGCATGTGTTGTGATACTTGACATGACCTCATCCACCCCAGAACGTTTCCGCCGTTCCGATTTTGGGGTGTGACAAAGGCTTGTTCCACGGGATTTGGGAAAACCATAGTTATCGAACTCTGACATCTACAAAATGGGAGAAAACGAATTCAAGTTAGTTGATAGATTGAGTCCTTAGTAAATCACCCAAATGAGATACTAAGGCTAGGACCCAACACAATATTCTACAACTCGGGAGAGGGATGCCATAACCCTAATTGCAGAATATTTAAAGGTAAGTGAATAACGATTCACTAATTTCCACCATGAAAAACGAAAAAAGAAATTTAAGTTTTAAATCTATGAAAACTCCTAGATCCTTTGAGATACATTGAACTTTCAATGGCATGTTTAAATCTCGATATGCCCCTCTTGTTTGTGACTGGGATGCCAAGGATCACAAAGCGGGTGTGAATAACCATGCAAACTTACATGGTGCCCTCACATGTTACAGTCACCTATTCGATGTGCCGGTAAACCACACACACTCCACCGAACTATGACAAACATTGAGTCACTACCTTTGCTTAGAACCATTTAGTGTGCCGGTAAACCACTAACGTCTTCGCAAGGGCACAACGTGTAATTTCATGGAATTGCATCAATTCACTTTTGCCTAAGTAACTAAGATTGGGAATTTTATGAAAACATTTAGTTACTTTTATACTTCATTATACTTATAATGGAAGGTTTCGTCCTATCCTACCCGTTCGGCTAACGACCCTCCACTAGTCAAGAGTGCGGTGGGTAAGAGTGGATACCCATTCAATCGCCATTTTATAGGCAATTTCCTTAAACACCCCTTATAGACTAGCTTCGTGAATGAGGCCTACTAACGGTAAGACTGAGTTTTACTCATACATATATATAATGTTAGACTTTTAATGTTATATATAGTATAGGGTGTATTTTACACTTTTAAAATATTAGGTGGTTAAATTTAACAATTATACTTTTAATTCAATTAAATTGTAAACCTAAACTTTTATGGATTTATTAAACCTCTTTTAATTATACACCTTAATTAATTAATAAAACCATAAGGGTGTGATTTGAACTTTTTCAAAACAATACTAGAGTTTTAGAATTTAACATTCCTAATTAAACTTTTAATCAACTTTTAAATTCCAAAACTTGAGGGCAAGTTTTGAAACATTTCAACACATTAAGGTTTAGAATTTAAATATACATCAAAATTAAACCATTTAATTAAAATTTAAATTCCAAATTTGAGGGCAAGTTTTGAAACCTTTTTCAAAACATTAGGGTTTTAACTATTTAAATTTCAAAACAACAAAACTTTTGGGTTCAAATTTTAACTATAAAACCTAAGGGGAAAATATGAAACATTTCATAACATAAGGAGCAAATAACAAATAATCTAAATTAACAATTAATTACATAATTATCCATATTTGATTTATTTAATGATTTCTTGCAAAACAATTTACCAATTTAATCAAAATAATTAATCAATTATCACATAAGGAAACAATTATCTTATTAATTGATAAATATCTTCAATTAGATCAAGAATATAGTCAAATATATCATAAAATCGGATTTATATGGATCTAATATGATAAGGTAACTATCCCAAAGCAAAAACAGCAAGAAATCCCGAGATATACTCCATCTGATGAGTTGACTCGTCGGTCTGCATGGACTCGGCGAGTTCAGCTATGGACTCGGCGAGTCTAGCCTCCAGAACATCAAAAATCGAATTTTTTGAACATGTAATGCATCAATACAATTGAAACCAGTCTAGGCTCTGAAACCACTGATGGGTTTTGGTCATAAGACATCCTATGTGCTCATACAAACCCTAATGCTTGGATCTAGGTTTCTCTATTGTACATGCAAGTTATCCAAGACTATAAACCCTAATTCTAGTATATGAAAATCGATATTAACATATAATTAGGTTTATGACATTACCTTGATTGTTATGTAGCAATAACAATCCCAATTCCTCCTTGAATTGACTTTGGAAGGCTTAGAGTCACAAGTGTCACTCCTCTAATGGCTTACAAACACCATAAGCAAGAGGATGAAGAGGAGAGAGGATGGAGGCTGCCAAAACCGTGTGAAAACCCTAGCAAGATGCTTGTCCACGTTTTTGGTCCTTAAGGGATTTATATATAGTGAGGCAATTAGGGTTATCTAACAAGGAAACCCTAATTTGGATGCTTAAGCCCTAAGCAACCCATGGAGCCCTTTTCTCAAGGCCTTGGACGATTTCATATGGGCTTCCCCCATAGAATTCGTCCACCTTATAATAAAAGGCAATCCATGGCCCAAATTGCAATTATCTTGTAATTACAATTCCAGTCCCTTAAGTTTAATTAATCTCTTTTAGTCACAAAACTAATAACCAATTAATTATTGACTAATATTAATTAAACAATATCATTTCTCCTTTAATATATTATTCTCATAATATATTAATAAATCATATTTAATCCTTTCTCTCCATAATTCATCCTATAAAGTTGCTTTGGTGAAGGCAACCCAAAAGGACCATGCACCATCGGGTCAAGTACATACCAAAATAGTTATGGACTTAGACACTAATCCAACAAAAACATACCGCTGCTCGCTGGCGACTCCGGAGTAGATTCTCCTGCGGTGATCATCAGAATTCGTCCATCCGCTCCTGAGTTCTTTGTTATCGGGTAGTCCCTATGGTAGTGTCCAATCTCGCCACAACCATAGCAGGCTCGATTTTCTTCAACACTGGGGACTTGGGAGATCGGTTGAGCCGGTGCCCTGCAGAAACGGAGTGTGTGTCCCTTTCTGTGGTAGTTCATGCACTGCATTTCCCGACATACTCCGGTGTGGTGATAGTTACACTTTCCACACTTTGGGAGAGTTCCAGCATATCGACTGGCAGCTGTTGGAGTAGTAGGAGTTGATTATTAACGTATAATACTATATATATATATATATATATATATATATATATATATAGTATTAACTTATAATACTATAAAGTATAAGGGTTGAATTTTAACTTTTAAAACTCTAGGGTTTGGAATTAAAGTTTTCTAAAGTGACTTTACAAATTCCAAAACTTGAGGGCAAGTTTTGAAACTATTCAAAACCTTTCATATTCAATAACTTATGAGTTTTTAATAAATTTAAAGAAAAGACTTTTGGAATTCCATAACTTGAGGACAAGTTATGGAGTCCATTAATTGACATTAAGATCAAGAATTACACTAACAAACAATTTGCAAATAATTCATATGATCTACTAAAATTCATAAGCATGAACATTCATATCAACAATTTCAAGAATCGTATAAACAAATACAAAACTTGAAAATTTGATAATAACCATTGAAAATGGATTAACATAATCATTACCACATCAAAAACAAGTTTTATAAGTTCAAAATAGTTTAGGGTAATGATTCTAGTCCATTTCCAGCAACAAAACTCGAAAATCTGCACACAAGGCCTCCTACTCATCGAGTGCAAGAACCTACTCGATGAGTAGGATGCATTTTCACTTGGCCTTGTCGAGTCCCCCCATGGGCTCGGCGAGTCCACTGAACAGTGAACAAAATTTCGACTTTTTCAAGCAGTTTGCATCAAGTATATAGAAAACAAGCCTAGACTCTGATACCACTAATGGGCTTTGAGCATTCTAACACTTCTATGGTGTACATGCAACCCTAGAAACCTTAGGTCTATGTTTTCTCTAATATACATGCAAATTTTATTTTTTCAAGGTTCTCATCCTAACTAGCATGACATAGGGTACTTGTAATATAAAAACTAGTAGAATGACATACCTTTCTTGTAGCTTGGATTCCTTAAGACCTTGTGAGCCTAGCACCCCAAATTTGATGCCTCAAATGTTTCACACAACACTACAACTCTTGGAATAACTTGAGAGAAGAACACTTTCACTCAAAATCGGATAGCCCACCTTGTTCTTTTCTTAGTGGCCGATTTTGCTCCATATGAGGTTCTTTATATAGTGTGTCACATGTAGGGTTACACCATGTAAACCCTAATGTGCATGGCTTTTCATTTCCCCCATGATCCATTGGTTTTAATCTCCATGGAGCACCCAATGGGTCCTCGCCCAATCTAGTGAATCATGGACCATAAGCCCACTATATAAGAATGAAATATTTGCATAATCAATCCTCATATATTTAGTTAGTCTCTTTTGATCACAAAATTAATTCCAAATTAATTCTTGACCAATACTAATTAAATAATATGATTTCATATTAATATATTAGAACTTATAATATATTAACAAACCATAAGTGTCCTTTTTCCCATTTTGTCTATCAAATTGTTGAGATTCCATGAAACCCAAATGGACCATGCCAAGTCGGGTCAAGTACATACCAAATATAGTTATGGACTTAGACACCTTATCCAACACCAAGATCCTAAAATAGGGTTCTGGTCTGACACTGGAGTACGCCCAACGTACTTATGGTATGCCTAGCATACTCCGTAGAGCACCTGCGACCATCCTGATTAGTACGCCCAACGTACGCCAAGGTATGCCCCACGTACTTCCCTTTTCACTAGTACGTTATGCATACACCTGTGTACGATCCGCATACCCGACTAAACCCTAATAACCACCAAACTTCCGAAGGCCATAACTTCTTTGTTATAAGTCCGTTTCCGACGATCCTTATATTCATAGAATGGTAACGAGAAACCCTACACTTTTATTAACTCGTACCATCTTTAAGACCTTTTGAACAAAAATCCAATATGTACAAAAGCCCAAACTAACACTTTACCGAAATACCCCTAGGCTCGAAAACACGAACCGAACACCCAGATCACTTTGAATACATCACTTGCACCCAAATGTGCCTAGATCTCACCTTTTCAAAGGCGCTAATCCTTATGAGGACCGATCTTCAGGCCACAACCTCGAATTAAGAATCGATTCGAAATAGGGTGTTACAAAGTGGCTAGTTTTAGAAGGTGGACTAAGGGTTTACATTGTATGGCTTATTAGGAGGTGTATTGCACCCATTCATTGGCAGTGAGAGCTGTCAGCTATTGACTACATCTATGAGGTGAGCCTTCTCAATATACTATGTAGGATACTAGTCTTCTTTTTTATACTTGCATGGAAGACCATTAGGGTAGCCCATGAAAACTATATGGAAGACCATGGGGGTAGCCCATGACGCTTGGATATAAGACCATGGTGGTATCCCATGGTATTCCAAGTAATGACCATTAGGGTAGCCCATGACACTTGGATGTACGACTATAGGGGTAGCCTATGGCATTTCATGGAATGACCATAGGGGTAGCCCATGACACTTGTATGTAAGACCATAGGGGTAATCCATGACACTTCAGGGAAAGACCATGGGGGTAGCCCATGGCGAATGTATGTATGGTATATGGTATTTTGGGAAATTAACTAAGCTTTGTGCTTACGATTTGTGTTTTAATTATTTTCACGTACTTCCAGTCCAAAAGGAAGGGCCCGACTTGAATGCACTGCACCCCATGATGGTTTTTTCCACATTGATTATTATTATTTTACTCTGATATTTGAGAGATACATTTTACTATGATTGCTTTTTGAACAATTGATTGTATGAATTTGATGGTTTGAAAATGAAATTTTTTACTAGTATTTTTAGAACGTTACACTCTAACTAAAATAACAAATTTATTATTTTATTATTTTTTTAATCAACATGTGTATGATAGTATTATGCAATTGGGGGCCTTCACATACTTGAGGTGTTCTTATTATATAAATGTTTGGTTAGAGTTAATTGTAGCAATACGAAAGAGAACGATACGGTTCCTAACTACCTATAACCAATACGTTTGGTAATATCAATATTTTATGATTTTAACATAAAATATTAGGCGTATTAGAAAGAAATAATATCATTATAATTTTTATTTTGAAGTTTAACGATTAATACATTATCATTTCCAGTTAAACCATAAAAGGTTCGTACATTATCATATGGTAAAGAGAGATACATGACCCTTTTGTGTTAACTATATCACTGGAGTTGTTATCTTTGGGTTAAAGGACATTGTAGAAATGTGTTCCACGTGTGATGGTGTAAAACAAAATTACAAAAATGATTTCTACGAAATAGTTTGCGTACACGCGTATTTTGCAAGGCATTCGTAAGATGTCTAATAGTAGCATTCGTAGAATATCATTGCTGAGTAATTAGAATTCTACGATTAACATCAGACATGATTGATGTTTATGACTGCAAGAGTTTCACGAGGATTGGAAGTAGATACCTACCAAATATTCGAAAGATGTTCACTAAAACTTTAAAAAGTTCCTAAGCGTTTCAAACTGTGATCTTCCTCGAGTCCTTTAGAATTTCCAAGCAGTTTAGTCTATCATCTACCGGATCTAAGTTTAATTGTGTATTCGTCAAACCAAAATTAAACATAGGTGATCAGTCTACGTCTAGTTGTGGTTTGGCCCATGAGTAACAAACATAGTTTAAGTATCGACTCAAAACCTTGTGTTGTATCTTTATTGAGGGTTTGGGTTTTATATATAACTCTATATATTAATTAATAATATTTAATAATTATTGGTTTATAGGAATAAACTCTGTGTATAGAGTGTCGACGGGGTAAAGTATAAACCTAAGTGTACGATGTTTTAGGATAGGGGTATACTTAATCTTACTAGAGTAAGCCCTAGACTATAGTCGTGTTTTTCTAAGAAAATACTAGTTCACTATAGTCGTTAGCTCTGATATCAATCTATCACACCCCGACCCGTTGCGGAAGCGCCGAGGTTGCGACGTAGAAGTTGGATCACAGTTAAAAACATACATTGAACAATACAATATTTAAGGAAATATATTACAAACTTGATGTATAAATTCTCGAGGGAACATATTAACCGAAAAACCGAACCATAACCAAATTAACCGATATAACATAGCTATTACTAAAAGATATGGTTCGGTTTCTGATTTGATTAACCGAATACATATGGTTCGATTATGATTTTCATCAAAAGCCGAACCACTATAAATCAAATCGAACCAATAATATTAATATTATTTTTAATATAATATAGTATTAACTATATGGTATGTAATTATATTGAGAATTGAAAATTTAAAGAGTTATTATTTGGAGTTAGATCGGATAAGTAATATTCTATCAATATAGTTATATACACAATCATTTCACTTTTTATAACGATAGACTTTATGTTTTTCAATTTTTATAGAGAAATATTTTTATTTTTATGTCATCTTGGACCATTTTGGTTAACCGATACTAACTATTAACCATAACTATTGACCGTCAAAAACCATTAACCAAAACCAATATTAACCGTTGCTCAATGGTTATTGAAATACATTAACCAATTTTAATGGTTATAGTTCGGTTTTGATCAATAACCGACCAAACCTTCCCATACACACCTCTAATAAATTCTCATATATCATTATTTTTGGAATATGTTAACCATGTTCCATAAATTATAGGGAAATATTCATAAAAGTCCCAAAATTCACGGAAAAGTTACACTTTAATCCCAAAAAAAAAAATTTGAACGAAAAAATCCCGAAAACCGGCAAAATTTTGCAGTTTGATCCTTTTTGACCGGTTGAAACCGGTACCAAATTAGTTTGGGACTATTTCGTAAACTAATCCAAAATATTGAGACTTTTCTATAAATAAAAAATATTAGAACTTTTCTATAAACAAAAATATTAGGACTTTTCAACAAACAGAACCCTTATTATTATTATTATTATTATTATTATTATTATTATTATTATTATTATGTAAATACGAATACTATTTTTTGAACTTGTTATTATTAATATTGTTACTAATACATATAAATGCATTTAAATGAAAAAAATAATATTAATGACATTGTTTAAGGGTGGAGGTGGAGAAGATGTTGATGCTTTTAGTATTGAAATCATGAATGTTTGCTTGTATATTTTTACTTTGTATATGGTCATTTCAGATTTGTTGTTATTATTTTCAATTCAGAATAATAATACTTAACAATTTAAAAGAAGTTGCATATTTGTAAAATTATTTATAAATAGTTCAAGCTAAAACGATTTCTCACTTTATATATAAAAATGTTTAAGGGTGAAGGATTATTTTTCAAATCCAACAGATCTACTACAAACATCTAGATAAATAGCCCATATCAAAATTTAAAAATATTAATTACAATATCTTGTTTAATAAAAAGTAATAGGACAGGTTTTTTGGATTAATACTTTTGAATTATTCCTATTACTTTTTATTAAACAAAATATTGTAATTAATACTTTTTAATTTTGATATAGGTTACCTATGCAGATGTTTGTAGTAGATTTGTGTTGGATTAGTGTCTAAGTCCATAACTATTTTGGTATGTACTTGACCCGATGGTGCATGGTCCTTTTGGGTTGCCTTCACCAAAGCAACTTGATAGGATGAATTATGGAGAGAAAAGATTAAATATGATTTATTAATATATTATGAGAATAATATATTAAAGGAGAAATCATATTGTTTAATTAATATTAGTCAATAATTAATTGGTTATTAGTTTTGTGACTAAAAGAGATTAATTAAACTTAAGGGACTGGAATTGTAATTATAAGATAGTTGCAATTTGGGCCATGGATTGTCTTAAATCAAGAGGTGGACGAATTCTTATGGGAAGCCCATAAGGAAATCGTCCAAGGGCTTGAATAAAGGAGTCTATGGGTTGCTTAGGGCTTAAGCAACCAAATTAGGGTTTCCTTGTTAGATAACCCTTATAGTCTCACTATATATAGAACCCTTAAGGCTAAAAAACGTGGGAAACTGTTGGATTAATGTCTAAGTCCATAACTATAATTGGTAAGACTTGACCCGACCCGGCATGGTCCATTTGGGTTGCATACCATCATGCACTTGGATGAGAGAAATAAGACACTTATGGTTATTAATATATTATAAGTTCTAGTATATTAATAATAAGAATGATAAGATTATTTAATTAGTATTGATCAAGAATTAATCTAGGATTAATTAAGTGATCAAAAGAAGACTAATTAAATATATGGGTTGATTGTGTAAATCATCCATACTTGTATAGTGGGCTAATGCTCCATGGATAATCAAGTTGGGCTAAAACCCATAGGATGGTCCATGGATGCTCCATGGTGTATTTGTACCCATGGATCCAAGGAAATGGAAAGTCATGACAATTAGGGTTTACCCTAATTGTAACACTATATAA
Source organism: Lactuca serriola (assembly GCF_051521515.1). Lineage (NCBI taxonomy): Eukaryota > Viridiplantae > Streptophyta > Magnoliopsida > Asterales > Asteraceae > Lactuca > Lactuca serriola. The sequence goes on from NC_136412.1 coordinate 168,154,675, forward strand.
AGATCTTATTCTTGACAAAATTGGCAACTAGAATCACACTAGTGTGTGAAGGAAAAGGGCTAGCCGATTTTGATGAGTGTAGAATTCTCTCAAGTCATTCCAAGTGTTTTGATGATTGTGATTCCATTTGAGGTGTCACACTTGGGGCACTAGGCACTCAAGCTTCATGAAGACTTTCTACATCAAAGAGGTATGTATTTTGTCTTGCTATAGTTATTGTTTTGTATGCTAGATTAGGATAATACCTTGGAAGTTCTTATTTGCATGTATAATAGAGAAAACATAGATCCAAGGTATTTAGGGTTGCATGTACACTTAGGAGTGTTAGAATGCTCAAAACCCAACAGTGGTATCAGAGCCTAGGCTTGTTTTCTTGTTATACCTGCAATAGAAGCTAAAAAAACGAATCTGGTGCTGTCTGGCCATCAGACTCGGCGAGTCCATCAGGAGACTCGGCGAGTCCATGCCTAAAAAGTGTTGAATTCGATCCAACTCGCCGAGTTGGTTCATGCACTCGACGAGTTGGACCCCCAGACAGCATATTTTCGAGTTTTTTGGCTAGAAATGGACTAGGAACATTACCCTAAGTTGTTTTTGATCTTATAAACTTGTTTTTGATGTGGTAATGTTCATGCTAATCCATTTTCAAAGATAATTGTCAATAGATTCATGTTTTGTATTAGTTTAAGGTTTAGACTAATTACATGAAAAAGTTTGATTTGAATTATCTTGTTCTTATGAGTTGCTTAGATTAATAGAAATGTTGAGTGAAATAGTTGTTTTCAATCCATTTTAATCTAAGAGTTGAGTATAAAATGTGTTTGTGTAACTTGTCCTCAAGTTACATGAAGAGTCACATTAAAGACTCATAAAATTCATAAAAGTTGGCAATGGTTACAAAATGAAGAGTCTTGTGTCATTGAATAATTTTTTATGACTCCATAACTTGTCCTCAAGTTATGGAAGTTCAAGAGTCACTTCATTAAAAGAAAAATATGTAACCATAATTAAATCCATAAGTTATAAAATAAAGAAAAAGTTAGTTCTTTTATTAGTTTAAAGTCTTCCATAACTTGTCCTCAAGTTATGGAACTTGAAGAGTTTTTGGATTAAAACTACTTTAAACACATAAGTTATGGAATTAATTAGTTTTGAATAGTTTCAAAACTTGCCCTCAAGTTTTGGAATTTGAAAAGTTTTCCTTATGAATACTTTAATTCCAAGTTAGCCCTTAGAATTTTAAAAGTTAAAATTCAACCCTTATACTTTATAATATTATACGTTAGTAATATATATATATGTATAAGAGTAAAGTCAGTCTTACCGCTAGTACGCCTCATTCACGAAGCCGGTCTATATGGTGGGTATAAGGTTGTTGCCTATAAAATGGCAACTTAATGGGTGTCCACTCTCACCCACCGCTTGCTTGACCGGTGGAGGGTCGTTAGCCGAACGGGTTTGACAAGACTATAATTCTCCCTTCATTAAAAGTATTAATGATAATACTAAGTAACTAAACTCTTAATAATACCCAATCTTAGTTACTTAGGAAAATGTGAATAAGGTGCTAATCCATGAAATTACACTTTACACTTTGTCAAAGTCGTTAGTGGAGCGTGTGTGGTTAACCGGCACACTAACTTGGACTTAACAAGGTAGGTAAAGGGTGACTTAATATTTATCATAGTATCGATGGAGCGTGTGTGGTTAACCGGCACATCGATTGAGGGGTAATTTATTAAGGGTACCAAGTGATTTGCATGGTTACTTCACACCTTGTTTTGTGATCCTCGGCATCCCAGTCACAAAACCTGAAGGGCACACTCGAGATTGAAACATGCCTTTGAATAGTTCAATGAATCTCAAAGATCTAGGAGTTTCAAAACCAATTAAAACCTAATAATACATTTCGTTTATCTTGGTGGAAATTGGTGAATCGTCATTTACCTACCTTCAAATATTTTATAGCTTGGATTACAGCATACCTCTTCTAAGTTATAAAATAGTTTGTTGGGTCCTAGCCTTAATATTTCATATTGGGTGTCATATTAAGGACTTTAAATCAACTATCTTGAATATCTCCCAAAAGTTGTCTGGTTTAGGCACCTATGATCTTCCCAAATCTCTTGAAACAAGCTTTCCTAATGAAGATGATGTCCCATGGATATCATACTTCTTCACCTCTTCAAATTATTCTCCTAAACCCACAAGTTCTTGAAAAGTTTAAGGTCACTCAAGCCCTATTAGCAAGGCAAGGTCTAGGTGTGAACACATCTTGGAGATGTAGTCACATATTGACAAGCCGGGAGAGTTGGGTGTCAAAGTCTTAAGAAAGTTGGTGCTTCAATCACTTTCTAAGTCACATAGTGAGTTCTTTTGGGACACCTATGAAAAAGACTATGACAAGACCCTTAATGATCTTATCTAAGGTCAACTTCCTTAAAACTTTATGGACATTGACAATAGTGACACAGGAAATCCAGAAAAGCATTCTCTTCCCAATGGAAAGGGATCGGCCATAGTCAACTCGGTTGACCAAATGGTAAAGAGAAAAAGCTAAGTCTGTGATAGTCTCGTGTACCATTATCAAAGGGTCCATATGTTTGTATTGCCAAAGGAAGGGGCATTGGTTGTGAAGCTGCCAAATTTACCTAAGGATGTTAAAGTCAATAAGTTTGACTCTACTCCAGGTAAAGTCCACTATCTAACTCTGTTAAGTTTCTATTCTGAGATTCTTGATACATGATGTGACTGGGTCACATGGTGATGTTTAAGAATCAAAGAAAAGTGAAGAAACTTAAAGAAAGAATATGCTGAATCTGATCGCGTAGATGGATTTCTATCGCATAGCTTGAAAATCGGATTCTTGAGCTACTTCTTAGGAGTTATGATATTTTTTCTTAGGAATAGATAACAACAAGTTTTCATATGGATTGTAAGGATAAGTTTTTCCGCAAAGTTTTAAAATAAAAGAAAAATTTTTGATTTTATTTATTTTAAAATATCCTTACAATGGCATTTGAGGAAAAAATTGTTGCTTATATAATTCCATTAAGAGCAAGAGTGGAAATATAAAATTGATTCTTTCATTTGTGGAAATGTCTAAATTTACCAAATAAGGAAATATTCTCATCACCCAAGTTTCAAGTGGACCGGAACTTGGAATCATGCAAGTTGTATAGCATGATGAATGAGAACTTTCAAGTTTTGGAAAATTAAGACTAATTACTTGTTCACATGGATGTGTGAGTCAAGTAAAGGACTAAGGGATCGAGTACACATTCTTGTGCACTGATTAAGTCCACCACAAAAGATTGATAAAACTATTCGTCATAGTTTACTAAAGCACAATAAATATGATTATACTTACAAGCTTAAGTGTAATTCTGAGACATTGGAAAAAGGTTCCAATGTATGGCAGAGCGAATAAGAAGAATCAATTTAGGCAGAAGGATAAAAGTTACTCAAATCTGAAAAGATGGGAGAGTACTTTAGTATCAGTTTTTGTGATCATCTTAATGATTAAGAAACCATAGCACAATTAATTCTCTAAGGAAGTCTTAGTGCATTCTTATGACTAAGAAGAGGGATCTTGAATTGTTGAAATGGTTAAATCAAGAAGATGATCCATACTTCGTTCCAGTACAAGTCTTAGAGTCATACTCCAAGATTGTCATTTGAGTGACATGTCTTAAAGAAGGTTTAAAACACTTGTCAAATGTAAGAGTAAAAGTTTTCTACTCTTGTACATTTGAAATTGGTAAGTTGTGATGTTTTGGATAAAACAAAGACCAACTTAGGCCAATTGTGTGAAGTGTTTGTCTTGATTAGAATCTGCACTATCTCTTGGATGTTTGACAAGGGAGTCTTATAGGTCAAGAGGACAGTGGGAGTCTTAAAGGTCTTGAAAGTCTCAAGAACTAATCAAGAATAAAACCTAAAGTTCTTCTCTAGCACACAATTTGAGGTTTATAATCTATTGTGTTGACATATTCTGTGCCCATTCCAGTTAAAGTTGGTATTGCATATGAGTTCTTAGAGTTCTCAATTTGTTGCACAACAACTTGGAAGCAATGGCAGGCCCTTGAGCTGCCAGGTGGCAAGAAGTTAAGATTGAGTTCAGTCCATATGAGTTTGGATTTGTCATTATCCTTGTCTTGTGACTATGATTTTGACAATTCACATGGATAAGAACACATACACCATTAAATCTAAGTGTCATAAGGTTTCTCTCCGATTCATGAAAATGATGGTGAGGAAACACTTTCACTAAGTAGATTTTAGCTAGATAGCAATTGTGATATTTGCATTCTCAAAGTCGTTAGTGGAGCGTGTGTGGTTTACCGGCACACTAACCTGGACTTGTGAGAAATGGAAAAAAGGTCTAACCATTATGATTACGGCATACCTCTTCATAATTGTTTAGACACACAAGTGTGCTATCTAAGGGAAGGTGTATGATTTTGATAAAGTCTTATCAAAACAATCAAGTATCAGAAGTCTGAACTTTGGTAAGAAAGTCAATGAAGTATTGATTTCTAGAAGTCCAGCTGATTTCTGAGTACATGTCAAAGCTAGTGGGAGCATAAGTGTTATGCTAATAATCATCATGTTAGTGGGAGCATGATAATTATGATAAGTATTGCAAGCTAGCAATGTTAATTATAGAAAACAAAAAGTTTCAATTGGGAAAAAGTTGTTTTGCTATAATTAAGGGAGAGGAAATTATACTTCATCTCAAATCTATAAGCTTAGATCCTGAGGTTTTAATCATTTAGTCAAGGATATATATATGAATTTCATGTTGGAATGGCTCAACATAAGGAAATTCTATATATGGGTCCATTATTTGCGTTCTAAAATTCGATTATGATTACGGCATCCCTTTTCATAATCTGAATTATGAGAACTTGGCAAATTGAATTGGAAATATTATAGCAAAAGACTGGTTTAGTCTTTATGTAAGACATCATGAATCGTGTCCCATATGCTTCGGATATAGGATCGATTACATGTGCTATATTCATCCGTTCTAAAATTTTCCAAATGCCTGGGGCATTAAGAAGGGAAAAGGTTTAGAACTGGATATGACTAAAAGGATTAAACAATTGTCGAGGACAATCTAAGGTTTACCAAAGGATGGTTACTCAAGGACAATTGGAAGTATAGTGATAATTCTGGAAGGACCATATTGACATAATCTGTAAGGAGGCAACTCTTGTTCAGAAGTGATAGTCAAAATGGAATCTGGAAATGTTTCAAAGTTAGAATTTTCAATCTGTGTAAGATTAAGGAAACTTAATGCAAGAAGGATATTTCCAAGGAGTTGATCTCCTTTGGAATACTCTGTAATGATTGTTGCCAAGTCTTTATGACTTTGTGCATAATCATTACGAGAGGATCAATGCATATAAGTTTAGAAGCTAACAGATTTCAGTAAATGGCATGGATTTGGAATTCTTGCATTTGCGGTAAGGATTTGGGAGTGTGAAAAGAGTATCATTGAAGTTATGTTCAATGGATCTAGTTCACAAAGTAAAGGTCATAGACAAACATAGTATGCATACTTGGTGTGTGGCATGACTAGTGTTTAGAAAACATAGTGTACATGCTTAGAGCATGGGACAACTATTGTTTTTAAATTCAAGAATAAAGTTGATAGCTGAAACAATATACAATGAATAATGAGTAATCATATGGTGATAAATAAAAGGTGTTTTATTTATATTCATAAGTTCTGAGACCATATTGGATTCGATTATTATTGTGTTTCACTTTGCATGTTTTGACTTCCCGAATAAACTGGGTTATTCTTCTGGAATGACTAAGTTATTCAAACCATCCACAGTCGGTCGTATGTTGGAAGTAGATATGAATTAAGACTGTCATGATGGGTTGTAGAGGTCTAAGGTGTTGGACAAGGCTACAACAATCATGAGTGCTCATAAGTTCTGAGTATTGGATTCAACCCGCGCTCATTGGAATCACTTCATGGATTTTATCACGAGTGATCATGAGACGATAATATCTTATATTCTTCAAACCTAGAGATATGAGTTGTTACTATGAGTTGATAGTACATTGATTGCACGAAACCGCATTTGGTAACTCTGTGCTATAAAACGTGCCTTTGTGTATGATTCCACAAGTAGTAGAACAAGCCATATGAGTCGAAGTTTATCCATTCCTTTTACCTTCGGGATAAAAGTGATATCTGTTGGCCCCTCGATGATTTGATGATGACAAATGGAAGTGCTCGGTCGGGCCAGGACTGATTTGATTTGTTCAATTAGTCAGTCGTCATAAATCGGAAATCGGGAAACAACAAATGGACAGAGAGAATGATTATAATCCATGTCTCTGTCCATATGATATCTAGAATGGAGGAATATATGATCCCTTATCTAATGGACAAGTCACTGACAAAGGTCAGAGTTCATCGACAAGGTCAGAGTTCGACAGAAGCTTTTGAGAGCTACGATTGCCAGTTGGTTCCTTTAGTCATACGCAATAGTAGTTTTAGACTTATCCAAGTGGGAGACTGTTGGATTAATGTCTAAGTCCATAACTATAATTGGTAAGACTTGACCCGACCCGGCATGGTCCATTTGGGTTGCATACCATCATGCACTTGGATGAGAGAAATAAGAAACTTATGGTTATTAATATATTATAAGTTCTAGTATATTAATAATAAGAATGATAAGATTATTTAATTAGTATTGATCAAGAATTAATCTAGGATTAATTAAGTGATCAAAAGAAGACTAATTAAATATATGGGTTGATTGTGTAAATCATCCATACTTGTATAGTGGGCTAATGCTCCATGGATAATCAAGTTGGGCTAAAACCCATAGGATGGTCCATGGATGCTCCATGGTGTATTTGTACCCATGGATCCAAGGAAATGGAAAGTCATGACAATTAGGGTTTACCCTAATTGTAACACTATATAAAGATCTTATTCTTGACAAAATTGGCAACTAGAATCACACTAGTGTGTGAAGGAAAAGGGCTAGCCGATTTTGATGAGTGTAGAATTCTCTCAAGTCATTCCAACTATTTTGATGATTGTGATTCCATTTGAGGTGTCACATTTGGGGCACTAGGCACTCAAGCTTCATGAAGACTTTCTACATCAAAGAGGTATGTATTCTGTCTTGCTATAGTTATTGTTTTGTATGCTAGATTAGGATAATACCTTGGAAGTTCTTATTTGCATGTATAATAGAGAAAACATAGATCCAAGGTATTTAGGGTTCCATGTACACTTAGGAGTGTTAGAATGCTCAAAACCCAACAGAAACTTCTTTTCTAAGGTTAGAACACGTTTTGGGCAGCCTCCATCCTCTCTCCTCTTCATCTTCTTGCTTATGGTGTTTGTGAGCCATTAGAGGAATGACACTTGTGACTCTAAGCCTTTCAAAGTCAATTCAAGGAGGAATTGGGATTGTTATTACTACATAACAATCAAGGTAACATCTTAAACCTAATTATATGTTAATATCGATTTCCATATGCTACAATTAGGGTTTATAGTCTTGGATTCAAAGCATGTACAATAGAGAAACCTAGATCCAAGCATTAGGGTTTGTATGAGCACATAGGATGTCTTATGACCAAAACCCATCAGTGGTATCAGAGCCTATACCGGTTTCAATTGTATTGATGCATTGTATATCTGAAAAATTCGATTTTTGGTGTTCTGGAGGCTGGACTCACCGAGTCCATAGCTGAACTCGCCGAGTCCAAGGTGACTCGACGAGTCAACTCGTCAGATGGAGGTTATCTTGGGATTTCTTGCTGTTTTTGCATTGGGATAGTTACCTTATCATGTTAGATCAATAATAATCCGATTATATGATATATTTGACTATAATTTTGATCTAATTGAAGATATTTATCAATTAATAAGATAATTGTTTCCTTATAAGATAATTGATTAATTATTTTGACTAAATTGATAAATTGTTTTGCAAGAAATCATTAAACAAATCAAATATGGATAATTATGTGATTAAATGTTAATTTAAATTATTTTTTATTTGATCCTTGTTGTTATGAAAAGTTTCATATTTTCCCCTTAGGTTTTATAGTTTAAATTTGAACCCAAAAGTTTTGTTGTTTAAATAGTTAAAACCCTAATGTTTTGAAAAAGGTTTCAAAACTTGCCCTCAAGTTTTGGAATTTAAATTTTGATTAAATGGTCTAAATTTGATGTATATTTAAATTCTAAACCCTAATGTGTTGAAATGTTTCAAAAACTTGTCCTCAAGTTTTGGAATTTAAAAGTTGATTAAAAGTTTAATTATGAATCTTAAATTCTAAAAACTCTAGTATTGTTTTGAAAAAGTTCAAATCACACCCTTATGGTTTTATTAATTAATTAAGGTGTATAATTAAACGAGGTTTAATAAATCCATAAAGTTTTTGGTTTAAAATTTAATTGAATTAAAAGTATAATTGTTAAATTTGACCACCTAATATTTTAAAAGTGTAAAATACACCCTATACTATATATAACATTAAAAGTCTAACATTATATATATGTATGAGTAAACGTCAGTCTTACTGTTAGTAGGCCTCATTCACGAAGCTGGTCTATAAGGGGTGTTTAAGGAAATTGCCTATAAAATGGCGATTGAATGGGTATCCACTCTTACCCACCGCACTCTTGACTAGTGGAGGGTCGTTAGCCGAACGGGTAGGATAGGACAAATCCTTCCGTTATAAGTATAATGAAGTATAAAAGTAACTAAATGTTTTCATAAAGTTCCCAATCTTAGTTACTTAGACAAAAGTGAATTGATGCAATTCCATGAAATTACACTCTGTGCCCTTGCAAAGACGTTAGTGGAGCGTGTGTAGTTTACCGGCACACTAAATGGTTCTAAGCAAAGGTAGCAAAGGGTGACTCAATGTTTGTCATAGTTCGGTGGAGCGTGTGTGGTTTACCGGCACATCGAATAGGTGATTGTAACATGTGAGGGTACCATGTAAGTTTGCATGGTTATTCACACCTGCTTTGTGATCCTCGACATCCCAGTCACAAACAAGAGGGGCATATCGAGATTTAAACATGCCATTGAAAGTTCAATGAATCTCAAAGGATCTAGGAGTTTTCATAGATTTAAAACTTAAATTTCTTTTTCGTTTTTCGTGGTGGAAATTAGTGAATCGTCATTCACTTACCTTCAAATATTCTTCAATTAGGGTTATGGCATCCCTCTCCCTAGTTGTAGAATATTGTGTTGGGTCCTAGCCTTAGTATCTCATTTGGGTGATTTGCTAAGGACTCATTCAATCAACTAACTTGAATTCGTTTTCTCCCGTATTGTAGATGTCAAAGTTCGACAACTATGGTCTTCTCAAATCCCGTGGAACAAGCATTCCACATGAAGATGATATTCCACGATTCGATCGAGGAACAAGAGATCATACTTCACTTCCTCCTCCTCCTCCAATTATTCTCCCTAACCCACAAGTTCAAAGGCTTGAAAAGTTCAAGATCACTCAAGCCCTTTTGGCAAGAAAACATAAAGAAGGAAAGTCGGTGTGTGCACACGTCCTAGGGATGAAGTCACACATTGATAGGTTAAGAATGTTGGGATCCGTTGTCTGTGAGGAAATGACTGTTGATTAGGTTCTTCAGTCACCTCCTAACTCATATAGTGAGTTCGTAAGAGAGTACTATATGCTGAACCGCGACGTGACCTTTATAGATCTCACCTATATGCTTATTGCTGCTGAATCAGCAATGGTTTGGCGCAATAGAAAAGCAAAGTTGATTGGTGAATCTGCCTTCAATACCTTTATGGATATAGACAATGGCAACGAAAGACATGCTATGATCGAAAAGTTTGATCATAAGAGAAATGCAATGTCTGAAGTAGTTCCATCTCATGCTCCAAAAGAGTCAATTTGCTTTTATTGCCAAGAGAAAGGGCATTGGAGACGAAGCTGCCCCATTTACCTAAGAGATCTAAGAGATGGGAGAGTCGAAACGTATGACTCTAATATAGATAAAATCCATTAACTAACTCTTTTAAGCTTCTATTCTAGATTCTTAATACATAATGTGATAAGATTACAATTGATGTTTTGTAAGATCGAAGAAAAGAAAGGAAGCTTAAGGGAAGAAGTGAGCAAAATCTAACCGTGAAGGAATGGATTTCGGTCGTATTTCTCGAAGATTAGATTCTTGAGCTACTACTTAGAGTTAGAATTAGATTGCTAAGAAAGATGTATTAGCATAGTTTTTCAATGAATTGCATTGTAAGGACAAGATTTTTTCCGCAATAAAATAAATTTTGATTTTATATTATTTATTTATCCTTGCAATGGCGTATATGAAAAATTGATGTTTGGAAGTTTCTATTATTAGCAATAATGGATTTGGTTCTTATTATGTTATTTATGGAAAGTCGAGAATTTACCAAATAGGGAGAGTTTCTCATCGCCCAAGTTTCAATTGGACGGAAACTTGGAATCATGCAACTTGGTTGCACGATGAATGAGAAATTTCATATTTGTAAATAAGACTAATTCATTGACAAACTGTCAAGTGAAGGACCAGGAGATCGAGTACACAAAGTTATGTGTTAATCAAGTCCACCATAAAAAATAACAATGATATTCTTCATGATTTACTAAAGGTTTAGTAAATATGATTATACTTACAAGATTAAGTGTAATTTTGAATTGATTAAAGGGTTTATATCAATAGCAGAACGAATAAGAAGAATCAAGTAGGCAGAAAGATAAAAGTTTCTCCATTCTAAGAAGAAGGGAGAGTAGCTATTATGCTTTATGATAGGTGTTAATGATTAAGAACCATATCTCAATTGATCCTCTAAGTGAGTCTTAGTACAATTGTATGTCTAAGAAGAGGAATCAAGAATTGAAGAAATGGTTAAATCAAGAAGTCAATCATACTTCGTTCCAATAACAAGTCTTAAAGTTAAGATTGTGACATTGAATGAAAAGTATTAAAGGTTTATAACATTCATCAAATGTGGAAAGTTGTGATGTCTTGGATAAGACAAAGACCAACTAGGACCAATTTATGAAGTGTTTTAATAAAAGATACACTAACTCTTGAATATTTGTTTGTCAAGAAATGGTTATTGACAAAAGAATCTTATATGTCAAGGAGTCAGCGGGAGTCTTATTGGTCTTGAAAGGCTTCAAGAACAAATCAAATAGACCTTATCGATCATCACTAGCACATGAGTTGAGGTTTACAACCTATCGTGTTGACATTATTTTGTTTCTGTGCTGTTCCACTTGAGTTAATTATGAATGTGAGTTCTATGAGTTCTCATTTGAATGCATAAAAGGCAAAGACCTTGATCAATGGAAAGTACATTGATAGGAAAAAGGTGAGCTGCTTAACTACTTGGAAGACATGGTGGGCAGCTGTGCTACCATGAAGGCAAGAAATCAAGATCAAGAAAGTTCGATCCATATGAGTTTGAATTTGTCGTAAACTTTGGTTTTGACAAATCCACATGGATAGGAACGCATACACCATTAAAATCTAAGTGTCATAAGATTTCCTCCTTCATGAAAATGATTGTGAGGAAATGCTTTCACTAAGAAAGATTTAAGAAGATAGTGATTGTAAAATTGCATTCTCGAATTCGATTATGGTTACGATATCCCTTTCCATAATTTGAATTGTGAGGTTTGGCAATTAGTCTTAAGTGTTTAGACACACCTATGAACTATTGAAGGCAAAGGTGTATAAGTTCAAGAAACCTTGATAAAAGATTATCAAAGCACTAAGTATTAGAAGCATGAACTTAAGAAATTCAATAAGTATTGTTAAGCTGTTTCTGAATACATGTCGAAGCTAGTGGGAGCATAAGTGTTATGTTTATAATAATCATCATGATAGTGGGAGCATAAAAGTTATGATTATATGATTATTAAGGCACATATTGCAAGTTGGCAATATTAACTATAGAAAACAAGAGTCATTCTGCACAAAGTCGTAAGGATAGAATAGTTGTTTTGCTATAATTAAGGGAGAGAATATTATGCTTCATTTCAAATCTAAAGGTTTAGGTTGAGAAATGTTAATAAATTTAGTCAAGGGTACATAGTGTGTTCTTAAAATTTCGATTATGATTACGACATTCCTCTTCACAATTCGAATTTTGAGAACATAGCAAATAAAACATTATGTGTCGTGTCCCATACGCTTCGGGTATAGGATCGATTGCAAATGCTTTAATGTTTGACCATTCTAAAATTTTCCAAATGTCTAGCGCATTTAGAGGGAAAAAGGACAAGAATTGGTTTTGACTAAAATAATTAAACAACTATCAAAGGACAATCCAAATTTTGACGAGGATTGGTCGCTTGTGAGTAGTTGGAAGCATGGTATTGGATGGACCATATGGACATTATTATAGAAAAGATTCTATTAAGAATGAGTTGTCATATGGAAAATATGGAAGCGTGTCCATATTGGGAATTGAATATTGAAAAATCTATGTCTAGATTAGAAACTTCTATGCAAAAGGATGTTCAAAGGAATGTACTTTGAGTGAGAGACATCACGTCTATGGAATTGTCTTGTAACAATCTCCGATAGAGGACTTTGTAATATCATTGGCAATAGTCTTTGTGACTTTGGTGCAGTGACATTACGAAAGGATAGTTGCATAGAATGTTAGAATCTAGCATATTCTATAAGTAGCAAGAATTTGATATTCTTTAACTTATGAAAAACGGATTTGGAGTTGTGAAATGAGAATGATTGGAAATGTGTTCAATTTGGTCTATTTCACAAAGTAAGAAACATAGGTTAACATTGTGTGCATGCTAAGAGCATGGGACAAGTGTAATAATTAAAGTAAGAAGTTGATTAACCAAAACGAAAAATAATGAGTAATCGATATGGTGATAAATAAAAGGTGTTTTATTTATGCTCAAAGGATTGAGGCCATATGGGATTAGTATTATTCTTGTGTTTCACATTTGCATGTTTTGACTTCCAGAATAATTGAATTTATTAAGAATAATCGAATTATTCGAACGGGCCACAGTCGTTCATATGTTGGAAGTAGATATGAATGAAGACTGTCGTGAATTGGTGTGTGGATTGTCTAAAAGAGTATTAGACATAAGCAAATGTTTGCTGCAACGTTCATGAGTGCTTATGAATATGATTTGAGCATTGGATTAAACCCACGCTCACTTGGATCACTCCATGAATTGTATCACGAGTGATTGGTGAGACGATAACATCTTATATTCTTGAAACCGAGATGTGTGAGTTGTATCTTGCAAATCGGTTGCACATTGATAATATGTAAACGCACTAGTAACTTGGTGTTATAAAACATATTGTTGTGTGTGATTCGGTGAGTAAGTGCAAGCAAGCATTGTATCAAAGTTTATTCGTTCCTTTTATCCAAGGTAGGATAAAAGCGATATCATTGGGACCCTCGATGATTTAGTGATGACAAACGTAAATGCTCGGCCGGGCTAGGGCTAATTTGATTTGTTCAATTAGTCAGTCGTCATAAATCGGGAATCGAGATATAGTACAAAGAGAATGATTTGAAATCATATCTCATATGATATCTAGAATGGAGGAATATATGATCCCTTATCTAAGGACACGCGTATCTGATATGATCAGAGTTGACAGCGGCTTTGGAAAGCTACGATTGCAGATCATGATCTGAAGTCATACGCAGAATAATTGTTAGACTTATCCAAGTGGGAGACTGTTGGATTAGTGTCTAAGTCCATAACTATTTTGGTATGTACTTGACCCGATGGTGCATGGTCCTTTTGGGTTGCCTTCACCAAAGCAACTTGATAGGATGAATTATGGAGAGAAAAGATTAAATATGATTTATTAATATATTATGAGAATAATATATTAAAGGAGAAATCATATTGTTTAATTAATATTAGTCAATAATTAATTGGTTATTAGTTTTGTGACTAAAAGAGATTAATTAAACTTAAGGGACTGGAATTGTAATTATAAGATAATTGCAATTTGGGCCATGGATTGTCTTAAATCAAGAGGTGGACGAATTCTTATGGGAAGCCCATAAGGAAATCGTCCAAGGGCTTGATTAAAGGAGTCTATGGGTTGCTTAGGGCTTAAGCAACCAAATTAGGGTTTCCTTGTTAGATAACCCTAATAGCCTCACTATATATAGAACTCCTAAGGCTCAAAAACGTGGGAAACTTCTTTTCTAAGGTTAGAACACGTTTTGGGCAGCCTCCATCCTCTCTCCTCTTCATCCTCTTGCTTATGGTGTTTGTGAGCCATTAGAGGAGTGACACTTGTGACTCTAAGCCTTCCAAAGTCAATTCAAGGAGGAATTGGGATTGTTATTACTACATAACAATCAAGGTAACATCTTAAACCTAATTATATGTTAATATCGATTTCCATATGCTAGAATTAGGGTTTATAGTCTTGGATTCAAAGCATGTACAATAGAGAAACCTAGATCCAAGCATTAGGGTTTATATGAGCACACAGGATGTCTTATGACCAAAACCCATCAATTTGTTGGATCTGGAAAGTAATTCTTCTACCTTAAACAATTTTATATACAAAGTGAGAAACTCTATTACCTTAAACTATTAATATGCAACTTCTTTCAAATTGTTAAGTATTAATATTCTGCATTGAAAACAATAATAACAAATATGAAATGACCATATACAAAGTAAAAATATACAAGTAGACATTCGCGATTTCAATGCTAAAAGCATCACCATCTCCTCCACCTTCACCCTTAAACAATGTCATTAATATTATTTTTTTCATTTAATGCATTTATATGTATTAGTAACAATATTAATAATAACAAGTTCAAAAAATAGTATTCTTATTTATATTTTTAATAATAATAATAATAATAATAATAATAATAATAATAATAATAATAAGAGTTCTGTTTGTAGAAAAGTCCTAATATTTTTGTTTACAGAAAAGTCCTAATATTTTTTGTTTACAGAAAAATCTCAATATTTTGGATTAGTTTACGAAATACTCCAAAATTAATTTGGTACCGGTTTTAACCGGTCAAAAAGGGTCAAACTGCAAATTTTTGCCGATTTTCGAGACTTTTTCGTTTAAAAAAAAATCTTAGGACTAAAGTTTAACTTTTCCGTAAATATTGGGACTTTTTTGAAGATTTCCCATAATTATAAAATGATAATTTTTTTAACGCAAAAACATATATATGCCTCTATAAGTCATTTTATTTAAAATATTAACATAATATTATTTATAGGTATATTTCGTGAGTATATGTCAAAAATGATATATAGGTATGTAATATGTTCTAATAAAACTTTAAATAACATATAATTTACATATTATAACATAAAGTGTACATATAACTTAGAATGACATTTATTTACATAAAAAAATGATATTTATATAAATAAAGCTTCTAAATACACATAATTGTTTAATTATGACATAAAACGTAAATAATGATAGAATGGCATATATGACATATTTAAAACTTACAGATGACTAAAAATGACAAATAAATTTATAAATACTAGTACATAATTGTTCTTTGTCATATAAATGTTATAAGCTCAAATGTTTATAATTGAAACTTATAACACTATATATTTGAGTGTATTCCGCCCCATAAATAATTTCAAAATATAAAAAGGGGCCATGAGTACTCACCCTTGATGCCTGCTTTCGTATTTGGTTTGAAGATTAGGACTTAGATAGTGTTTTTCTTGATTTAGATTTCGAAGCTTTTGAACCAAATTAAAACCCGAAGCTTATTAATATTAACCTAAGGAACTCGAAAATCAACTCCTTTTTGACCCAATACTCGAGACTGTATTTGTAATGAATTAAATCAACAGGATTGTTTTTGAAATGATTTAAATGAAAATGGGTTATTTTGAATCTTGTGAAATGAATGAAAGCTGTTTTCGTTAAAAATAAAAGGGAAAAGGGGCTGTGTTGTGATTTAATTAACCAAAAGGGACTATTTTTGAACAATCAATACAAATGGGGCTGTTTTGTAGTAACCTATCAATATGGAAGGGCTGAGTTGCTTAAATAATTCAAACACAATGTTTTAGGTCTTCGTTTCCTTGACCGATCGAAAGAAAGAGGAACGAAAGCGGAAAAGAAGGAACACGAAGGCAGGAAGAAAAAAATACCAAGGCAGAAGATGGGTCCGATGATTGCAGATCAATCGCAAAGAGAAGGGAGCACCTTCGGTGCCTAACTGGTTCGAAGAGGAAGAAAGGAGAACGGAAGCAGCAAAGGAAGGAAACACGGAGGCAGCGGGACTGCGTTCCACCTCAGTGGGTGCAGCGAGGGGCTACTCACGCAGCTTCTCGGCTGCTTCTCCTACGATTCTTGTAGTTCGACGCCAGGGGAAGGTAGGTGTGTGGTCCGAGAGGAGCAGAGCAAGCAGCAACAGCAAAGCAGGTGAGGTGTTTGGCAGTGATGTTCGACAGAAAGAAAGGGAAACAAGAACGAGGCTGCTATTCCCTTTGCTTTCACCGGAAAAACAACGACTTCGGTGGTGTGTTTAGTGGTGGAGACAGTACAGGCCTACAGGGGCGTGTGGGTGTTCAGCCACCCCTAAATTGTCTAAAGCCCACTATAATCCTGTTCACTATTCGGATAAAACCGAATTATCCAATTGGACAATTTGGATTGGACTATTTGGTTCGGATATTCAGATTTTTGGATTGGTTTTCAACAAAACCGAATTATTAGTTTGGATTTCAGATTGGTTTTGGCTTTTAAAATAAGAACCGAGTAGTCCAAAAAACCGAATAAACATTTATTATTTATCTATTTATAATATATCTATAGTTATTTATTTATTTTGTAATTTATTTTCAAAATAGGAACGTTTCACCCGATAAAAGGACATTAATATACATTTTCATTCAGAAGTTTTCTATCTATAAAATATTTAACTATAATATATCTTCTTATTAGTTGTTTATAAATTTCAATTCACAACTAAGTAATTTGTTTTTGATTTTTGTGTAAAGTTTAATAATATTATTTTAAAATGTTTCGGTTTTTGAAAACCGAATTATAAAAACCGATCCAACCGAATTGTAATTGGATCGGATCGGATTGGATTTAAATTTATTTTGGACTATTTGATCCATGTTTTGAAAACCGAAATTAATTTGGATTCACTTGATTGGATCGGATCAAACCGATCCATCCAAACGAACACCCCTAATAATCCCACTATAATCCATAGAATATAAAACATTTAAAAACTATTTCCATCTGCAACAGAAAATTAAAAGCCCACTGAAATCCATAGAATATAAATCAGAGATCCGTATATTATACGGATCGATTTAAAAAAAATATTAATCATTAAAATATTTAATGTAAACAAAAAATATTTTTTAATGTAAATTTTAAAATAAAAAAGGAAGAAACATATTTATTGCAATTTAATATTGTATATATGTATTTAATAGTTTACATATATAAGTATATGACTTTAATTTTAAAAATTAAAACAAATCAAAAATACTAAAAATGACAAATGTCAAAACTCATAAAAAATTTACATGTGGCAAAAAACCTTCATTTATTAAGAAGGATTTAAAAACTATTTCTGAAAAAGAAAAGGAAACTAGTAGTTTTTGAAGAATAGGCCATGAAAATAGGAAATTAATTCATTTTATTTAGAAAATATGTTAAAGAAAAAATCCAATCTATTAAAACATCTTTAATCTATCACAAAAATTCGAAATCCTAGCCAAAAAGTCCTCAAGATAATTAAATAAATTCAATCATAAAAGGGTTTACAAATTCATAGATCTATTTAAAACAATCATAATCTAGAAAAAATTGCCACAAATCGCGTTTTCATGATTCACGTTCATGGTTCCACCGTCTAAGACTCACTTTCTTGGAATCTCTTCCTCCCCTCATCCTCTCGATGATACATGCGTGCTTTGATCTGATCCCAAAATCTTTTAAATCTCGTCCTCTCCTTCTCTAATCGGTCGCCATTCTCTGTTGCCACTTGCCATCGTCGGTGGCTGCCTCTGCTGTGCGGGTTATTCTTTTCCTCTTTTGTGCATCTTATTCTCTCAACAACTCACTGTGAATTGCTCTCAAACTCTCCATTGTCCATAACATTAATTTAATAGATTGTCCTCTTATAAATTTACATCTTTTTATTTGTTTTTTAAAAAAAATTCTTACACCTAGATATAGCCTTCAGGTGTTGCCTCAAACGACTTTATGAATTGATGTGCTTTATTAACATGAAAATTTTATTTCGTATTAACTGTAATTCTTTTTACTTGTGTATTGAACATAAAAGATTTTTAATTTACAAAGATTTATTAGCCAAATTGTTTGGTAGTTAGCCATCTATTTATAAATGTTTGTTTACTTTATTTGTGTGTTAATTGTTCAACTATTTGTTACATTATGCAAGATTTTTAATGATAATTTAGTTTATCGTTTTGATAAAATTGAAGATTTGTGAAGACTAGAATAAAACATGAATCAACTCGAAAAATTACAAGGATCTCTCCAAAAATAAAATTAAGAAAGCTAATTGGGCCCCCTTCAATCTAAAATCCTGGCTCCGCCCCTGGGTGGGTGTGTTCTTGATAGAAAATTAAGAAGGAACGTGGATAGCAACAACAACGATTTTTAGAGGGTGTTTGGGGCCTGTTTATCTCATCAAAAGTGTAACGTCCCAAAATTCAAGAATAAAAATTTTCTTTTAATAAAACATCACTTAAAGCAAAATCATCAATCCAAACATAATCAAAGTATTAGTTTCCAAAACACATGTTCGTTATCAGAGTAAAACATTCCCAGGCTGTCTAATCTATGGTGTGTGCCATGCGATCACCTTGAGCTCTTCCCTCCGCTACCGGAAGTACCTGAAACCAAAACTGAAAACCGTAAGCACAAAGCTTAGTGAGTTCCCTACCCTACCACATACCATACAATCACATATCATACCCACTGCCGGGCAATTCTGGGGTGCCCGACCTAGCCGGTACTGCCATTCTGGGGTGCCGACCTACCCGTGTCCAGCCGTTCTGGGGTGTTGACTACCCATGTCAAGCCATTCTGGGGTGCTGACTACCCATCGGTCCTAACAACCGATCCTCGGGGACTATTTCACCCCTACTGCTACTGTCACATATATCATAACATAACATATTATCAGACATATCTAGGGCGTCCGATCTACCCTTCGGTCCTAACGACCGAACTTGGGGACTATTCCCCTCCTACTACCACTATCACATATAACATAACATGCCAGCATATAAACATATCATCACATACTGTCAGATGTATCTGGGGTGTCTGACTACCCTTCGGTCCTAACAACCGAACTCTACTATTATCACATACTAACGGATCTTGTCCTAAGGCCTCACCTGGCTCTGGGCCTCGCCCTTGTCCTGCTACTGATGAGACATGGACCCCGTCCATGCTCCTACTGATTGTGAGATACGGGCCCAACCCACACTCACTCTTTTCCTAACTCGGGTCTCGCCCCTGATCTGCTGCTAATGAGATGCGGAACACCATCCACACTCTGCTATTGGTGAGTTACGGGACCTCGCCCACACTCACCTTCCTACCAGGCACATACAAGTATCACATAGACAACAAGTATAAGCTATTACATAAACCATTCCTTGGGCACCCGCCCGCTATCAATGGACCTTGTCCTGAATATCATACTAGCATACTGTGCCTAGGGCTAACCCCCGGGTCTTCTACTCATAACTACATGGTCCGACATTGTGGCCGTAGAACCATTCACACAAAAGGGATACTCACTTGCACTGGCTGAACTTGCTGATGAACCCACTAGCTGTTGCTCGACAACTCTCTGAACTCCTGCTCCACTTGCTCCCCGAGCTACCAATATCAATGCAACACTGAGTCTAACTGACCCCCGAAAGACAACCAAGTCAAATCTGGTCAGAGTCAAAGTCCTGGTCAAAGTCAACCTTCCAGGTCAATCCTACTCGCCGAGTCACCCTACTGACTCGCCGAGTTCATATGTTCAGAGTCCTTCCATTCGCGACTTGACTCGCCGAGTCTACCGATTTTCGAGTCCTAACCTGTCCAACTCACCGAGTCTCCACTCGACTCGCTGATTCGAGTCTCAACTCGAAGGGTTTGGGGTTTCGCGACATGACTCGCCGAGTCCAAGAACAGACTTGCCGAGTCCAAGACAATCTTCAATAGACTCACCGAGTTGTTCTTCCAACTCGCCAAGTTCCTGCCCAACTTCATCTGACTTGACGAGCTGTTCATCCCACTCGTCGAGTTCCTCCAAATCTTCATGCTACTCGCCGAGTCCACTCAAAGGACTCGCCGAGTCCATTCAGATCTCCATACATGCAGAGGACTTTTTAGTCATGCATGGACTCCAAACTGTAGATCTACCCTTCCCAAGCCTATTCCTCACGTAAAGTTGAAAACTTTACGTGTAGAGAAGGAGATCTAGGCAAAATACACCATAAACTAGGGATTAAGGCAAAGAGGCTCCATAATCAACTCAAGGGCATATACTTTATGCTTCTCAAGACCATAATATGCTTAGATCCGAAGTAGCAACATTAGATATGGCTTCTAACTCAAATGGATACCATCATGGCTAAAAGCCCCAAAACTCCTACATAGATCTAGGTGCAAAAGAGTCCAAGAACTAGTTTATTACCTCCAAATGCTCAAAACTATCTTCCTAATCCCGGATCTATAGCCCCTTCTTACACCTCCAAGATTCTTCTTCCTTCTCCAAGCTTTAATGCACTCTTCAAGGCAACAATTGGCTCAATCAATGGATATGGCGGCTAGGGTTTGGTCTTTTGGGTGAAAGAGGCAGTAAAGGAACCCTAGGGGAGAGAATGAGACGTTTAAATAGGCTCTAAGTACCTGATTTAGGGTTTTCCTCGTACAGACCAGACTCGCCGAGTCTCCTTGGTCGACTCGCCGAGTCGGTCACTTACTCCTCGACCCGGATCCCGCTCGAACTCGCCGAGTTCCTCCTTGGACTCACCGAGTCGCCCCTTAAAATTAGGGTTTTCTTTCCTTTCTTGGCCTTCCAAACTTTGGGTGTTACAAAAAGAAAAGGGGAAAAAAGTTAGGATGAAAGGGGGCTGCTACCACCCTTTTGGTTCTCGTATTGGGTTTCAAAGGGGAGAAATTGAGAGAGATGATGGGTTTTAGCCATACCTATGTGCTCATGCAATCCTAATGCTTGGATCTAGGTTTCTCTATTGTACATGCAATTCATCCAAGACTTTAAACCCTAGATCTAGCATATGATAATCAATATTAACATAATAATGGGTTTAAGATATTACCTTGATTGTTATGTAGCAATAACAATCACAAATCCTCCTTGTAATGACTTTAGAAAGCTTAGAGTCACAAATGTCACTCCTCTAATGGTTCACAAACACCAAGAGCAAGAGGATGAAGAATAAGGAGAGAGGAGGCTGCCCAAAACGTGTGGAAACCCTAGAGAACAAGTTCACCAAGTTTTTGGGCTTAAGGGTTCCTTAAATAGTGAGGCTATTAGGGTTATCTAACAAGGAAACCCTAATTTGGATGCTTAAGCCCTAAGCAACCCATGTATTCCTCTCTTAAAGGCCTTTGGACGATTTCTAATGGGTTTCCCCATAGAATTCGTCCACCCCTTTAATATGGAGTCCATTAGCTCAATATTCAGCTATTATACAATTAACAGTTCAAGTCCCTTAAGTTTAATTAATCTCTTTTAGTCACAAACTTAATCCTTATTAATTCTTGACTAATATTAATTAAACAATATGATTTCTCCTTTAATATATTATTCTCATAATATATTAATAAATCATATTTAATCCTTTCTCTCCATAATTCATCCTATCAAGTTGCTTTGGTGAAGGCAACCCAAAAGGACCATGCACCATCGGGTCAAGTACATACCAAAATAGTTATGGACTTAGACACTAATCCAATAGTCTCCCACTTGGATAAGTCTAATAACTATTCCGCGTATGACTTCAGATCCTGATCTGCAATCGTAGCTTTCTAAAGCCGCTGTCAACTCTGATCTTATCAGATATGCGTGTCCTTTAGATAAGGGATCATATATTCCTCCATTCTAGATATCGTATAGACTGAGACATGGATCTAAATCAATCTCTCTGTCTATGTGCTGTTTCCCGAATTCAGATTTATGACAACAGACTACAATTGAACACATCAATTTAGTCCCGGCTTGGCCAAGCGCTTAGGTGTCATCACTAAATCATCGAGGTCCCACAGATATCGCTTTTTATCCTTCTTTGGATAAAAAGAACGGATAAACTTTGACTCAATGCTCGCTTGCACTCACTCACCAAATCACACACAACAATATGTTTTATAACACCAAGTTACTGTTGCGTTTACATATTATCAATGTGAAACCGACTCGCAAGATACATCTCACACATCTCGGTATCAAGAATATAAGATATTATCGTCTCACCAATCACTCATGATAAAATCCATGAAGTGATCCAAGTGAGCGTGGGTTTAATCCAATGCTCAAATCAAATTCATAAGCACTCATGAACGTTGCAGCAAACAATTGCTTATGTCTAATACACTTTAGACAATCCACACACCAATTCACGACAGTCTTCTTTCATATCTACTTCCAACATATGAACGACTGTGGCCCATTTGAATAATTTGACTGTTCTTAACCAGTTAAATTATTCAGGAAGTCAAAACATGCAAAGTGAAACACATGAATAATACTAATCCCATATGGCCTCAAACCTTTGAGTATAAATAAAACACCTTTTATTTATCACCATATCGATTACTCATTATTTGTTGTTTCGGGTAATCAACTTCTTACTTGAATTATAATTACACTTGTCCCATGCTCTTAGCATGCACACAATGCTAACCTATTGTCCTTACTTTGTGAAATAGATCAAATTAACACATTTCCATTTTCCAATCACACTCATTTCACAACTCCCAATCCTTATCACAAGTGTAAGAATATCAAATTCTTGCTACTTATGAAATATGTTAGATTCTAACATTTTATGCAATGATTCTTTTGTAATGTCATTGCACTAAGGTCACAATGACTATTGCCAATGAATTACAAAGCTCTCTATTTGTGATTGTTACGATACAATTCCATAGATGTGATGTCTCTCACTCAAAGTACATTCCTTTGAACATCGTTCTTGCATAAAAGTTTCTAATCTAGACATAGATTCTTAATATCCAACTCCCAATAAGAAAACCTTTCCATACTTACCATATGACAGCTCATTCTTAATAGAATCTTATCTATTCATAATAATGTTGATATGCTCCATCCAATATCATACTTCCAACTACTCACAAGCGACCAATCCTTAGCACGCTTTGGATCGTCCTTTGATAGTTGTTTAATTATCTTAGTCAAAACCGATTCTTGTCCTTTTTCCCTCTAAATGTGATGGACATTTGGAAATTTTAATTTAGAATGGTCAAATATTATAGCATTTGCAATCATTTATATACCCGAAGCGTATGGGACACAATGCATAATGTCTTACATGAAGATTTAATACTTTATCAATCTTCTACCATAATATTTTATGTGCTATGTTCTCACGTTTCGAACTATGAAGAGGAATGCCGTAATCATAATCGAAATTTAAGAACTCACTATGTATCCTTGACTAAGTTTATTAACATTCCATAACCTAAGCCTTTAGTTTTGAAATGAAGCATAATATTCTCTCCCTTAATTAAAGCAAAACAACTATTCAACCTTTATGACTTTGCAAAGTATGACTTTTGTTTTCTATAATTAATATTGCTAACTTACAACACTTGCCTTAATAATCATACAATCATAACATTTATGCTCCCACTATCATGATGATTATTATAAACATAACACTTATTCTCCCACTAGCTTTGACATGTATTCAGAAACAACTTAACTTTTAGAAAAACAATGCCTATTGAATTTCTTTAAGTTCATATTTCTAATACCTAATGCTTTGATAATCTTTTATCTAAGCTTCTTAATCTCATACACCTTTATCCAAGATAGCTCATGTGTGTGTCTTAAACAATTCAGACTAATTGCCAAATCTCATAGTTCGAATTATGGAAAGGGATACAATAACCATAATCAAATTTGAGAATACAATTTTACAATCGCTATCTTCTTAAAATCTCTCTTAGTGAAAGCATTTTCTCACAATCATCTTCATGAAGGAGAAAATCTTATGACACTTAGATTTTAATGGTGTATGTGTTCCTATCCATGCGAATTGTCAAAACCAAAGTTTACGACAAATTCAAATTCTTATGGACCAAAATTTTCTTGATCTTGATCTCTTACCTTATGGTAACATGGCTGCCCACCATGTCTTCCAAGTAGTTAAGCAGTTCACCCTTTCCTATCAATGTACTTTTCATTGATCAAGGTCCTTGCCTTTTATGCATTCAAATGAGAACTCATAGGGCTCATATGCATAATTAACTCAATTGGAATGGCACAGAAACAAGATAATGTCAACATGATAGGTTGTAAACCTCAAGTCGTGTGCTAGTGATGATCGATAAGGTTTGTTCTTGATTTGTTCTTGAAACCTTTCAAGACCATTAAGACTCCCACTGACTCCTTGACATATAAGATTCTCTTGTCAAGAAACATTCCTTGACAAAACAAATATTCAAGAGCTAGTGTAGTTTTTATCAAGACAAAACACTTCACATAATTGGTCCTAGTTGGTCTTTGTCTTATCCAAGACATCACAACTTACCAATTTCAAATGTACAAGAATAAGAAAATCTTTTTCCAAATTCTACATTTGATGAATGTTATAAACCTTCTTAAGACTTGTCACTCAATGTCACAATCTTAACTCTAAGACTTGTTTTGGAACGAAGTATGATTGACTTCTTGATTTAACCATTTCTTCAATTCTTAATTCCTCTTCTTAGACATACAGTTGTACTAAGATTTACTTAGAGGATCAATTGAGATATGGTTCTTAATCATTAAGACTTATCATAAAACATAATAAAAAGTACTCTCCCTTCTTCATAAAATAAAGAAACTTTTATCTTTCTGCCTACTTGATTCTTCTTATTCGTTATGCTATTGATTTAAACCCTTTTCAATCAATTCAGAAGTACACTTAATCTTATAAGTATAATCATATTTACTAAACCTTTAGTGAATCATGACGAATATCTTTGTTACTCTTGTGGTGGATTTGATCAACACACAAATTTGTGTATTTGATCTCCTAGTCCTTCACTTGACACTTTGTCAACGACTTAGTCTAATTTCCAAATATGAAATATCTCATTCATCATGCAACGAAGTTGCGTGATTCCAAATTTCTGTCCAAATGAAACTTGGACGATGAGAAACTCTCCCTATTTGGTAAATTCTCGACATTTCCACAAACAACATAATTAAGAATCACATCCACTCGTTGTAGAAATATGCAAACATCAATTTTTTTCATAAAGATTTCATTTCAAGGAAACAAATAATTAAATAAATGAGTCAAACCAAAATTTATTTTATTCATAAAACAGCGGAAAACATTTTGTCCTTACAATGC
This sequence comes from Lactuca serriola, assembly GCF_051521515.1. Taxonomy (NCBI): domain Eukaryota; kingdom Viridiplantae; phylum Streptophyta; class Magnoliopsida; order Asterales; family Asteraceae; genus Lactuca; species Lactuca serriola. Next base: position 168,180,316 of record NC_136412.1, read on the forward strand.
AAAATCAATTGAAAAACTATGTAATAAATATTCCTAACACCTCTATCATAACTTTCTAAGCTCAAAATCTAATCTTCATGTCCATGCGATCGAGATCCATTTCTTTGTGATTAGACTCATCTTGCTTTTCCATCAAGCCTCCTCTCTTTTCACTGATCCTGCAAAACATTCAAATGCAATCTTATCACATTATGTATTAAGAATCAATGAATAGGAGATAGTGGATTTTACCTGAAGCACAACCATACTCTTTGACTCTCCCATCTTCTGGACTCTTTAGGTTCTTAGGGCAGACTTGTATCCAACGCCCTTTCTCTTGTCAGCAAACGCAGGTTGGTTCTCCTAGAATGTCCTCGGAAGCATGTTTGGTTGACTTTCCCAACAAATACGCTCCATTGCTTTGCCAAATCATTTCTGATTCAGCAGCAATGAGCATGTAAGTTAGGTCAATTAGGTTTTCGTCATGATCCATCATATAATACTTTCTTTTGAACTCATTATATGATTCAGGAAGTTACTACAGAATCCAGTTCACAGCCAACTTATCCGGGAATGACGCACCCAACATTATCAACCTATCGATGTGTGATTTCATTCCTAGAACGTGGGCACACACGAGTTTACCATCTTCATTTTTCATTTCCAATAGGGCTTTAGTGACATTAAACCTTTCAATTCTTCGATCTTGTGGGTTAGGGAGAACAACGGGAGGAGGAGGAGGAAGAAGTGAAGCATGATTTCTTGTTCCTCGATCAAATCGTGGAATATCATCTTCATGTGGAATGCTTGTTCTACGGGATTTGGGAAGACCATAGTTGTCGAACTTTGACATCTACAAAACGGGAGAAAAATAAATTCAAGTTAGTTGATTGATTGAGTCCTTAATAAATCACCCAAATGAGATATTAAGGCTAGGACCCAACATAATACGCTACAACCTAGAAAAGGGATGCTGTAATCTAGTTGTAGAATATTTGAAGGTAAGTGAATGACGATTCACTAATTTCCACCATTAAAAACGAAAAAGAAATTTAGGTTTTAAATATATGAAAACTCCTAGATCCTTTGAGATTCATTGAACATTTCAATGACATGTTTAAATCTCGATATGCCCCTCTAGTTTGTGACTGGGATGCCGAGGATCACAAAGCGGGTGTGAATGACCATGCAAATCTACATGGTGCCCTCACATGTTTCAGTCACCTATTTGATGTGCCGGTAAACCACACACGCTCTACCGAACTATGACAAACATTGAGTCACCCTTTGCTACCTTTTCTTAGAACCATTTAGTGTGCCGGTTAACCACACGCGCTCCACTAACGTCTTCGTAAGGGCTCAAAGTGTAATTTCATGGAATTGCATCAATTCACTATTGCCTAAAGTAACTAAGATTGGGAATTTGTAAAAACATTTAGTTACTTTTGTACTTCATTATA